>NC_139847.1:17904690-18507190 GCF_963691815.1 Echiichthys vipera
GAATGTTTTGATGCTAGTGCTTAAAGTTTGTGTGTTAGAATGCACTAGGAACATATCTTTTGGAAGACCAATACAGAGGCTGCATATAAGAAGGGGAGGAGCAGACGCTAAGATGTTGCAAATCTTCGATCAGTCTGTTATGACCAAAGCACTGGAGTTGGTGACACCAACAGACTTAAACTGATTAAGAGGGTTGGCTCTGTGATTGGCTGCAAAAACACCTTTGAGGTTGTGTTGGAGAGGAGGACACTAAACAAACTGTTATCCATTATAGATAACCCTGACCACCCTGTCAACCATCTACTGGATGGACAGCAAAGCTCTTTTTCTAACAGACTGGTTCAGCTTTGCTTCCACAAGGACTGATACGGAACATATTTCCTGTCCAAAGCCATAACCCTTCACAACACCTCACCTCTGCCCAAGAGATATCTATCAGAACTCATTGTATAGTTTTTTATTTCAACTATACTCTGCTTTGTTCTGCTACTATACCTCATTGCCCACACCTGTCTCTATTATATATATTATAAAGTAGTATTCTAGTATATTATTTTATTGTTTATTGTATATATATATATATATATATATATATATATATATATATATATATATATATATATATATATATATATATTTTATAGAGTATGTTAAGGTTTTTTCTTGTATTGAGCTATTTTATTTTATTTGTCATGTTTATTTTCTATTGATTTAAATGCTATCCTGTGTGATGCCTGAATAACCTGGTGCTGCTACATACGAAGTTCCAAATTTGGATTCAATACAATACGCATATCTATATTTCCCATATTGTTTCAGCTCAGTGAGAGTAATACACTCCAGGGATAGTTTCCCGTGGCTTTAGGTCAGGGGTCCCCTCATAGACATCATGGATGAGGGCGGATGAAGTGGAGATGAGCCCATCTGGACTAGACAGCTGGGTCCACAGCTGGAGGGACAGACAGTGGCAGCTGACTCACCAAACAGTGCAAGGCTGCAGAGAAGGATAGATGGATGGATGGCTGGAGGGGGAGGGTAAGCAAGGAGAGGTGAGAGAAGAAGGGTTGGGGAAAGCTTGCCAGCCTTTTAACACCACTCTTATTTTGCATTTCTGCAACAGTGGAATTAGCTGGGAAAAGAGCAGAGATCTAGGCAACTTTGCAGGTGTCATGGGTGTACAGAGTAGTAGTTTTGGCTTTGAATTAAGTTCTGCACATGACAGGGTGATTGTACCCTTTAATTAATGATTTTTGCACAGTTGTCTTTATATGTTGAGTATTCAAACGATAACACAACATTGTGTTTAACAGGTGAAATCCAAAGTATATCCACATTTCTCAAGCAGCTCACTCAGACCAATCTTCCTTACAACGTTTTGATTTGACACTATTTCGACAGCACACATGGCTAATTCATGATCCCGAATAAAGTTTTATTTAATATTATTTTATTTAATTTAAGAGCATGAATTACTGATGAAACACATTTTTTTTTTAAAAAGTACACCTGATACAACTATGGCTCTGCAGAGAGCTGTACATGATTACTCATTGAAAAAGTGACCAAGAAGCTCAGGAGCATCGACCGTGGCCTTACCCCAGGGTGAACCAAGCTTCATCTGTTCCTGTGTTGTCAAGACAGTAAATTATTTTGACTGTGTGTGGAAAAAACAGCTGATGACAGCACACCGTGGGGCAAGCCATACCTGTGCTCTTTAAATATTCAACATCACGACCTACTGATAGATATCAGATCTTTGTAATTACCAAACATCCAATTAACTGGGACAGGGAGAGCTTACACAAGATTGGCAGACAATGTCATTGTGCCTATGATCGTTAATGGAATCTCTGAGAAAATGGCTTTTATGGTGATGGGAAAGGGAAGAAGGTGGGAAAGAGAAAGAGTAAGTGATTTATATTTTTTTCCTCATCTCCTTGCTATACCCCCCTCTCTCTCCTTGAGGATATATCATTTCACAGGATGAAGATGTATGCATCCTGCTCCTTCAGCCAATCGAAACAGATGACACCCCTTCTTACTAGTTATCCTCTCATATACCTAGCTGGGGCTTCTTGTGCCAACGGCACGCACATCTCCCTCCCTCTAATTACCAAACATTTGCTATTTGTCTTTCATCTTGATCCCTTATTTTCCATTTAACCCATCTCCTTAAATTCTCTCTGCATCCACAGCAGTGAGTTAAACCTCTCTTTCATTATCCCTTTCAGTTCCTGTAACCCTGGTATCATTATACATCATAAAAATGCATTGATTTTATTCATGGTTTTCAAAACTGAGGAAGCGACAGTGCTATTAGTAGATACCTTTGTCCATAATACTATACTATAATGCACCCATCAGCTCTTTGTAGATATCTTAATATGTTGCTTCCATTCACCATTGTTGGGTAAATGTATGCATCTGATTACCGGCAGGATAATTGTTGCTGGGTTGGTGGAAAACCAATAGATTTTAATTACCAGACCTCTCAGCGAGCAGCATATTAAAGTACGTAAATACACCATATAAATCACATTACAAGCCACAATAATGCTGCTGGCTACAGTCTTTGCCTACCATATACAGTACAGTGACCACACCATACTACATATGTTACATTTAATGTAGATGACACAAAGAACGAAGGTTTTATTTTCCAGAATTTACAGCTTATATTTGAGACTGCCCTCCAGAGAACAGACCATGGTCTTCTATAGATCAAATGCTTAAAAGCACCTATTTCCTTTAAATTTTCTTCAACAAGCGACCCTTGAGGTTTTGTACCCTCTTGAAAGCTAAAGTAGCAGGATGTCATGATTGGACCACAAAATCTCTTAGGTTGTGGTGGGTGTTTTTTTTGTACAAGGCGTTGGACTTTGACAACACTGACCACAGTTTGCACCATGACCACAACCACTATCTTTCTCTAACCTTAGATATTGCTCATCTTAATATTTTTTGTAACACTCTGGTGGGCCATTTAGGAAGGCAACAATGTCATCCTGATGATGGCCCCAGATCAAATGGGTTATATTGGAAAGCCATTACAAACAACCTGTTGTCATTTGGGTATGAGGACATTGAGGGAATGTGTTTTACAATGTATGTTTATCTATTTTAAAAGTGCATTTTTAGAAAACTTAAGATGAGCAATAAGATAAGTTACCGGGTGCTGTATTATCTCCCAGAAGTATCCTTTTTCCGTGGATGGTTGGCGTCTCATTTTGGATTCAGACTCGCAACTGTAGATTTCTGCTGCCGGATGAATTTCTTTTTCTCAAGAATTATATCTAGGTGTCTGAAGACTGTAAATTGATGAGGCACGTTTGTAGTTCCACAAAAAGCTTTGGAGCCATTTTGAACAGCCTGTGTGGTAGATGGCAGTTGACAACCAGCAATGCTAATGCCCAACCACTTTAACTGTCTCAGATTGTATTCCAGACAAATAAGGTTATTTCCATGTTTGCAGATTCCAGTACCAGCAGTGCACTTATATAAGCGTCCAACATTAGGGCTCAATCTGTAGGAAGTTTACCCAGCAGTACACTTACATAAGCGGCTAACATCGGGGACTCAGTACGGGGGGAAAGCTACTGAATAGCACAAACAGGAGACAGGAGTTAAAAATTGATGACATGCTTTTTGTGTTTTGCCTTCCCCACTGTGCGAGCATTCAGAGATTCAGCTTGTCCTAGTTTCCTGACCTCATGTAACAGAAAAATCCAAGCCTTTCCTCTACTTCCTTTTTGGATATCATGTGAACAACTGCTAGCACCCTTTAAATAGATCTATACATTGATGTATACATAGCCACACCGACTTCGTCACTTTGTATTTCTGTCATTTTTACTCCTTAATACCGTTAACATTAATGGGTGTATAATGGCAGGAAGGTTTCCTAGATTGTAGATGATGTTTTCTTCCCACATCTGTCAGTAAACTAATCCCACTTCCTCCATCTATGACCTCACTTCCCCTGAGGGATGATTGTAATGTGTAGTTTTATTGGGGGAATATTTAGCATCTGGAGTGCAAGGTTTTTCACCTCTGGGACACGGTTGTTGCAGCACACAGCACTGACAGGGCATGTATGTGTGTGAGAAGTGCAATTAGTATCTGTGTATGTGTGTCTGGAGTGATTGTTCGCTCTGTGTATTTGTGTGCTCTGTATTCCTTGTTTTTCCTGTGCCAGAGGGGAGTGGAGCAGCAGGTGTTGGCAGTCCTCTGTGTCTTTCATCATAATGAGTTCCCAGTCCGCACTCTGTCCTCTAAAAGAAAAAGCTACAGTGTTAGTGACAGTCTCATAATGAAACAACACATATAACATTAACTTTGATATTATATATAATTCATAATTCATATGCTTTGTGTTTCATTTGTTTTGTTTTTAATAGCAAATTGAGTTAATTTTGCCAGTATGACAAAGAAAAAAAAAAGAAAGAAAGAAAAGGAAGGATTGAGTGGACACACAATAGCAGAAACACCTGTACAATATAATAAAGTTAATTTGAAAAAAATACCTCAACAGACCATTATGTATAGCCCACTGACCAGTGCACTAGAGGAGTAAGAAATGTTCATTACTGTTAATTTCATAGGTATGTGACATTTTAGATATACCTTTATTTCAAGATGTTCTTCACACAACCATGAACTTGTCTCTCTAGAAAGGTCAAATTCAACAGCCCTGTAATAATACTACCTGAGGAAGTGGGTTCTTGAGTGTGTACACTGTGGGAGGATTATGAAGTTACAAATTAGTTTAGATATTTGTCAAGAACCTGTCAAAGAGGTGTTGTTGCTGTTACCTTCTCTTCTGTCCATCTAGTATAATTATAGGGTTAAAGACTCATTTTTGTAACCCGTTGAGGTAAAGTAAAAAATAAAAACTGGAAACTGAAAGTCAGAGAATGTGCTTTTATTGCATGGATTGCGAGGGGACAGTTTTTTTTAAGATTTTCAAAATCCTTCCTTTCAAGTTCAGTCTTGGTGCAAGATCAGGGCGCGTGTCCCGGTCACCCTGAGTGTCACATCTCCCTCACCTTGACAGCAGCAAGCACAGCATCTCTTATCTCCTCTGGGATTTTCCCACCTAGTGAGTGAGTGTGTGTGTTTGTGTGTGTGTGTGTGTGTGTGTGTGTGTGTGTGTGTGTGTGTGTGTGTGTGTGTGTGTGTGTGTGTGTGTGTGTGTGTGTGTGTGTCTGTCTGTCTGTCTGTCCGTCTGAGAGTAAATGAGTAATAGCTCAGACTCGTTTCTCTCCATCAGTGCAGAATACCTGCACTGACTTTTCCTGTTTTGACCATTTTTCTTGCTTCTTGTCTCTAACACTGAGCTCTTGTCCGAGCAGAGATCTCTATCGGCCAAGATTTATCTGATACACAATCTCCCTCCATTTCTCTCTTTCTAGCTCCTTCTCTCTCTATCTATCTCTCTCTCTCACCCTCTCTCCTTTTCTCCTGCAATCCAGTGATCTGCATTAGTATCTGCACTGCTGGCTTCTTTGTGCTCCTCATTATTTTTGCATACCTAGAGCATGTTCCTCCCACTCCTCTTGTGGTCTCCACTTGTCACTCTTTCTTTCTCTGTCATGCCCACACTACCTTCCCCACCTTCTCTTTATAAAAAAAAATGCTGAAAATGAATACATATTCTGCAAGAAGAAAATAAAAGACATGAGGGGGGAGTGGAGGTCCTAGCTTGATTTTTTAGTTATAAATTCAAGTGATGTCAAGTGATCGTGTATTAAATGTGACATGTGTGTCATCACTTCACATACTCAGTATGTGCTTTCTGGTAGCGTATTGAAAAGTGTGTTTTGTTTTGTGTCTGTGTGTGCGTGCGTGCGTGCGTGCGTGCGTGCGTGCGTGTGTGTGTTTGTGTGTGTGTGTGTGTGTGTGTGTGTGTGGAAAAAAAACAACATGCATGTGTGCCACCAATCATTCTTGTGTGTGTGCTTTCCTTCAATTTTTCTCCACTCATCCCCCTCCCTCCCACTCTCTCTCTCTCTCTCTCTCTCTCTCTCTCTCTCTCGCTCTCTCTCGCTCTCTCTCTCTCTCTCTCTCTCTCTCTCTCTCTCTCTCTCTCTCTCTCTCTTCTCTCTCTCTCTCTCTTGCCGCTCCAACCAGACACAAACATTCTCTTTCTCTGTCTCTGCTATGCCCTATGTATCATAGTCACCGTCTGTGCATTCACAGGATCCGAGTGTGTCCACCTTTCCCTTTCGGCTTGATTTCTGCCCGAGTCTTGGTTTTTGCCCTGCCCAGTACAGAACCATGCGCGTGTGCCTTTGGGGGTGGGGGGGTGGCTGACTTGATCGAAGGAAAAGCAGAAGGGAGAACTGTGCGGGAAGGAAGGATGCGCTCGTTGCTGCAGCTTCTGATTCAATTAGCATGAATTTCACAGCAGAGGCAGCAGCGGCAGTAGCGGCAACAGCATCGTCAGACTCTCTCAGCAAGCCAGCAGCATCCCGTGTCGGAGCCCCATCGTGAGGACCAGCGGCTGCTTTTCATCTTCCTCCCACCCTGGAAAGCAGTATTTGAAGGGGCAGAGAAGACTGAATCATATTCTTAAAGGGGGAAGAGCAGTCACAAGTAGGACAGAGCTTGGTTACAAGTCTAAGGATTGGAGGATTGCTGAACTGGACGTCAACCACTCTGATGCTTGTTCAGAGCTTTGGTCATGGTTAAATCCTGTTAAGGTATCTTCTTGGTGCTGGTCTTCATTCCATGACCCACATTGATTTATTTTGTCAGAAAAGAGTAGAGGTAATTCAGCGCCGCCGCAACTGGAAAGAGCCAATGATTTTGTCTTCCCTCTCGTCATCCCTTTTTTCTCTTCAGTCCTCTATTCTATTTATTCATCCATCCCTTGTTTTCCCGCTCTCGGCTGCAGACTGAACAGGTTCGGAGCTTCTTCAGGGATTCGAAGCCCTGAAATAGGATTTGGCTGCTTCTTTTCTCAGCACCTTTGCTTCTGCCCCTCTTTATTTACCTTTCCCTGGTTTTACTCCAATGTATTTTTCTATCCTACTGCTCTTCGTTTAAGTCGTCTCCAAAAAGCTCCGGGATGTCGGGAGTCTTTTTCTTCGCAATGGAGGATTGGCTTATGGGAGGAGAAGCCCTCTGAAGATCTCCCTAAGGCGAAGGAAACCCTGTTGAACAATTAACTCAAAGAGCTGTACGCAATATATTTTTAAGAAGCTAAGATGGAGTCTGGTGTTTACTAAACCAATGCTGCTAAGCATTGATTATTTGTTTTAGGGTGCTAAGGAAGTTGCCTGTTAGAGAAAAGAGGTTAAGTTTTCTACAAAAGGTTCAATTGCTTTCGGGGAGGCGTGGGAGTTGTTTTGGTGCTCAAGGATCCAGTCAGAAGCTTTTGGATATCAACTATAGACTGTTGGAGGATTTTTGGGGTTTTTCTTTTCTGGAAGGATTTTGTAATTTTTTTTTTCTTCTTCCCAATTGTTTTTTGGGGATTTTTCCAACAAGGATCTTTTTTTCTTTCTTGGCTTATTTTTTAAAACTTATTTTCTTTTATTCCCTGGGCTGGAAAGCAGGGGACCATGGGCCCTGGAATCATTTGAGATGTTCACTTCCTGTTTGTGTCGTATGAGGGGGAGGGCCCTTCTGTTCCTTTCAGGCCCTGCCCCCATGGAGCAGGAGGTGGAAGTGGATGTAGACGGAGGGTTGCTACTGGTACCCAGGCCAGCGGCGGCGTCGCCAGTTGTATGGGCCAGTCCGGCCTTCCTGTTTAGGCTGGTGCTCTCTCTGGCGCTGCTGGTATTCCCCTGCCCAGCAGTGGCAGCCCGAGTTTCCTCCTCCCTCAGTACTACCCATCACGTCCACCACTTCCACAACAAGCACGGTACTGTGCCCATTGCCATCAACCGGATGCCCTTTCTTACACGCGGGGGCCATGGTAAGATTATCTGTTTCTCCTTTCATATAATCTATAACTGATTTCATATTGATTGACCAGTTATGTTGAACTCCATGCCAAAGTACAGATGCAAGTTTGACTTAGCGGAATGACATGGACTTGATGGGTCAATGGGAGTTAATTTTCTCCAAGGGGTTGATTTGTGGTGGCAATGAGCTCTAAGTTGAGTACATAAGCCCCATCAATTGGTTCATCCATCTATTGATCTCTGTCGTTTCTAGAAAGACTGAGAAGAGCCATGCCTGGGCAACTAACCTCACTGCCTCAGCTCCCCATAGGCCAATGTCTTGATTCATGCCTCGAATTGGCAGATGATGTTTCCAGAGGCTGTTCTCTTCTGGGCTTTTTGCGGCACATTTGCAGCCAGCTGGGTCTTGCCACTTGCCTTTTAAGCTCAGCAGCCATCTTGGGTCTAGTGATGTATTGAACTGCGCCCAATTTAAATTCATGTAATCACCACCCATAGTAATTGTTAATGCATGATGGCAGCCGCTAAAAGAGAATGGCCTTAACTGGTTGTTGAGATGCTAAATCTCACATGCTATGTGTCACGGTACATTGTGTATGCAGAAAAATCCATTGATAATTGCCTGCGCACTTCTTATTTTGTCCTACTTTCTACAGTATATGTCTTTGGCTCAGTGCTCTGTGGTGCATCAGTTACTGTGCCGTTCTTAGCCTAAGCTGTCAGGGACAAGGCAGAGTTTCACTCTGATGATTCCTTTGATGTTCCCCAAACCAAGCTTTTTCCACTGCAATTTTTCTTCTTCCTTTTTCTCTGTGCCCTTGCATCTTTTCGACACCCTGGACATGCATTACTTGGACAGACAATATTAATAGCATTTATTGTTTCCTCAGCATGTTCATGTTGTTCCATTTGCATCCATTAAGCGTTTCTCCAACAAGCACCATTTCTGTTCGTCTGTATGTCTGTCTGTCTCACTCTACTTCCTCCTCTCTCTCTTTTCTTGATATACCTGTAATCTGCATCAATCAATCCGCTGTCAGATGGGAAGAGGAGCCTCACGTAGCCCTTTGCAGTCGATTGGCCATAGTAAGCCTCTATAGACATTTTCAGCACACAACCTTGTCCCAAGTGCTCAGTACTGCACTGGATTTATGGCTATCCATATTATCCTCCCAGCCCACAACACACTCATAGTCCTCACAGTCAAAGTGTGACAGAGCACACAAATGAGGACTAACCTGTGTCATAGAGGACATATCCAGGGATGTTCTTATTGTCTTGTCAATGACAAAACAATTACGTAACCTTTTAATGGTGTTTATTGGGGGTGTAAAGGTTAACCAAATGCTAGGATTGATTTGTCTTGTGATTCTGAGGTCAAACTTCAGTGTGAAATACAATATTTATATTATTATCATATTGGATTTGATCAATAAACAAATAAGATAAAAAAGAATAAAGAAACAACCCAATTAAATAGTCAGAAAGGTTTTTCTTATCATACACTTAAAAAAAGTATAACCTTGCTCAAACTAAAAAAAAATGATGTCCAGATATCACATATAAAACCTTTGACTTCACATAATCTAAATTGAGTAAATTATTTTCTTAACATTTTAGTTATTGAACCAAACTAAGAAATTGAAATTGAACCAACCTAATGTATTCACTTTTAACTGAATTAACATGAATTATGTTTTGCATTGACACAAGTTAATTAATTTACATGAATCCAAACTATATTTTTCACATTTTATTTGACTTCAAAAATAATTTGTTTCCCACCTTATAAGCTCTATAAAAAAAGAAACTTGACCAACAGATTACATTACATGTGTTTATTAATCATTAACATATGAACCATATGCGACATATTAACATTAGGCAATCGTTCTTCATTTGTTTTAATCTAAGAGATGGCAGATATATCTGAGTAACCCTGGCTAGCCACTGCCAAAGCTAGTTAACTAGCCAGCTTAAATTGGGTTATTCTTTGCAATTTTGAGGACACAAAGCACTACAACTTTAATTATCAGTAACTTCTTTGCTACTTACGTTTATTTTTTGACAAAATCCACCCAGGACATAAATGATATCCACAATGTCAAGCATGCCCAGAGAGAGCTACGGGACTTAACATGTGCTCTGACTGTGCAGTGTGCAATGTGCATGCGCAATTCACATTTGACTCAAACCAAATATTTTATCTGCAGGTCATGAAGAAAAAAAAAAAATTTGAGAGAAATCTAACACTTTGTTTTGGATGTATATTTATTTCAGTATAAATCACATTTAATGTCTCAAAATGCAGAAGAAAATTAGTTTCATAATCAAATCAATAATTGAATTTGTTTTAAAGGGCAATTATTAGTTTGAATGAAAAACTGCCTGTTACACTTATTTCAGTGTACAACAATAATACTACTGGCGAACGGTATTTTTGTTCCAGTAAAAACATAGCCCATGGATTAAAGAATAACGAATACATGAATGATTAAGTAGGATACATTGCACGGCCTTATTGTATGAGTAGCCATCCAACTTTGTCTAGCGCCTGAAGATGATTTTAAAATGTGCATTGTAGTGTACTGTAAAGTGTTCATTACATAAAACACATAAATAAGAAAGGTGGCTAAATATATTTTCTTTTTGGTTTTGTCGCCTCACAGCGAGAAGGTTCCAGGTTCGCATCCCGGCCTGGGCCTTTCTGTGTGGAGTTTGCATGTTCTCCCCGTGTCTGCGTGGGTTTTCTCCGGGTTCTCCGGTTTCCTCCCACAATCAAAAGACATGCACGTGTTAAGTTAATTGATGACTCTAAAATTGCCCGTAGGTGTGAATGGTTGTCTGTCTCTGTTCGTCTCCATGTGCCCTGCGATAGACTGGCGTCCTGTCCAGGGTGTACCCCGCCTCACGCCCGATATCAGCTGGGATCGGCTCCAGCACCTCCCGCGACCCCGACCCCGGGATAAGCGGTTGAAGATGAAAAAGAGATGAAGAAATTAGTTGACTGTAACTTTGGGTACTGGTGGTAATTTACTCGAACCAAAGTTTCTCTATACTATTATTTACTGATTATGATTTAATGTGCTCTACAGTCTAAATTGAGTCTGAAAATCACTAACAACAACTCAGATCAGTTTGTTAGCACCTCCTACTCGTCTGGCTGTGATTACTACATATAGTATATAATGTGGACACACAGCAATCATCAGTCCCATCTCTATTTTAATAATTAAGTATGAATAATTTTGTTTTTCACACAAGTTGTTCAACGACAGTATTCCACCTGATGAACACCTTTTATGTTATTATAAAGTAAACTCCTGACAGCTAGTTAATCAGAGAGAAACACTGAATAGTGGCACATAGGCAGTTTTTTTTATCTTCTAAAATGGAAGCTCAAACTGGTGTTCTCTTTTCATTGCCACTTTTTTAGTTTCCTGCTTTCTCTTCCGTCTAGCTTGGATAATTGGATTGCACCTCTCACATCTTGAGTTTCTATGCTATTTAAATTAACATAATTAACATGAAATGTTGTCTTTCTCTCTGTGGATTTATGGCTGTCAGAAGATATTGGCCTGCTAGAGAAATGGTATGTTTGCCGTGTAAAAAGAAAAAGACTACATTTATCTAACAAACTTAGAGCTCAAGCTAGGGCTGGGACGTCACTCCGCACTCTACAGGCCTGCCGCCCGCCCATCTTCTGTTTGTGTTCACATGCTGTGAGTTTGACAGTCATGCATAAAGAAGTACAGGTTGACTGGAAAAGGAGCAAAGTAAAAACAAGATGGAGAATTGTTTGGTTGGTTGGTTGGCTGTATTTGCTGTTCTTTTTTTCCCTGGCAGAATGTAGCAGTAACTAATGTACGCCTACACAGCGAACACTGCTGTTTCTCATTCGGTTTGTGTTGTTTTTAATAGCATCCAGCATTTTCATTATCTACTATAAGACAGTACACGCACATTAAAACGCTGCTCTTATGTGCGGAGTCAGCTTCAATCGCATCATAAATACTTCCATTAAAGCCAGAAATATCAAGTCCTTGTCTGAAATACCACCTCTCCATGTATTGCCAACCAAGTGGCACAGCTTATTACCAACACTTAAACCCCACTCAGTGATGAGAGCCCACTTGCTTCAAAGCCTTTTCAGTAGACAGTTTCTCAACTGGTTGTCATTGTTATAACACTGTAGTAGAGCATAAGCCTGTGAATGTTCTCATTTGTCCAGGTCATCCTTATCCCCAAAGCAATTTCAGTCAAAAGCAACTGGACTTGGTTATTTGTCTAGGAAGATGTTTCACCTCTCATCCAAGAGGCTTCATCAGGTCATGTACGCATCTGACCAGGCTGGGAATGGTCCAACTAACTGGTGTGGAGAGCCAGGTATTTAACCTCTCACAAGGTCGATGATGTTACTGGAACCCTTTGTGCTCCAAGTGCCAACGACCGTCGTTAGAGTGACAGTTGCCGGGAAGTTGGTTTCAACTTTGCTAGTGCTCTATTGAGTCTTAACGACAGTCGTTGGAGTCACGGGTGGCCATTTCTGAACAGTTGTTCTTTGAGGTTAGATTGTTGAATCTCCTGGGAATCTCTACCACAAACAAACATATAAACACACTACCACCACCTTGGTCACGCCTCATGTTAGCGCCAAAACCTCAGAAACCCCTTCAATTGCCTGTGCAGTATGCTAAGCAAGCTGTACTGTCTGCTAGTAAGGAAGGCATCTAGCATCCATTAAGCTGTCACTGTGGCCCTGAACCCACCGCTGGGTTTTAGCATATCAGGTCTATGAGATTCAAGGCTCAGGCCTTATCTCCTGCTCTCTTCCCACAGTGTCATTATTATGCTACATCTATCTCGATGAGCTCCTGCAGGGCCATGTTGCACTCACTTGCTGGCACACACCCACCCAGGTATAAATACTGTACATACATGCAACACAGCCTATATAATGATCACAACATGAAGACATGTATTTTTGTATTTCCTATTAATATGAAAATGTATTGTACCTACATTTTGCATGTATGCCATATGGCAATCAAATGTGGCCAGTTTGTGTGTAGGTCGAACCATATTAGATGACTTGTTGCCATGACGTGTATTCTTTATGCCTTGTGCCAACATGACTCCATGTCTTTAAAGTGATAAAGTAAACAACAGGGGACACAGCCTGGGATCAACCATTTGCAACTGATTAAAGAGCTCCATTGTTACCATCATCTGCTGTAATGGATGAAGAGCCGTCCGATTCAGAGGGTCTTTTCTTTTAGTGCGAGTCACCAGTTGCAGCCTTCTATATGTAAATTAGTTCATTACTATCTATTTAGGCGCAGCAGAGCCTCACCCACATTGCTCTGATTACAGCCAATTGGGAAATTTTGTTTACATGTGTGATCATCACTCTTTCGCACCAGTGGCACGGCCTCGGTTTTGTTGGTGTCTGGCTTCATCGGTTGCTCATCTATCAACACATCTGTGTTTGCAAACACAACACACCTATGCACACTTTTCATGACCCTGGATTGAGACAGAGAAAGGAAATGTTTGCTATGCAAGGTAATCCACACCTGAACACCCCACTGCATAGAGCTAAAGGGATTAAAAAGCTAATTGTGATTCAGGCTGTCTTTGATGTTAGAGATGGAGAGCTTCCAAGAGATTTGACTGCTGGATGGATCACTTTGTCCTTGGCGGTGGACGGAATATATCCACCAGGTGGTTCCAGGAGAGAGCGTAGTGTTTGTATATATGTTCGTGCATGTGTCTTCTAAATCGCACACGTTTAATTATAATAGAAATGCTCTCAAGGTTGAAACGTCTTCCTCAGTTGCTAAGGCTGAATTTCAATAATCATCCACTTTAATCACCTCTTGCCCTGCCTATCATAATTGGTCACTTAGGAAACTAAGGACTGACTCAACTCCAGACTTGTTTCAACTCCAGGCCTCTTTGTGGTAATAGGCAGGAAACAGAAAGTTGATCTCGATAACCTCAATTCAAACCATCAATTAATTTAAGATTCAGACAAGGCCATAATTAGAGCAGCATACATATCCCCTTGGTCCGATTTCAGCTTTACTTGTGGTTTGTGTGTGTTTGTGTGAGAAGCTTTTGTGCATCACACCACTTTTTTCTTTTATGTTCAAACTTGCAGCCTGACCAAAGGAAATCACATCCATTGTTATCTCTACAGCAAAGCTTAGTTTACACAACTGCTGCATATATACTGCTGTGTTTATATATATACATATGCTGTCATATTTAAAATGTGGATTGCATCAACAAAATGAACATTAAAAACAGAAAAAATAAAGGCCACTCTAAATTGATTCATTGCAATTAGAATGTTTTGTGATATATAAATGCAATGAAATACAAGTCATTGACAGCCATCTTAAATGATGGCTGAAGTGGTACACACAACATTGAATTAAACTGTGAAATAACCTGCAGGTAAACGGCCTTTTCTTTCAGTTGCTAAATAATAAATTAATTTCCCTATTGTCATCGCTGGCATGGTTTTCTTTACCTTTTTAACTTTAACACATATACAGTAATTACCAAACCAATTAATTCCAGTGTCAGTGTTGGTTATGAAACACTCTATTTTCTCTCCATTCTCATCTTTGTTGTCTTAGTTTCCTCTCAAGACACTTCAGTGTCAGTCCATATTATCTTCTAGACCAAATCGTTGTTTAAGCTTTTTTTTCTACCTCTGTCTCTTTTTGCATTATCTCTCGTGGAACCTTGATTTCTGAGTGCACTGACTCACTTCCTACGGGAGAACAGTCGTTGTTTGTAGTGCTCTGTGCGTTGTTGTTTGCTTTGCCTCACTGCACATGCATACTGATGAGGTCAGCTGCTGCCTACACCCATCCGTCCGCCCTATCCTGAACAAAAAGCCACTAGCCCTCTCAGTCCTGAGGGCAAAGCACCATCTTTGCTGTAAACCGCCCAGCGTGTGACCCTCTCTTCTCAAGTCTTGTCCTTTTCTTTCACCAATGGCCTATATCACTGGTTACTGTGCTAATAGCAAGCTGCTATGTTTGATAATCACCACTTTATCTCTGGGCTGCAGGGGGAGGTCAGGTGCAATGTGTGTGTGTGTACATCTGTGTGTGTGTAGGGATTGAGGGGGAGAGATGTTGAGCGCTCTCCTTTGAGAGTCAAGTCACAACCCCTCTCTTTCAGAGAACGCCATTAGTATTCATTATTCTCCCTCTACACAGAATCCAAGACGTGCAACCACATGCACGGGCACGCACATCATGATGAGAAACCGAAAGGACGCCTCAGGTGTTCTGGCCAGTTAAGATAAGCTTGCTGGTTTGACATTTTCTGTCCTGCCCTCACACCCCAACCCCTTTTTACACCTGAGCATTTGTGGTGCTGTGAAAGGGGATCTACAGTGTGTAAGTGTTCTTGGCGAGACTCTTCCAAAAAGCTGCCAAGACCCAAAATGGAGCGAGAGTGTCATCAGTTAGTTCAGATATTTTTGATTGTTGGTCCCACCATTGTGGGAGTAAGTTAAACAGCATTTACTTTTCAAGAACATCGTTGTCTCTTGCTTGGTACTTGGTTTGAGGTCGGTGCATTTTTGATAGTTTATGAAGTGCATTGCAGGAAAGTGGGCGCATCAAGCAGCTCTCAGCAGCAGTTTGAATCCACATTCCTGTTTTCTGATACCACAAACACACTTCAGTTGTACCCTCAAAATTCACGCAACTTAATTTGTGTATATGCTGACTGGCATAAAAGTGTCTCTTTAGTGGATGCCTTGCTTTCCTGCATGTGTATTTGGACTTCTTTGGCACCTCAAAGCCAAAGATTGTAGTGGGCCTTATGGGCTTATTGTCCTATTGTTTTGGCTATAGTTGCTTGCTGCAGAACCGCAGCCTCTGATTGTTACTGAAGTGTACTATCAACACACCAACAAGCAGCAAGCCTGCTGTTGGTTGAACAGTCAAAACGACATTCAATAGGCCAATTCATCAAAGTTGTCTTAAAAGTTTAGGTAGATTTGAACTAAACATGTACTGTAAGACTGCAAAAACTATGTCATGATAGGTAAGATTTTAGTCATGTTGTTTCTAGCGACCTCTTTGGCAGCACGATGTAATAACAGGCGTTCCTGTTCTTTCAGAGCCTCCACCTTGTCAAGTTCACAGTCACTATGTGTGTTGACTTATTTTTATTTATAATTTTTTTGCTCTTTTGCAAACTTTATTGACACACATTCCCCTCTCTACTTCTGGTCCATCCCCTATCTGTCCCCCTCTTAAATCCATATGCGCACACATGTTCCTATTACACTTCTGCCCTTACTATCAGCCTGACTCAGAAGTTGGAAGTTTCCGCTTACCGATAACAAGCATTGACGAGTTCCAACCAACCACTGTCAGCAGCATCACTAAAATGGGAGCTTATTTACATCTAGAGAGGGAATGTCTCCACAGACACACAGATTGTAATACTCGGCAAAAAGGTGACAAGTGCTCATTAGTGAGTCATATGATCAATCACCATTGTTTTAACTCACTCTTTGATAGATAGTAACTGAACAGACAATTAACTAGATTAAAGTTTTAAGGAGTACAACTTTAAATAGAAGATAGGAAATCCCTACTAAATAAATAAATTGCTTTATGCATATGTCAATAAGTTTAACAGTGAAAAGTTAATCAGGAAACATTATAAAAACAATCCTAATATGTTGTGTTAGTGAAATAACAATCGAGATAATAAAAACTTGCCTTTTGTAGAAATGGTATCTATCCTACTGAAAATCCTCAGTCAAGTTATAATTTCACTGGTTCTGGCAATTAGTCTTCAGTCGAAGCTCATAAAATGCAAACGCTGATGTGTTTTTGACTTTTCATCTCTAGTGCTTTAATTTGCTTTCTTGTGTAATGAAATAACCATTTTCATTTGCTTAAGGGTGTCTTCAATTCCACATCCTTCTATTAGTGTGAGATAGAGCTCACTCTTGTTAGGATGAAATAAAGCTCAAAATAGTTTGACATACACCAGTATGAGGATCACCTCTGCAATCTTCCTACATGCAGCTAGCTGGCTCATAAGCACATCTTCCTGGCTTGCCAGTGAAATTGATTTGCCCTGTCTTGCTCGCACGTGTTTTGGCGCCGACACGAAATAAGGTGTCATGAACAAGCCGCGGAGACCAGATAAACGCGTTCCACCCAACACAGCCATTCGTAGTTTTTCTATTAAAAAGGACAAGGAGTGAAGAGAGGAAAAGATGGCACTGTGCCTGGCTGAGGTGCTGAGGACCGTCTACTGTGATTAATTCCCCTCCAAAGGAAGAGAAGCCATGCACCAATCCATGTCACAAACTAACGGCCATGAATGGGAATGGTTTTCAAGCTGTTATTGTTTGCAAGAATAGTGGTAATGACATAGTACATTTTTCTCATGAAATGCATTTTAAAATGAATTCCAGCCTTCAGCAGCAGCAGCAGGTGCAGCTGAATCACAGTTGCTCCTGGGTTTTCACAATAAACTGTTTCCTGCTTGAGATTTAGCTGTGTGAAAATGTGTTAAAAGTTGTCATTTAGCTCAGGGGCGGTGACATGATTACACTGTAGTGTGTGGTAGGGATGGTCTCTTATTCCCACCCACCTTTCCTGCAGCAGCACATGAAAGCACCACAGGCATATCAGTGGGAGTGCATCACGGCGTGGGTAACGCCTTGGCTTTGTAGATGGCAGAGACGGGGGGCCCAGATCTTCAGAGGGTGCGCTGATGTAAGCGTTCTTTAATTATTTAGCTGTCAGATATTAAAGCGGTGCAACTTGGGTGCCCGCACTAAGGATTTGAGTCTCCACTGGGAGTGCTCGCCATTAATAAACAAAATGGCTTGTATTATGCATGGCTGATGTTTTGAAAAACTGCCACCTCTGCCACTCCACCCAACCCGAAGGAGTTTTAGGAGGCGGAGGAAAATGCTTTCATCAGCTTTGCAACTATGTGGATGAACCGCCCCACCCCTAACCCCATACAGCTAACATTTCCCACATACAACCTCAGATTTCAAAGGGCTGTTTCCAGATGAAGCTTTCCAGGAACTAATAGGTTAAAATATTACCAAATATTTGATCATGCTGTACATTCTTCAGATATTTTCAGAAAAACAGGTACAAGACTTTTTGTGAGGCAGAGCTAAGGGACATGAAGCTTATGAACTCAGCCTGTTTATTAGATACAGCTCTGAGGCATGCACATAAATGTGTTTTCCGTGCACTTTGCATCAATATTTATGAAACATCATATTATTAACATTGTAAAATATATATGCAAAATATCATTGTGAGCATGGTTTGCTAGCATATTAAGTTTAGAATCACCTGCCACAAAAATGTTGTTTGTGTTCCAAAACGGTGGCTGATATTTTTGAAAGTTCCTTCATGCTTTAAGATTGTAAAAAGCATCAAAATGTGTGAAGATTTAAATTGGAATATTAAATGGGAACAGGTTCCTGTTTCAATGTCTAATGCACAATAATGTAGCCTATATAAACTGGAATGAACAGGTGTGTGCTTTTTTTATCTAACGCTATCCTTAAAACTTCACAATATAAATAGGGTAGTCTAGTGTTAGCGCCATTAGAAGATCAACTCAACATACTATGGAATGACAAATTGACTTTTTATACCTCAATCTAACCACTGAATAGACTACAGAGGGCTGTGTGGATCTGAATACTGGATATATAACCTGTTGCTTCTGAGAAAAGAGACAGGGCACAGTAAAGGGTCTACAGTAAATCTGGCAAAGCACAATGGAGGAGATGATTTAGAAACCCCATTATGTTTGATCTAAGAATCTTGCAAAGGCAATCAGAGAACATGTCCAGCAGCTGCAGATAAGCATTTTGGCTTCTGCTCTCCGTACCTTAACTCACCTGAATAATTTCTAGTAGTTGTTAGCGCATGTTTAGGAATTCGGAAGGTATCCCTAGGTGTTTTTACAAAAATCTATTAAAGCAGATATCTTCAGAAAGACTCCATCCACTCTATTAAATTCAGTGTTCATACCTTATTAATTTGAGCCGCGATAACAATATTCTTGGTCTCGTTTCTCCCCACCTATGGTGAACACAGTATGGATCATTAAACATTCATCTATAGAGCTAGCTTTGCTCAGCTGCTCTCCCAATTGGCTCCATCCTACATTTTATTGTATTAAAAAAAGACTCTCCATGGGTGTATTGTCTTCAAATATTTAAATGTAATTTCCTTGACTGAGAGTACTCACAGTAAGCAGGATGTCAACAGGGGTTTCCTTGTCAGCTTTTGTTTGTTCCGTCTGGTTGACAGAGGAAGAAACCCATGGGACAGGGCTCTGGATTGGCTAGGTTTGTTTTATACCCATGTTTTTTTTTTTTACTGCAGTCCTTTGAGACCACTGATTTCTTGGCTTAATTATTCCTTGTAGCTGCACTGTGTTATGGAGGTGCAAATATACTGAGGCAAAACGAGGCAAAAAATGCTTCAACAGAGGTGTGTATTTTCACTGCTCGTGATATTAATATGTTAAGACATGAAATTGAAGGTTTACTGAAGAAGCTTGACAGACAGTAACCTCCTGCTGCGTCTCTGCATACACCGCATCACATAAATACACTTGTACACATGCACACACCCACACATGTTCTACCAGCAGAAGGTAACTTTGCAGAGTTCAAGTGAACTTCAAAGATCTCTGCATCTTCATTTGACACATCTGTGTCAGGGCTCTGATGACAGACAGACCCAGCATCCATCACCATCATTTCCCCCTGCCACTACCAGTTATGTGCCCCACAAGTCATCCCCGCATGCAGCTTCCATATCAGTGAAAGATGGAGGGGAACATGAGATATCAGGCGGAAATGAGGAAGAATGGTGGATAGAGTGGAGAATAAAAGAGTAGGGAAAAGAAGGAGAACTTGCACAGTAGGGGAGGCAAAGGAAGGTTGAGAGTGAGAGAGAAAACTGCAGAGAGAGATAGAGTCTTGCTACGGTGTGTTTGAAACCCTAACTCATCTTCTTGCACACATCATCTTGCCTTGACATACTTAAATCTCCTCCCCAGGGCCTTTGGGGGGCTGTAGAGATGAACCCAGGCACTACTAGAGCATAACCAGAGATAGGCGAACCCCCGCTACTTTCCACTCTGCTCCACTCTCTGCACCGCTGCCATCTTATCCCAACCCATCAGTCATTTCACTGCGGAAATAGGTTATTCAGAAGTGCGCCCAGGTGACGATGCCATTTGGGGCTATCCAAAGCCACGCTTAACTTCACAGTTCTGGGCCACAGGGCCATAAACCTTTTGCTTTCTGAGACGACTTGTTCGTCTGCCCATGACCAGATTGAAATGTGCGTTGACATTTTTCCTTTTAATCACTTACCACTCTCTTACACATGTGATGGAAAAGGCCCCAACTAAAGAAGAGCACCTAAGATAATACCAAAAAGATCATTTTTTTAGCCAAATAGGTAATGCCTTGAGACGATTCACTGTGTTGCATTAGTATTAGCATAGGGTTGTCATTGCATAATCAAACTGCTACAGAAGATCCTATTGGTCTTATGTTGGATGTGGATCAGGTGCGGTGAGTTCCCTCATGGGATGGCGAAACACAACAGGTCAACATCTACTCAAAGCGGGTCAAGTGAAAGCGATAACTAAAATTGGCCATAAACTAGATTGATTGCAGTGGAGAACAGTGCAGGCAGAGCATCCCTAATGGTAGTGGGGCAGCGAAGGCCTATCCAGCATCATCCTGAATTTACAGAGAGAGTGGAGTCTATAATCTGTCTGCGACAATAACTGTTATGTGGGGGCCTTTATCTGCCAAAGGGGAAACCAGGAGGCTTATCTCATGGCCTGTATGTAAGGCAAATCACTGAGTCACCCATCCTCTACAAGCTTCACCCTATTCTCCACTTACCAGCTAATGTTTCCTCCTTGGGCAGATTATTGACTGTCAATGGCAGGGCATGTGGGTGAGCTAAGAGATTCACTCTGGCAAAAAATATGGAAATGGATTGTTTTCCCAGAATCTTCCATTTGAAACTGCACAGCTAAGTGTAGAATGTCTTCCTGAAAGATTATAACAGGGATAAACATGACTTCTCAACTGCTTATTTGTTTATGCTGGAGAATTAAATGGCCCCATAGCCACATAAATTTAAACTGGCATTGAACACTATTCGTAAATACTGAAAATTCACAGTTAATTTGACGCTCCAAAGTAATTTAGGCTACTTGAAATATTTTCAATTAAACTTGTGTATCTTGTTTCCTGAAACCTTGGAGCTCTCTTTAGCGGAGCTATCTTACTACATATTCATCAGTCAGGATAATAGCTGTAACATAGACAAGCAGAATTACCCTTTTTAGCCTGGATAGAAGGCTAGGTTTACCCACAAACTGGGTTAGATTACAACTAACTGTCATCATGAAACTATATCCTACAGGGACAAAGTATAAGTGTACTGTAAGTTGGCCTTGCATTGGTTATATTTTTAGTCACGCAGGCTCCTGTCATGATCACATCACAGGCCTGCTTACACTGTAGTTGCCAAAACAATCACCCTAGCATCACAGTAAAGGCCAACAAATTTGGCATGGTTCATTTGTAACAAGGAAGCAGCAAAAATCATTTGAAATTTGAGAAATTACACCAATAGACATTTAGATGTAATGCAGCCTGACATATCTTGCTCAGGGTATAGATGGATGGTTGGCATGACGCTAATAAAGGCTACATCCTGAAACTGCCAAACAAACCTCCACCTGGACTCCATTGCTCAGATGCTGTTGAATGTGCTTGACCTTCCGCCGTCCACTTCTCGTCCACCATCTCCGTGTCTGCGTCTGTCTGCATTTGAATCATTTGCTGCACAGGAGCCTTGATTTACTGTTGTTTGCCTTTTCATTCTTAGCAATACTCTTATTCTTGTTTAACATCCCCTGTTGTGATGCAGTAATTTAATTTCCATTTTCTTTCCTTTCCAATATTAAGATCCGGATAAAGAGTGGCCGGAGTGATATATAGCCATCTCGTGTGCTTGGCTTTATGCACAGGCAGAGTTCCCAGCACTGCACTTGACTTGAATCACTTCCCCTGTTGAGAGCCTGGGCTAGCTACTTGTCAGTCATCTGTCTTGATTTGTCAGTTCCCTCCCACCGCTCATAGCCCCCAATCTCCTTTCTGGATGTGCTCTGTGGTTTCTTATACAGTGCAGGGAAACATTAAGCTCTCCAGGTATTGATTGTATTTCACTCACAGGTAGAGGCCATTGTCCATAAGCTGTACTTTGGGGATCAAAAGGTCAGAGCTATTGGAGAGTGATAAACAAGATGGATGCCAAGCTTTGGTAAAGGCCTTTAAGTGGTAGGGAATGGATGCACCCTTACACTATCCTCACTGAAAATATATTTTCACCAAACAACACACTGTTGTTTTTGGAGTTAATTTCACTGTTGGATTCCATTACTATTTTTACTCTGACATGTCAGTGATTCAGAGACACAGGAACTATGCAGATCATACACAAGTCATGATGTGGGGAGACTGTAAATGTAATGTTTTCTTTCAAAAATAATATGGCTCATTACTTTTTTGCTTATGTAGCTGCTCCAACGAACCTTAAAAAACATCAACTCCCACAAATATCTTTGGAAATGGAATTTAATGTCCTTAAAATCCTTCTCTCAATAATCCTGGTGTCAAAGCTCAGTAATAATTACAACACCATCAAAGCATGCTGGGTAATAAAATCTCCAGGCTGCTTTATGGTTCAGGTGCAGTCATCGTCGAGGGTGATTTTGGGTATATCTAATGTCATAATCAAAATACTGGCTATGTGAGTCAATTTGTGCTGATGGCAGAAGTAGCAATATGTGTTATGAGTACATTGTTACTATGTGTGTGTCACACTAGGCCAGATAGATGGAAGGACAGGAACAGAGAGAGACGGAGAGGATTGATGAATCCAGGCACAGTGGGCGAGCAGGTGAGAGATGGAGAGCGTCATTTTTCTCCCTCTCTCTTTTCTCTCAGTGCCGGGAGGTGACCTCTAACTCAGCGATATGAAGAGAATGTCACGCAACATTAGCCCTCCCTTTGCCCCAGACACAGATGAAGTTTTTTTTTTTTGTGCCATGCTGTAGGAAAAAAAATATTCTCTTCCTCCTTGATTAATGTCTGATATGTGGGCAGGCAGTACACAAGAGGCAGTAAAGAAAGGATTGGTATTCTTTTATATATTATTTCTTTCTTATCTGTCACATATATTAATCAGACTGGCTTAGTGGAGGACCAGAGTGTTGTCCCTCAGGATATCAACCATGATCTCCTTGGTTAGCTGACTGTCCTCCTGGGGGGACTACTATTTTACAACAGTCATTCGTAGGAAAATGGGATCCTTGTGGACAATCTTTCTGCTGTTTATATATTACTGTTTATATATGACTAAGGTCAAGAGCTAGCTGCCACATCATGAATACCTAATATGTGCCTTTACCAGTGGACATGACGGATCTACATCCAGTGCACCGGTGACATTTGACGTTGATTACCTGTCAAAGATGTGGCTATTTTCCAGATATTTGGGGCAGTCTGCATCTCTGAGTGCCCCTCTGTGTGGTTAATTACCTAATAGGAAGAACTCCCACCCCCCACCCCCACCCATCCTAACCACTACTTCTTCTCTGTAATTACGTGTCAAACCTGACCATCAGATAACACTGGCTTTCCATTTGACACAAGACTTTCCCTCCTTTACCTTGAACACAGTCAGTCTGCCCGCCAATCACATGATTTTTGTGGTTAATACGTGGTGGGAGTCAACCATGTCCTCTAAATCACACATCCAAGCTTTTCAACTAGTGACAAGGCATGGTATTTAATGGTGAGATTTGACAGAAGGTCCCTTTAAAGGAAAACTGTCAAAAGCTTGTCAAATGTGACAACTGAAAAACGAGGTGACATTAGGTTGTGGTTATAGACAGTGGGTGATGGGACCTACTTGTTATTTTAGCAACTGCTTTGTATGCACTTCAGTTATGTTCCAAGGTCTGGAAGTAAATGATAGCATCAAGCAATAATAAGTATGTTGAGTGTTGCACAGAAAACTGCATTAATGTGTTTGCATTGTAGAAAAAGAGCTGGCATCTGGAAAGTGGACTTACACTTCCTAGCAAATCTGAGGTCTGATTGGCAGGAGAATATCCACTCCACACTGTCTGCATCTTATTGCAATTTAATTACAAATTCAGCTCTACATGCTAGCAGTGAAGAGATACCTTGTTACAGGTGTGACAAGAGATAACTGATATTTTCCTCATATTTACTCAAGACTCAAGAACATCTTACACAATGAAGAATCAGACAGGGGATTACGATATAAGAGAATCCAAGCGCTTGCAGGGATTCTCCTAATTCTCCTTTTAGATTTCTGTGTGCCACTGGCTAAAACCGAATGGCATACAAATAGTACTACTAGGATACTAATTTAACAAATGTTTTCTCAGTTGTTGGTTGTTGATTTTGACCTCAGACGCAGTGCTTTTCTCTAGTAATTAGTTTAATCCTATTGGAAAGCTAATCATGCCATGAAGCCTGGCATTAAGGGAAGGTTTAGAAACATGGACGAGAAACTGTTTTGTTGAGGAGTAACTTAACAGACTTTGGCTTAGACATTATTCAAAGTTTGACCATTTTGTTAATCTGTCCCTTGCAAGTTACCCCACTCCATGGAAATGCAAAATGAATGATGGGGTCTTATAACACTTTCTTATAATGCATGTGAAAACTAATAATCCAAGACACATTTACTTGTGCTAACTAGGTAGATCAGCACTAAAGCTGTAGTTTAGGGTCAGTTTTTTGTGCAGCCCAAACCTATTCAGTTTGAGTTCTTTTTTCAAATAGCATTTGTATTTGCTGAAAAGCTTAATATATATATATATATTAAGCTTAATATATATATATTAAGCTTTTCGGCAAATACAAATGCTATTTGAAAAAAGAGTAATCTGTATTATCAAATTGTTTGTAAAAACATTAATTTCCCCCAAAAATTGGTGAATCTCAATCCAGAGCGTGCGGACATTTGGACACTGCCATGTATTGGGAAGTGAATGGTGACATTCCAGTGGTATATCAAGCCGAGATGTGCTGGCATGGCCTTGCCGTTACATGACACAGGGAGCTTTTCATCCTACCATCAGTCCACGTATGGCTGCCAATGTGACTGAATCTGAAGCCAGTAGGCTGGACACCTCTTTCAGAGTTTTCCAGAAAATAGCCTGAAAGATGTCTGAAAATAGAAGATTGTAATAGAAAATTGGAGTAAAACTTGTGCACTTTCCGCTCAAGTCACATCTCTTAATCAATTAGTGAGGCCAAATACAATCAAGAGAGGCTTTGTGTTGCATTAAGCAATCAATGGTGAAGAGCAGGAAGGCATGTGGGAATTCCTAACCGCTTCCTTTGGAAAAGAGTGGTGTTGTCAATAGTAAAATGCTGTGTTTCACTTGACAGAGCTTAAAGTTTCTTTGACACCCGAATTTACTTGCTCCATTATGTAAGTGGGAGCATAAGAATGCACCTTGGAGTTCGTAATCATCACACCACCACCTTTGCTTGTGATCTGCATCATACAGGTTATCTCAGAGGCCCCAATTAAAAAATGTCCCGATTCACTAACATTGTTGTGTTCTGAAAATATCATACTGCTCTCTCTGACTGTCTTCACCTCAGTGATCTCTCCTCTTCCGTTTATCACGAGAAGATACCAACGAGTTTTTTGCTCTGTTGAAATATGAAAACTGTTTGAAGAAATCAAGGCTGATTTAAAAGACCTGTGAGCACTGTATGGAAAAAAGAAATCAAGTCATTCAGGGACATTTGACAGTATCAAAAGTGTTTAATTTTCAAGGGTATAAATGATTTAGTGTGATATTACTTATCAAACCAGACTTTTTTTTATTCTTGATACTACAGATACATACCCAATGACCCAGGGGCCAAAGTTTAGGAGATCCACTATTTTTTTTCAAATTAGAATTGTTCAGTTTCTCTAGAAATTACCAGAATTTGATTTGGCTAATAAGAAGAATCATTTGATTTGAATGAATAAGACTTCCATCTTTGTCTCAGTGAGGATTAATAGAAGAGTCGGCCTTCTTGAAACTCACCCTCCACAGCTGAAGTGAATGTTTTCAACCTGGAGGTCCACTGCAGGCCTCACTCCATATAAGGGGCTCCTCTCCAACATACTGTGTTCTCGTGATGCTTTCCGAATAGCTGCTGTCTTTATTGATCCCTTCTCCCCCTCAGACTCTCTCTCTGTTCTGTATCCTTTCCTTCCGACCAGCTACAGTATTTCCCCCTCAGTCATGTAGATCTGGGAGGCTTTTGGGGCTGGGGCTGCAGCAGCTGTCACAGGCATAGCGGACACTCTTAATTGGCTCCCCTGGGGCAATCCTCTTGGTGGAGCAGAGCAGGGCAGTAACTGCATAGGCAAACTGGAGAGAACCAGAGCCCTTGCAGATCTAGTTTAAAACCCACTGAAGAAGCCTCTGGGCTGTATTATTGTGCTTTATAATACAGTTGACATGTTGAGGGGGAAATAACAACTTCATCCATTTTAAAGGAAAGGTAACATCTTTGTAAATGGATTATGTAATGGTGATTACAGCTTTTCATGGTTGTATTGAGAAGCATAGTCGGTTTGTGATTAGGACAGATGGCTTTACAGTTCGGATTAGTCAGACTATTTTAATGTCAACCGTACAACAATGGCACAGTCTGTTGGCTAGTGTAACTCTTAATATGGCAACGTAACATTGTAATGTTATTTACACACTCATGCACTGGGCCGAGCAATGTAATATTTAGACTGGCCAAACTTTTTCTCAACAAACATCAAAACATAAATTATTCCTGTTTGGTGTTATGTATAAAATACTGTCTGTGGTTTTTATAACAAGCCATGCTAGGGGGTGTTTAGGGGTGTCACAATTTCTATTTTAAAATGAAAATTAAATTTGAACAATTTCAATTATGGAAATGAAAAGCAAAATTGATGATTGTCCTTGTTTGTTTTTTTTCTTTACTCCGTACTTGCGCATTTCCAAAGAAAAGACACACAGATGACAGTGTAGCATACCAGCAGTAGCATACAGCTAAAGACACAACAAACTGGGTAACAAACTGTAAAATCCTCCTGCTTCCCTGAAGTCACCGGCTTGATAACATTTTGCATTTCCCTGTGAGTTATGTAAACAAACAATGAATGGTAAAGTGCGTGTGCTCCGACGGGACTTCATGTTGCACTAGGTGTCCCTCGTTAAGGGCCATCCACATCAAGAACTATAACTGATGTCAGCATCCACACTAATGAACAATAAAGCTCTATAAAATGCCAAACACATGTCACATGCTATAGCTATCAATGCCCCACGCTACATGTCCCTCGTGTTAGCTTACATAAAGGAGGAAGATACTTTTTTTAAAAATGTATTTGTTTACTACTTGATTTAGATTTATTTGCCATTGTTTGCATTAATAACAATATCAAGAAAATAGTTGAACATGAGCTGCTGCTGTGCCACAAGGCTGTGATGCTATGTGTAGAAGTAAGTTCTATTAAAAATCAAGGCACTTTGAAACATATGAAGATTAACACATTTGATGGATTTTATTGGCTTCCTGGGATCACAGATCACAAGAGAGTGCCTATACCAATTTTATTCTGTTTTATAATATTTGACCAACCATCCTCAATGTCTGTAATGTCATTTCTATTACCTTTAATAACTATTCAACACACACTTTTTTTGGGCAAACATATTTTGGGAGTTCTTTCTTTCCAATATTTCACGACTTTCAGATTTGGTCCTCTTTAGACATGGTCAAGCCATGTCACGGTGACCATGAGTCGTTTTCTTGAACATTTGACATCTTCATTTCTGCTTAAAGAGGAATAGATCACTTATAATGTATATATATAATCTGTTCATTTACAGAAAAGGTGTTGAATTTAGTGAGTACACACTATCATAGAGTTTGAACATGCCATTCTGAAAAGTTCTGTTTACTTGCATTCATCAAGTTGCTCTTAAAGTGATCCTAACAATATTGTTCACCTCTATCACTGTCGTTGTAGTTGTAATTCGAATCTGCTTGATTAAGAACCATTTTTTAAACAATCATTTTTTTATAGTTATCACTGTAGTTTCCCTTCTCCCTTTACTGTGAGTGTCTATGCTGGAAAAAAAGAAGAAATTAAATCAAATTGAATTGAATCGAATCGAATCGACTCATGACCTCAAAACTGAAAGTCACAAGGAATCATACATTTGGAGAATCATGAGACACCTACTAATAGTTAATTACCAGCTCCCACCTTCCATAGCCATTCCTTTCGGGGGTCCCGCACAGCTTCAGTCAATCTTAGCTTTAGTTCCATAATATCTTTGACCTTATTAGAGCTATATCTATTATGGCTTTCACTCCATTCTTTTAGACGTGACTGCTTTATGCAGTACCAGAGCAGAGGGATGAGTCGGTGAATCAGACTGCAGACTGAAATCTGCTTTCCCGATCTCTCATTTTTATTCCTTGGCTCTGACATCCGGCCAGCAGCCCTTCATGCTACATGCCCCTGATCTGCTTAGAATCCCCTTCTCTATACTTTCTTCCCCTCTCCCTCATATCCTCCCTTCTTATTTTTCTTTATCCTTCTTGTTTCATTTCTATCAGCATCGCTTACTGTGCCATCCTGCTTTCATCCGTTGTCTTTCTGGGTCTCAGTTGCTGCAATGACAACAATGACGTTTTATCTTTATTTTCTGGTCCCCTCATTACAGCCATTGCAATGCCATCATTTTTTGAGCCTCTCAGCCACTTTAGGCCAACCCAGACTGATTAGGTGGCATTGATCCAAACAAATAAAAGTGGGACTCTATTTCTCATGCTATTAATTGAGATGCAAGTTGACAGAGGGATAGATTGACGAAGGGATGGAAGAACAATGAATAACATCTGGGAGGTTTGGAGGCGATAACTTGAGTATCAGAAACCGTTGTCAATCTTACTAATGGCTGTGTCTCAGCAAAATTCAGAGAAGATCTCTTTGGCAGGCGCTGAATATAGGGTTTGTCTCCAAAGTATATTCAGTAAGCATGTCTGTCAGCGTGAATTCTGCAGTCACTGAAAAAACACAAGCTTTTAACATGTTGACCTCACCTTTTCATTAAATTAAATTTTTGATTATTTCAGTGTAAAATGCACCAGAGCTGCTATCACTCATAATGATTTCACCCATACAGCAGGACATTGTTCCAACAATTGAACAAAGCCAAGGTGTATTAGCTAATGATTAACATCCATTCATTGGTGTATTAAGTGGTACCCAATTAGCACTGAGTAGCATGGAAGGAGCCACTTTACGGTGTAATATTTTCACTGCCTCTGGTTCCCTGGCATTTTCAACTGATTTGTTAATTAAAGTTAGGTGGTTGGAGGGGCTGGGGGATGGGGGGTGTTGGGGGATTGACCTTTCAGCTCAATTTGTTTCCTAGTTGCTGCTGGAAGGGGGGTGTATTTCCTTTTGTGTCCTGGTGAGTAACTGAGCGAAGAGAGAGGGCTGCACCCTTGGATATCCTGCAGTCTGAATTATACAGTCACTGGGCCTGGCAGTTTGCACATGCACAGTGCAAACACACACACACACATACTCATAGCACAGCAACAGAATTATGCATCTGTGTCTGTTCTTGTTAGCAAACAGTGCGCACACAGCAGGTGTGCACCTGCTCTACCACACCTGCTTTTAAAGAAACAACCGGTAACTGTTGTGGCAGCAACACAAACACAGAACATTGTGCACATGTAGTACACTGGTTTTAATATGTGACAGGTTGTTGTTTCAACAATGTCAAACATGATTTATTAAATTTAATCTTTTACATTGAGTTGTCAGGGAAACTGCCTTACCCCTTCCAAAAAACAACATAAACAATGGTACTTCTTCAACACATCTATTTAGGAGTTTTTCATTAAGGATAAATCATATCATGCCTTTTCTCATTACGTGTCTATGGTCAATGGGGTTATCGGACTTGTCAACATTTGACTGTCTCACTGCAGTGATTAATCAAATTTCTCCAGTGGTAACAGATGTCAGTGCAAGCTGTGTGGAGGAGACCATATGCTTCACATCACTTTAAATGTTTTGATAATAACTAACTACTTCATTGTGCTAAACATTAGTGGCTACTATGTTATGTCCTGGTGAAATACTTGTAAAGTACTTTCGAAAGTTTGCATGTATATAATCTGCTAAATATTAAGCATGTCTTAACAACATCTATTCTTTTATAGTGGCATTATTGCAACAACTGTAGAGTAGGTTTTTGGGAAATCCTGAACCAGCATATTTTGAGTTGTTTGTCTAGAAGATGATCCTGAGCCACAGCCATATTGCCGGACCTTCAGAGCACAGGAGAAAAATCTGGCTGCACAAGTAAACATTCGGGGATGGGTGGGAAAAAATTGTTCTGGCCTGTTTGTATTACTTTAGACTTAGACTTAGACTTAGACTTCTCTTTATTGATCCCTTTGGGAAGACTCCCGCAAGGAAATTGAATTTCCAGCAGCTTACAAAAACAAAGGGACAAAGGAGAACCAATCATAATTGGTGCCCTTAAAAAATAGGTAGCTGAGATTGTGGGGCGAAGGATGCCAGCTGATATAGGTTGTTAATGGCATGCTTTATCTCAACAAGGTACATCCGGTGAATCAGACTGGGGGGTTATTTTGGCAGCTTGCAGGGGTGTCCCAATGACTTAAATGAAGAGTGATGGCAGGCCAAGATTGACTGGCACAGTGAACACTGAGATTGATGAAAGGTTTCACTGGGAGACAGATGAGTGTGCAATGGGAAGGGACACATCAGATGGAATGGTGAACGAAAAGGTCAAAGTTTGGGGCACAGCATGAAAGGGAATTCGTTCTCTGTATGTTGTGATCAGAGGAAGGAAAGCTACTTTGAAGTAATGCCTCATTGACAGAAGGCTTTTCAACTGTGAAGCTGACATGGTGCTTGGTGGACACTTGGTGAACTGGAAAACCTCCCTGGTGAACGAAAGAAAACACACAGAAATGTTTTTATCTCTTTGATATATAATTAGTGCCCTGCAGCTGTAATCAAGAGTCAGAGCTGAGTCTTTTATAACCATTCACCATATTGACACCAACACTATAAATTATAAAGTACAGTGAATTTACTGTATTATTTAGTTGTATATAGTTTAACATGTCATGATTGCCTTTTACGACTTTTTGCTTTTATTGCTGGCAGTAAAAAATAGCAGGAAATGGCGATACAACATGCAGCAAAGGTCCCCAACCAAGAGTAACTTTGTAGTTACTGCCTCATAAGTCTTGGAGTCCAAAATTGGATGTCAGACTTGATAAGGTGTACTTCAATAAAAGTACCAACAGGAGTTATATTTGTTGTCCAGTAAATTAAATTTAACCCAAGGAAGCTAGTTTGGGATTATATATATATATATATATATATATATATATATATATATATATATGAAAACACCCAAGTCTCACTTTGCCACAGATTACTCCAACTTCCTCAAATAAATATATGTTCAGTCATTGATTCCATTCGTATATGCGGTCTGCTGCACTGTAGTCACACACACACATTATACATTTATAATAATAGGGACTCCATGAGTTCAATGTTAAGTCTCCCTCCAGATATGGCCACATTAATAAACAGTGACAGGGGGAGAAATGAAAGAGCTACATGTTCCCATGTCATTAAAAAAACATGTAAGTTATATAGAGATGGAGTTGTCCTTCTGCCTGATATGACTCTTCCCTAGAGACCGCCCCTTTACAGAGAAGAGCAGACATTAGCCTGAGTTTGTAGCCCAGCTATGGCAGAGAAGCAGAAGAAGGAAGCCAAAGAGAGCTACATTTTAGCAGATGTTGCAGCGTAACCACGATGAAGAATAGATGGAGATAATAACAAACTGGATGAACGGGATTCGACAGTTAGAATGAGTACGCACAGAGAGTAACTTTAAGAAGAAGAAGAAGAAATTATTTATTAGTCCCACAGCGGGGAAATTCGATTTTTTTCACTCTATTATTGTTATTCATGTTACACACACACAGGCCTGAAATACACACACATGCACAGACAGGACCTATATACATGCAATTAATGGAGAGATGTTAGAGCGAGGGGGCTGCCAGTGACCGGCGCCCCGAGCAGTTGGGGGTTCAGTGCCTTGCTCAACAGCACCTCGGTAGTGCCTAGGAGATGAACTGGCACCTCTCCAGCCACCAGTCCACGCTCCATTCATGGTCCACACAGGGACTCAAACCGGCGACCCTCCAGTTCCCAGCAAAGTCACCTATGGACTGAGGCTAGAGAAGCTTGGTTGTGATAGAGGAGGAGGAACACCAATGTTTTTTGTATTTTATTTATCAAGGCACATAACCAACTGTAGAGTGCCTCTGCAGTGACCAGCGTTGGCAGACTCTAATTTTTCCAGGCAGCTCCCAGTAGAACTGTATGAATGTCAGAGTATTGCTGTGAAGGAGCATGCATGCTCAGTTGACTGTCTCTGCATAAATACATGTTTAACAAGGTCTACAGTCCTGCTGGCAGCCTCCTAGAGGCTATGTGGTTAATTATACCCAACACTATGCAAATGTTTTGCCAATTTTTGCCATTAATTGAGCCTTACCAGTAGTATGGCAAGAATTGTAAAATGTCTGGCTCTGCCACCTACGTTTGTTTTTATCACATCTTGACCACTGTTGGTCAGATTGCTGTTTCTGTACAAATGTCCTGGATATCCTGAAGCCTTACCGCTGCATGTGATGTGTATGTGACAGAAACTGCAGCAGATCCGAGCATAGATTGAGAGAAAAATGCTCCCTACGACTTCCTCCCATGTCACCTTAATGAAACCGGTGCGTGTAATGATGTTATCTGCTCCCACACACTCATATGGAAATCCACCCAAGGAAAGCCGGCTCTCATTGTAACACATGTTCACTCACCTGAAGCACAAAATCTGCTCCACATTGGCCCAAGAGAGTAAGATGGATCATCTCAGTCAAGACCATAGACGTTTCTATTCATGTCACCTCTCTCTATAGAAGCTAATGGATTTTCCCTGCAGCACATCTTTATTGTCTAATGCACAATAATGTCTCGGATGTTTTATGAGTTCGACCTAGCACATAGACAGAGAAAAAAGTAATGCCAAGGCTGATCGATGGCTAGGTTGTTGATGGATATAACCATATGGAACAGGAAGGTTGATGGGGAGATGGGGAAACACGGAGCTGTAGCGCAGAAAGCTACATTAGATGCCTAATGCTGTTCTGCAGAGAGACATCTGAGCTTAATGCATAGCACAATAATTCTTGTATTTTATCCATGGTGAATTATAAATATGGGTATGCATACTTAGATAGATTTGACAGAAATGGGCCTAAGGGTCAAAGTAAATTCAGCTGTGGTTATTCATAGACATAGCATATTTATTTTCTGTTTCACATTATATTTTGTAGTGCTTTTTCTCTTTTGATTTGCACTGCCTAAAGTCTTACTTTTCACTGATGTCAGCCAGTGATGTTACACAAAATGATTACTGTTATACCTAGGGATGGGTAGTAATATCGGTATTAAACAGGCCCAGAGGCTAACTGATTAAAGTATTAGTATTGATAAGTTTGGACAGTATTGGTTTTATAACATTTCAGATTTGTTTCTAGTACTATTGAGTTTATAGTGACTTTGCTCTTGTAAACTGTTGCTGCTTTATAAACATTTAATTATATATTGCTACAATATACAAACATTCTAATCATGTTCTGGTATTTTCTAAAAAGCAATTATTTAGTGATGAAAATGAACCAATAAGAGTATCCATAAAGAACCGAACAGATAAGGTGTATCGATAAGAGTAGTAGTGTGGATAAAATCCTAATGATAGCCATCCCTAGTTATGCCACCGCTTCACTTATAAAGAATGCATGCCCTTGTGTATACAGTATGCATGTGGCTTTGGGTCACTTTGTACAGAAAAAGATGTTAGTTCAGCGGTGCATAGCATGGAGGAATGGTTCAGCGCCCCTGTGGGAGTGGCTGTGTACCTGTCTCTTTTATGCCTGCGATGCTTGACTGCACTAAGCACCTATCTGGTGGATAACACGGGGTCAGGCAGAGCTTGGTGACCGCTGAGAGAATCAGTATCAGTTTGATGTTACAGAGACAATCCCACTTGACCTATCCATATGCAATCAAGCAAACAAATAGTTGTCCAGTGGAAGTTAGACGCAGCCTGCTTTACAACCAGCATTTTGAATTTTCACCTGTGAGCTGCTCAGTACAAACATGTCTCTAAGTCTGGGCACTGCAAGGTTTTACAATTATTCTTGTCTGTAAGACCCCCATTCTTCCTTTTGAGCTTCACACTGGGGGGAAAAAGCACAAAAGCATAGGTGTCTTGCATGCAATTGTCTTTAAAGATGGAGTCCCATCCCTGCAGAGATGGTGGTAATCACTAGAAAATGATATCACCTGAGGTAATGGTGTCAGAACTAAAGGTGAAGTGCTTGCCTTGATTATTCTGTTATTGTCTAACAGACAAAGGAAACCCCCTCTGCAGCCATTTTGAAATTCTTACAGATGAAAACATTGTGGGAATACTTTGTCGCTCTGCACACGCCTGAAGAAAAAAAACAGAAATGATGACCTTCCACTGCGGTGGGATCAAGGCAAAGGCCTTGCCTGCAGATAGAGTTTTACTCAGCACGCTAACCAGCCAGCGTTCCACCACTGTGTTGGATGGCAGGCTTTAGAAGACATCGCGATTATTAAACTCAGTGTCTCTCAGCTTCCCCACCCCATTGACTAGGCCCCTCTCTTCCTTTCTGCAGTCTTCAAAGTCACTGGTCTTTAGCCAGCCAATCCTCTTAACACCAGGAAGAGGATCTCCCTTGGACACAATGCTGACGGTCTCAGCATGAGACCTGTCAGATGTGTTTGAGGTAGCAGTGTGTGTGTCCATAAGAAGATAGTTTCTTTTTATATATAAAAGTGCATGGGTTTAACAGGGAAGGTGGAGTCAGACAGCCATTACCACCTCAATTAATAATAAAGGAATTACATTCATGATGGATAAAGCATGCCTGTGTATGTTAGGGTTTACCGGCCCCTGAAAGGCAGTCCTCACACATGCCGCACTTTGTCTGAACCACTCTTATCTATACAAACAGCAGTATAGTGCTTGCTAATTGTATTCATGCACTTGGCAGGCTGTACGGGCAGTATGTCTCTTGAAACAGGACTGGTAATCTCATGGCCACTTTCGATAATAACTCCTGATAATGACCAAGAGTCGGCAGGGTTTTTATTTATGCCCTTGATGCTCAACACGAAACAATCTCTCTCTCATTTGACTGCCAGAATATTTTGGGGATTTTTTTTAATAGTGAATAGGATGCAAACAAACTATGAGGATCCGTTTATGTGTTTGTCTTTGTCTAATGGTTGAAAGTGCCAGTTTTTATGATTAAATAACAACAATCACCACTTTAGGGGGAAAGAATAGGCAGTTTATTGGTCTCAGGATACCTTGAACAGAGTTTGCCGTGTTTGTGTAGCTGTTATCTCTGCGCCACACTCAGACATATAGGGTGTGTTTGTGTGTGTGTGTGTGTCTCTGTGTGGGTGTTTGTGTGTGTTAGATGGAAAGATGTTTTGTTGTTATCCTTCAATGCCATCCTTTTTGCGTATTTGGCTCATTCCTCTCAATGTATTGCGTTTAAGGCTTTATTGAGTGAAGAGAGATGGGTAGAAGCAGAAAAAAAAGAGATAAAGATGCTGAAAGAAAAACAGAAAGACAAAGAGACAGGGGGAAGGTTGCAAAACACAAAGAATCCAGCGTCTGTGAGAAATAGAGGCACTGCCAAGGGAATTCAAGAGAGATCGCAAAAAAAGACATCAATGATGGAGAGGAAGTCATCTTTGCCATTATATGCTTCTGTGTAATATTTAAATGAGAGAACTACGGCCTCCGTCCGGCAAGATAAATTCGAAAAGAGACCCTAGGGAAATGTAGAGGAGCCTGGGGAAGAGAGAATTCTTATGGACACCGATTCACTCAGAAAACACTTTCCTTTCAATGGCTCCATCTTGCCATTACTCATTGTTATTCCAGAAGCAGTTGTGCAAATCAAATGTGGGCTTTAGGTGTGTGTGTGTGTGTGTGAGAGAGAGAGAGAGTGAGAGAGAGAGAGAGAGAGAGAGAGAGAGAGAGAGAGAGAGAGAGAGAGAGAGAGATTTTTTTATTTATTTTTATAGTACCTTTATTTTAACTATTAAGAATCCACATTTTGATCAAAAGCACATATCAAACAGCACATCCTTTAAAAAACATTAAAATTCAAACTAAAACCAATAAAACATACACAGCTTAGCCTGTGCAGACGGGTTAGAGAGATGCATTAGATGAGATGGTGAGAGAAGAGTATTGTCAGTAACTGAACACAGTGTGTTGGGGTGAGTCCAGGTCTTAGTGAACTGATCCATGTCCTGCATCTGACTGTAGTATTTAAAATCTATGTGGACCCTGGCCTTCACCATCCGACAGAACAACAAACTCACATCAACATCCACCATGTTCTCCTCTTTCCTCTTCCTGCTCACATGCACTGCCATCTTGGCCTGTCCCAGTAAGAAATTTATAAGTTTACACTTGCTCTCTGCTGCCTTTCTGTACTTAAAACCCAAGATAAAAACCTGAACAGAGAATTCTTCTCCAGCTGCTCTGAAGAGACTCTTCAGGAGAGTGAAAAGAGGAGTGAGACGTGCACACTCACTGTAACAGTGAAAAACTGTCTCCCTTTCACCACAGAACACACACCGGTCAGTGTGCCCTGGGGAGATGATCGACAGGAAGGAGTTAACTGCTACAATGCCATGTAGCACCCTCCACTGTAGGTCTGCCACTTTTTTAGTCAGAGGACCTTTATAGAGACTCCTCCAGGCGGGTGTCACCTCATCTCCCAACTGCAGGTGACCCCTCCATGGAGTGTCCACTCGGTTCAGAGTCTTTCCATTCAGACATGTCACCATGACTCTGTACAAGGCTTTGCCAGTGGCCTCCTGTAGGCTTAAAGTGCAGTGCTGTGAGTTTAAAAAGCAACCAATGTAGCCTTTAAAAACCGGACGAACAGTGATGGAGGGAAACGAATCGTCAGTGCAGGGGGCAATAAAACCTTGGGAGTGCCGGCTCAGTAGAAGACGTTGATGTCCATTCAGGCAGCCTCTCCAATGCTCCAAAACTGCCAATGCTCCTCACAGACCGGATCCCCACACCAGCTGCCAGGACGGCTGCATCCTGCAGCTCAGCTCCAGCCAGGTGAACAACAGACCCCAGAGTCATGTCCCTGGCCTGACAGAAGATGTCCCTAAGAGCTGTTCCCGCCCAGAAAGGGGCGCTGAGCTGTCCTCCAAAGACCACAGGCTCCTGAAGCAGCCAGTGAAGAGAGACCGTATTTTTCTCCCTCGCCATCAGCTTCCACACAGTGAAGGCTCCCCGGTAGAAAGGTGGCAATGTGCGAAGGTCTGCAGGGCTGAGGTCCATGAGGAATAGAGAGTCTTTTAAACCCAGGCCAGTGAACCGCTGCAGAACCATGTGGGCCAACGGTCTCAAGACCAGGTCCTTGGGGCCGTACAGCAGTCGCTGAAAGAACTGTAGCCGGAAAGCAGCTCCTCTGCTGGCCAGGTGGACAAGTCCCTGCCCTCCCTCATCCTTAGGAAAGTAGAGGACAGCTTGAGGGGTCCAGTGAAGTTTGTCCCAGAAAAAATTAACTAACAACGCCTGTATTTTGGACAGCAGGTTAGGGGGAGGGTCCACACAGGCCAGTCTGTGCCAAAGGGAGGAGGACACCAGGTTGTTAATAATGAGTGCCCTTCCTCTATAGGACATGCTCGGTAGCAGCCAGCTCCACCTCCTGAGCCGACCTTCAATCTTCTCCAGCACATTGTCCCAGTTCTTATTTAAAACAGTCTCATCGCCTAAGAACACCCCAAGGTATTTTATGCCCCCTGTCTTCCACGTCAGTCTTCCTGGTAAAACCAGCTTAGTTGTGGGCTTGTCACTTACCATCACTGCATCGCTCTTACTCCAGTTTACCTTTGCTGATGACATCTCATTAAACAGTCCAACATTAGTTTTTATGATGTCAATGTCTTTTTTTGTGTTCACCATTAAAATGACATCATCAGCATAGGCAGACAGTTTAAAAACAGCAGGACATCCATTAAAAACAACACCATTGAGCTCCTTTCTTAATTTGTGGAGCAGAGGCTCTATGGCAAGGGAATAAAGCATCCCTGATATGAAGCATCCCTGCCGAACCCCCCTCTCCACATTAAAAGGAGCAGCCAGGCCACCGTTAACCTTCAGTATGCTCGCAATGTCACGGTACAGTACCTGGATCTTAGCTATGAAGCCTGGTGTTCAACCCGGTCAAAAGCTTTTTCCTGGTCTACGGAAATCAGACCAGTGTCCACGCCTAATGAGCTAGAGACGTCCAAAACATGCCTGATTAAAGTGATCACTTATGGACCTGCCGGGCACACAGTATGTCTGGTCCACATGGATGACCTCACTGACGACCTCCCTCAGCCTCAGGGCCAGGGCTTTGGACAATATCTTGTAGTCCCCACACAGCAATGAAACCGGTCTCCAGTTCTTTAAAAGCTGCAGGTCTCCTTTTTTAGGGAGCAGAGTAATTATAGCTCTCTTGCAGCTCAGTGGTAGTTGTCCCCGGTTCAGACTATCCTGGAAAACCTCCAACATGTCTTCGCCGAGAACCGGCCAGAAAGACTTGTAGAACTCCACGGGGAGCCCATCAATGCCAGGAGCCTTCTCATTGGCCAGACTCATGAGGGCTGTGTGGAGCTCATCAACAGTCAGCTCAGAGTCCAGTGTTGTGTTTGAGGCAGCCTCCACCTGAGGCAGGTTATTAAAAAACTGTCCACCCAGCTCTGGGTTATCCACAAACTCATTTGAATACAGTTTTTTATAGAAATGTGTGGCATACCTCCGGATCTCTGGGCCTGTCGTGTATGAAGAACCATCTTCAGCACGTAGCGAGTGGATGATCTTCTTCTGGCCATTTTTCCTCTCCAGGCTGAGGAAGAACCGGGATTGAGCATCCATTTGTGAGGCATTCAAAAAACGAGACCGGACCAGCGCCCCCTGTGCTGTAATGCCCAGCAGGTTGGCTAAAGCAGCCTTTTTCCTTTTAAGGGCTTCAAAATGCCCTTGTTCTCCTGTACAGTCTGCCAAACCCTGCAGCTGTACCACCTCAGTCTCTAGGTCCTGAAGAGACCTGGTGATGTACTTAGTGACATTGCGAGTATATTGTTTACAAAATTGTTGGATTTGGACTTTGCCAAAATCCCACCACTGCTGTAAAGAAATAAAACTGGACTTCTTGCCCTTGTGTAAAACCCATAAATAATTAAGACCCTCTCTAAAAGCATTATCTAATAAAAGAGCTGTGTTAAAATGCCAATACGCACTGGTTATCTTAACATTTGAGATAAAAAAAGAACACTGAACCAGAGAATGGTCCGTAAAGCCGACAGGTATAATATGACTTGATTTAAAAATGCTAAAATGATGTTTAAAGCAATAAAACCGATCAAGTCGAGCCATCGATAATACATTCTCACGACTGTGGCTCCATGTATACTGCCGGATATTTCTATGAAACCCTCTCCATACGTCCTGCAGCTCGTGAGCTTCACTGAGACGCTGAAGCCGAGCACATGAAGCAGGGTGGGGCTCTAGGTGATTCCTGTCTGTATTAGGATGCTCTGTGCAATTAAAATCACCTCCCAGAAATAAATACTCTTCAGTGCTGCAGCCGCTAATGGCATCAGATAGAATGTCTAAAAAACTCATTCTCTCTTTGCTAAAAACAGGGGCATAAACACAGATAAAAACCATTATGACATTCTCAAACTGTGCTCTGACCTTCAAAATGTGACCTGATAAAACATCCTGCACCTCGACGGAGTGAGGGTTAAAAGCTTTGTTAAAAAGCACACCGTCTCCAGCACTATTAAAAGATTTGTGGCTGACAAAAACCTGGCCAGGCCACTCCTTCTTCCAGTCTCTCTTGTTTTCATCATCACTATGGGTTTCTTGAATAAAAACTACGTCCAGTTTCTTAAAATCAATAAGTTTATAAAGATAAGCTCTCTTCACAACACTTCTGGCACCGTTAATATTTAAAGAACCAATATTTATATTAGTCATAATGATATGAAAAAAAATAAATAAGAAAACAGCCACAAAGGTGTGGTAAGACATTTTAAAGTGAATCATTATTGAGTTCAGCGAGCTTCACCCTGGCTTTTGTGACAAACTTGTTCAGTCTGTAGACTTCCTTCGTTTCAAAGGAGTCTTCCATCTTTTTAAGGCGTGTCACAGAAACAATGAAGCCCTTCAGGTCGGGTAAGAAATTCTTCACCTGCGCAGCTACTTTCCCTTTTGTGTCTTTTAGGAACTTTTTAATTTCTCTTAATGAATAAGTGCAGGTGTGAACCTCCTGAGATGGAGTCATATCACATTCTTCACCCGCTTCATCCCCACTATCTTCCTCCACCTCCACCTCCTCCTCATCCTCATCATCCTCCTCCTCCTCCCTACACTCACTGATTTTCCTTTTTCCTGATCTTTTATCCTCATCCATGTCCTCCTCCATCACCTCATTCACCACCTCGTCTGCATTCACATTATGTTCTTTATCCTTCTTTTCCTTTTCCTGTTTATTTTTATTAGCAGGTGTGACCATGCTCTTTGTAGCAGTAATATTTTCCCCTGGGCGAACAGCCTGTTCCTGCTCCATCTCCTCCCGTTCACTCTGTTCTGCCGTCTCGTCAGATCGCTGCACACCGGCCGAGTCTAACTCAGCCGCTGGCTGCAGCGCGTCAGGTGAGCCCGTCTCACCCGAACCACTCTCGCCACCGGCTGACGCATCAGCTGCCGGCTCACCGGAGGCCAAAGCGCCAGGTCCACCAGAGGCCGAAGCCCCGGATCCCCGGGGTGATGCACCGGCGCTCGGCCCCGCAGCGCCACCGGCAGCCTCCTTATCCTCAGGGCAGGCTCGAGCCAAGTGCCCCTCGGCCCCACAAGCAAAACACTTCATCGTTTCAGACATGACGAACACGATATAATTAAATCCATCCACCTTAAAACTCAAAGACAGGTTGAGGTCTTTAACTCCGTCTTTGAGCACCATGAAGGTCTGCCGCCGGTAACACACAACGTGTTTCATCTCCGGTCGGGTTTTACCTCCCATCATCATCATCTTTATTGGGGAGATGACTCGTCCGTAGCGGGACAGTTCTGTGTTCAAATCCTCATTTTTAATGAAAGGTGGCGTGTTGGAGATCATGATCCTCCTCACCGGGTTAGCCAGAGGAAACACCGGCGTGAAGGTGTCATGGATCACCACGCCGCTCTCCACCACTTTCTCCGCCTTTGCCACATCATCCAGAAAGATCACGATAGCGCTGTTCATCCGTGTGGCAGCTTTAACACTTTGAAACCCCACAAGCTCTCCGATGGCGTACGCTGCATCCTCAACTGTACAGGCGACAGCCCGCAAAAGTTTGACCGCATGTCGCCTCGTCAGTTTCTGCAGCCCCACCTCATCCACTCCGACACCGGGCATGATGCCCGCTGTCACACACACACACACACACCGACTGGAACAAGGTTCACAAACTACACTAAAACATGCAAAACAAACAAACAAACAATTATAGAAAAGTTTTGAAAAAAACACTCACCACCGTCAATCACTCCAGCTCACTCGCTCCGCTCACACTCACGCATGCGCACAGAGAGAGAGAGAGAGAGAGAGAGAGTGTGTGTTTAAAACACATACGTAGATATAGGTGGAGGAGCATGCAAAAGACAGGAGCACTTTAGCCTAATGCGCCACGATGTCTGGCTCGATGGACGTGTTTCACACATCTCTGCTTCTCACATTAGAACCTGCATATTTCATAGGCGTCATGTTTATTTTAAATCATGTCTATCTCCAGCTCTTGCTTCATATTAACATGGTCCTGACCCTCTGAGCCCATGTTCTTTTTGTATCCATTCCTGCATTCTACTATGTTTCATCCCCATTATTTCCCGTACATTTTGGGTCACCCGTCAAAATCAGCTAAAACATTTTTTTTCTCCACATTTTTTTATTGAGTTAAGCAGATTAGCAAAGAAGAAAAAGCACAAGAGTTAGATCGTTTGTCAATGCATCTGCCTTAAAGTGAAGAAACAAGAACAAAAACCCCAACATAAATCCACCTATCCCTCCCAACAACCCATGTCAGACAAAGTGTTTTTTTTTTTGGTTTTTTTTTGTCGTTTTTTTTTTCCAGGCACTAAGAAGTGTCCTCAGCATCATCAAGAGTAACAGTAAGACAATTACTAATGAGAGCCAGCTGTGGGTCCCACGTTTGGTGGAATGCTGTCAAAGATCCCTTCTGTGAAAACCTCAACTTCTCTAACCTTAGAATTGTAAAATGTCATGTATCCAACTATTATAAGTCAGCAAAGAAACATGTTTCCATTTAAGAAGAATGTTACGTCTGGCGAGCAGGGTGTAAAGGCCACGACACGTTACGTAGTAATGGGCAGATTTTTGGACGGAGGGAGTCCAAAAAGAGCAGTATTTTAGAGAGATCAGGGGATTAGGTTTCAAATTTGTGTTAAGAGCCTGTTGGAGGGTTTAAAATATATCTGACCAAAAGTCAACAAGCTTCGGGCAGAACATGTGTGCATGGTTGGCTGGTAACTGTTTGCAATGGTTACAAGCATCACTGTGACTAGGGTATATCTTAGTCAATTTGTCATTAAGCGTTTTGAGGCCCTTATCTGACCATATGCCGAATGTAGGGTCAGTGCAGAAAGAGAGAAACTCGGGCATGAATGAAGCACTTTGCAAGCCATACTGCTTCCTGAACAGGATCCAAATTGTAATGGCATTGGCGACAGCCGGATTTGGTGAGGCCTTATGAGCGGTTATGGAGAGCTGTGAGCAAATCGCATCTGCAAATTCACAGCGGAGCCAATATAAAAGTTTATTAATGTTGCAGGCCCAGAAGTAGTGGCTGAAATTAGTAAGTGCTAGTCCCTCTTCAGGTTTAGGGAGTTGAAGAATGTACTTTTTTGATACAGGCTGGTTTATTCTGCCCAATAAAAGCGTTAAGCTGTTGATCTAGATTAGTTTAAAAAAACGATTAATTTAGACAAATTGGGAGGTGTTGAAAAAGATACGGAAACTTTGGTAAATTTAACATCTTGATAAGATTAACCCGGCCTACAAGAGACAGGGGGAGGTCTGACTTACATTTATCTAGTATCGGCTGGAAGTTCATTAAAAAAAAGGTCCCTGGAGGAGCTGGTGATGAACAACAAGGGTGAGAGAAATTTCTCTAAAATGAAAAATAGAAAGCCCCACTCTACCTAGTTAAAGGCTTTCTCTGCATCTAGCGCCACTACGACCTCGGGAGTGTCCGACCCAGGTGAGAATATGATGTTGAGCAGCCTTCTGGTATTAAAGAATGGATGTCTCCCTAATATGAAGCCTGTCTAGTCTAGCAAAATTATTGATGACATCACACTTTGGAGGCGCAAGGTGAGGACCTTAGCAAGGATCTTACAATCTACGTTTAAAAGTGAGACCGGTCTGTGGCTGCCACATAAGGTAGGATCCCTGTCCTCCTTCAGGAGCAATGAAATAGATGCCTCATACAAGGTCGCTGGCAGTCTGCCTTCAGTAAAGGAGTCATTAAACATTCTCACAAGGAGGGGAGCCAATAGCATTGAGTATGGCTTAAAGAACTCGACTGTAAAACCATCGGGACCAGGAGAATTCCTGTTTTGCATAGACTTGATCGCTTCGTGCACCTCCAACAGAGAGATGGGTATTCCGAGATTCCCAACGATATTTATATCAATCTGAGGATACGTTAGACAATCTAAAGGATTAGGGGTCGCTGCAGTAATTGGGCTGCATTGAGAAGTACATAGTGCGGTATAGAAATCAGAAAAAGACCTGTCGATAATCACTGGATCAGAAGTGTGGCTGCCATCAGTCTAGTCTAGTCTAGTGCCAAGAGTCTCCCTGCCTTATCTCCTGCTCAAAACAGCTTTGTTTGGATTGTTGCAGCTGTCTCTCAACTTCACGTGTCATTAAGAGGCCGTGTTCCGAATGGAGTAGTAGCCGTTTCTTATATAGGGAGGGGGATGGAGAGGTAGAATAAGTTCCATCAAGTTTTTACAATTCCTCTGCAATATCCACCAGCCTAGCCCGTTCAGCCCTTCTCATTTGAGAAATGTAGGATATCACTTTTCCCCGAATGGTAGCTTTAAGCGCTTCCCACAGAGTGCCGCTTCTGACATCAGGGGTGTCATTAAACTCTATGTAAGAGCGGATTTGAGTCACAACAAAATCTTTAAACTTACTCTCCGACAGTAAGTGTGAGCTCAATCTCCATGGTGAATGTGGAATTGTATCATGTGGAAAATTAATGTCAACTGTGGTAGGATCATGGTCAGAAGTGACTATTTGGTGATATTTACATGCATTCACACAGTCGAGGAGATTGCTTTTGAGTAAAAAATAAATCAATTCGAGAGAATGTGTGGTGTACATGGGAAAAAAAGGAGAAAGCTTTAGCAAGGGAATCTCTAAACCTCCAAGGATCCGAAATACCTAAATGTGATGCATACGGTATGTTTTTACTGTGTGTGCTGATTTGGATCATCACATCCCCCTTAAGGTGCTGTAACTGTGTCAGGACCTTACTGATTTTGAATGTGTTGTTCATTCCCTTAGTATTCAAAGAAATTAGACGCACTCCAGTACTTTGTCTTTTTTTAAATGGTTTTGTTGCCTTATATGCTTGGAAAATCAAATGTAATGCCCAGAAAGGGCTTAACACTAAACTTTTAAAGTTGCAGCTTTTGGTTGCAGAAACTGAAAATATGGTTGACATTTATGTCACCTTGGATTTTTGAGTAATTTAGAAACAAAGCATTTGTAGGTCAGCTTAATAATGAAAATGTGACATGAAACAAAAGTAATTTCCTGTTTCATCAACTTCATTCACTCTGCCATAGCCTTTGTTTATGTGAGTAAATGCACCAACGCACCTGAAGTTGTCAGGTTCCAGTTCTGACTTTAACAGCCATCTTATTTTTCATCACCAAAAATATGTATCATGTATTCATTTTATTTTTGATATGTTAAAAAGTGGTTACCACCGATGACAACCAAAGACCAAGTATTGTTCGTCAATTTCTTAAAATGGCAACCTGTTACTCTCAAACCCTGCCAGATTATTTAGATTTAAAGTTGTACCATGCAGGATATGCGGGGTACTATTGCACCTGTGGGGTGAGCATAGTTCACTAAACCTGAGGGGGATTCAGACCCCTTTGATTCAAACCAGTATGAATATATGTCTTAGATAGTCTGTCATAACCTTTGTCAGTTTTTCATTGCCTTAAAAAAAAACAACGTATGGATGCTGCAAAAATGATTAATATTGGGGTTTTCGGATTTTCTACCAACGACTGTACAGTATATGGTTTGGTTCATACATCTTTCTGTACAGGAGCTGTTTCTGTTGGACCTTAGAGTCAGATGCAAAGTAGCTGTATTCCTCTCCTATTCAGACAGTTATTCTCCATCTGACAGAGCCTCAAGTTCCTTCGCTGAAATTCCTATCATCATGGGAATATGTAAATACCATGTTTGGAATTTTTTTACTTTGATTAGACTTTGTGAAAGCAACACTGGTAAAGAAAAGTGACGTGATCATTTATAGATGGTCGGCTATATGTAGTACTCGCTCATGCTCACTGATGTTTTCTGACGTATCCAATTTCCATGATCCATCCCATGTGTATGTTTCTGGGCTTCTGGGCGTATTTTGCTGCAAGGTGCAGAATTCCATTATTAACAGTGTGATGGTATAGCTCATCAACATCAACTTAAAATACAATGAGTTTAAGATTGAGTTCAGATAAGCATTATTGTATATTTGCATAGGTAAAAAAATAATATTGCGTCTACTTTAATCAGGATTAAAATCACCACAAAGCCAGTATGCTATAATAAGTGATGCAAATCAAATACCCCATGGTGTGTTGCATGAACATCATGTGAATGCTGGGTGTAGCTAAAATACTAAATGATAATATCCTCATGGTGCATCCTCCAGCAATGACTTCTTTACTTTGCTGTTTAATTTTTGTGAGGCTACACTGAGGAGGTTGATTATATTTCACCATTGATAATCAGTTGGATGCTTATGCTGCAAATGGCTGTCCATAGAAAAGGAACTTACTATTGGTCAAGGCTGTCCATATTGGTTAAATATAACATTTAAATATTCAACCAGAAAAAAACACATTGGTTTCAATATATTTGAATACGGGAGATATAACTACTTATATAGCAGTGGCGGCTGCTGGTTTACCAAGGAGGGGAAGTTAATTTTTCCGGCCTACATCATAAATGTGTTTGTTTATTTATATGTAAATTCTACCCTTCTTTCCTTTTCAAGAAAATTATCTGTGACCTTGTCGTACCAACAGCTGGAGCTGCTGCGCCAGGCTACTGTGAAGTGTGACCGCCTGTGAGTGTGAGTGACGAGGGTAAAAGCTCCGTAGCTGCCTCTGCACTCTGTGGTTTCTTGGAGAAAGAAACCACAGAGTGACTGAACAGAGTCTCCAAACACAACACTAGTCGTTTTTAACAAAGACAAAGTCACTGGGCATCTGTAAAGTCTCAGGATCAGTTCAGAACAATGGAATGAAAAACCTGGAAAATGCTCCGTCAGATGTTTATTCTTCAAGATCGCTGATTCGCTCATTTAGCTGTCAATCAAAAAAGGATTCCGCCTCAGACAGCTCAGTCAATCATCATGCAGAAGTCGAGCGTTTTCTGACTGTCTAGTTTCTCTGCAGTGGAACAACCTTCCCTACGCTTCCCCATTGAAGTCAGTAGAAGCTGTGGCGCTGTGGGGATGAATGCGAAGGAAGTTGCACCGGCTAACTGTGATAAGTAGCTGATTCTGAACAATGAACAATGTACACACAGCAGTGCATATTTCACCTTTTTCGTTTTTTGGGGGGGACATTTTAGGGAAAGCTGAGCTTCCCTTGCAGTCTTAGAGCAATCGCCAATGTTATATTCAATTCAATACAATTCAATTTTTTTTTAAAGTGCCAAATTATAACAAAAGTTATGTCAGGACACTTTACAGAGTAGGTATAGACCACACTCTATGACTTATTTATGATTAACATTGACCCAACAATCCCCCCATCGAGTACGGTGGCAACAAAAACCTTCCCTAAAACAGGCAGGAACGTCGGACAGACCCAGCTCTGTGGAGGACGGCCAAAAGATGGACAGATGTAGAGAGAGACAAAGAAAGACAGACAGACACACTTCCAGAGATGCAAGCAACCACAAAGTAACAGTGACTATAGTGATAGCTAAAGCAATCTGAATATGACTTACAAGTTATGGCAGTTAATACAGCAGAACAGCAAGAAACAGGCACAGCTAGAGTGGCAGAACATGACAATGATAATAATTATGGTGGCAAACATGAAGTTGAATTAGTTACATGCATTGATAAGACATGAATGATACAGACAGACAAGATAAAAGCTCAGAACAGGATTATCCTCCGGCAGACTAGGCCTATAGCAACATAATTAAGCATGACAAAATCAGCTTAAAAATAACAACATTGCTAAGGGCTCGTAAGCCCTAGCTGTAAGCTTTATCGAAAAAGAAAGTTTTAAGTTTACTCTTAAATATGGGGACAGTGTCTGCCTCCTGAATAACACTTGGGAGTTGGTTCCACAGGAGAGGAGCTTGGTAGCTGAAGGCTCTGCCTCCCATTTTACTTTTGGAGACTCTAGGAACGGCAAGTAGCCCTGCATTCTCAGAGCGCACCGATCTTGTCGGGTAATACGGTACTATGAGCTCTTTAAGATACGACGGAGCCTGACCAATCTGAGTTTGTAGGTAAGGAGAAGGATTTTAAATTCTATTCTAGATTTTACAGGTAGCCAGTGCAAAGAAGCTAATACCGGAGAAATATGTTCTCTTCGGTTTGTTTTAGTTAGTACACGAGCTGCAGCATTTTGGACCAACTGGAGACTCTTAACAGACTTATTGGAGCAGCCTGATAATAAGGAGTTGCAGTAGTCCAGCCTAGAAGAAACAAATCATGGACTATTCCTTCTGCATCTTTTTGAGACACAATGTTCCCAATTTTTGCAAAAATACGCAGGTGAAAATTTCCTTCCTTGTTGTTAGTTTTATGTGTGAATTGAAGGACATATCCTGATCAAAAATAACACCCAGATTCTTTACTGTGGTGCTGTAATATAGGTATACTTAGTTCAACATGAACATATTTTTAAAAGATCTACATACCTACACATTACAATACATTGAATACACAAATAAAATAATGCTTCCTACCTTAAGACTTAATTTAAAGATTGTAGATCTCTATCTCTGAGCTGGTTTGAGGCTCTTGTCACACCCTAGGCCCTAGTAGTCTATTTCACTGTGGAGAGAAGATGATAGCTCAGGAGACTCAACTTGTCTCCGTTGTCCATTTTCCTCCAGTAAGTACTTTTTTCACAATCAAATATTCATTTTCATATTTGAATATCTACATATTTTTAATATTCTAATAAACGGTATAAGAATTCCCTGACAGCACTATTGTTGGTCTGTGGTGCACTTCACACCATGGACAAGATGGTGTGATGTTGTTCCACTAGTAATTATGTAGTCTAAAGGTGTTCTTAGTTATTTTTTTGGCTGTTTTTCAAGCCTTTTAATATAATGGACAGGAAATGGTGTGAGAGAGAGAGAGGGGGACACATGCAGCAAAGGGATGCAGGTCAGAGTCGAACCCACGGCCACTGCCTAATGCTTCTTTAGATGGGGCTACTGCTCTAGCTACTCAGCCACCGGCCGCCCCAAAGGTTGTTTTTTTTTTATTTCAAAGTTTTGTCATATAACATTATTATTATCATTATAGTGCATACTCTACAAATGGCGTTTAACGATCGTGACCATACTCACTTAGCAACTTGGTGCAAAACATGTTTCCCACACACACTCACTCTTCTCACCCCATCTAAGTGAGCGTGAAACCTGTCTAACAACAGTGTGCTGTGTGGGTACAGCTTTTGTACTAAGGGAAATTACCAACAGAAATTCAAGCACTGTTCTAAATGTTGGATATTTCAATTACTTCTAGAGCAGGGTACTATGGTTGATTTTAATTGTTCACTATCCTACCTTATTTTTAATGCTGGCTGACTAATTTTAGAACATGTTTTAATCTTTATGTAGCTTTAGGATATGTACATACACACGTGCATCTATTTCCATCCAACATTCACATGGCTGTTAACAGTCTCCCCACCATTGCAGCCAAGAGTGCATGTGGTGTTGCTGTGACCGCTGCATTGCTCAGGGGCCATTCATTTTCAAGCTGTGCTTAACGTGCTTGGCACTCTGTCGCGAAGACAGCATGTATATGTATGAGTTTTCAGGGGCCAGGAAGAATCATGTGAGCAGAAATGAAGAAGCAAGTAGAAAGGGAGAGGGAGGAGGTGATTACAGAAGGAAAGACGGAAGTTGAGTCATCAAAAAGCGGAACGACGATAAAGCAGTAAGAGAGGAAGAACGTAAGAATAATAATAGGCATATGCTGCACTGTAAACACATGCTAAAAAAATGCATTCAAACTCCAACCTCAGGTTAGATGCAGTATATCAACAAGGAGGCATGCAGTGTGAATAAGATATTTGTTTATATCATTCATGATACACTTTTAGCAATGAACGGCCTTAAAGTTGTGAAATGAAGGGATTACAAAATGGCAGTTGCATTAGAGAGCGTGCACTCTGCACATAAATTTAACTCTTGGCATTTCCACTAGAGGTGTTGAGGATGCTAGGGGACACTCTGCTCCACATACCTGTCCGCTAGATGGAACTGGCTATTTCCAAAGTAGGGGGTAAAAAGCCAGGTACTCTACCCTGGAATGCGCCTGATTGGATGAACATGTTTGCTCAAACAGAAACCAACATGGCGGCCTGCTCATGAACTTTGTTATTCCATTCAATTAAATCATGATCTTTTTCCTAAAACATTTTAGGTGAGAAGTAAGCAATGTCACTGTTGAATCTTGTTTTATTTTAGAACTACATTGTTAGATGGACTCATTTGCGTAAAGTTGAGGTCTTGTCAGCTTTATGCACATCCAGACAGGAAAACGCACTACAACTCCCCTCCAAACTTGCTGTAATGATCCCACCATGCACCGCACATCTGCTTCTTCTGTTCTCCATAGGAAATTAATAGGAAGACACCAGATGCCCCCCGTCGACGGCAATGTCTTTTGGCACAATGTTAAGTTATTAATACAACTTTCTCTGTGTAAAATGTTTGCTTATTGCCCTATGGAATACAATTCTGTATTTTCCATATGTTCCTTTAAATCTTCTGAAAGTGGGGATGGTTTCTTCTTCTAGTATAGGGGTAAGAGCCTTTTAACTGGACCACTAGAGCAGAGAATGAATGTCTCCCAGCATTAAAAAGAGTAGGTTAAGTGCCCAAAGAGCCAAAGTCACCATCAGAATCCATGCACTTCTGTCACACACAAACACTTATCACAAACTAAGATCATACGGGGCTCATTAGGTATTTACTTTAAATTCTTCCATAGGTGAGAAGACACAAAGACAGTTGGAAGAATACAATTCTAGGACTGCCTGCCTAATGAGAAAATCCCTATTTTTTTGGAAGAGAGAACAAATGTTTTGTTAAGGTTATTCTAAGTTTATGTGAGCAAGAATTAGCCTTGGGTAGGGCCACACTTTGCTAAATATTAAGGCCATGGGGCTGATGATACTAATAAATATGAGAACATTCTCTCTCAGTCCAGTCTCTGTGACTCCGTCTGCTCTGTTCTGTGATGCGTTATGTTTTGGGAGTTGAGATTTAAGATAGCACAATGGTCAAGAGTTCCATATTAATACAGTCAAACACACACATCAAATATTTGTTTGTAATGGCATGACATGCTAAAATTCCTATACAATAAAAAAACTCCTTTACTTGAGTTTAGGAAGAAACTTTGGAAACACATAACAGCTTTTAAAAAAGGTGGAGGTGTGTTTAAAATGTGTCCCTACACATTAACCGAAGCACCAATAACGTAGTTCATGAACACAGATTTTATTAAAAGAGTGTTTTGAAAGACTTACAAACAGACCCCAGTACCAGCTGCTCCTAATAATGTCTATTCAAGTCAATTACTGAATGCAATCCAAAGGGAAGGAGCCCATTGATGATTTATTCCAGCAAAACACGTAAACGTTTTGGTTTGTGGCAGTTTGGTGAAATATATAAGTTAATAATTATTGGTAAAAGGCAGGCTTCCCTGCAGCACCGAAACATTACGCAGATCTCAGAGGACAGGGGTCGTGTATTGCAGCATATGTGAGTGCAAGCACAGATAAAGATGACCAGCCTGCAACTTTGAGTGAAGACAGAATGGACAGAATGGTTCGTGTGTGTATCTTCCGTTTCTGTGAAACAAAAATGAAAGCGTACAACACAGAAACTTTTCATAGGCTGCCATTGCGGCACAATGGCCGTGCTCTGATAAACCAGTGGCTTATTTTTTGGGATATCGTCATCGAGATGCTTAGGCAGAGGGATTACCGTGTCTTTCTACGTTGTTGATGCTTCGGTTAATGTGAAGGGACTCTTATCATGCTACTGCAGAGATTTTTTGTTATTTGGAGAAGTATTAGCGTTTAAAAAAAAGCCGTTTTAATGCATTCAACTCGCTGCCCCGGGCTAATCACTGTTAGCCGCGGCAGACTGTTAGCGACTCTCCGGAAAATCTATGTTAAAAGTTGTCACGAGAAAATAAATTCTCTCAATGGCTTATTTGATGACCCAATATGCCTAAAAAGACCCTGGGATGATTTTACACAGGAATTTCACTTTAAACCTCAGAGACGCAAAGCTTTCCAACTATGATCCAAATTACTTGTGACAATGATCTAATGCAGCACTGAGTAACTCTTCTATTGTAATGTCTTTGTACTTGATTTATTTGTTTTGTTCCATGCTTACATCTGTTGTCAATATGAAAAATGACAATGTCATTCAGGGTTAGCTGTAAAAATCATCTTGAGAATATTAGATCTAACTCAGACCTTCAGGGGCCCTTGAAATAATCTAAATCTATCTATGTCAGTACTGTATAGGTGTGTCTGCAGGGCATTTCAGCCATTGTGACCCAGAGAGGCAAACACAACTGCATAGTAATCTAAAGGATCACTTCATCTGAATTACACAAGTAACTCCTTGGTGCTATCCTTTCTGTCTATCAATGCATATTATTTTGAGGTATCTGAGATTTTTGCTGCTACCCCAGTACAACTGAGATGTGTGAAATTCAACTTGCATTTATATATGTATGTGTCATTTCTTTAATAGATGCCACAAAGGGTAAGAAGGGAAGTGTTTCCTTATTTTTCTATTTAGGTCTCAGTTAGCCTTTTAAATGGTTTTCTCCCATTCTCAGCCTCTGGTTTAGTTCATTTTTCTACCTGTCATCTACTGGTATATGTATTGTATGTCCCTCTTAACTTAAGGTATAGTTGTGCATAAAGCAGGCAAAGCAAGATTAAGGAATAGTGGCAAATCCTATTTAAGGAGGATGAGAAAGTCTCCACAATGGGTTCAGGTCATCATATCAGCACCCGTTTAGTGTCAGGATATTTTCTGGGTTCTATCCATCCATCCACCAACCCGTCCATCCATTCATCCATCCATCCATCTGCTCAGTACAGCTGAGGTTGATGCCAACTCTGCCCTGCTCTTGCCACTGTGTCATATACTCTCTTCTCTCTCTTCCAAATAGCTGCTTATTTTCAGGCTGCGCAGCTTGGCTGTTCAGCCATGTTAAAGGCACCTGCTGAGGCTGGGAATGAAGACAGTTCAAAGAAAAAGTAATGATCCAAGCCTTGACATGGGTTTGGCAGTCAGCGTGGGTTTACTGTAGATGGGATATTGTTACCAGTCAGCTTGCTTTTGTCAGCCAAATTTCCAGGAACCCAGCTGTGCATCTGGATGGTAACACAGGCATGGAGGGGATTTTCAAGAGTACAAGAGTGTCTGTGCTGAGAGGTGTTGGCTTGTCTGCAGACAGTGTGAACTGTGGCGTTCGTCCTTCACCTGCATCCTCTCACTTGTTTTATCTTCACAAAAGTTTGTTGTCAAACTTTTAGGTGTGGCTTGCATGATGTTGCTGTCATACAAAATATAAGTGGGCCTGTGTGTGTGAGATTTGGAAACAGTATCTTTACTTGACTGTTGCAGTTTGCTTCCTCTGGCTTGTTTAGTTTTATATTTGCCTAAAGTTGGTTTTGATTCCAGTTGGATACAAACCTATAGCACAGATACTGTAGCATTACTAGTTTTTGCTCTGGGCATAATTTAACTGCAGCTTATGGTAATGCACTGATCGTCTTTTTTCTCTGTACGGAAATGACCAAAAACATTGCCGTCCGTTTAAAAACCTTCTCTTTTCGGAAAAACACATTTAAATTATCAATCACACCTACTGGAGCCTGATATCTGTATGAGCTTAAATCCCCTCAAAAAGAAATAAACAGCCAAGGAAGCAAACAGATTAATAAATAAACACATAAACATAAAAATAGATAAACATTTTCATAGCTCATTAGCATTTTGTATCTTACCCCCTGTGTAGCTGCACAGCTCTTCAGCAAACCCCCATCTTTTCAATTAACCCTGGATGAAGTTGCTCAATGATATGGAAAGAGGAAAGGTGATGAACCCTCTATCTTCCTACAGCTCTTCCAATTCTCTCTCTCTCTCTCTCTCTATCCCTCTCTCTCTCTCTCTCTCTCTCTCTCTTGTCTTCCTTCTTTTTATTTCTGCACCATCCTCCCTTTCCTTCCTTCCTCTGGATCAGCTTGCACTGAACTCCTTACTGATAACGCCTTGTTAAAGCGGAGGTCAGTGGAAAGTGCAGGAGAATAAGAAATCTGAATACTAAACAGTGTGACGCAAAAACAACTCATTCTCACACATACACTGTGCTTAGATCACTCACAGGCAACCACAGCAGGTGCTATCATGGAAACTGATGGGATGGTGCAAGGGTACCACAAGTCCTTTCATGTGTCCAATTAGTGTCTGGCACAGTCACTCTTCTACAGAAGCATACCTATTATAGCCAGGTGGCAGTTTTAGGAGGGATGAATGGATATTTCATACCTGTTTTGTAAAGGATGATTTCTCAAGAAGCTACAGTGACATGTGCAGTTCACTGTATGTTGGCAACAAGAATATTTTTACTGTGTACTTGTATTATAGTTTTACTGTGCATATTGTCAGTATATATTTTTGTTTTGTTAAATGCAACACAGCATAGACCTGTTATTCCCAGAGACTGGGAGATTGTGTTTAACCTCCAGTCTTTTTCAACTATAGAATTTTGGATTAAATTTAATTGAAAAAAATAGTATACCTGCACACAGCACATCTTGTTAAAATCCAATATATGGCTTCCCGTTAATGCTCTGTGGCTTATTTTTCAGCTTCTGGAAGATGTTGTTCTGTTAGCACAAGTGCTACATCTCTCACTACTACCAGTACGAGGTGTAAACAAACTCATGAGAGAGCCACTAAGTGAGATGTTTCCTCCCAGGGGATTTTGTTTTTAATCCAATACTAGGCTGGTCAAAAAAATATCTGCTGCAGTAATTATTCAATTCTCAGCTACACCACTCTCAAAAACAGTTGTAAATGTAATCAAGTTATGCTGAGTTGTGGTAAACTGCTTTAGGAATTTACCACCAATCACTGCAGTTATGCTAAACTAACTAACAATGCACCCAACTGTTTACACTTATGGGAGGAATTAAATGTATAACTTGTCTGTTGTCAAATGCACTGTACGTCAACGTAAGAGTTGATTGAATGATTATTTGAAAAGAAATTTAACCTTGAAAGAAAAAAGAAGAAATGAGACTGAATGAAAAAGATTTTTGCTATCTCAAAACATGGTCATGAGGCAAAAAAAGTATGTCGACACTGCCTTTGCAATCTGAAATCTGCTTGTAAAATGAACTCCATTCCTAATCTGGGGCGGCAGTAGCTCAGTCCATAGGTGACTCTGCTGGGAACTGGAGGGTCGCTGGTTCGAGTCCCTGTGTGGACCATGAATGGAGCATGGACTGGCGGCTGGAGAGGTACCAGTTCATCTCCTGGGCACTGCCGAGGTGCTGTTGAGCAAGGCACCGAACCCCCAACTGCTCGGGGCGCTGGTCACTGGCAGCTCCCTTGCTCTGACATCTCTCCATTAATTGCATGTATATAGGTCCTGTCTGTGCATGTGTGTGTGTTTGGGGCCTGTGTGTGTGTGTAAAATGAAAAATAATAATAGACTGAAAATTTAATTTCCCCATTGCGGGACAAATAAAGGAATTCTTCTTCTTCTTAATCTACAAAAGAACTGCTTTGCTAACTCAACATACTTTTGACTAAAATAGTTGAAAATAATAGTGGAAAAAAACTTTCTCGCTTACAGCCAAAATACGTGGGATGCGTACGATGTGTCACACGGCTGTCACAAACTGTAGTAAAAACACATTTCATGCAAGTGACTAAAGCATGAACAAGGACCATGTCAGCAATGAGACACTCCTGAAATACAAAATAACACTTCCCTGTCTCAGACTATTTATTTAAGTACAGCACTTAAAACAGGGATCACTAAGTACAAAATGACGTAACATTTTTAGACTGACCTGAGTTTAGCTTATGATTGACCATTATGACCATAGTGGTAATGATGGCAGATTGTTTTGATGATAAACTTGAATAAAATACTTATACTGAGATCTCAATGGACCACAATAGTCAGCAATTTCTCATGTTTTATTATATATCAAAAGACAAGATAAGCATTCTTATTTCAACAACGATTTAACATAAGTATCAATTGTGCCGTTATTATGGAAGGCAGTAGATTTCTTCTTACATACAAACGGTGAAAAAGAATGGTATACAAAAATAACACTCACTTTTAAGCAGCTAGACTCACAGGCTGTATCACTCAAATATTGAATATGCCAGAATGCACAGCAGACAAATAACATACATTATAATGGAGCATACCCATGATATTTTTCATTTGTTTGTGATGTAGTCAGGTTTCAACCTACCATTCCGTACCGCGTCTCCCACACACAAGTTATTATTACTCTAAGCTGATGCAGCCAATTTAGTCTCTGTTATTCTCATACCTGCGCATACACACACACACACACACACACACACGCACACACACACAGGCGTGATAAGGTGTCTATCAGTACATGCAGTGGTGTTGCTGGATAATGGTGGTTAAAAGGGGGGCTTTTTTTATCCAGGCAGAGGTGTTCTGTGGCTTGATAATGCAGCTGAGGAAATTAGAGAATGTAGTTATGTGTAAAATGGATTCGCTCTTTGAGCTTTGTATTAAAAGGGGCCCAGAACATTTGGAAATGAGATTTCCCCTGTCCTTCATATGCTGCAATGCACATTAGCAGCACCTAAGTAAGATACTGTATTTCCTGGAACAAAATGCCTTTGGCAGGTATGTGTGTGTTTGTATGTGTCCTTTTCCATGTCCTTTTTCAAAATACACCCAAAGCTTCTGCCGGGAGCCAGCCACCTCAGGTTTGTCTCAGATCTGCAGATCACTGTTGTCAAATATTTTTTTCTGTTGTGCCTCAACCACCATCAGTTAAATTGAGGGGAAGAAGTGAACCAGAAACACAAAAGCAGAGAAAAAAACAATTTCTGGCTCTGTGTTTGGTACAGATGTAGCTGTCATTTCTCTTTGTCTTTCTCTTTTGTTATTTCTTCTTTTCTGTCTCTCCCACCAGTGTTTTGATGGGTTTTGGACTCCAGGATCAAATATGGCCGTTACTCTTGTCAAAAGTAATGCATCTCTTACAGCGCACCCTGTCATGATACACTTATGCCATTCCCTTCCATGGCCAAACCGCTCCAGGTATGAAAATACCAAGTGCCTTAGTGACCTCATTTTGTTCACAATGTCCAACTTTAAGAAGCAATTTCTACTTTGTACCAAATGACCATAATATATCTGTATGGGGCTTATAGTACTGTCGATCAATAACAGTTACTTAATTATTTCTTTTTGTGTTAAGAGGTTTTTCTAATTTGTACACCATTTGGGGAACAAAATACTCCCTTTGGAGTAGCCTGAGCTGATAAGGACTGAGCATCTTGCCCAAGTACAGTTAAGCAGGCCAGAGTCTGAACGGCTTTCAAAGTCGGGCCATGTAGTTATAGTCTATCTACATGAACAGCACTATAAATTCCTATTGCTCAAGATAAAATAAAAGCCTTGAAGTCAAAAGTGCAAGTATGCTGTCAAGTAAAATGTCATCAAATACAGCTTCACTCTGGTACGAGTGAAGTATTTTGCTGCCTATCTGGTTGTATAGTGTAGCTAGATATTTGTTAATATCCCATTGAATGCTGAGAGAATTAGACCCCCCCGCCCCATTTCGGCTTCACATTTAAGACAACCGCGGCGCAGACATACCCACATAAAGCATAATGTCCTCTCACACATTTAGCTCCGTGTCTCTCTGCCTTGCTTCTTGTCTGCTCCCCCTTGTTCACACACTTACCCTTTAGCGTTAAACTTTGGTGTCACCTCTCCACGGCCCGCCTGAGTGCCAAGACAAATGTTTCCCGTTGGAATGAGAATAGATTTTTCTAACGGGCTCCGTAATCAGTGGTTCGTGCATTTTAATCCCGATAAAAAGTGGCAAGGGGCTTTGTTGCAGTAATGCCTGTCCCCATGGGGGAAGGGAGGGTTCTTGGTGCTGGGAGCCGCGTAGATGGTGGGCAGAACTTCATATGGTTGCTAGGAACGTTATATGTAGGATGTTTGGTGCCTTGTTGATGAGACCCAGCCACTCATTACCACTTGTGTGCCCCTGAGGCCACTTGATCAGAGGGAGGTAGTGGCATGATGAACACTCTCAAGAGGCCAATTACATTATTACAAGTAGATCTGGAGTACACTTTGACCTATAACTATTAGTTCTAAACAAGATCAACCTACAAAGATGTGAACTGGCGCTGCCTTTCTCATGTAGAAACTGGCTGAGACTATCTTCATGAAGAGTGAGGTCACAAAGAAATTGCGAAAGGATAGAGACAATATTATGGAACAAAAAGTCGGATGAGTGACAGTGTATAACAAAGACAGATTTAGTGACAGGGTGGAGATGGAGGAAAGTGGATGCGGAGGGCAGAAGCTGGAGCCAAGCTTAATGGCCTATACAGCAGCGAGTAGCGAGGTAAATCAGCCTATAAATCCATGTACTGATGTACCAGGCCAAGCCTTGGCATGGTCCCCTGCCAGCGGTTAGCAGTTGCTTTCCACCTGACTCCCCCCATTTTCTGGCTGTTATTCCTCTCATTCTGTCTTATTGTCACTGTCATGACTGACATCTGTGGTACTATTTCTGTGATGCTTAATATGGCTAGATACTATAGCAGCACAAAATACCTGAAGTTTGATCACACCTAGTCATTGCAAAGTTTGATGCAGAAATATATAAAACTTTAACTTAGAGTCCATTGGCATCTGTTTTTCATGATGACCTGGTGGCTTACGGTTGGCCTCGATTTTAACCAGCTGTGATCCTTTGTCACATCATCCTTTCGTCTTTCTGTCCAATATCATCTGTCTCTTTCCACTAAGACACACAAGCATAATTTAAAGTGTATGCATGCAATACCATTACATGAATAAAATAAATCCAACAAGACAGCTCTATTGCAACATAATGTGGCTAATTTAATTTAAGTTGCCATCTATATGCTAGTGGCAAACCTGCACCTTCTACACATGGACATTAGTTTACTCTGGAAAAAAGAGAAGTCCTTAGAAGTCGCTGTGGATTTGCTGAAGCATCATTGCTTAAGAAAGGCCCAGAAAATATACTTGATTTGTGTGCATGACTGTAAAAACAGTAAGGGAGAATGAAGACAGATAATGTTACAAAAATCTCCCTATGTTGCTGACATTGTTCTTTAGCACATGCATAGGCTAGGAGGATCCCAAGGATATGCCATCTTCAGTATTTCCCCCAGGTTTACAGCTTTTGGGGAAGGCAAAAAAATGAAAAGAATCATGGTTTTCATGTGTTTCCAATGCACTGTAGCGGATTGCCTGAATGTTCTTTTTTTAGCGTGCCGGTCGGAGTTTAATCAGACAGTTTATTGGTTAGGTTCGTATTGAATTCCCACGTGGATAAATGAATCAGTGTTAAAAGGCGTTAAAAATCACCGGACAGAAGAATCACAATTATACAGCAGTAATCAGAGCCACAATGTAAACTCAGTTAAAATCATTGTATTACACAATAAGCTACACTCGGCATCAGAAAATGCATTTTAAAGAATTGTCCAAAAGGTCCAAATAACCTTCTCCAACAGAAACAGTCCAAAGCTAAATCAAGAATCACTTTATGGTTTCTAGCACAACAAAATAAAGAAAGAATTTCAGTCTTTTTGATTCTATTTTAGTTGTTTTTTCCCATTAGGAGTGGAGCATCTTCCAAAACAATTTTACAAACGATCTTTGAAGAAGTGAATCTCTGTCAGAGTTTTCTTAGAATTGTAAACACGCATGTTGAGAAAGAATTCACATGCTGTCATGTAAATAAGATAAATAACATAAGGCTGTTTAATTAGTTTACTAAAAGGACAAAGTATAGAGCTGTTCCGTAGGAAAGGGATCCTTAAATGACTCCTGGTGGGATCTGATGCTATTCAGAAAATACAATTAGATAAAATTACCTTGACGTTCAAGGGGGGCAGGGGTGCCGTTGTAATATAATGGTAGGGGAAACCCTGATTTTATTAGTACATGGATATGATATGTGCACACAGCGGCTCTGACTACAGATACAACACACTTTCCATTTCAGACAGGCAGCTGTTTGACATGTATATAGGGCATCATCCGCACACCTCATTGCGTATGTATCTAACTCAAGGCAATGTGTTCCACCAGGCACTTTGATGAAGCCAAAGACATTTGCATGAAAACACATGGTGCGCGTCATCATCACCTGTCCACATGTCAGAGCATTAAAACATTCACACTTTTCTCCAGGCCACTGGTTCTCATCATCCAGCCTCCGATTGCCCACAGCCAAAGAAATAATAATTGAAAGCAAAGACTGCAGAGATAGGAGTGTCCTGTGTGTGCGTGTGTGTGTGTGTGTGTGTGTGTGTGTGTGTGTGTGTGTGTGTGTGCGCGCGCGGGTGTGTGTACGCGCGGGTGTGTGCGTGTGTGTTTAAAAACGAGTGGTGGGATGCTACCTCTTGTATTCCCTGACATTTTCTTCACACTGGCCCAGTTTGCTTTCTCTCCTGTTCAGTTTGATCATGAAATGATCCAATGACAGAAAGGCACAGTGCTCTTTATCTTCTCTTGTTTTTTTTAGCTTATCCCCCCACTGACACACACACACACACACACACACACACACACACACACACACACACACACACACACACACACACAAGAAAATGAACTCCTTTATGGCCTTTGTAATGCTAAGCTTCATTCTGATCTATCACCACTTGTGGAACTGGGGAAGACTCTCCCCTGTGGCTTAATGCTGTGTATATATCTTGGTAGGCTGGACTATATTGACTAATTGAAGCGCAGCATGGTGTTTGATAAACAAGCTGTTCCTCCCACTGCATGTGACTAATAGAATCACCTCAGTTGAATTAATAAGGGCACAATAATTTAGTCCATGTTTATCTATGACACTGGGGGAATGAACAAGAAGGGAGGACACTAAGCAGTAAATAGGAAATACAATCGAAGCATGATTAATTATATCTCAGTAATGACTACTTTTTTATGTTTCACCGTAGCTTATTATGGTTTAGATATTTTTAATTGCACATACGTCATGAACAGTCTTTTCAGTGACTGCAATATGTGTCTGATATACAAAATACAATAATTGTTTTTGTTTTCATGCACAAAACATGTCATAGCAGTTTTCCCTTAAGGACTGCTGTTTTCAGCAATAGAGTAGCTTTAAGTGGCTACTGTTGAGTGGCTAGTTGGTTACAGACTGCCAAGTGCCACTTCACAGATTATTCAGTGTCTGCAGTGGAGTAGCTCTGTAGCAGAGTGGAGGATAAGAGTAGAACATGATAACAACCTGTGGCAAATGGATACATGTTTTCTCAGGCCAGGGATGAGCGGACAGAGATAGCTCGGCTCTGTTCGCTGGGTTATTGTAACTGCGTCAGTGAAAGACCGAAGGCTGTCATTCACATTTGATTGAAGCTGACATTTTGTTGCCGTTCACCTTCCCGCCTTTCTTTGATACATGGCATCAGCCCTTGTTTGTCTGTCAGATGGTTTCCATTAGTTGGGCGGTTAGGTGTATTATACCAACTCCCTGGTGGATAACCGTGTTGATAGTCTGTCAATCTCACACTTAAATAGCAGGCTTCACAAAGGTCTTTCCCTTTCTGTCTGTTTATCTGCCATCACTCCCTAACTGATTGTTCACCCTGAAAGCCTTGATTTATGTTTACACGGTACGAATTCACCTCACAGTAATCACCTGTCTGCGTTTCTTTATATTGGATGAGTGTGTGTCAAATTGCATTGAAGAGGGTTTTATAATCCTGAGTGTTGCTTCCCTCTTCTTCTGATGCTTCACACAGTATCATGAGACCATGAGAATGGATTTGCTTATAGTATTGCACAGAGACAGTGAGGTAGGGTATTACATGCAGTGAACTACTGTATAGCTTGTTGTGATTTCATGCCTTATTATTCTCAGGATGTTCCCAAATGCATGATTGTAAAGCAACTTTTATAGATGGCCTGTCATGAGAGAAGGAAGGAAAAGCTGGTGGATATACAGTCATTCTGAATCATAAAATGAGTTGATTTTCATCCACAGATGTAACAGAACTGAACAGATAAGCTAATCTTTTAAATGGCAGCCTCTCCATTTCTGTAGGCAGCTGTGATGCTTCAACACAAACTACAGCTAACCTGCATTATAATAAAAAGATTGAAAGAGACATGTATTGTCGTGGTTGGTTACTGAATTATTATATATTATACATTAGTAGTGACTGCTTTTACATCATGACTATTTCGCCTATATATCTGCAATATATAATCATGATTTGTCTTTTTATTGTGTTAGAACATGCAGTATTGGCTGTGATTCAGTTGTAGAATAAGATAATCGCAGCTGTGATAATATTCAGTACACCGTCACAACCTGAATTGTGATGTTTCTTTGAACAGTTCTACCAGCTCCAATTATTAGTGAACAGTAAAAGGCGACAACCTACAATTATTTGTTTTTTTTTATTATTTATTTAAATTATTTATACTCTGCCAACACAAATAGTTCCGCAGCGGGACTGTTGGCAAGCAACAGGAACATTTTCCTGCACACTACTTTGGTACTTTGTGTGAGCTATGTTACACAGGTCACTGCAAGCTAGCTATATCATGTACATGTATCTGTATGTTTCCATTTATTGTGCTACCAGTGAATTAAGAGCCTGTTGTTGATGGTCACTTTGGTGGTATGTATGATTCTGACAGTAACGTTACCTTGTTCCATCTCTTCCTGCTCTGCAGACTGTATTCAGTTTACTCTTCTTAACAGTCTGAATGTCGATGTTTACCTTATTTTTTTGAGACCTGGCCAAACATCAAGCAGTTCAAAGCCCATGTTGTTTGCCTTAAAGTGTTAGCATAAGCCTCATATTTCAATTTGTCTAGATCAAAAGATGTTGGCTAATGCGGTACTTTACTGCAGTCGTATGAGCACACCTGGAGGTTTGCATTGAGGCATCCAGACCTCTTTTCTTCCCCTTGGTCCTCTTCTGATGATCATTCATGATTTAATGTATGTATTTGTGTATTTGTGTAAATGTTATCTTTGCGCTGCAAAGTTTGTTGTGATCTAAGATAGATAGGCTAATGACCCTTAATGTTAGTAGAGTGATTAATATAGTTAAGTCACAGTAATATTTTACTGTATGTGAGCACTAATGGCATGCTTCGTCTGTAATCAAGAATAACAATTACACCAGTAACCAAGTCTGCAGTGTTAGATATGTGGTGTCTGTCACAGTAGCAGTATTTCAACAGTATTTTCTATAATCCAATATGTTCTATCTGCTAGAACTGGCTGAGAATATGGCATCTGTCACTCATTTTTGCATATATAGCACAGCCAACTATCCAAACAGATACGATTTTATCTCTTGACGTGAAGTAAAGGAAATTGCTTTTGTAAGACAGCACCAGACATGTTTATGAAAATACATGTTTTTAGAGCGTCTAATATTGATAGCAATCCCTTTACTTGTTGTCTTTTTGTGAGCACTGGCGTGATCAGTTTTTTATAGGATCTGTATTAAAGATTAGACACAATAAAATATTAAATACATCTTGGGATAAGCATGTTGAAGAAGAGAGGAGAAGAAATGCACATTAATGACCTAACCTGTTTGAGGATGGAAAATAATTCAGTCTTAAGCAATTCCGGTTGAGTGACAGGCCTGGCGAGAGGCCTTGATTTCCCTGCAGCGCCGTCGCTCCATCTTTAAGCTAACCTCATACATAAAAAGACCACCAATTAGGAGTTAGTCAGGTCTGCCCACCTTCTTGGATTATGATTCCATAATTGAGTGTGCTGGAGGTCACGCCGCTTACTCTGTCTTAACCAGGGAACTTTATTTGGAAACTGCCTTGCCAAGAGAAGGTGATGGCTTGCTAATAGCTGCCAGTTTCAAGCAAAATTGCCTGTCAATGAAGGTAATTGGGGACATAAGCCATTGTGTGCTCTGTCATTCTGTCCACAAACCTTTAAAAAAAAGTCAGTTATATCACCCTGCTGTTAAAGAACACCTGACACATTAGATGATTGAATAACCCTTGGCTAGACAAGAATTCAAACTGTTATAACAGCAATTATTTAGTTTTTCACTGTATACTATATGTCCCCTGTATTAGTAGTATTTAACATTAATTGTCAGATGCACAGAGCTCAGCAGGTGTAATTGAGCAATCAGTGCTGGTAGATGCCTTTCAGTAAATGCCTTCTTTTGGGGATTTAGCTGGATTAGCCAATCCTTGTCACCACACTGCACAACAGTATTAAACTCCGGCAGCTTCGTTAACACATCTGTGTAGCCCAGCTGGCTGATTAGCCTGCAAACATGTATTTTTTCAATGTTGCTAGCTTGATTTTCGCTTTCCTCTTTTACATTTCTCACTAAAATTAAAAGGAGTAGTTGGGTGATCACAAGATGAGCTCAAGATGTGAATCGTCTTCCTGTTCTCTTTCCTCCACACACACACACAAGTCCCTCTCTGATTTCAGTTTCTACTTGTCAACTTGCATTTCTCTAATCCAACGGTGACTAAGCATGTTAGGTCTAGTGATCACAGGTTGAGGCTATTGAGGGGAAGCTGGGAATACCACTAAACACAGGCAAGCACTGGGACTCAAGGAGAGGAAGGAAATGCTTTGCAAATGGTGTTGGTGCTTTCAGGTACCAGGAGGCACTGAGGCAGTAAGTGCAGTTTAAGATCTCATATACATTACACACGTGTATATTTTTATTGTCATATAGCCTGTGGTTTTGCTGCAGGTAAAAACAAGACTTGAATATCACCTGGAAGTATTCATAAGAGAATCTCTTAAGTGAGAAATGAGCAACCAGTTTAGACCTGAAGGGATTTTGGTCTGGTACCAAAGAGAGAGAAAAGAGAAGGGCTTTACCCTTCAGCCATTATTCACCTTCATAGCTCCCATAAACCAGGAAATGTTCCAGTATAAAAAAGGGAAATTGATTTGCAAATGGGGGAAACTGTAAAAGCAGAGACAAAACACTCTTTAGGTGGTAGCTCTCAGCCAAGTATGTACATATTCAGCCACATAGAAGACGCACATTAGCCGTCATTAAACTGAGCTCTTGAGAGTCCAGTTGCCATTCTGACTGTTCTCCCCTCTTGAGGCCATATTCTACTGTTTCTCACTTATTTTCTCGTTGTTTCTTCCGCCCTCTGTCTTTCACTCACAGGTTTTTCTATTTATCATGTCTCATGATTAAAGCCCTCCACTATTTAGCTAAATGCAACAGAGTTCTGGCAAGAGTCATCCCTTTAACCATGGACTCAACTCTGAAGATGCCTGGTGAATTACTCACAAGTACCCTCTCTACCCTTTGGCTCCAGACCTACCCAGCAACTTCACTTTTGGACTTCATTGGTTTTTCCAAGGTGGCAAATAAATCCCCGGCTAATGCACACACAGCTGCTGGTTCATTCTGGTTGAACTTCCTTTGGGGACTTATGCTGCTTACATAAGCCCAGTCTGGCAGAGACATAGCCTAATCATACAGATTTCAAATCATTCACATGAGGGTCGACAGCACAGCAACGCCACAAGGTTGACTGCTCAAAGTGAAATACAGAGCTAGAACAAAAGGTCTTTAGAGCGTGATCACACTATCCTTTTGGCCGCGGCAAAAACCGTTTTTTCAGCTAAAGTCTAGTACCTTTAAGGGCGGACTCACACTATTCTCCCGGACCGAGACCCGGACTTTAGGGTACTTGTCCCCCCTCCCTCTCCCCCCGCGCCCCAGCCCCGTTTGTACTCACACTGCCAGGGCCTCGGCCAATGCTTCTTGCTGTCCATACGCCATCACGCCGTAACACGTCACACGCATTGATCGCGTGTGTGTGGCTTTCTTTACAAATCTTTCCATAGACCTCAGAGTTTTTGTGCGTCTTGTCGACTGTTTTTGAATATTTTCATCCGACCAAATCTGCAGTAAACACTCCACCTCCGCATCACACCAACGTGAACCTTTCCCCACCATTGTTGTTGTTGTTAAATGTCCGCGCATGGTCCGTCCAGTCGACAAGACGCACAAAAACTCTGAGGTCTATGGAAAGATTTGTAAAGAAAGCCACACACACGCGATCAATGTGTGTGACGTGTTACGGCGTGATGGCGTATGGACAGCAAGAAGCATTGGCCGAGGCCCTGGCAGTGTGAGTACAAACGGGGCTGGGGCGCGGGGGGAGAGGGAGGGGGGACAAGTACCCTAAAGTCCGGGTCTCGGTCCGGGAGGATAGTGTGAGTCATTAGATAGTGTGAGTCATTAGATAAGCTTCAGATTTACGAGATGAGGGGAAAAAGCGTATTTTAAATGTATACATGCTAACACTCCCAATGTTTGCGGTTTCTTCCAATTTTTTTACCCTTTCTTCTGCTGTTCCCCAATTGGTAATTTCTCCCTCTTTCTAGGTTTTATATTGATAAACACATTAAATGGAATATTTCTCGTGTGTTTCTGTGTGGGTCTGCATTGCCAGATTAGATTCGATGACAGTATAATCATTTTTACATACCACCATGTACATTACACCTAATTTTGTGGAAACTGTCAAACGACACCGCCTGACTGTGCTCACTCACTGGTGTTGGATGGTGTTATTATTTGTGGTTTTGAACGGCCCATAGATACCACCAGTAGACAATAACCTTATTTTGAGATTCATAAAATGTACTCGAAAAATCCGAAATAATACACATACGTATACTAGCATTGGGTTGAGAAAAGTATGCCCATTCGCACAAAGACTATACACACGTGCACACAAACACACAAACACCTTACACTTGATTATTTGTGATGTAAACTTGACATGTTGACTTTTCATGGTCAATATTTTGTACATTATGTAGGGCTGTTTTTATTTTAATTGGAATGTGAGCTATACATTTAAGACCAATTGAAATAATTTTACTTTCACATCCTTATATGTATTCTATTCGTCCGTAGTGTTGAGTTTTGTCAGAATGGGAGCATTGAGGGTAGGCCATTTGCTGATACCCCAGAAAATCTCTTTTACTTTCCTTTTGCAGGTATGCAAATTGATATTGTACAAAGTAGTATCTGGAGTACATTACCTCTGCGGGGGAAGGCTACAATTGGATTCTTTGTGAAACGTGCCTGCTTTTTCTTTAAAGCCAAACCCCTCCTTGTATAGAGAGCACAACAGCAGTGGTGCGTAGGTGACAGTACGGTCAAAGAGCTTAGAGTGCCGGTGAAGGGATGTGTGGTGGAGGTGGGGTGTCTGGATTTACCATTGATGTCAATACCAAGCGCAACAGAGTGCACAGTGCGGTCTCTTTGTATTGTAAACGTAGGAGGCAGGCCTTTCACTTTCCCCAGGACTCGACCGCTGTGAGTCTCCATGAGGCTGTGGTGGTGGAAGAACACATGCACGCACACACACACACACACACACACACACACACACACACACACACACACACACACACACACACACACACACACACACACACACACACACTCACACTCGCATAGTCAGACAGCATGACTACACCCACCTACCATGTAGTGTGTTCAGATTTTCTTTCTCGGAAGCACATAGAACATGCCCACACATTCCTAATATAGCTTTATAGCTGCATCAGTCCTTTTATTCCAAAATTTTTATGATAATCAGTGCAAAGATAATAAATAATAAAATCATATATCATAAAGGTGTGAGGTTCAACAAGCAATGGAGTGCCACAGCTGAAGTTGGGCTTTCAGTTGTCTTGAATAAGGTTACAAGTCATACTAATCACTGTCTTCCAACAAGCTGTTACATTCTGATAGTTAGGGTTAGTTTTTGTGCCACTGCAGCCAAGCAGTGATAGAGGGAAGCATTGATTAGGAACCCAGCTATGAAAGGAGCCCAAGTTAGCATTTAGCTTCTGCTTAGCATCCATCCTCAGTAAGTAAATGGAAACCCAAACGAGATAAAAAACTGTAGGGAGTGGTGTGATGAGTAGGGTGGAGCCAAGTCATTTGGGCGCTGATTAAACAAGCCTGTTCTTCATAGGGTTTGGTGACAAGGAAGTTGTAACCACAGATGTCCTGTACTCCATAAAGTTTTGTTTTTTTAATCCGGACATTTAATTCATGGGCTGAGTGCAGTCATTGACCCATACAGAATATACAACATGTGGATAAGGGAACCTTCATTATGCTGCTTCTTCTACTCTCAGTAGACACCTATCGGAACACTTGGCCTGTATTGATTTCACTGGCCAACACAGCTGGCCAGTGTTGGCTACACGCATCACCAGTATTGATCTGGTTATTACCTTCCCCTGACTGATGCCATCACAATAATTATTGGCTTGCTGGAGAAGCAAATGATACAATGTGTGGAAGAGAAGTCAGTCAGCCATGTGGGTTTTATTGACATTCCAACCTGGAAATGGTGGAGGGGTGGAAGGGGAGGATAGAAGGATAAGCTAGGAAGGAGATACAAGGTCAAAAATAAGAACTTATCCAGCTAAACGTGTTGTTTTCTTTGTCCTAGAAATGTCTCAATTTATAATTGCATTGTGAACCTTGTTGTATATTAAGGGATTTGTGTCATGACTGGTAATAAAAAGAAGTATTTCCGTGTCCAGATACATTGTCGGTATTGCTCTCTAAAGACTAACTCTCCTCTGCTCACAAGGACATTGTGCTTTCCTAGAGCGAAGACTCCTGTGTCTATCAGTGCGTTAAATGGGAGGGGAGAGAGAGCTGTATACTCTGCGTTTTGGCTGAGGTCATCCTATTCTTGTCGGCAGTGTAGCTACACGGCAGATGGGCCCGGGCCCTCTGTGAAATTAGTAAAGCAGTTGTCCTTGGTGGCATCAGCTGCCTTTCACCGAAACAGGAATCCTTTTTTTTTAAAGACGCTGTTGTGCAGTAGTTTGGGGACATATGATTAGCGGGGTCTTATTGAATTAGCTCTGAGTAATCATTGTTTTGTTTTGTCTTTGGAGTAGATAGTCTTACAGATTAAGCGTGTCGATGTGTGTGTCGCTTGTTTGTTTGCGTGCATGCACACACTGCATATTTGCCTTCATCAGCACTTGCTTAAGAGGGTTTTTGAAAGTTGGTTCCAATGTTTCAGTTTGATTGTGCCTTGAGGCAATACTTTGACACTGATACTTTATATTTAAGATCAGATTAACTTGTCAAAAAATTTAAATCAATTGTACGGGTATCCCTTACGAAATTGTCTTTACAGGAAATAAATTGTATTTTTGTGACGCAAAACTAAAAGTCTTCATTGGAACACATGCAAATTGAGGCAGGTTTCACTTCAGGTTTTACAAACTGACAGCCCAGAAACTGTGAAAAAGAGGTAGACAACACTTTCTATTATTTCTCAATCATCTGATCAAAGAAATGTAGATCCTTCTGTCTTGGGTTGCTATCTTTCCTGACATAGCACTGACATCTTTTCAACTCTCTTGCCAGTCTTTAGGCGAGACAAGGCAAGGCATCTTTATTCATATAGCGCATTTCATACCAAGGCAACTCATGTGCTTTACATAGAGACAAAACATTTTTTAAAAACACCATAAGAACAAAAAACACAGTAAAAAGCAGGAGCAAAGAAGAAAGTAAAGAAACTAAAGAAAAAGTAAAAGAAAAGAAAATAGATAATGTATGAGCTCAGCTATAAGCACATGAAAAGAGAAAGAGAAACATGCTAAATGCTGCTTCATCATGTCAAGTTTAAATTTTGTGCTCCACTATCTGACCTGAGTCAGTAGATCTCAGAGCTCTACTGGGCTTATACTCTACTAACATGTCATTCATGTATTCTGGACCAAATCCATTCAGTGACACGTGTGTGACTTTACTCTTTTTTTTTATATAGCTATGATATGAGTAGAAGGTTATAGTGAGCAACATGTTTAAAACATTGTTGTAGCATAAAAATTCTCAATAACTAACTTTCAAACACCATTTTCCCCTGTCCATAACCTACATATGAACCACATTTGAATGGATCCACTGATCATGAACACCGTAGGTGCACTCAGTGGACGAGGACAGTTAAATCCATTCTAAAGGTACGATAAACACGACTCAAGGGGACTGGTAGAGGGCAGACCTCTCCCAAGGCATGCCTTATCTCACATTGTTGTTGTCCTGGGAGTTTTACCAGTTGGGACCTCGCTTTTTCTGTTTATTTTTTCAGCACAAATGCCCTAGCTCCCAATGTTATATTAATACATTACCTGGAGCCCGACAAGATGGATTTTAATGTGATATTTGATCTCAAAGGAAATCACACTTCACCCTTCACCATGTCTGAAAATCTAGCGAGTAGTTTTTTTGTAATGTGAAATAATACTTGGCTTGACCTCCTTGGCGGAGATAATGAATACATTACTATGGAGTTACTTAATATAGTGTTGCTGTAAACAATGCATGACGACAATACTTTTTGTCTGTTTATTGACTGAATGCATGATACAAAATATATTTCTGAAGAAGCCTTTAAAAATGTCGGTTTAACAGTGAGGCTTTGTGGACTTAGAAGTTTGTTTTAAAACTAGATGATTACTAGCCAATAATATCAAATGTGTTGTCCAAAGACCATTTATCTTCTTAGTGTCATTGAAGAGTACCATGAAATGATGTACTCAAGTTATTCCTAATTTCCATATAAGGTAGGTATTCGTTTATTTAAAAGGGGACATTGCAATTTCATAAAACACATGATTACACATGGTTCAAAAAGCCAGAATAAGCCAGTAGGCTAGTTTTCAACTGTAGTCCCCTGGCCATGATGTGAAAAGGCAATAAAAATTACAAATTAAAAGGGAAGAAAAAAGAAAAAAGCACACAATACATGTACAGTATGATACAAAACACATATGCAAACACTTACTATACAATTGAGAAAAAAAACACATCACAGCATAACAATTTATCATAACATCACAACAGGCTTATCTTTGAGTGTTGGCAACTGTAAGTGTTGATAAGCCACATTTTCAATTTTTGTGTGAAGGCAAGGTATGTTCAGAGCACAGAATGAAGGACAGAATATAATTTATAATATAATATAATATAAACAAATTGAATGGAATTATAATACTCCTGGCTCACTGTCATTTCTCTTACTTATACATTTCTCTTACCTTGGTTTCCTTGGGCGCTTGGCCCACTCCACATCCTCCACCACGTCCTTCAGAGGAGGTGGACGCACTGAAAGCAGAAATAGCCACTCATGCATCACTTAAGCCTCACAGCCTTGCTCACTCCTCGCCTCTCACTCCCTTTTGTCTTTTGAACAAGGGGGCATGCATATCAGGGAGAGTGTTAACCCTCTGAATATATTGCATTGACCCACCACCTTGCAGCACCTACGCTACTTTCCACTTTCCCATGGTCAATTTTTAACTCTGGCATGATAATAACAGTAAGAGTGTATTCATGTCAGCTGAACGAGAAACACAGGGCACTGATTGCAGAAGGATTTAGTCTGGATTGCCCGAGGATCTTCTCTCACGGAGAAAACCGCCTTTGTCTTCCCTCTCTCAACACTTCTCTTTCTGTCTTAATCTATTTTCTGTGTTAAGGTGTGGCAATGTGTTCTTCTGGGTCACCTCTGTGAAAAACAGACACATAGAAGGGAAGAATGAACACAAAAGTAGTGGGGATTTCCAAAGTTTATTTTCAAACATACGATAATCAGCCTGAATTAAGAACCAATACTTTGTCCCTGAAAAGTTCACATTTAGGCTGGCGACTTTCTTTCTGTTTGTGAATGTAATTAGGGTTTGGCTTACTTAGGCGGCAGCTAATTACATTATCAGCAACAACCACTTTCTAGTTAATGCTATCGCCATATTGGATTAGCGACTCACTGAACGTCAGGCTCCAGTTGAAGTTTAATGACTGCACAGCCATGATTCTGTCCGCCCTTGGTTTATTGTTATGAAATAGTTACATTATGTTGATTTATTATCAGTGGTCTTTTTCTTTCTCTGAAGCTTTGCTTTGTTTTGCTAATTCACCACAGTTCACCCGTACACTTTTGCAGTACACTCATACTTCTACTGTCACTGAGATTTATGTGCAATGCAGGTTAATTTAAATTCCTCCTAGCAGACACAGTATCCCGGCACATATTTACTCCTTCCTTTTAAAGGTAGGGATCTTCACACCAAAATGAACTCTTGTAAATTGTGTGAATTCATCAGAAAGAGCACTAAACCACACTGATCATATCTTTGCACCATTCTCTCTTTAAATGCATCTAAATAATGGAGAGAGGGGCAGTTATTGCAAACAGTCCTCCTCTGTGCCTGGTTGATAAATAACACATGCCTTTAGGGCGCACTCACACCGTCCATCCAAGTGGCCAAGCACGTTTCACGGCTGAAGTCTACTTCGTTTGACCAGTTTGAGTGCAACCGTATCGCATCTAGGAGCGGTAAGCTTGCCGTCCACGGCCCGTTTGGGAGAGGTGGGCTTTTGTAAAGCACGTTTTCACATGTACGAGCACAAGCTTGTGTACGAGCACGAGGCCTACGGCAGTTCTGACGTCATTTTATGTGCGCCTGTTTGGACATTGAAAAAAGAAGGACGGGCCATGCGCCCCAATGGCGGCGAAAGGTTCACGTTGATATGATGCGGAGGTGGAGTGTTTACTGCAGATTTGGTCGGATGAAAATATTCAAAAGCAGTCGGACAAGACACACAAAAACTCTGAGGTCTTTGTAAACAAAGCGACGCATCGCGGTGGCGTCAATCAATGCGTGTGACGTGTTACGGCATGATGACATATAGGCAGGCAAGAAGCATTCGCCAAGACCCAGGTAGTGTGAGTACAAATGGGCCTGGGGAGAGAGGGGGGGGGGGCAAGTACCCTAAAGCACGGGGCACAGTACGGATGGGCAGTGTGAGTGCGGCCTTAGTTAAACAATTAATTTAAAAAAAAAAGAAGGACTGGCGTTTGCTGTAAATGCAAATGATGTTGCTTTCCTAGTACTGTAGTCATGCAACTTCACTGTGTGTCTTTGGAACAGCATTTCAAGGAAAAACTAACAAATAAGCACAGGCACACATGCAGTGAACACACACATGGATTATGCATATGGCTACTGCATGCAATAAACCGGAATTGGTCTGTTCTGCCAGGGGAACTTTTGGAACTTACCTTTTACCCATCTTTCCTCCATCCTGTTTGCTTGTGTTCTGTTTCTGCGTGTGTGTGTGCGTTTGGGTTGTGACACCTTGCTGGAAAGACTGCAACATGTCTGAGCGGAGGGGAGAGTCCCTGGCATTGAGATTGATCAGGTGCAACATCAGGGCGGACAACCCACTGATTACTGACAGTAATGATCACACATGTCAGGTGCTCAGCGCAAATACCCACTCACACTATACACACCTCAGCACACACGCAGCCTGTTGGAAACACATATTGCTAGGCCAGGGTAAACAAAGAAAACACAGTAAAACTTTACATGGAAGTAATACATTCAACGAGTGGCATTTGATTTTCCGGGTCTACTGAACTATTGTGAGTGAAATGTCTCTCCTGCCTCTCCTATGACGGGTTTTTGCTTGCACTTGTTTTAAGATGAAGGTTTTCTGAGGTGCTGATACAAAACATGAGGTTGTGTGCTGTTGTTTTACATCACTGAAAATAGGATTGTAGCTGCGCTGGAAATAACTCCAGTTCCAAAAAGTCACAAAATTTAATAGAGAGCATTCTTTCACATGCAAAAAAGGAGAGTCTTAAAGTCAGTGAAATGGCTGTTACACAGGAACATCTATCTAAAATGTGTTAACATTAGCTAGGATTAGCCTCTAATGTATATTTAAATTAAGTTCAGGGTTTGTTTTAGGCATATGCTATTTGCACCGAGGTGTCAGAGTCAGCAATTGCATCAAGTCTTGTGGCCTAACCTTTATCAAATAGTTTTGTTGCACTAACCTGACCAAGTAGTTTTGTTATCTAACTCTAACAAAGTAGTTTTGATGTGAAACCTAACCAAGTAGTTTTGTTGTCTAAACCTTTAAAATTTGAATAGCTGATTTAATGCCATACAGTATGAGCTTCTCATTTGAAAAAAGAAGAAAGTTATTTTTTCATGGGTTTTTTTTGTTTGTTTTTCGGTTCAGCCTTCTTTAATTATAATATATAATCATTATTAGGTTTGTAGAAATCAATAACTGAGATACAGAAGAATAAACCTTTACACCTTTTTTTAATTTTTTTTGGATTGCAGACACTTCAATACTGATCTGAAATAAAGAATAAGGGTCTGGAGTCCTAATGCAGGACAGTACTTCCAATCGAGCTTGACAATTACAACAAGATTTATGATTGCCCATATTACACATACATGTACATACTATGTAAACATGTAGGAATCTCTTGCTAAAATTCCATCATTGTACACTCCACTCTAAGCAATCACAAAATCTCTGGACACTTTATTTTTTAAATCTTCAGTGCGTGTGTGTGTGCTTGCGTGCGTGCATGCATCGGTGCATGCGAAGCAACCACAATAGCAGCCCAATTCTTATAATGATTCCTAATAGGGAGCAGTAATTGGATATAGCAACTTCATTAGTGAGTGACAGCAGCAGGTGATAAGACAGGGGAATACTGTGTAGCCAGTGATGCTAGAAACTCATTATCTGCTATGCATGCCCCACTCCTTAATTATTTGAGAGGATCTTCACACTCTTCACAGCCCCTGTCTCTCTTTGACTGTGGATTTTAAAGTAGTTTCTTTAAAAGAGATGTTCGGGGTGCCTCTGTTATCTGTCTTTGGGAGGTGGATGGCCTTGGGATGAAAGTGATGAAACGGAAGAGGAGCCGTAATGAGAATCTCCGTTCTTCGGCCTTTGATGCAAAGTAGATGCAGCTATCCATATTTCCTTTCTTTGTGGGTTACCCTCACTGCAGACTGCCGCAGTTGTTTGATTTTTAATATGCCCAACATTACTCGCCAACGTTTTTCATTAGCGGCTTATTATAACTACCCAAATACAATATGTCAGCCGCACCACAGAAGTTTAACTTTCGTATGGAGCCAAAAATGTTCCTCATTTCTCCCCTGAAAGCAAGAGTCACTTAAATAAGCACTCCTGTGGTAACATACACGATGGCTTTATATTATGTGCAGTATACTGAAACCTTCAACATATTAGACAATGAGAAGAGAACAATTTCACGAACAAATCACATAATTGACCTCTGACCTTGGATGCAAATCGTGTATTACTACCTCCAAACACAGCATGTAAAAAGGTCAACAACAATTACAAATATTTAACATTTCTGAACGTTTCTTACCTGAAACTTTTGGCTTGACTAAAACAAAACTGTGGTCTTGATCCAGATCACGAGACCACTTTTTTTTAAGTTTTGCACTTTTCTTGGTCTCTCGCCTTTTTTTGACTATCTTGATCTTGCACCCATCGACTGAGAACTGTTTGTTGTAGGAAGCTGCGTGAAACATTGCCTAAATTCTATGCATTGATTAATTTGGTGTTATAGATCATTTCTGTCCATTTTGATTATATTTGGAAAGGGAAAGGCCCCAGTGCAAATTATTGTCTTGAACAGGACTTGATCTTGACTCAGACTCAACTGAACCTGGTCATGGACTTGACTTGGACTAAATTAAGCTGGCCTTTACCAGAGCCATGGTCTATTGACCTATAGTCTGGCTTACCGGATGCACAACCAGGCCCTCTGCTATCTATTTTTCAATTGCTCAGCCCAAGATGATTGTGAGTGGTTTAAAGAAATACAAACAAGCCAGAGCATACAATGATGAGCGATCAGCCAGACAATGGTAATGCATACTAATATACCTGCAACATAATAACAGTGATAGGTAAGCAGCAATAAGAAAGCAAGATTACCAAAGAGACTAGAAGAGGCTGAGCAAGCTGAGTACGAGCGTGTGTGTGTGTGTGTGTGTGTGTGTGTGTGTGTGTGTGTGTGTGTGTGTGTGTGTGTGTGTGTGTGTGTGTGTGTGTGTGTGTGTGTGTGTGTGTGTGTGTGTGTGTGTGTGTGTGCGTGTGTGTGCGGATAATGAGACCCACTGTAGAGTTTGATTACCTTACAATAGCTTGCTCATGATTGGCTGTCACTGTGAAAGTGGTCAAGAGCTGAAGGAGACAGAGGAGACAAAGGAAGAGGAGTTTAAGAAGAATGAGAGACGGAGAGAGCACTTCAACTCTTGGTCATGCTAATGCACTGTTCAGAGAGAGCGAGAGAAAGAAAAAGAAAGAAAATTGAAATGGTAAAATGTGATTGAAGGAAACACGGGAGTCGGGCAAGGTAATGACACTGAATAGAGAAGATCACAGTGATTCAGAGAAGAGATAAGATGGTCTCTCATTATCTTTGAGAATATCTTTAAGCATTAAGATCAGAGGGCGAAAAATAGTCTGAGAACAAGTAAGCTAATGCCAAAGCATGAAAGCTATCAGCTAAAGTGTGGCAGAGCAGATCCTAAATATTTGCTTTTGATCGAACGTGAGGACCATACATTATGAAAACCACTCACACAAGGCTACCACTCATGTTGCAGTAACATGTAACTAGGGATGATTAGCTCCTTTGTGCATATTTCATGCCCATTTAACATGCATGTCTGGGGTCCCAGCCGTTAGTGATCTAAGGGGCTAGAGGGGGAGATTATGACCAATTGCTACAGTATATAACATAGAACTTCTCGTCATACAGCCAATATAGAATATTGATAGGATATGATATAAACATTCAGCATTATGGATACAGATTCGTAAACATCGGCAACACCCATAAGATGAATTGTTACAATGACGCAATGACACATTCCCCATCTGAAGGTAAACAGTGCAGCATGACAAACCCCCAGAGAGAGAGCAGGTACTGTGGTTCCAATCAGTGAATGTTTTAGAGGGAGATTCCAGCATCTTGTGGCCATCTGTGGTCGTGAGAAGACTAACAATATTGTGTTTACTGCCGGGACCAGCCGAGACAGCAGCGTTGCAGCAGCCAAAGAACTGTCACATCCATCCTGATTGGAATTCTAATGGATCACCCTTGCTGGGATCAATACTGCATGATAATGATGTTGTGACATTTGGAGAAGGGATCGTGCGTGCGGATGGGGGTTTGCAACGCTCCTCCTGTGTCTATGTGAGGAGTGTATAAAAGCAACTATATATCTCTGAATTTGCAGTCACACATGCATTCTTGTTTTACCTGCATCATGTCAGTGGTACCTGAGGCAAAATGATTACTTTAACTTATTTATTGCTCATCTAGTTTTTATGCTTTTGCATTAAATTGGAAAACTGGCAATTTTATCCTTTTTTACCTTCCTTTTTTTAAAAAAGGTTTTTACTATTGAAGAACATAATCAAAGAATACAACATACTGCCAGGTTTGCAGGTCAACAGCTTTTCCTCACCTTTCCTTCTACCCTGCACAAAATCAACAACAGCAGAACGCATTACAGTAATGCATTTTAAAATAGGTGATGACAGCGATAAATGAAAACCAATACAATTAAACTAACAATGGGGTTAGTAATTAGATGGACAAGAAAAATAAAGTGGAAAGGTAAAATGAAGAAAAGAAAATTAATTTAAGAAAGAAAATTGAGAAAACGCTTTAACTTGTTTATTTTGCCAAGAGGTTAAAGCTTGTATGTATCAGTCAAGCAAACAAATTACAGGTAAGGAATATTCTCTGCTTAGCTAGAATTGTTGCAAATGCAATCATGTTAACCTAATTAGAGTTGCGATGGACGCCTCAGCTCTCTCCCCAAAAATGGCTAAGTGATGGACAAAACTGTAAGCAGCATTGACAATACAGCAAAGAATCAAAGACCAATGTGTTCCGAGCTTTAGGCAATACCAGATCTGCCTGTAGACTTCTGCAACAATCACATGCGCTCCCCAAACTTAAGATGACTCATAGTGTGATTTACTTTCCTCTGGATCACCGGGGAAACCAGATAACCTTGATGTGCAGCGTTGTTCTTATCTTTTTGAACTGAATAACTAAAAAATAGTGAGGATATTTTCCACCCAGAGACACGGTGTTTCTACCAATTCTCATCTTATTTGGCATTATGAAAGAAAACCTTCTTGTAATGTGATCACACCAGCCACAATCCTCAATCTGGCCAGGGGCCCAAAGTGGGGGTGTCAAGGCCCCATCCCAACTTTCCAGTATCACTATGACTGTGACAAAATCGTCGTCATCATCATTTCCCTCAGATCACCAAAAGCTACTGGCCTCTCCCAGGCGGAATGAGTTTGAGCTGGGGCAGCTAGCTTTATGAGGGACATCAGCGATCTGTCAAAGAGGTTTGGGACAGCCCTTCAGCACCATTGATCGCTCCATTCTGCAGAATGTGCATATATACCCCCCTATACATCACTGGATAACACTTCATCCAGAGAGATGGATGAAAACACAGTGGCAAGCTTGATCTGCATTAGAGATACTAAATATTTCTTAGGGTGCTTGCCCCGTTGATTAATGGCTTCATAAAATGTCCACAGCTACCCCTCATCTTTACGCAGCTTCTCAATCACAGGAGACTGTCAGAGAGGCTCTGCTTAGAGCTTTGGGAAAGACCAACATTTCCATCTGATTTGTGCTTGTTTGTTTTTGCACTGAAACATTTCTATCAGCATCCTCTACATCCAGTGATTAGTGTCAGGAGGGTCATCCGTCTGGTTTACAGAACTATTTTTGTTCCTCTTTCTTCCTGCGGATATTTTCTGCCCATCCTTGTCTCCTAATCTCTCCTCAATCCATATGCTTATATGTTTTTCAGCTCATCCAGTCTATGTTCCTCCTAAAAGAGTTGGCTGCATTGTAGTGAAACACTATTAATTACCTTGTCATCCCTCGACAGTTGTCAGTGACAGGTTTTAGACCAGCTCTCTGAGGAGGTGGGCGGACATTGGCGCTAAATTAAAAAGCTGGGAGAGCTTGTCATATCCTGTCATTAGTTTATTTAATGAAAAGCTGAACGTTTGTGTGTGTGTGTGTGTGTGTGTGTGTGTGTGTGTGTGTGTGTGTGTGTGTGTGTGTGTGTGTGTGTGTGTGTGTGTGTGTGTGTGTGTGTGTGTGTGTGTGTGTGTGTGTGTGTGTGTGTGTGTGTGTGTCTTTGTGTGTTTAGTCTGGCTAAGGACAGGGTGATAGACGTGCAGAATTATAAACAGATGGGTGGAAGAAGAGAATCAGACACTTATCGACTAAATGAGAGACCAACAAACAGCTGGTGGTTACATGGGAAGAGGTCTGAAGACAAAGAGAAATGAGGCCAAAACAAACAGTATAGGCAGCCACCAGAGTGCATCAGGACAGCAGAACCCATCACTTTTAAAATGCATAACACATGGTGGGGCTTTCTGAAGCGTGTACAGGCAATAACTTTGGACAGTCAACCTAACCTCATTATTTTATAGTTATTCACCCAATCGCTGAAAGCAAAGTTGTCTGTGTCTGTTGTAAGAAGAACAGATGTCTCCTCCAATAGGCTACTACAATATGGGAATGTTTCTTGCATTTGCAGTCTTATTTACGTTGTTTTGGACATTATCAGTGGCGAAAATGTCAGAAGCAGTTCTGATTCGACAGGTTGTAAAGATGACAATTTACAACCCTCTGAACACTGAGCAGTTACTCGGCTTCTTTTTTCTTTTGCTCCTGTCACAAAATTACTGACTGTGGGCTAAATCTTTCACTGCAGTATAAAGACCTGCTCTTCTACAGAGACAGCACAATCATGGCTAGAAGGAAGGGAGAACTCAGCAATATAATTTGTGCAGTACAAGCTAGTATAATGCCACCAATCATTAAACAAGACAAATTTAATTTCTTTCATAATTTCTTTAAATGTATTTATGAATTTCTATTAATATAACATTTGTCCAAGTGCCCTTAAGTGTGAGTTATAATGGAAAATAAATTAGTGTGCCACATGCTCTATAAATTGAACTATTTACATTTGTTAAACCTCTACTTGAAATCAACTCTTGTTGTTTCTTCTCTGCTCTGCGTAAACAGCCTTTACAGTTCAGTCGACGTTTTGCTGAATTTTTGTCATGTGACAATGAGACATGAAGAATTAAGTGATTTCAATGGCATATAACTATTTTAAACTTTCGATTTGATAACTTGTATTGTTATTTTTGTTTGCCATACATGATGTATTTAAGGACAGTTAAAAAAGTTGAAAATCAGATGGTAATATCTGTTTTCACAGTCTCTGGCTATGGTAAACGCTGTTTGCATTTCAGAATTTAAAAAAAAAACATGCTACATGCTACTTTTAGATTAAAAAAAACAAAAGTGACCTAAAAGGCTGAGAATAGAGTATGAGTATGTGCTCATGACTATAGTAAGGGTAGTTCAAAGTTGAACTAGAAAGTTGGTCTTTATACTGTGATGGATGCTTTAATGACTGTTGATGACTGTCCATACTCATTTAATTTTCCTGCAGCATTGCCAATTGTCGTATCCAACAAAAATATTCTTCCCACTTTAGCACATCACATAACAAGGTTACCCAGGCCACCTTCTGCAAGTTTTGGCCTGTGGAGAGATGGAGATTTGTTGTTTAGATACACCAACCTTCTACTACACCTAATGGAAAAGCCATGTCATCTTTCCCAGGGCCCCCTTCACACAGCAGCACCACATTACGGGCATGCTAGGGATCTGTCTTCACCAGGCAACGGTAGTGAGACACTCGGAGACATTCGCTGTAGTGTTGTTTATCCAAGTCCAGACCAGTGTTTGGCATGGTGAGTGTGAACAAGTTGCAGCAGCCCAATGGGAGCTGTCCACGGTGCTGAAACCAAGGACTCGTCTGCTGCTGGGACTGCTGCTCCTCTGCTGCTGCTCTAGCTGATTAGCCAACAAAGCAAGATGTTTCTAACCCTGGCTTCACAGCAGGTGCATTTTGATCATTGTTTCCATGACTTTAAGTGGAAAGGTGCGACCTACTTAAAGGTTGAGTATGTAGAACCTTTATTAAAAGCTATATTTGAAAAAAATAATAATACACCTGCAGGGTGTTTTGAGGGGTACAGAATAAACGTATTGCTTTTCCATGAAAAAATATATTTAGTCTGAATTAATATATACATTTTTTAATGGGTTTGACAATGACTTTCTCTCACGTTGTATTTACATTGTACCAGCCAATAGCGGCCAGCATTGTGGTTTGCCAGGGTTGTCTGTTGTTCAGCACAGCTACTGTAGGCAGGTGAAATGGGGTTTGCCAATCCTGCAGCTTCTTTGGAGCCTCAGCGAAGGGGGGCGTTATTTGTCCCAACAGCCAAGTAACCGGAGACGGGAAAAAACGAGAGTCATAATAGGCCAAGCATTCACTCCATGGACTGAGATGAAGGAGTTCAACGGCATTTAAACACAATCCAAAATGGTTACATTTCGGTAAGCTCTCAGTCAGACTCCTCTGCAATACTTGTTTTTATGGAGCGATTTGAGTAATATATGCAACTACAAGATACAGTTGATAGAGCATGGTAACTTTAACTTTGCTTCATTTGACATTTTCCAAATGAGTACCGAATGTGCAGATGGTTGTAAGAGCTTTATAAAAGGTCAAAGATATGAAGATTAATAATCAAAGTTTACTGCAATACATTTACTTCTTCGTATATGCTTTTATCCTGCTCAGTAGAGAAAAGATTAGAACAGTAGAAAAAAGTCATCCTGATTGGCTGAGATAAACGTTTCCCTTGGAGTCTACGACTCAGTTATTAATTTCGCTCCCAGGTTAAGTTTTTTTAATTCTAAGTAGACTAAGGCTTTACACCATGTGAGCATCTAAAGGGATGCATGCAAATTGAATGATCCTACTTGGTTGTGTTCATAGACATCATATTCAAGAGCTGATATCAGGCTTTGCTGCAACAGCATACCATTGTCTGATGCTGTTAAACGCAGCTTCAGTCTGAAACGTGGGGGAGAGAGTCCATGGGGAAGGGTCTGTTATTTTCAATCCTGCACTAAAGAGTATGATTTTACAGTGGTATTATATCTTGAAAAAAAATGCTTAAGAGAATGAAAGAAACCAAAAGAAGGGAAAGAGAACAAGTGAAAAGAGCCCTGGGAAATCTTGCCCCATCTCATAGGCACCTCAGCTTCGCTGTTCCTCTCACTCACCTCAGTGACTTTCAATCGCCGGAGCCAATTTGTTGGGAGAGAAACCCCACGCTGGCAAGAAATGAAACCACCTCAACTCCTCAACACACACCTACCCTGCAGCAGCGTCCTTTTCCTCCCCTCCATCCTCTCCTCTATTCTCCTCTCTCCAGTCTCCCAGCACATCAAAGACTTGGATGAGACACATGGAGACTCTTTGTCTCTCCACACTTCATTTTGTACCGCAGCCTCCTTCTTCTCACTTTCTTGTGCCAATTGTAATTCTAGGAGAAAGAGATGATGACTGTCATACCTTTTGTCACCAAAATCTGGTGGCTATGCAGGTTTTTTAAAAGCTTTAAGTCCTGCCTGACATAGGTGAATCCTCCTTTGCCATTGCTGGTAGAAAAGTATTCTGTTTCTTTTTTTTGCTGGTGCATCACGTTCAACTCCAAAAACGTGGTGGAAATCGGATACATATTAAGTCTCTCTTTCAAATTCAGTCCCTAGCAGTTTGGACCGATGGAGTGCTGCTAGGGTGGAAATGGAGCAAATTTGCTGGCTGACGTGACTGAAATGTTACAGACCGAAATGGCACGTATCATTTTTCGCATTGATTTCCCCAATGAATTTTAAAAGGTACATAAGGATAAAAGGTTCTCCAGAGCACTTATCAAGAACCAGTTTTGCTTAGAGTGTAGCAACAACAATGTGCATGTTCACCAGGATATAATGGGTATAATTTTTCCATTACTGCTGATCAGAGCTGGAGTCAAGTTATTTGTCCCGGGAATGCATGCCGATTATAACCTTCCCCTGAAGTTGATGTGATCATCCTTTCCCTATTCTTGCTGTTTTATGTTCTATTTGAAAAGCTCAATTTTACATGAAAAACTTGAAGGTTCCACATTCTGCTATAAGACTTTCAGCGCCAGTTGAGGGGGAAGGTGGTGAGAGTAGAACGAAGGAGACAGGAAACAAAGGTAGAGGAAGTAAAAAAGAGAGGAGGATTGTTTGCCTGAGGCGATGGCTCTCCCCAGCACAGTGGTGGCAGTTTCAGGGGCTTGAGACTGTAAATAATTTACTGTCTCACCTCAAAGAACACATACAATCACACACTCACACACACACACAGACAAACACTGCACATTCAAGCCCTCTGCTTCTCATACACGTAGCCTTTCTCTTCGTCTCTTTGGACACACATGCACAAAGGCCATTTTAGTTTCATCTCTTATGGGAGCCACATTACTATTTATGTTTTTGTATATTTTCTTTGCTGACATACAGTGGAGCTCAGAGGGAGGGTGGGGGGCAAAGGTAACTCTCATGAACTCTCTCTCACTCACACATGCACACACAAGCATGCACACACGCACACACACACACAAACACACACACACACACACACACATACATTCAATGTAGTGGAGAAGAATCAGTGCTATTGTTGGTTTTCCTTCATTTCCTGTCCACCTACTCTTTCATACTCCAGTGAATCGGCAGTTATCAAAGGTCCTCATGCATGTTCAAATAACCCCACTGCAGGCAAATCGCCCCAAAGCTATCACTAAACAAAGCAGAGTGATGACACTACATTACCTCTTTGTTTGTTATTATCAGCCTAACATTTAATTGCATTTTGAATTCCCAGAGGGAGCAGGGTGCACCCTTTTACCGCTGCAGTGTAATGGTTTTATAGTTATTCTGTAGCTGACATGAAAACAGCATTACTCCCCAGAAGGCTTCTTCTGACATTTAACATGGAACTGTTGGGAGAGGGACAGAGAGGGAGTTGTGGGTAAAATGGATAAATATGTAGAAGGGAAGTGGGGCTAGTAATGGGAGGTATAGAACGGGGGTGTTCATCATGGAAAGACACGCAAAATGTCAGGGTGTGAGCCGCATAGCGAACTAAGAAGTGAATGTCAAGGGGTGATGGACAGCTGCTGAGCAATTTCCTGGTCATTAGCAAGATCCCTGTGACCTGGGGCGTGTGTGTCAGTGGCCACTTACTGTTTATACTGTGTAGCATGTAGACAACAGAGACCATCTGCAAAATATAGGGTCTATTGAAATGTGCCGTATCACATTTTCATGATACAAAATCGCAGTAAAGGCTCATGATAGTCATAAAAATAATTGAATGAAATATTACTATTAATGCCAACATATTGATTTGATAGATCAGATTCTAGAGATTAGAGAATAGATTTGATCTTAGGCGAATATGTTAAATGTATATATCATAAATATGTCACAGTGAACTGTATATTGCTTTGTTGGAATTACTTTTTTTATTCAATGCACCCGCATGTTCTCATTTCACTGGGGTGTTCAGTTTAAAAACATTCTCAAAGGCAGTACAGATCATATGGATTGGCTGTTGCATTGTCTTTTGGCCCTAATTTGGCTCCAGTCACTAACACTGCCTGCCTCTCTGCGCATTACTTCTGCTTTACTGACAACATGTACCACATGTAAAGCTAAAGCTGACCCATGAGGAGGGACATAATGTATGCCGCCTGCAGGAAGCGAGTCTCCCCGTCTTCAGTCATGTAAAATGCATGCTTCCTCTCATACTTAATGTTACCACTGGCCCTGCTTCATTAAGTCAACTGGCTGCTGTGCCCCTGTCGGAGTGATAGAAAGGTGCATAACTGCTGTCTTTAAAAAGATTCTGCTGCCTGGAACATTTTTTGGAAGGAACACAACACAAAAATGTTTATATTGAATTTATCTGCACAAATGTTCATTCTGAACTTATCTGCATCATGTTCGACGTACTGCTCTAAAAGGACCCGAGCATAAGGATGTCAGAAAAGGGATGGCTTTGTGTAGGAAAAAAGCATTGAAAAAAGAAACACTATTGAATGAGCAAGAAAATCAGCTGCCAACACAGCATGGAGCAACACTAAACATCATTTTCTCGCACTGAACACTAAACAAAGTCCTGATTTGCATGCCAACAATGTTTCACGGACACATACGCCACCCCTCCGCTCCCGCCATGTTCGCTCTGAAATGCCAGTAAATGGTAGGGGCTCTGCAGCAATCCCAGCATCCCTTATGGTCTCATGTTCCCTCCTGGCATGACACAGATGGGGAAGGCCGTGCCCCACTGGTGCCACTTTGTTTGGGTGGTGTTTCACTGTGATTTTGAAGCCTGTAGGCGCTGGCAGGGACACACAGGCCTCTCCTGGCATGGAGTCGTATCATCTCTGCAGGATGATAAGCTCACATGAGGGGGGGTATTTGGGTAAAAATAGAGATATGTTGCTGCATTGCAGAGAGATGCAATAGACTGTATATACATAGGACCACACAGGATATGGAGAATGACTTTTCTTTTGTGTGTTAATTGTTATATTTGGTATCAAACTTCCTGGCGAATACAACCAGCAACTCAACTCCTGAAAAATGCACTCCTTTCTTCCCTTGATTCCTCCCTCCCTCTCTTCACTTTCCTACCTTCCCATCTTTACGCCAGTGTGTTACTAATCAGTGCGCGCAGAGCCAGACAGTTTGTTTGTTATCCGATAAGAAGGATGGGCCAGAGGGAGGGGGGGAGAGGGAAGCAGAGGGAGGGAGAGAGATTCTGGAAATATCAGCAAATTGGATTTAGCAGGAGAAAATAGCATATATCTGATAGCACACAGACTTGATTCTATTAGAGCAGGCAGAGAAAGTAAAGCAGGTGGCGTGTGTGTCCCGTGTGTGTGATGGGGGTTTTAATTCAGGAGGAGCAACATGGAACAGTCCCTCCTCCACACCCTTTGTGACAGAAGAGCTGGTACTCCATCCGTCTCCCAACATGGCTGCCCACCTCCAACCCCCCGCATGCACCTCCTCTATCTCTGTCGAGCACCCATCCCACCCCACCCCTTGAAAGGAGGCCAAAATGCTCAACAAAGCAGTTGTTGCTCCTTGTGTTTGATATGGAAATTTTTAAGATAGCTGCAAATGAACAATGAAGTATAACCTCCGCCGCTTGCTAAATTTCTACTTGGAGAAGTGCCTCTCTACAGTGTTCCATCTGCACAGCGTTTCACCCAATAGGCAGAAAATGGGCAGCGATCAATACCCGCAAACAAACACACACACACATACACACACACACCCCATCTCCAGTCCCTATCCTTTTCTGTTTTCCCCTCCCGCCTTCCTCTCAATATCTTCCTTGGCTGACCTAGATAGTGCAAAGCGAGGAGATAGAAAAACATGACTTCAGCAGAATCAAAATTCTTTTCAACGGTCCTGCACACTAGCCTTTTGTTATGCAGCTCGACAGGCAATTGTACATTCTTCTACTTCCAGATGGCAGTATTTATAGCAAAGGTTGATGTGGTTCCAAAAACTCATAGCTTGTTTCTTTCGTTTATTTTTTTTCCTTTTTCTAAATAAGGGTACCTTTGAATATTTGACTTCAGAATCCCTCTTTTATCTAACGTGTGTTTGCACTCATACATTATTTGTATCTTTAGGAGTAAGGAAATTGCACAAAAAAATAAATAAATGGCAAAACCTCTTTTTTATTGGCCACAGCAGGTGATGAATTCACATCACCACACACTGGCTGTATAATTTAATCCAGCAGTCAGGCATTCTCTCATAATACAGCACTGTTTGTCCTGCTTATATAGCGCTCAGCCACTGCTAAACTAGGTCATTAGACCCTGCATTGGAAATATAGATGCTGAATGAAAAAGCCTGTTCCCTGGCACACTGTTAGGGGACTGCAAGTTGCAGTATTCAACCTGTATTTGTGCTTTTAAGAATGTGACCAGGGAGAATATCAGTGTAAAAATGTTCACATATTGCTGATAATTTAAGTCACGTCTCAAGGATCTCAGTCGGCCTCTGCATCCAACGTGCTGCTCTTGATCTTCGCCTCTGCTTTCTCTTTTGTCCTGGATGAATGACTTTGCGTAAAGGACGGCATTTATTACATCCTCTAAAGAGAGGCCATGGCTAAGTATGATAAATGAGTGATGAATTTATCAGCATGTGATGAATGTACAGTCTTGTTGAGATGCATTTGAACTAAAGAATATTCTCCCCTCTCTCTCTCTCTCTCTCTCTCTCTCTCTCTCTCTCTCTCTCTCTCTCTCTCTCTCTCTCATGCTCTCCTCCTGCTCCCACTGATGCCTTGAAAACAACCAAATAGGTAAGTGACAGAATCCCACTTTGCACAATGAAATGTCAAATTGAGTTATTTGCTTTTTTTCTTTGCTAGAAAAGGTAGAAGCTAAGCTTAGGCAGCAGTCACAAAATAGATGCACAATTGTCTTCAAGGATTCTTCAATAGCAAGGCATTCTGCTGCCTGGTGACTTTTAATGGGATTCTGGCCCTTTTGAACGAGAATGGCAATAGTTTCCATACTGTCTCAATGCACCTGTGAAGCAAGGGGCAACACTGGCAAAAGACATGTCATAAGGAAAGTATTATTTTAATTAAAGCTGTCTTCACAGGCCAGTTAAACCCATAGTTGCAGTGATTTCTGGAAAACTCAGTGCTGTCATTCTGGCAGTGATGTAGGCACTGACTGCTGCTTTCTTTTAATTACGTATTTAGTTCAAACGGAGGAAAGTCTTGACTGTAAGTTTTCAGAGAGCCTACTCTTGTGGCTTAGAATTCAGGCATTAAATTTTAATCGACAAGAGGATTGCAATGCGTCTTACTTCTTTCCACCACTGACTCATTTTCTACTTATTCCTATCATATTTTAAGTCAGAGGACATTGCAATTTTAATACGGATGGTGATTATAAAAGGGGGCAGTTGCCTGTTTTTTGGAGGCAAATTACCTCCTGTACGTTTAAATAGGGGAGCCTGGTGCCAACACCTCAGTGTCGTCCAGAGGTTGATTTATATTAAACCAGTTGGAAAAAATTTGGAGTTTGCTTTAACTTTTTTTCTGTGCTGATTCCTTTTAACAAAGTATCATTGGGATGCCCATTAGGGCTCCCAGCAAACTGCATTAGAGACAACACGTGACGCTTCACTTCTCGCTCACTTCATTTTGTCACACTCTCCCTCCATTTCCATGTGCATTCTGCCACCACCCTCCCCTTTCTCACCAGCACAAAGGCAAATAGCTCATCTGTCTTGCTGGCTTTATTCCACCCCTCTGTCTTTTCATTATTTCTCTCTGTCTCCTTTTGTCCTTTTCATCATAATGAGAAACATCTTTTCTGTCTTTTTAATGCTCCCCCTTCCTCGTGGTCTGTGCTGTTATTCCGCTCACACCTTATAATGCAGGAAAAGAGAGCAAGATGGCGTTTGCGTCGCCTTACAATGGGAGCTCATGTGTTCCAATTTAATTTTCTCATTTGATCTTGTCAAGCAGCTGTATTTGGAATACATGAGCCTGTTTAAATTCATGAGGTCAGATGGAGTGCTTTTTGTAATTGGAATCATTTACGCACTTTCTTGAGGACGCCCTCTCGGCTCATTGGTAACAACAATGTGATCAGTATGAGGGTGAAGTCGTCCAGTGTACTCCACATCACAAGGAAATGAGGAGCAATATCACTGCATTGTTGCAGTAAGGTTTGGATGTGCATCTTTATCAGTGTCAGCTCGCTGCCCTTTTCTGATTGTGAACAAAAGACAATATGAATTTATTTTGCTCGGGGACGTATTACTGACAACTAGTTGGGTAGATTTATTAACATAGCAATGATATGCAATATCAGAGTATATGTTTGAAGAATTAAATCAGGTTTTTTTGAGGTGGGAAATTTGAAGATGAGCATAGCTTTTGCTTAAGTTTATAGTCTTCTGCAGTAACTAGATGCTTCTCAAGAGCCATACTTGGAAATTGCGTTGCTGCAAGTAAAGATATCTCAAGTGGCAGCAGGTTTGAGATGAAACCTAATGTTTTTTTTTCCAAAGGCATAAACACGTAGAGAGACTTGAACTGAAAGAAGATACAGGTACAATCTTGTTACAGCACTATCACTTATTCATACTGTGAGACATCAATTAAGGCATCTATTCTTAAATTACTCCTTCACATGTAGCGAGAATGTTCTTGCCAGTGAAGGAGGAAGCCATTATGGTCCTGCGATGAAAGAACAAATGTGCTGTGTTGTTGTCTCTCCATACAGCTTTGCTGGTTGCATCTTTCTTCCAAGGTGTTACAACGCCGTGCTTTCAAAATGGCATCTGTTTGAGATTGTTGAGACACTGTCACATGCAGCACATCTGCATCTCATTGCAATCCAACTGTAACCACAGTCTTTTACAAACCTTAACCAAGGGTTTTTGTTACCTAAAACCGGAACAACAGAAACAATTATACTTTCCTTAAGGGTCCTCTAGGATCAGTGTGATGTAAATGTCGACATCAGAGTGTGTAGGCTGTGTGAAAACATCTGCATATCTCTTTATGACTGCCTGGACTTGTATGCTAAGAGTGTGGTTCTGGCCCAACCTGACCCGAGTCATGGTTAATGTAAGCTGAAGCACTGAGTGTAAGTTACATAAATATTTACTGCTTGAAATAGCAGATGTGTTGCACAGACAGTAAGTCCATCATTTATATTTATTTTAACACTTTACAAGCAGCTGAAATGGCTTTTCTCAGGAGGGGGGCTGGAGTCTCATTTAGAGATAGGACTAGAAGTTCAGCCATCCGTTAGAAACTCGGAGTAGAGCCACTGCTCCTTTGTGTTGAAAGGAGCCAGTTGAGGTGGTTCGGGCATCTGGTAGGGATGCCCCCTGGGCACCTCCCTAGGGAGGTGTTCCAGGCTAGTCCAGCTGGGAGGAGGCCTCGGGGAAGACCCAGGACCAGGTGGAGAGATTAGATCTCCACACTGGCCTGGGAACGCCTCAGGATCCCCCAGTTAGAGCAGGTAAATGTGGCCCGTGAAAGGGAATTTTGGGGTCCCCTGCTAGAGCTACTGCCCCCACGACCCGACCACGGATAAGAGGCTGAAGATGAGTGAGTGTGACTTTATATTCACTGAAAAGATCTTGAAGTATTTCAAGTAGACTCATCCCGGCCCAAAAAATATTTGTAAATATTTGTCTCAACTGGCCCATCAGGTCCTGTCGAGCTTGGGTCAGGGAGCCATACAAACCCAAATGGACGCTGTCTTTGACAAGATATAAGATGAATAATAATAAGACAACCAAATGTTTCATAATTCATAAATGAAGATCTACTGTGCAGGTTTTGAACGCATCCTCAAAGCAGACTCCAGAAATCCTCTAAATATAAATACTACGTATCCCTGATACTGCAGCTGCAGTACACTTTACACTTAATAAAAGGTTAACATCAAGAAGTATATTCCAATGTTTTGTAGAATTATCCAAAATCAATACTGGTGGCTCGTTCTGTAACAAGAGAGGACATGGGGACAGGTTTCCTGGAATTTCCTCCCTGTGTATTATGGTTTTATGTGTGCAGTTAAATATCATATCGTTGTCTATTAATATCAAATAAACATTAAAACCATATTTTTCTCATTTGTTTAAGCTGTAATGTTTTAATTACAAGGCCAGCATCGTGGTTTTGGTAGGGACGTGTTTGCAAAATGAATATGTATAATAGTCACCAATGCTCTGGCTTCAACTTTGATCCTTTCTTTCCCTGTGAAGACTTCCCAGTGCATACATACTTGCACATTCTATTGGCTCTCTATCCTCTGACTTTAGACTGTCATGAGCGTTTTTAAAGTCTGCTCAGGCCACCCTTTTTTGACTGAATATATTGTAAATCAAAATTGTAGCGTGTACACTACTTTGTGTGACACTCATCCAGACATCTGCTAATGACCTCCACAATATCATTTCTGAAGGTATCAAATATCCAGAGCCAATGATTCATGCCTGAATTATGTGTCTTGTAATCCCACACAGTTTGTTTGTTTTTGAAAACTGAGTGGGATGTTCAGCTCTAATTGTACCAAGGTCAAAGGAATTTGAAGGTTGTGCATCTTTTTTATTTATTTTTCATGTTAAACAGAGAGAAGCAACAGCGATGAAATCCATTTCCGCGATTTATTCATTCTTTGGAGACTTCCTGATTTACTTACCTTTGCATTTCAGTTAAATGTGAATCAGGATTTTAAACAAGTATATACAGTATATGACTAAAAGAGAGACAGTGGGAGGTAGAGGGACTCACAGAGAGCAGATAAGTGAACAGAGGTTTGGGGCTGCAGGGAGTTGAGCTGCTGGTTCCAGTGGTGCTTTAAATGACCCTGCTATCGCTCTTGCATTAAACACACTGCCCTGCAATCTACACTAAGCCCGAAGCCTCACTCTGCGCAATCCGCTTACCCTGGAATAGCTCTAAATTAGCAGTTAGCTTTTTCACTTTATGCCTCTGAAGGGCCAGAGGCAAGTTGAGACAGTTCTGTGGGTTTGCAGTGGTAGAGACTTAATACAGCCCGCAGAAAAAAAAAGTGTTTTTAATTAGCTTACCTTTAGGGTGGTCCCTATCCTGAAACCTTTGATTAATTAGATAGGATGGTTTCAGATGATGGAGCCTATGGGCAACTCTGGATGTTTGACTCTTTCTTTAAGGACTTCTTTACCCCAAAATCCTTTAATGTGACATCAATAAACTCCTCAAACTTAAATGTTCTTCTTAATGTCTGCTGGGGATGGAGGTGGTGGAGAGGATTTTTTTTCTCCTTAGGAGACACAAGGCTAATGTGGCTCTATGTTAATGAAGTGTAGGCTGAGTATTTTCTCTTCACTTCTTTCTTTTTCTTCCCTTTTTGTACTCCTCGCCTTATACCTGAGTTCATGTCCATATTCCCGCTCTTCCTCCTCCTGTTGGATCTCTCATTCAGGGGTGGAAGAAGAACTAAAATACTTAACTTAAATGAAGGTAGCAATACCGAACTAAAAAAACAAGTCCTGCATTCAAAAATTCCTTAGTAAAGTAAATATATACGTAAATAAAACATATGGATACAAATGTATCAAAAGTGAAGGTACTCATGCAAAGTGGCTCCATTTAAAGTGCTTCATTTATTATGTTATCTGTTTTTTCAAGGCAGAGCTGGTAGTTTCATCTTTATTAATGCACATTTAATAAACTGATTTTATGTTTCACGTATAAAATCTGGATCAGAAAAGTAACTATGGCTGCATGTAGAAGTATAAAGTTGCACTGAATGCAAATAATCAAGTATAGTACCTTAAATGTTAAGTGCAGTACTTGAATGCACATATTTAATTACATTCCAGCACTTCTGTCATTGGTCAGCCATGTGGTAACACACTGACTAAACTAATGTTTCTAGGCTTCATTAAGCCTCCCATCTCCTGGGATTACAATTTCAGGTATTTAATTTGGCAACGCATAATTAAGGCTTTGTTATGCTGTCTGACACTCAAGCCTCCTTCACCGATGACAATGACCTGCTTTAACAGAGATTAGATGAGAAAGCTCATCGATATGACAACACAGGAGAAAGGTAAATGGGTTGCATGGGCATAAAATCCTAAGAAAGGGATCAATCAAGGGGAGAGAAAATACATGAAAAAGGAGAGAAAAAACAACAAAAGCTGTACAAGACAGATTTTTAAGTACAAATAAGTAATCTCATCAAATTAAGTCCCAGAGCCCCCTTAAGAGACACCGCGGCTTTGCCTTAATTACCCACTCAAATTCTGAAAAACTTCTCAGAGCACAATAAGGGATTAATAAAACCCCTAAACTGCTCCTTAACAGCACTGAATGAGTCCTCTATCCAAAGACACATTATTAGATCTTTCACTTTTGTCCCAATAGTGTACTTAAGTCTAAAAGTTTTGCAGCTCTAGTCCTTTAATAATGTACCTCACTTTTAAATTACAGTTCAGACTGTTTTAAACATATTAGGTGTCTCTTGCCACATGCACCTTTAAATTTTACATCCAGGTTTACTTCCTATCAATCTCCTTCTTGCCCGTCTTTGTTGTATATCGCATTGCTGAATATCTTTAGTCGTTACTGCCACCTGTAGATCTAGTGTGTCTAGATGTAGTGATATAATGTTAAGCCATTGGTACGACAGTGTATTGCTTCACCCATGTGTGTGTAAGAAATAAAACTAAATGTCATGTGTGACGACGGAGGAGGGGACCCAAATGCAGACACGGAACTCAGGAGACGGTATTAACAAATTTAATAAAACTTATTTACAAAAAGGTTCACCAACACAAAGGAAAAACACGAAGAACTAGATACAAACTGACACGATGAATGGACACAAGAGGAACAGGTACACAGGGAGACATCAGGGTAAGTAGAGGGTATGATCCAGCACTGAGTGAGGCTCAGTACCGGATTGATATACAGAGTGGCAGGTGATTAGTGCCAACAAGAATCACCTGCCAGGAAAACAAACTCAAACCAGAAAACAGAAAGAAAGCACATACAGAAAAACACTGACAGAGGGGGACAAAAACAACGATTAAAAAGGAGAGGGAGAGACTGTCCAGAACCAATCACAACACTAAATGGAGACCCATTGCTCCGTAGTCAACGGTTCCCTAGTCAAAAAGACACAGGGAACCGTTGAAGAAATAATTTGACATTTTCGAACGATGCTTATTCACTATCTTGTTGAGTAACGGCCAAAATACATGGGACGCAGTGCAACACGGCTTCTGCAGCATGCTTGCGGCAGAACCCGTCCATTATATCCAATTGAAGCTGTTTCAGGGATCATGGTGTGTGACTAAATAGCCCACCTGAAGGTATAAACTACATAGAACTGTATAAAAATAACAAATACAATCTGTTTTAAAATGATTAAAATAAATATCTCATTGTAGGCTACCTGAGGCAGCAGAGCAACCATGTAGGAAATAAATAAATCCAATCAATGTGAATCCATGATCCTGTAGTTAAACCCATCCAGGTAATTAATTCAGCACCAGTTAATATAGCCTACACTTCCAAACCCTGCAGAACAAAATACATTTTCACTTGGAGAAAACTCAGTATGCACACGGTGAAGCTGGCAGCAAGCACATGCTCCTGATGAAGTCTGTGTAGCAGGTAAAAAACCCTGCTGCACCCTGCCTACGTGATGCAACATGTCCGTGCCACATGTATTTTGGCTATAAAATGGGAAGATACCTGTAATAAATGTCTATAAATATGAAGCTACAACTAGCAGACATTTCGATTAGCTAGCTAGCTTTATAAAAAAAAAAATCTAGTATCTTGTATGTTTAATCCATTCAAAAACCAGGTGTAATGACAATTTGCGGTTTCACAGTATTTTGGCCATGTTGTGTAGTGACTTTCTAGAATCTTGAGTTTCTAGGAAGTCATTGACCAGTTCCAGAAATGGTTCCATTACATAACTGCTTGCTAAGCTAAACTTTCTAATTGCATACTGGCTCTATATCGATACTTATAGCACAAGCATGAGAGTGGTAGATGTTCTTATCTCAAGATAATATACATAAACTAGTCCTTTAACATGTTTGTAATTTGGAATATGTAGATTATTTTTCACTTGATGCACAACAGAAAGACAAGTGCTGTAGTTGAATGCTTCGCATGTGTCTTTGAGTGGGTGTTGATTGATGCATCTGTAGAAAGAGAAGCGTATCTGGTCCAGTGATGGACGTCTAATACCCACTAGAAACACTTCAGAAATAGCGCTCTAAGTGCTACCTCCATGACTCAAGTAGTAAAGAAAATAAAGTGGTAGAGTAAGGAGAGTTTGACCCCGGTCAACCAGCTAATCAGAGCCAGCAGTCACTGCAGTCAATGGATTGCTCTCTGTCCAGTGTCTGCAGAAACATCAGCATCTGCTGCATCCAGCTGGCACAAACACACACGTAGAAGAGCTGATTGAACAACAAAGGCAGACAGCTGCTGGGTGCAGCAGTGATTGAACAGCAGTGAAAGCTAAACCACATCTTCAGTCTTCAATCTTCTGTTGAGCCCTGTATTGTTCGATTTCAGCATATATGTAGTTTTGTAAGATGTTGAGTGTTTGTATGTCCTATTTGAAGAGGCAGATGTTGAATTGTAAAACTGTCTAGTCTGCACGCAGTGGCTTCCATTTTTCCGAGATGATGTTCTTGCATTTCCTTCGTGCTAGTCAAAACACTACACATGTTCGCCTTTGGGTTACCGCATGATTGAGCCTCTGGGATATGTCAGGTGAACAGAAGCATTTTAAGCTTTTGCACCTCCCACCCATTAGTTCCATAATACTCACTTATGAAGATTTAATGCATGAATTAATACATTTCTTTCACTCATCATTAACAAATGATCAAGTCACTATGACTGCATGTGATTAGTTCACATTTAATAGACCATCAGTTAAGAAATGTTCGTTCACAGTTACTTCATACATTAATTGACCATATTCGCTGAATCTATCTGACATAAATGTTTATGTCAGGAGCATGCATTTGCTCAGCCTCACTGATCACATAAAGCTTCATATTTCTATGAGAATAAACACAATGGTGTCTTAGATTAGATAGATAGAACATGGTGTTTTTTATTTTTTGACGCAGTGAAGCTTAAACACATCTGATCATTCTCATCTAAATACCATCTTAAAATTCAGAGCGATCCAGCCAATTGATATGGGGTGCAGAGCTGGTGCTTAATACTGGACCTTTAAAAAAAAAAAAAAAAAGGTTGTTGCCAGGAGGAACCACTTGGGTTGGGTGCGCTGCTGCACGGGGGGCAGTGAAGGTTAGGGGCCTCGACAAACCAGACACGGGCAGCAGAAGCTGGCTCTGGGGACGTAGAATGTCACCTCTCTGTCGGGGAAGGAGCCGGAGCTTATGCGGGAGGTGGAGCGCTACCAGTTAGATCTGGTGGGGCTTACCTCCCCACACAGTCTCGGTTCTGGAAGCGTACTCCTAGATAGGGGTTGGACCCTATTATTCTCTGGAGTTGCCCAGGATGTGAGGCGCCGGGCGGGTGTGGGGATACTCACAAACCCCCGGCTGAGTGCAGCGGTGTTGGAGTTCACCCCTGTGGACGAGAGGGTCGCCTACTTACGCCTGCGGGTGGTAGGGGGGGAAACTCTGATTGTTGTTTGTGCATAGGCACTGAACAGCAGTTCAGAGTATTCGGCCTTCTTGGAGACCCTGAATGGAGTCCTGCATAGGGCTCCAGTAGGGGACTCCATAGTTCTGTTGGGAGACTTTAACGCCCATGTGGGCAATGATGGAGACACCTGGAGAGGCGTGATTGGGAGGAACGGCCTCCCTGATCTAAATCCGAGTGGTCGTCAGTTATAAGACTTCTGTGCTAGTCACGGATTGTCTATAACTAACACCATGTTCAAACATAAGGATGCTCATAAGTGTACGTGGTACCAGAGCACCCTAGGCCAAAGGTCGATGATCGATTTTGTGATTGTATCATCTGATCTGAGGCCGTATGTTTTGGACACTCGAGTGAAGAGAGGGGCAGAGCTGTCAACTGATCACCATCTGGTGATGAGTTGGGTCAGAGGATGGGGGAAGATTCTGCACGGACCAGGTAAGCCCAAACGAGTAGTGCGGGTTAACTGGGAACGTCTGGAGGACGCCCCTGTCCGAGAGATCTTCAACTCACACCTCCGGCGGAGCTTTTCTGGCATCCCTGTGGAGGTTGGGGGCATTGAACCGGAGTGGGCAATGTTCAAAGCTTCCATTGCCGAAGCTGCAGCGGTGAGCTGTGGCCTCAAGGTCTTAGGTGCCTCAAGGGGTGGTAACCCTCGAACACCGTGGTGGACACCGGTGGTCAGGGAAGCTGTCCGACTGAAGAAGGAGGCCTTCCGGGATATGTTATCCCAGAAGACTCCAGAGGCAGTTGCAAGGTACCGACAGGCCAGAAGGGCTGCAGCCTCTGCTGTGTCAGAGGCAGAGCAGCGGGTGTGGGAGGAGTTCGGAGAAGTCATGGAGAAGGAATTTCGGTCGGCACCAAGGTGCTTCTGGAAAACCAGGGAGGCTGATTGGGGAATCATTGTCAATATCCCTGGCGGAAGTCACTGAGGTAGTCAAACAACTCCACAGTGGCAAAGCCCCAGGGATTGATGAGATTTGTCCAGAAATGCTGAAAGCTTTGGGTTTGGAGGGGCTGTCTTGGTTGACACGTCTCTTCAACATTGCATGGAAGTCTGGGACAGTGCCAAGGGAGTGGCAGACTGGGGTGGTGGTTCCTCTGTTTAAAAAAGGGGGACCAGAGGGTGTGTGCCAATTACAGGGGTATCACACTACTCAGCCTCCCTGGTAAAGTCTACCCCAAGGTGCTGGAAAGGAGGGTTCGTCCTATAGTCGAACCTCAGATTGAAGAGGAACAATGTGGATTCTGTCCTAGACGTGGAACCACGGACCAGCTCTTCACTCTCGCAAGGATCCTTGAGGGGGCTTGGGAGTATGCCCATTCAGTCTACATGTGTTTTGTGGATCTGGAGAAGGCATATTACCGGGTCCCTTTGGAGATTATGTGGGAGGTGCTGCGGTAGTATGGGGTGAGGGGGTCACTTCTGTGGGCCATCCAATCTGTGTACACCCAAAGCGAGAGCTGTGTCCGGATCCTCGGCAGTAAGTCTGATTCATTCCCGGTGGGGGTTGGGCTCCGCCAGGGGTGCGCTTTGTCACCAGTTCTGTTCGTGATTTTCATGGACAGGATATCGAGGCGTAGTCGTGGTGGGGAGGGGTTGCAGTTCGGTGGGCTGAGGATCTCGTCTCTGCTTTTTGCAGACGATGTGGTCCTGATGGCAACACTCACTGGATCGATTTGCAGCCGAGTGTGAAACGGCTGGGATGAGGATCAGCACCTCTAGGAGCAGCGGGGGTGGTGTTGCAGTCGCTCTACCGCACAGTTGTGATAAAAAAAGAGAGCTGAGCCGGAAGGCAAACTCTCGATCTACCGGTCAAGCTTTGTTCCTACCCTCACCTATGGTCATGAAAGCTGGGTCAGGACCGAAAGACTGAGGTTGCGGGTACAAGCGGCCGAAATGGGTTTTCTCAGGAGGGTGGCTGAAGTCTCCCTTAGAGATAGGGTGAGAAGTTCAGCCACCCGTGAGGAACTCGGAGTAGAGCCACTGCTCCTTTGCGTTGAAAGGAGCCAGTTGAGGTGGTTCGGGCATCTAGTAAGGATGCCCCCTGGGCGCCTCCCTAGGGAGGTGTTCCAGGCACGTCCAGCTGGGAGGAGGCCTCGGGGAAGACCCAGGACTAGGTGGAGCGATTATATCGGGATCCCCTAGTTAGAGCTGGTTAATGTGGCCCGGGAAAGGGAAGTGGGGGGTCCCCTGCTAAAGCTGCTGCCCCCGCGACCCGACCCAGGATAATCGGATGAAGATGAGATGAGATGAGATGTTGCCATTAGTCACTTGCACAGAAATACATATGAAATAGGGTCCAGTTTAAAAAATACAAAACAAATCCCCTTTAAGTATATGATTTATACCCTTATTATAAAGTGTTAGCATTAGTTCTTTATGCTGAACTTGTTTTACCAAATTAAAGATTAAACATACTTACAATAATATAGTGGGCCATTTGGTGACATTGATTTCGTCCCGTAGCAGCCAACATATTGCTTCTTGTCAGAGCAAGCTTTTTAATCAGAACCATGCAGGATTCTGTCTTTGTCGAATGGAATGAAGGGTCTGTCTGGGCGGTGGGGAGTGAGGAGGAAAAGGAAAAAAGTATTGAACAATTGGCATGAAATGAAGTCAAAGCCTTTGCTTCGCTGAGCATAAAGCAGTCAGGAGGGGATGATTTATTGTCACAGCAAGAACAAGAGCTCTGCTCTGTATGCATATTGTATGTGTTCTGATGGAGTTGTGGCCCTTATCGAGGAGTATTTCTGAAACATGAAATCATAATAATACCCAGAGTGCGGGGAAAAGGTGGCTGAAGCTTACAAATTCAAACTTATGACTCTTGCTGCATTTTTTCTCTGTATTTTTCCATCCGTTGAGTCTTTTCCATTTGTTTCCTTTTTTGTCACCCTCTTCTTGTGCATGTCACTCACATTCACATTTAGTTGATTTTCCCCCTGCTGCCCATTTTTATCCGTCTCTGCGAGGATGTCTCCCAGACTCTCACCTCCTTCTTATTCATCTCTTCCTCCAATATTTCCCTGTCATCTCTTGCACCCATGCCCTCAGTCCATCTCTCCTCCTTGGAGCCAAATCAAGACAGCTCGCTGCTTCCTTTTTCCAGATACAGGAGGAGGGTGAGCTCTGCAGAAGCGAGGGGGTCTTTGTAGTCAAATTGACTTGTGCCTTGTGCCTTGTTCACCAAGCGAATGAGCTGAGCTGCTCTCTGCCCGGGCTCAACAGTATGCATGACACACTCATTTGTCATGCATTGGCCGGTCCGTCTACTTCTGCCAAAACGCTGTCCTGGCTCCAGTCCCAACTCTCTCCTTATTCACTCACCACTTAGGCTTGGGGGAAAAAACACAGGCACAAAATGGCTGCCACTGTCACTGCACTGTTCTCTCAGTGAGCAAATGGGGGGAGGGGGGGTGTTTGTTTTTTCATGTTCAATGAGATTATGCAAGTTTTAGAGAGTGTTTTTTATGTGTAAACTGTTGAGTTAATGTCAGTGTCTAGGTCTTTTATTCCCCAGGATGATGTGTTGTCCTCTTGGACCCTTCAATGGCGACCTAAAGGGGGTCAGAACTGAACTGATCATGACTTAGTTTTCTCAGGCTTGTGTCATTTTTCACAAGTCAGTCCAATGAATCCGTTCAAAGTGTAGATCCAAAGGAAGTGTCCTCTGAGATGATAGTTTAATGACCTACATTAAGTGATTTATTACCTCAACTTGAGTTATTACTTTGACCTTAATAATATTTAGTTGGATAAGTTACATGTCACTTTGCCTCCAGAAATTGAGCTCTATAAAATGGTTTGGAAGTTTTTGAGGCAGTTTTTGAGACTCTTCTCCAGATTAGAGGCTTATTGTATCAGCCACCATTTTGTCACAATACTGTAAAGGTCACTGGTGTGTTTTATGTGCTCTCCTCAATGTAGGGTCATCACTTTTTCATTTTTTCTCCTCCACTGTGTTTCTCCCTCTGATTGTGGTGTAGCGTGGAACCTGCAAACACTGTGTAGTGGTTATTAAGCCCAATTTCCATCACTCCTTCTCGCTTGCTGTCACCAGTGCGCCCCAGCTAGGGAAAAAAATTGATTTGAATGGGCGGTTTTTGATTAGTACAAGTAAAGTAGTGTGGATGGTTGATCTAGAGAGTGACGACTGACGGACTGATCTATTGTGTCAGTGAGTTTTTATATATCTATATATAAACTTACACATATAACATTCAAAACAATTATTTCTACTTTCTCTCTCACACACACACACACACACACACACACACACACACACACACACACACACACACACACACACACACACACAGTAACAATACTTGCAAATTGAAACGTCTGACTCACTCTGTTTGACATTGCCGTGTCATTAATGCTCTCTCATTCTGTCACCATCTCATTATGCATGTCACTCTCTGATTCACATGCTATTTGTTGTTGAGCAGGCACCAGCCCACTCCTCTTTCATCATTTCCACTTTTGTCAGCTTTGCATGCACCAGGCTCATGGTAGAAACTGTTTTCTTAGGGCGCACTCACACTGTCCTTCCGCACCGGGCCAAAACAGGTTTTTCAGGTAGTGCGTTTGACCAGTGTGAGTGCAACCACTCAGCGTCTAGCTGCGGCCAGCATGAGCATGACGCCTACGGCGGCTCTCACGTCATTATATGTGCGCCTGTTCGGACATAGAACCAAGGCCTCCTCCCAGCTGGAAGTACCTGGATCACCACCCAGGGGGCATCCAACTGTGTGTGTGTGTGTGTGTGTGTGTGTGTGTGTGTGTGTGTGTGTGTGTGTGTGTGTGTGTGTGTGTGTGTGTGTGTGTGTGTGTGTGTGTATGTTTGTGTATATGTGTGTGTGTGTGTGTGTGTGTGTGTGTGTGTGTGTGTGTGTGTGTGTGTGTGTGTGTGTGTGTGTGTGTGTGTGTGTGTGTGTGCGTGTGCGTGTGTGCGTGTGTGTGTGTGTGTGTGTGTTAAACTTGCGGTGCAGAGGAGGTGAGGAGGAACTATGAAGATCTCACATCAAATGTTTTGGTAATTCAACAAGAATGTCAAATCTTGAGCTAACCGTTCTCTTGTCAACTCTCCTGCATCCATAGTTTACGCCTGGTTGTTTCGGAATAAATCTGCGATTTTTGACCATTTTGATGCATTCTCCTCCTTTTCTTCATTCGGGCCTTTTCAGCCCCTCCTTTCACCTTTCAAACACCCAAATCCGATTCCTTTTCCACTGTAAGAAAATCCGCTACATCAGCCTTGCCCACTTTCTCTCCGTCTGATATTCGCTTATTCATCCCTATTCATTCATTGGATAAATGTGGAGCGATTATTTGAACTATACGCAGTTCCCATTTCGAATTCCCATGAGGCTTCGCTCCGACCATTCTACATTCATTTATAAAAAAAAAAAAATTCAATCATTGGCCATTTTATATTTGTGTTCATGCAAGTTATGTAACATCTGAATAAAAAGAATTAGATCAAGACAGGAGGCTAAACAAAAATCATCAGGCTGGATTAATGAGAGTGAGTCTGACACTTTAGCAACCATGAGTGAGATGTAGAGAGACAACAAGTGTTATATACAGTGGCTAGACTCTGTGAATGTATTGTTTTTAGATATCATGGATATTTTCATAGGAACATGTCTGATTCTTTTGAGTTTTAACTCTAGATCTCCCTGTCTTCCCGATGGCCACTTTGCCCCTGCTTTCATATGGTATGATATGGTATCGTATCGTATCTGCAGATTCTTGCCAATACACACCCCAAATCGACAATTCCAGGATCACGGTTTCTAGCATAAATATCCATTTTAATATAATTTGCGGTCGAGATATCCAGTTTAACATGAATTCAGGAGAACTCACTTGGAACATGAGCAGGAGTGTGGATGAAGGTGCTCTTGTGCAACTCCTCAGGCAGAGGGATGTTTGCAGAATAACAACGCTTCTTGAGGTATTTGAAAAAGTGCTAAATTTCCAACCTGCCTTAATTAAATGGGTTTTGCATGTCTGGGGTGTTACGTGACAGTAGGCCTGTCAAGAGTCAAGAGGAAGACTGCTGGTAACAGACCTAATGTATATGACAGTGTGAGTGTCTAGCCCGCCCTGCCAAATCAAAAGTAGGTCAATGCAAAACTGTGGGCCCAAACTGTAAATTGCTCTTTATTTCCTCTGTATAGTCTCTCATTTCTTCATGTATACCTCTATAATAACAAAGATCAACTCACTGACGTGTCAGGGGTAAGGTTCTAAAATTGCATTATGGGGATTTATTGCAAGAGGCTGCAGGCGAGATAGCAAATAGGCTGATGTTGCGCCTCACAAACATTTTTATCATGTTAGGGGATTGGGGTTGTTGTTATTAACCATGGCAATAACAGCTAATAAGACTTTAACCCAGTTTGTTTTAGCCCGTTGGATAGTCATGAGCTGCTTTTCTCCTGTCATGCCTCGAAGATGAAGCAGCCTTCGGCAGCACTGTGCTCTATCTCCCCCTGTTGCAGCTTTGTGCAATAACAGTGGGGTGTTAGCATTGTATACATTTAGAGAAATGGGTACAGCCTAGCAGTGGTGGGAAGTAACTCAGTACATTAACGAGTCATTTTGATATCGCTGATCACAGCTGACATTGGGCGTGAGGTGGGGTACACTTGGGACAGGACACCAGTCTATCGCAGGGCACATAGAGACAGACAAAAGGTGCATTTCCACTATGGTCGACTACCCGGAATGAGGCAGGTATATCTAGCCAAAAAACGCCCCTAATTTGCATGCGAGTTGCTCAGGAGGCCGTTTGACCAGGTAGAAAATGGCCCTGTTGGAGAGCGGGGCCTCTTTTGTCCCGTGGGATATACCCGATTGCTGATTAACGCTAAGCGGGATGTGACGTGCAAAGCGGGATATGAGGTAGTACTCATGCCACAACAACCCTAGCCATTTTTAAAAGCATGTGAAGCAGTAGCAAGCACACTTTTATCAAAAATATGGAGCAGCAAAAATCAAAGAGCAGAGTTATCGATAGGTGAACCGATGAAGAGGTCCGGACCATGTCGGTTACCTTTGCTCCTTCCAACTTGGTGTCTCTTCCTTATTGTTCACGGCCGAGCTGTAACACTGATCAGCTGATCACCAGCAATCCAAACCCATTCAGAGTGCTACGTCACCTCCGGAGTCTCGTAAATCTCTCTCGGGCCTTTTTTTCTAATGGAAACACGGTGGGTGAATGGACATTTGAGAGGGTGTGCCCTGAAACTGTCCGAGCAGCCACTCAGACAGACAACCATTCACGTTCACATTCACACCTACAGGAAATTTTGTGTCAACAATGAACCTAACACATGCATGTCTTTGGAGTGTGGGAGGAAGCCAGAGAACCCGAAGAGAACCCACACAGACACGGGAGAACCTGCAATCTCCACAGAGGAGGGTCCCAGTCAGGATTCGAACCAGGAACCCTCTTGCTGTGAGGCGACAGCACTGACTTATTGTAATACAAACTAAGATACTTTCCTAAACCTACTGTAGCAACCCATTCCCCAGAACAAAAAGTTGGTCAAAAATTTTGCCTTGTACAAACCAAATATATTTTTTAATCTCTATGTTTCCACTGCATCCCCTTCTCATTTCCGACTCACCTTTCAAATGCTCCATGGTCGCAGTTTTAAACACTTGGTTATTGCGAATTTCAATGTTCTTTTTTTATCAAGTTTCACTTTCACACGGGATGGGACAGGAACCATGGTCTCCTGGATGAAAGTCTGTGTTTATGACCCAACCATCCAACCTGACCTCCTCTTCTGACTTCAGTCCAATGCCAAAAAACGATCCATATCAAAAATTTTTGCGGTTTGCAGAAAGGTACAATGCTAACATTTTTGTCTGCTGACTGGGCTGATTTTGGAGGCCAATGCACTTTTTACCTCATTACATGTTACTCTATATTAATGACTACAACATTAAAATGCTCTTACATGTATTGGTTAATGATAAAAAAAATTATTACTATTATACTATTATATAAATATAAAACGTGTGTGGAATTCAGTGGCATCAAGCGTCGATGTAGATATGAACGGCTCAATCTAAGCTAGAAACTTCACAACAATTGTTAGTTTCAGGTGATTATACACTAATGAAAACATAAAAATGAATATAAAATTATACCGATACATCCCCCTAAATCCTACACACTGCTCCTTTAAGTGGAGGATCTGAGTAGTTCTTCCACCACTGCAGCCTAGTCATCCTGGCATGTGTAACATAACCAGCAAAGGATCCTTTCAGTCCCCCTATTTGCCTGCCAGCCAGTACCCCAGTGATCTGACTGGGCTGCACAGCAGTAGTCCAAGGCTAACAAGCGCCACAAAAAAGAAGTGAGGGGGAATCAGTGAGTAAGGGAGACATTGGGGAGAGGATGGCACACACATTATGGGAGGATTTCAAAGTCAAGCATTGGGTTAAGAAGTCGGCGTGTAATGGCTGTGGAATGAGTGGTTCACAGTGTTACCATCACCATGTGGCGGCTGTTGACCAAGGGGCAAATGAAGCACACTGTAGCCACTGATTACAGCACTCCTCTCATCTCTCTCATTAATGCCTACCCTCTCTGTCTCGCCGCTCTTTTCTGGAGAAGAGCAGCTTTGTTTCGGATTTGCTTGTGCGAGCAGTTACATTATTCACCAAAGCCATCCCACTCAATCACATACGCTCGCATAGTTTGTGTACCATCACGCAGCTGATGAACTAAAACACTGTTTTGTTTAGCAGTACAAGCCACCTGATTTTGCACACACAAATTTAGACTTTAAGATATATGATACACAGTTTTATCGTGAGGATTTCAGCCAGGCAATAAAGACATGACAGAGTTTGCAGCTTTAGTGTCTAGTCCTACTTTTCATGTCAATGGGTGAAACCCAAAGTGTTTCACTACTTTTCTACATTTTCAACAAATAAGGTAAAATTAGGGCCGATTATTCACTCTTGCAATGGGTTGGTTTGCGCTGGAACATCAACTGAATTCATTTTTCCCTGTTTTCCACTTCAAAGAAAGTTAAGTTTTTAGAACACAGATCGTCTTGTTAAGATTGTTTTTAGTTTAGACATGAGCATAAACGTTGCATTCACATCCAAAAGAAAAATTCAAATCTACAGTTAATTCTTAATTTATTCTCTCCGTCCTCTTTCTCAGAATCAGAATCAGAGGGGAGACACGGCTTAAATCTTCTCCTCTCCATAAGCCCGTCCCATCCTCCTCTATTGCCCCGACATTGGTTCCTACCTCTGCATCCCCGGTGGGTTTTTCTCCAGAGTTTGGGGGAATATCAGCTGGTCTGGCCACTATGCCAACGGGCATTAAGGCAATCAGCTGTTCTCCGGAGTAAACAAAGACAGTGTGTCCCGATGGAAGCGGCATTGATAAAAACAACACAAAAACTAGCGAAAGTAACCTCATTGTAGAGGGCAGAACTTCACAGAAGTTAGTGCGAAGAAACAGAATGAACATAAAGAGAATACAAGTTAAGAAAGTTTAAAAAACGAACTCAAAGGCTAGAGTAGAAACAGGCAGCATGCAACTGTTCGCGCATGTGCACGTTATTTCTTCATTTATTCTCTCTGTCCTCTTTCTCTTGGAGCAGTCAGGGGAAAATCACCCTGTTTATGACATCTCTTCACTGTCTGATGGAGGATCAGTTTTGAGATTGCATTGATCAACTTTTCAAGCACAATTATGTCTTGCCCTCAAGTTATATCATGTACTTCTGAACCCACTCCCAACCGGTGTGGAGCCTCAGATCTTTCTACAGATGCCTCACTTTTGGCTCTAGATTGCATACCTGTGGACTTCTTGCTGTATTCTCCATGTGTTTTTAAGTCTTTCATGTAGATTCTGCTGTCACCTCACTTTCCATTTTCAGAATCAAAAAAGCCTGGCTTGACCGAGGTTAGAAAAGTTCTGGTCTGTCCCTATCGCTTTACCTCTCCCTCCATCTGGCTTTGTTTTTTATCTAATTTTTGATCCCTCCTGTCCCTTCCTCCTAATCCCTCCATCCTTCCCCTCTTTACTCCCGCCTCTCTGTCCACCACTTTGTACTGGTGTGGCTGAAGGCGAGGAATGTGGTGGACGTTTGAAAATCATAGAGGGTGTCTCGTTAGAAACAGCCAGGCATCCTCCACATACCTTGGACAAGCCTGTGTGGCCTCTGCAGAGAGACAGGGAGAAAAATTAGGGTAGAGATTGAGTAAGGTTAGGAAAGAGACAACAAAGAGAGAATGCAGCAGCAGTAGTTTGAAGGGCAGGGGATAGAAGTAATAGGCAGAGGCAAAGGTGGGGGTTAACAATCTTTCATCCCTTCCTTCCCTCATATCTCTCTGTGTTTTACCAGTCTCACCCTATGCATCTGTCTCTTTCGCTCTCTCCTTCTGTTTCTGCCTGCTGGTAGTAACAGCTGTGGGTGGAAATGGAGATAGAACTATCATCCCATTGCTCCATTTGTACCCGATACTAACATGGCTGTGTCAAGACAGACACCAGCTCGTTCTTTCTGCACTTCTTCACCCTGTCTTCTCCCCGAAGATCTCACCTCTTATGACTCTGTTGAGAGTATGATCTCTTGTTTCGACTGACAAGTTCACCCAGACTGAATTTTTTCGTGGGTCTTCTGTACCACAGCATTAGGACAGCGGTTCACACCTACACCATTACGGTTTTAGGCAAACACGAAGATAAGCTCCTTAACTGAGCTAAAAATATCACATAATGTATGTTTTCATAATATTAAATCCTTGCAACAGAAATAATTCTTTTTGTAAAGACAGTAGTCTTACCAGCTTAAATTATTCACTTGTTACTGAGATGCTAAAGATTTAGTGGTTCACATTGGTTCATGATAACCTAGAGCCAGCATTTAGCAAAGTTTGCTACTGCAGTTTTTGCTGTTTTTTTTCATTTATTTAGCACCTTCCATACAGGTAAAAATGCAGCCCAAAGTGCTTTAAATTAAAAGAAAAAAAAAGAAAAAAAACCCTTGACATTCCCACTCCCTGCACCCTCTATTTATGTAACACACGCACACACATGCTACACAGATACAACCCCCCCCCCCCCCCCCCCAATATAAAATGGAGTATGGCTGAGCATTGATAGACCAAGTGAGGAAACACTATTCCCAGATTCCCGAGAGCCGTCCAAGCCGACGGCTACAGGGGACTCCGCCACAGAGACTAACCCGACCCAGACATATAGGGACCCATATCACGGCCATAAAGCCCTGGGTCAGGACTCCCCAACTATCCAGGCCCGGACAACCCCCAGGACAGCACCCTCGCAGGCAGGCCAGACAGAGCTCTTGGAGTGGAGGAACCCCATGAGGAGAACAATGGAGCTGGAAACTAAGAGCGTACTCACACTGTCCTCCCGGACCGAGACCCGGACTTTAGGGTACTTGTCACCCCTCCCTCTCCCCCCCGCGCCCCAGCCCCGTTTGTACTCACACTGCCAGGGCCGGCCAATGCTTCTTGCTGTCCATACGCCATCACGCTGTAACACCTCACACGCATTGATCGCGTGTGTGTGGCTTTGTTTACAAATCTTTCCATAGACCTCGGAGTTTTTGTGCGTCTTGTCGACTGTTTTTGAATATTTTCATCCGACCAAATCTGCAGTAAACACTCCACCTCCCCATCACACCAACGTGAACCTTTCACCGCCATTGTTGTTGTTGTTGTTTAATGTCCGCGCATGGTCCGTCCTTCTATTTACATGTCCGAACAGGCGGACATAACGCTACTGCCGTAGGGCTCGTGCTCGTGCTCGTACACGTGCGCACGCTCGTTCTCGTACATGTGCAAACGGCTCCGCTAAAGCCCACCTCTTTCAAGCGGGCCGTGGGCGGTCCGCTGGCCGCAGTTGAGCGCGGAGCGGGTCCACTCACACTGCTTAAAGGTACTAGACTTTAGCTGAAAAAACGGTTTTGGCCGCGGCCAAAAGGACAGTGTGAGCAGGCTCTAAGAGACAATAAATAAAATAGGTACTAAAAGAAATGAAAAACCTCTTGAAACAACATAAATGAATGTCAATATGAATTAGTGAGAGCAGAGCAAAAATAATTAAGTAAATTAATAATAAAACCTTTAAGAGAAAATTAAAAAATAAAGAAAAATGACAGGACAGGATAAATGAGTAATACTAAAAGAGTAAAAGAGGACTCAAAAGGACTTGAAAGCTAAATTAGCTAATAGGCAAGGCACATACAATTTCTCACCAGTCATTTATTGTATAGTGCCTCTATCCTGGTAACATGTAGTGTAAACTGATTCTTAAAGACCCTAGCTCATGCCATATAAACGCAATGTCCCATTTTCAGTTTCAGCCTTTGTTGCATGTTATACCCCTCTATCACTCTCCCTCATGTCTACTGTCAGCAGTCAAATTAAGGAGAAAATGCCAAATAATTAATCTTTAAAAAAAATAAACATGGAAGACCACATCTATTCATTGTGAATTATAATGCCTTTTGTCTTCCATGGTCTTAACTAGTTATGACCCAGAGGGTGACTAATGGGGCTTAAAATACATTAAAACGCCTCACCTACACACACCTCACCAATCAGCTTTGATCCAGACTCATTGTGTGCTAAAATGCTACACTTGTGATTATCGGAATTTTGTTGTCTTGTATCTTAATTAGACTTTTTGAGACTTTGAGAATGTATTATACTTTACTTAACCCGTACAGTAATAACTTATGATACTGCATGGACTATCATAGCATAGTCCATGCAGTATCATAAGCCTACCTTAGTACAGCCAATTGTTAAAGTGTGTATAGGTAATGATAATGTATTATACGCCCCTGTAATGTATGGTTACCACACAAAAGAAATATCTTTGAAAGATTTCACTCCAAAATAAGTGTTGTTAATGTCCCAGTGACTCAGAATAATCCATTGTGGTCAGCCACCTTCCTCTGAAGAAATAGTCCCTATGAAACCTCTTCACAGGGAGATCAGTCCAGTACCTCTTACTACCATTGTCTGCAGGCACATGCAATTCTGGCACCAGCTATTTCCTCTTGTTGCTCTGATAACAGTAAATGAAGTGTTAAGCTTCATGAAAGAAAAGTGTCGCCCAGTATGACACCCCTGGGTAGCTGCTTTTGTGATTTAAGGACATTGTTGTCATCTTCTCCCTCAATAAATCTTGTTTAAATGAAGCATCAGTGCAGTTTCACATATTGAGAGGTAGGATGCCTCTGCACAGTTACATGCACTGAACTCTTGGAGGGTTGCAGGGGGAGAAAAGGGAAGAGAGTACAACATGAGGAGGTCTATCCCTGTATCCTCGCAGCCTCCCACAAGAAGCTAATACTTCTTGACATCCATGAAACCCTTTTTTTAATCTGCTGACAGAAAGTGATGGGAAGGGAATGGGGATGGAGAGAAGGAGAAGAGGAAGTACTGCAGGAGTTGTCTGTGTACAAAATCAGCTCTAGTTTGAAAATGATCCTCTTATGTTTTTTTCTCCCCAAGTGTTGTTGGCACGTCTTTTGGTCCTGCCAAGAGAGGCATTCAGCTGTGATGATGTCTGCGCAAATCTTTTTTTTTTTTTTTTAGCAGACATCATTTAAAGCAAGGTTGGGGCTCACTTTACATATCATAAACCCTGTTAAAGGCAATGCACTGTGCAGAGATGTGTTCTTCTGATGAGCCTGAAGGCTTATAGCACTAATTTAGAGCTAAAATATAGCTTCACTTTCTTTTTACATCCATCCTCTCTGCATCCATTTAGCTACATAATTGGGCGTCATGTATTTAAGGTGATTCCATCTGTGCTTCAACAGTCAGAACTTGATATATGACCTTGGCCCATAGAGACAGTAAAAAATGACAGGGAAAAAAGAAAGCCTTAGGGTACAGAAGTATCCCTATATGATTTAACAAATATGTCATACCTCTTGAAAGCTCTGGATGATGCTGTGATTACCAGTGCATGTCCATGTGTTGGCAGGGAATCTCTGCTAATTACAGAACATTTTTGCTGTTTGTTTACCAGCAAGAACTGGCTGAAACAGAACTTTCCTTGCTATTGTGAGGGCCCCCAGACTAGCTGTTGTCTGAGATGTGTTGACTCAAATCCAGAGTGAACTGTGCTTGTTGTTTGTCTAATTTCCCTTATTAGCCACAGCATCCACACTTAAGTATAAACTTGGGAAATGAGTTTGGGTTGTTTGAGGTACTGAAGTTATTGTGGTGAAGATGCCACTTGAGTGTGTGGACACAGCAATGGTTGCCAGGTTGCATCAAATCACATTCCTGCTTCTCTTTAGGGGCAACTGTGCTGCTATCTGCTTGCCGCTGTTAATAAGACAAGATGAAATAGGATTTGGGCTTTATTTGCCTCCAAGCATCTCTTTCAACAATTTTGGCTCCACTTCATTTCTATAACCTGTCTTCACTTAGAGAGAGCAAGAACAGGCATTTGTACTTTAAGGCACTTGAATGATCATGCAATGAGAATAAATGACCTCGCGCTGGACAGACACAGCTCGTCTTTTTCACACCGAATTAATTCATCCTTTACAGAATAACACCATTGTGACATTTAAGAATTGTAAATGGTTTTGTAACAGCCACAGCCCATCTCAACAGTGCGCCAGGCTTTGTCCAAATGTTCTCAACAGCCTCTAAAATAGCCCTGAGCGAAACACTTTCCTGTGTTTTTCTCCACTTTTCCAATGGAGCGTCTTTGTATTCATCAGCATTGCTTAGGTCTAAGCACCCCCCTGGGCTGTGAGCAGAGGAAATTACATGTAAACGCCTCAGCTTGAAGGTTAGACTGCCCCAAGCATGCTCGCAAAAGTACACAGAAGCGGTGAGAGGGAAACATGCAGATGAAGACGTATGTAAATTTGGGTTATTGCAGTCAAAGTAATGAGCAAGGACTAGAAATACCTTTTGACACCTTCTGCCACCTACACACAAAGAGGGCCTCTTCTTTAGTCAGCACCAACCTATTCTTTAATCAGATCAAATCAAATCAAATCAGCTTTATTTATATTGCACCTTTCATACATATAAAAATGCAGCCCAAAGTGCTTTACATTAAAATAAAATAAAACAAAGCCCCTTGGAATCCCAACTTCTTCAATCGTGTAACACACACACACACACACACACACACACACACACACACTCAACATAAAATGAATTATGGCTGTATAGCTGAGCACTAATAGATCAAGTGAGGAAACACCATCCTAAGGGGGCCATCCCCACCGAGAGCCGTCTAAGCCCACGACTACAGGGGACGTCGGAGACTACCCCGACCCAGACAGATAGGGACCCATACCACGGCCGTATAGCCCTGGGTCAGGACTCCCCAACTATCCAGGCCCGGACAACCCCCAGGACGGCACCCCCGCAGGCAGGCCAGACAGAGCGCTCGGAGTGGAGGGCCCCCATGAGGAGAACAATAGAGCTGGAAACTAAGAGACAATAAATGAAATGCCTCTGACATATAAACTGCAATTTTTAAATCAGAAGACAGCTGGACATCAAGTGAAACATTATTGGTATGCAGCATCTACTTCTACCACACCTGCAACATGTTTGTCATGTCAGAGCGCAGTGAGCAGTATTGTGGAGCTCTGAATGGTCTGGCTACACCTGCATAATGTATGTCTTGTTTGTATTTCAAGTGCACTTTCGAAACAGATAACGGAGGGACATTGTCCCAGTAGTGTACGCCTGACTTTGTCAAAAGTGAATGCATTTATTTTATTCACTCAACCCAGATTTTAAAAAGTCGCAGCCCGCAAAAACTACACCCTGCCCCACACGCTGCAATTTGTTTGGTTACCTATGAAAGGGAAGGATTCGGTGAGTGTTGCATTGTTGACGATGATGGCATTGTAGTTTCATGTTGCGTCGCTATAGCGATCAGCTGAGAATCCCACAGTGGAACAGGCTGTTCTCATGCATTTTTTGTACATATAACAACAAAAAGTAATGTGCAGTGATTTGTGCGTTTTCCACGTATTTCATGTGTATTCCACAGTTTTGTTATTGAAAAGAGCAATGCACTATACTTTGTATTCCACATACAGTATGTATGCCGTATGTATTCCATCTGTTAAAAGCAGTAAATGTACTGTAGTATAAGACAGCAAATCTTTGCTTAAGGAGGCAGTTTAGGGTGAGGGATGGGTCCAAAAACACAGGACTTTCACCCTGACGAGCAGGATTTGTCTCTGTTCATGTTCATGTCCGAGACGTACTGAGCCACACCGCAACCTTTTTCTAAAACCAGCCACGTAACAGTAGTTATGGTGCCTAAACCTAAACAAGCAACCATCACAGTCCACTTCTGTTCTCTCACTGTCTCTCGTCCACTTCCACAAAATGACTTCTTGTGAACAAAGTTGCTAACATTAAAATAAGGATAAGTATCATGTCCTTTTTAACTCTATCTTTCCTAGTTTCCCAACTCTATCCAAATCAAGGGTTGAAGGATAGAGGTAGTTGTTACGTAGATATTAAAGCCCTTTAAGGCAAACTTGTGATTTTGAGCTATATCAATAAACATGACTTGATGTAAGCTCTTGCATGCAGAAAGTAAAGGCATGCACACTGGGTATCAATCTAGCTTATATATATATATATATGCAGCTAACTGTTTGTAACAGCCCTCAAGTGTGTTTATATACAACACAAATTATAGCTAATTGGGATAAGTGTCAGTGACTTTAACAAAACATTATTAAACCCAACAGATTGCTTGAGAGTCCAGTTGGCTCCTCAGCTTACATGACGCACCAGCAACGAAGAGCATGAGGCCTCCATCAATAACCCTAGTGTTTGTTTACATCCTCTTACAGTCTGTGTTTGTTTCTTTGTTTGTTTGCATGCACAAGCATCTGTGGATTCTTATTCCCCCCTCCCCGTTAAGGGCCTTAGTTGCTTCGTGTGCAGCAGCCGCCAAGAAGCCTCTCAGCACCCGCCAACGAATGGATTGTTATGTAACGGCCACAGCCTGCTATGTTTGACTGCCAACCTGTAGAGAAAGAGAGGGGATAGAGGGACAAAAGGAGGGTTAACCATAAAGAAAGAGAATGAAAGAAAGGGAGGCAGGCGGTTAGAGAAAAAGAGAAGGGGTAAGTGACCCGCCTCTGGCTAAATGTTGTGGTTCCAGACACAGCACAGCAAATCTTCTTTTCTGTTCCCCTTTTTCTCTCTCCCTTCTCTCTCGTGTCTGGGTTTTGTCTGTCTCGTCACATTATTGGTTCAGCTTGATTTGTTTTCTATCGAAGGGCTCTCAGCAAAGTACAGCCAGTCATTTATTTTGTATCTCCTGTCCCCTGCCTTGCTCGTCCATCTTGCCAGCTCCCCCCACGTGTGAATTATCAGCTCTCTGACAGACATACTCAGACAGTTGCCCCCGTCCTGGAGTCCCCCAGGGCCCGGTGAGACGAGGGAAGAAAGAGGAAAAGAATACAATGGACTGTCTCTGCTTTGTACAGCCACTTCAACACTGATTTGACATCAGAGAACAGAGGCACCAGTGACATTTCAGAGACTACTCAGGATCCTTAGAGAGCTGGCTTGTGGATATTTTTGCAATCGTTTCCTGTATCTGCTGGGTCTAACTCTTTCTTAGCACTTAACTATTCAGTTCAGTACCCACCACTGCAGTGGGTCGGAAGATTTTGGCTTTCAGTCTCATGACATCAGAGGTGGTCTGGACCACCTTCGGCCTTCAAAGACACTTATATTTGTTCTGATTTTCTTCTAAGGCTAATCTGTATGGATGCAAGCTCCTGAAAGCTGAGTAAATAGATAATAGGCCTTCTATGTGGGCAAAAATAGATACGCAGTTGTGTAACGTTGAATCCCTACCGGCAGCTTTAATGTGTCAACAACAGTCAAAGCTTCACAAGATCCCCAAATCCTTTGTAGACTGACCTCTGCAAGCTTGTCATATGCGCCTGTCGGAACACATTCAACACACATGCACAAAATATTTAATGCATGCCCCTCACACATCCACTACAGACTATGTCATTCTTTCATCTCCCCACTTCATCCGCCTCCGCCTTTGATGTGGGATACCCTGGAGCCTGAGGAATACAGTCCTGGGGAATGAAACAGAGTGGATATACGCTCTTACTCCTAGGTTGAGGCTTCCCATTGATCCCCCTTGCGTCTCTTGGTCTCTCTCAGCCTCTTATTGTTGCCTTCGATCACTCACTCATCCCCCCCCCCCTTCAGCATCTATCCATCCTTCTACCAACATCCCTTCTACCATCTGTTCTTCTGACACAAGATGAATGTCATTACTCCCTTAGCTGTTGACAATGTTCTATCAACCACTCCTACACCTCAGGCACCACAATAGTACCGTTATCTGAGCTTGAGAGTGCATTCAGTTCATTTTATTAAAGAACCATTTAGAATGTTGCTCCAACCTTTGGTCAAGTGGGCTGCAGGGCACTATTTCATGCTCGGCTCTCAGTTGCTGAAGTTGAAGTTGATGTTGGCTTTAACACACCAATTGAGCAAGTTGTTGGCTTGCTCTATTTTTGACATGTCATGTTTCCGAGAGGCCATTACATGCATGTAACAAGCTGGAGAGGTAAAGTCAGTGGAGACTAAATTTATCCAGTGGACAGCGTTTTCAGAGTAGAAAACTTTGGTAGTGTTACAGTAATTTACATTTGCTTGAGTGATATTGGTATTGGCACTTGATAGGTTTCCATGATAATATATATATTTATGTTCCTTGACATGATATAAGTTGAAACCTCTCTTTTTATCTGTGCCATGTCTGTCCATTAATGGCTTTTGAGCACAGTTTGTTTTTGTACTGTGAAGGCCACTTGAGCATGATTAGGATGATTTTAATTGGCCTGTGGCAATTAAAACAAGTGCACACACTCGCTTGCACACCCCCCCCCCCCCCCCCCGTCCCCGAAAAAAACACAAACATGGTGCACCTGTATTCCCATAGATGGAACAAGAACAAAACTGTCTGACCTTTTTAAAACATCACTGCTTAATGACTCCTTATTGGAAGCAAGGTTGCTATTCTGAGCAGGTCTGTTTTTATTTCTTCATGCGGTACATGGTTTTACGTGTGAGTCCGGTTAGAGCCTCTTTGCTCTTTCGTTTTCAATTAAAAAAACATGTCAGAAGGCAGACACTTAGGTCTTGCATGCCAATCCACTTATTTATAACTAAAACAAAAGAACATAAAAAAAACAACTTTACTGACTCAGTCAAAAACAATAGATCTCCATGGGTGCACCTGTGTTAATCACAGGCACACTTAAAGAAATGATGGTGGCTATCCACAGCACCATCCTGGTCAACACTGAAATGCCTCCAACATTGCCCATGTGTAAAGCGTGTCTCTTCGGACCAATTTTTTCTTCAAGCAATGTCACCCTTTCTTTTATTTTTCTTTCTTTCCCCTGCTGTATTTCAACATAAACACCAGATAAAGACTGGCTAACATCTGCTTTCACCGTATTTTGCAGGCCTAGCATTTGTGGTTGTGGTGGTTGGGCCATCACGACAATAAAACCCCTCCAAACATGGTAAATAATAAACAACAGAGTCCCAGGGCACAGCCTGGAGCTGAAATATTAACATGTCTTTCTGCTGCTGCTGCTTGATTGGCATGTTATTAAAAGAGTTAATGTGAGAAGAAGCTGCTGTTATTGCTGCTCTGTGTTAGCTTGTGCGTGTGCTTTTGAGTAGTAGGGGTGTGTGAGCATGCAGCTTATGCTTGTGAGTAATGGGTATTAAGGTGTCAGATCCCACCTTGTATGAGCTGTGTGTTGAACAAAAATCTCATTCATGCATGAGCAATGGACATTAACACTGATAAACACAATTACTGCAAAACTTCAGAAGCAACTAATCAAATTCATTGGCGCTCTGAGGTGCTATGCTATTATTGTAGACACTTGAATTTGTTTTAATAAACAAACTTTCCACTTGAAACTTAATTTTATTTACTAATAGTTTAAATCCTCATACTCATTTAGTTAGTACTTAGTAATAAGTACTTTTGGGAACTGGGATCCTTTTCTTTTTTTCCCTTTCCAGGATCGCAGCTACAGCACAGAAATTTACAAAGAAGACTTAGCGTTGTTTTCTTGTTGTGTGCAAGAATGACCCCTACAACTGCATGACTACATGACTTTACACCTCTTCTCAGTTCTTTACTGTAGGCACATTGAATACACAAAAAATTATTAGCTAAAGTAAGCGTACTCCTGGCGTTTGGTGCTTAGGGCTTATTAGTCAAAAGAGGCTTGTAGTTGTGATAATCACTCACCACAAGTTACTGACTGACTGACTGACTGACTGACTGATTAAGTATGTGTATCCCTAGTTCTTTAAAAATGCTTTACCAACAAAATAAATCAAAAGCTTTTGCCTTAGTAAGCTGTATGTGTGTGTGTCTATGATGAAAATGAAAATTGCTTTCCATCTGTCTCAACCTCACCAGACTACTGAGCAGGATCTCAGACAGAGGAGGGGATTCTGGGCTGATCAATAAGATTTTTGGATGATATATATGCAGGGCAGATGTTCTGTCTTGCCTAGAAACCTTTCTCAAGACGTTTCTCTGTTTAAAAGCATGACTACCAAACGCCCTCATCGCCTGACCCCCACTTCCTTTCCACTACTCCCACTGGATCCCTCCATTTAAACATATTTGGGAAAATATAAGCATCTGAGTGCTGCCTCCACAATCGCACTTGTACAAAAAAATCACTCTCTATTAGTAGCATCCCCTCCAGGGACATAACAAACGTGCTGAGATGTTTCAAACAAACCTAGCAAGTGCATTTTTGGTGTCAAAAGCGAAACACAAGAAACATTTGAATCCTCCTGAATTGTAAAAGATACGGCTGTGTATCAAGTCCCCACTAGTAGAAGCAGCGAAGGGAATAATCATCAGACATGTCGAGCTGCCAGAAGTGATTTCTGAACAGTCTGAGATGTGATTCATATTCAGATATAGTGTTGACATAACCCGCAACAACATTTTAAAGAACATAATTAATTCACGTAAGTAGTTGTAAGTAATTCAAAACAAAATATTCAACCTTTAATTCCATTCAGATAGAGAGGGCCTTGTTATGACTATCATCTTTGGAACAAATAAGCACCAACTTGCATTAAAGACATCCATCACTACCGCCTTGAAACTGCCCTAATAATGTGCTTTTGGCTCTGCAGGAATTCACACACAGACATTACAATCTGGACTACAATGTTGTCGCAAAATTGACTCAAAGGTAGTTATTCTTGTAATTCCAAGGATTTGTGTTACCCTGTACTTTGTCTTCAGATTGCAGCTTTTTTATACAAACACTTCATTGAGACAGTGTGGCTATAGGGACAAGAATACATGACAGTATCTGGTGAAAACTCAATGCAGGGAGTGAAAGAGCCACAGTTTTTGTAGCTGAGTAGAAGAATAGCAAATACTGGAAAGTAGGCAGGGAAAACGTATTCCTTCATGGATCAAGATCATGGTATCCTGCGAAGAGTCATAGTGTAGACCTCTGCACATGATGGGCAGTGTATGAAGGAAGGCATGTGGCTTTTCACAGCCTCCCAAGGACAAGGACCACAGTATGAGTCACTGGCTATATCAATGTTGGTAGAAAAAATTTGCATGAATAGAAATAAAGGAATTATTTCATTGATTCATAGCTTTTATGTACTTGCGCTGCATGGCTCTAGCCAAGCAAGATTGAGCTAACGTGAACTAGCTAACCATGGGAAACAGATTGAATGGTTTGTAGTAACAGTGAAAGACTTGATTAGATTTGCCCTTTAATCTCTTACACTCTTGCTCTGGATTTACACAAGTCAAATACAACTTGTATTTGTTAGTTTTTGATCTTAGCTGCAGTATGTATGACTAAATAGAATAGACTGTATTAAAAAAATCGATGTAGCCTCTCCATCGAGGTCCGTTCTCTCAGCTTTATCCAATCGTTCTCGCCTACGGGAGTCGTCATCTTGTCAGACTTTGACTCTGCCTCATTTCCTCTTACCTAAAAACGGATTGATGTGGCATTGGGTGGAGGGAGATGCGTCCATCTGGCTGAGGTATACCCCCAAGGAGAAGTAAAGGCCAGAGGCTAACTGTCACTCAAGAGGCCGCACCCCTAATTATTCATAAACTTTAACCTCCAGTAATATCAAAACTAGCCCGGTACAAACAAATTCACCCCCCTAGTGTTGTCATGGAGATATGACTTAAACATACAGACTGGGAGGGTGTTTTGTACCAGGCCTTAAATAGGTTTAATTATGCTGTCAAAACGGCCTATTTAACATGGGGGTCAAAATTGCTGTATTATGAAACCTGCCCCTAGTGGACACCCGGCAAACTGCAATTTTTGGCACTTCCTTATCGGACCAGGACATCGTTGTGGTGGGCTTGCTGAATATTCTACTTAATGGTGCTCTTACTAGCTTTTCAGGACTGTTAAACCACATTGCTGGCTTCCTTCCATGGATAAATCCCAACTGCATTATCTTAGCCCATATCTGGAATGCCCACATGACCAACAATCGCCCCAAAACAACTTTACACCTTGATAGCTGCAGCTGCTTGGACCTAAATGAGTGACCTCTTAGTCTGACATATTACATTTTGAAGATTAAACGGCTTGTACACTCACATTGGCTTGTTTTCAGATACATTTAGACATTTTAATTGGTGACGCTGTCACTCGGGGAAATCTTCCTACTTTTCAACTGCAGTTCAAAGAAACTTGTTTCATCTCGAGATTAGGTTATATAGCCAAGGGTAGGTGCAGCATGTGAAATAGCATAATTAGTCCAATTATTTTCCAAGCATAAGGTCAGGCCAATTACTCTTTTCCACTGTAGTCCAGGCCGAGGTACAGTGTCCCATCTCCCAGCTCGTACTGCAGGACTCTGCAGACCCAATTACGACTGGCGCTCTTATCAGCCTATTACGATCAAACTAAATCTACAAGAAAGAAAGAGTTTGAATTTCCTTGAGCTGTGAAACGGACGGGACATGACCAACCAATTTAGAGTTATTATTTGTCAGGTATGATAAAGTTTGCTGGTAGTTCCAGAAGCTGTCTCTTTAATCCCTCTATGAACTCTTTGACATATACTATATATGCAGAAAGAATAAAACAAACAGGTTAACACATCATGTGTTGTCCCTAACTGGACTCGTTGAAGACTTTGCTGCCCTAATCAAGTGTCGTCTCTCCTCATGTAACAGGAAGGTCCCTGTCATTCTTCGAAGCAATCTTGCAGAAAGCATAGATAAAAGAGGAATATTATTCAACAACAGCAGAGGGAGCATGACTTGCTATTTCCTCTCTTGATGCAGCCAATCTATCGGATGCCATTTCTACATTTTCTTATATACTGTCACAGAGAAATAGCTATCAGAGCAGGGGCAGTGATGTTGACAGTGTTGTTAGACTACGAAAGGGGTGCATCAAAGTTTTGTGTGTGTGTGTGTGTGTGTGTGTGTGTGTGTGTGTGTGTGTGTGTGTGTGTGTGTGTGTGTGTGTGTGTGTGTGTGTGTGTGTGTGTGTGTGTGTGTGTGTGTGTGTGTGTGTGTGTGTGTGTGTGTGTGTGTGTGTGTGTGTGTGCCTGCACGAGTGAGGGGAAGAGATGGAAAGACCCTAAAACGTCCGCAAAGTGTGTGCGGTCTTTGCCAAGTTCCTGTCAGGGTGTGTGTATCTCTGCAACCTCAAAGATCAACAGCTGTCTTGAAACTTTTTGCAAATGTGTCACGTCAGACCCTTTTTTCTCTGTCTTTTTTTCCACCGTGTCTCTGAAATATACGTTGTGTCAAAAAAACGTAGCAAAAGTTTCAGTCTTTTCATTTAAAAGAAATCAATAGCTCTGTCTCCCTCTTTAACTGCTCAAAAGAATCAGTCTGCACTGATGCAATAATACACAAAGGTTGGGGGAACCATCTGTGTGCTATTGAGTTATTGTTTTAGAGCCTGTCTTAGAGTTTAGACTAAGAAGTGTGTATAAATTTACGTGGGTGTACAGTGCTGTTGTGCCTTGAGGCTTATTGCCTCTTAAGAATTGACTTCATCACCACCATCAGTCCTTTTTTCCTTGTGGAATTTTCCTTTTATCGGCAAACCTGTCTTGCAATTTTTATGCTGTCAGCTCCCATGAGGCTCTGCAGCTGGTGTTTGACACTGCAACATTGACCGCAGGCCTTAATGAAAAATGGTGGCGTCTGGTTTCTTCAATATGACCTGTTTATCCCAACGATAGATAGCAGTGGCCTAAAATCCACTATCCTAAATCAATGGCCCCTTGCAGATGAAGCATCCCAAATGATAAGCTCAATCCTAAATACACTCTCCTCTCGTCCCAATACAAAGAAGAAGAGTAAGGAAAGAGGAGGGGTGTAAAAAATCCAAATCAATAGTTTTTTCATTACTGCTTTGATTCATGAGTCTTTTCTGATTATTTTTCCACAAGATCCATGGACAAAGGAAAGTGTTTTTTTGTTTTTTCTGTCTGTTCTTCTTCAAACCAAATTACCTGCGGACCCATGTGAATGAAAATAATAATCAAGGGGCGTGCCGTTATGTTTTGATTCATCTCTTTACATTCTCTCCACCTCCAGCGCCACAGGTAGGATTGATTAGCCAGATCGATGGTGCTGGAGCTAATTGGACAAAAGTAATAAATATTTAACCTTTTTTTAAGCAGGGGAGTGGAACACATGAGTGCAACAGAGCATTTTCATTATTATTGTTATTCTAGCGAGAGCGAAGAAGCACATTGCTTGATTAGACCTCGGTGGACTGAAGGTCAGAGAAATCTATACCCGGCCAGGTTTTTGTTTGCTGACAACTCCCAAGGCAGCACTAATTTACTTTTAACTCACAATTTTCAATAAAGGCAAACCGTTACTGTTTGGGAGAGCTTAGATGCAGATTCCTTTGTCTGCATTGTTCTTTTATTCAGTTTAAGACAAACAAATGCACACAACAGGTGCCTGTGTTAAAAGTGTTATATAAATATATGTATGTATGTATGTATTTGTGCACCAGGCCTAACTACAAAATAGGTTGTTTGCCAGTTGCCTCCAGAATTACCAATGTGACCATGACAAAAACAAATCGTGTCAGTGTTAAGGTTTGGGACTTAAACTACTTTAGGGAAAGATCATGGTCGTGGTTTAACAAATCCAATGCTGATTTTCGATAGAAAACTGAATATAAAAGTGGAGCCCCCAGTGTCAAAGTCAAACATTTAGTGTTCCCAACTTTAAACCCTGACATCGTTGGAGGTTTTGTGGCTCTATAACATCATCATGATGCTGTGGCTTTGCTTCTGCGAGGCAGGCAGTGAAAAAAGTTTATCTCAGACCCTGCAATCCTGCTTATATACCATCTAATCAAAGGACAATATCCTGCTTTTGTTTTTAAATATTTCTTTACTGTGAACTGTGAGTCACTACTTATTTTTGTGTCATAGGTGTGGTCACCCTTTTGACATCCATCCTGTTCAAAGATGTACTGTACGCAGAGCATCTCAAAATGTAAACAATTTATCTGGTTTTAAAGAGATGAGGAGGTATTTCAGGCAGGTATTTCTTCTTGGGTTTGATAAACATATTTTCTCTACCTTTTTTCGCTCCATTTCATCGCCGGATTTGTGTGTGTTGCATTGCAGGATTGGGTGGATTTTGCCATCTCTGGAGCAGCAGGTGTTGGCTGCGAGAAACAGTGACACATGGATGCACCTTGTCAGAATCCTCATTAGGCACTCTGCACCTCCTTTGTCTCCTCATTTAGAGAAGAGAAGAGTGCAAATACACACAAACACATGCATGCACTTATACAAGTGCACAATATAGCAGGTGGCCACCATCAGCTAGACACACCAAAGCAAGCAAAATCAACACCAGCTCATTGAATGCATGTAGGAATGAGTGAGAAGTATTTCTAAGTATTAGAGTTGGTGCTTTTTTCTTTCAACTTTGGCACTTCTGTCCATGACATTTATGTTTATTTATAAATGTGCTAAAGATAATAATGTAAAATGTGACAAGTGTGACTGTGAAAGTGGCAGTTGCACAGGAAACTCTCAGGGGAAGACAAAGCATATGGTACATGCTCCACATGAGAGCGGTGTTAATTGATGAGAATTTGTATACTGTGACTACTCACGTAACATTTGCAGTGATATGTACTACAAGTCTTATTCCTACTCCCTAAATGAGATGAAATCAGTATTACAATGGGATTTCTGGAAGCCTTGGATGCTTAATTATAATTCAAAATAAAGTTCACTATACTCATGACACAGAAGAATAGACACATGTACAGTACTGTATTAATCGCTTTTAGTAGATAGGGCTAGAATGGGACATTAGGGGCCAATGTCATATTAGAGATGGACCATGGTGTTGGTTACAAAGACATACTTGATCTATCTAACTGGAAAAGTACGTTTTTTTATCAATTGCAAATCATTTTCTGCAGCTTTTGAAGATGTAACTCCAAGTCAAATACCTGCTGACTTGTTGGATACTCAACAGCCAGAATATGATTAAAGCTGAAATCCTTTAGAGACACTTGAAATTAAAACTACAACAAAGATGGAGCCACACTTGTGACATTGTCTCATTATGTTGTCATCTTGTGAGTAAACAGCTGTCTGACTAGCTGAATAAAAATGTCCTATTTTGAATATATTTATTTGAACCCTTAATTTAATACGTGGATTGAATAATGTGCTTTTGATTTTTATAGCACTGTCGTCAAAGTTGAGTGATATATATATATATATATATATATATATATATAGAGAGAGAGAGAGAGAGAGAGAGAGAGATAGATTCATCAGAAAATATACGTGAAGAGAAGGCACTCATTCCATAAAGTTGAGGGACTTCCAAGAGACCAATTTAAGAAAGAATGACAAAAATCTATGCAGTTAATATCCTGACTTGTGGGTTTAACTAAAAAAAAAACCTGCATCGTGAATGTCCCATAATGCAGCTTGATCACCCATCCTGTTAAATGCCCACAAAGACGTTCCCATCTTTTCCTTCTTGCCTCTAAAACTCTTTCTCTCCTGTTAAAAGTACAATCACATACAGTACATTAGCATGCCCTCAGCTTAAACTACCATTAATCCTGTCTCTCTCTTCACCAACATAGCTCCACTCTCAGCTATCACAACATGGCTCCCCTCCCTTCCTTTTAGTCGGCCATTTTAAAATCTCTTTTCTCCTCTTCCTCACAGCTGTTTCTTGCTCAGCTTCTAAGAAGCTCCAGTGCTGCACAGTTAATAATAAACATGGGGGGGGGAACCTGAACAGCAACTTTTTTCTCCTCTCCAACATCCACTAGTCACACTTTCCCATCCTCTCAGCTCCCTGTCTCCGTACCCTGTTGTCTTGAGTCTCCTCTGGCACGCAACCTCTTTATTGCCCTCCTTGCCGTGCTGTGATAATTAGTCAGAGCTAAAATAATACAGCCTCAAGAAAACAACAAGAGCTAAGCAGAGGGCTTAGCTCCGCTGGGAAGGAAGGAGGAGAGGAGGAGGGAGGAAGGGACGGTGAGAGCCAGAAAGAGAGAAAGGTAGAGAGGAAGCCGGAGAGAGGGAGGAGAGTTGTGAGTGTCAGCCAATTTCAAATGGCTACCAGTGGACTGTTAGATAATGAAAGTGTGTTATCAGCCCGCATTTTTCTTGTATGACTAAGAGAGTGTGTGGCACATTGCTGTGGACGTCGTTTGATGGCCCTGCAATGAAAAAACATGGACATGTGTGTGTGTGTGTGTGTGTGTTGAGTGTGTGTGTGTATGTGTGTGTGTGTGTGTGTGTGTGTGTGTGTGTTTGTGTCTGGGTGGGTGTGTGTGTGTGTGTGTGTGGGGGGGGGGGGGGGGGTGTTTGCAGGTACAGTATGCACTGCTGTGTCCATGTATGATTGTGAATATCGACTAAATATGTTCAAAAAACATTTTTCCTTCCTGATACTGAATCTATTAACCAAACTTGTGTTTCGGCCGACACTGAAACCGATGTGTTAATTATCCTGTGGTGAGATTGCTGTTATTGTTGTATGGCCTGGCTCAGGTTAAACTCTTTGTAAAACATGAACACATACATACAGATAATCAATGCCACAGAGCACTTAAACTTTTATTACCTAGTTTAACCGTCAGTCTTAACAGAAAATAGAACATAGATAAACTACTTTAAAGTAGGATTTTTTTAGGCTTATGTTACGTTGTAATGGATTGATGCAAATTTCCATACTCACTGATCAGACTGTTGTAATGCAGTTTTCGTACATATAACAACGAAAAGTAATGCACAGTAATACGTGTGTAATACACTTATTTATTGTGTGTATTCCCCATAGTGAATGCATGTGACGTTATATAAGACATCACGGCAGGTCAGGTTGGTGGCTGGCTCCTAAAACACAAGCCTGGCGAGCACGGTTCAATTCCCCGTCCATAGCAAACTGATCAACTGCCTTTTGTTGGCTAAAATCATTGTTTTTTGTGGGTTGCACAACTGGTTTTGCAATTTTTCGCAGTTGTTTTAGGTCCTTTACAGCTTTTAGGTTTTTTACAACCCTAACAGTCTCCTTTTGTTGGTTAAAATCGTCAGTCATGTAACGTTGTTGTTTTTTGTGCCTTGTTGAACTTCCAGTTTAGTGTCTTTTACTTCTGGTCCGGGCCTACGGTCCATCAGCGTGTGTTTTCTTACGAATTTCTGTGCATTACTTTTCGTAGTATTTGGTACGGACCTCTTCATGAGAACTTTTATTTGTTTAATGTATTGTAAATCGTAAATCTTTGGGGTTTTGACTTGTTTGCTGGAAACAGTTAATAAGCTACTTGACAGCACATTTTTATAACACTTTTCTGAAAGACTTAACCAGCAAGACCATGAGACCTGAGGCCAATATGTGTAGTGAACTAAACATGAATGAATCTTGTTCATCTGGAAAAAAAAGGGGAAAAATTCTCAGATGGTGCCTATGTTATCCAAAGTGAGCAAGATTTATTCAGCAAGCTAAGGACACGTACAGCCAGCAAACACATCAGTCAAAAGTAGTATGAAGTAAAAGTATGTCATAAAGCTACATATTGCTGGTACTCAAAAATACTGTTGAGGCAAAGTTTATTTGACAGGGAGATCTGAGGAAATTCTTTTGTTGAGGGCTGATGGTTATACTGACAGCATCGCCAACATAAAGTTTGTCAGTTTGCCCTAGTTCAAATGCAACGTAACTAAGGGCAAGTGAAGCTTCAGTGGCACAGTAAATTAACATTTCAAAGAGGAGTGACAGCCAGCACTGGTGCTAGTACTAGTGCTAAAGTCATGACATGAATACATGCCATGTACTGTTATTAACACTTTTTTTCACCCAGAAAGAGTAATCTTTCACTGTCCTCATGTTTACAGCACTTAATTAAACCTGTCATGCTGTCTTTATTCGATGAAAAAAGGAAAGCTTTATTTGAGATTTAATTACAACCTTGTGACACTAGAGTGTACATAAATGCTATTTATATGAAATATTATGATGAGAGATAATGAAACAAAAAGTCCACATTGCTGTATATACAGGATATTTTTTTGTTTGTGTTTGAGAATATACCTAACATCTTTCTGTTGAAAAGATAACCCCCTTTTTTCCATCCTCTGTGTTTTTCAGCTGGGACAACTTACATCTTCGGAAGAGGCGGAGCCCTCATCACATACACCTGGCCACCCAATGACCGGCCGAGCACACGGGCAGACCGGCTGGCAGTGGGCTTCAGCACGCAGCTGAAGGAGGCCATTCTGGTCAGGGTAGAGAGTGCCAAGGGACTGGGAGATTACCTGGAGCTGCACATAGTAAGACACCGCCCTGGGGATATTAAGAGGGGATGAAATGATGGTTGAATAGTGCAAGAACCTTAAGCAAACCCTCAGATGAATCAATGGGGAAAACCCAGAAAGAAAAAGGGGGACGGGGAAGTACTCTGCAATGGTCAGCAATGAAACAACATAGCACTGAATGACATGCAAGTATCTTGGTCTGTTTTGAAGCAGAAAAATAATGACAGCTGGGTCACAAACTTGTCCCATTACAGCTAAACAGTACATTAAACTGTAAGCATTTGAGGTGAGAAATAGGCAATACAGTAACAGAATAGTGATTATTATTTGATCAGTGCTGTTTGATAGTTTGATCTGAGTTGTGTGCGCCTGGTAGTCTGTGCTGGACGCCCCACATGAGATAAACGGTTGTGACTGACCTGCCGAGGAGCTGACTGGCTGGAGCCAGACATACTTGTGTGCCAGAGCCAATCAAACTCAGCAGATGGGGCTTCTTGTGTTTTTGGTTTTAAATGTAATCAACTTTTCCTGTATCTTAGAAATTGACTTGTAATGCGATGGGGTTGATGGCTAAAACTAGGAAAATGAGACCCAAGTTGGCATAAACTGGAATAATGATTTAAGGTTGGACTTAAGTTTAAAAGTAAAGAGAAGTACCAAGACAGTGTTATCCTGTTATGTTCTAGTGTAGGCTTTTCCTCCTTGGTTCATTGAAAGGTGTTGTAAAATCATTCAAGGGAGTTAAGGAATTGTCCTCAAATGGCTTTTTTTTTTTTTGGTGCTTAGTACTTACAGGGGTCCAGAACATGACTAACCACCCAACATCATTTTTTTATCCCTTGTCAAAGTAGTTATTGACCTTATCTCTGATTTTAATGCTTTCATTTGTTAGGCTCTAATTGTCTCTTGACCCCTACACATATTCTTTGCAATAATACATTCAAAGCTCATTTTCATTTTAATGGAGGCTTTTCTGTTAATTACCGACCAAGACCATACTGATCTACTCATAATGTTGATGGAGCTTTGTCAGGTTCACAACTACAGTGTTTTCTGTACCAGCTGAAAAGATGTTGAAATGTCCTACAGTTCCTTTACACTCTTTTAAAGAACGTTGTGATAACACACTATCACTGTTATCTATGCTTATCTACACTCAGCCATCTGTGCAAGTATGTGTGTGCGTAAGTGTGTGTGTGTGTGTGTGTGTGTGTGTGTGTGTGTGTGTGTGTGTGTGTGTGTGTGTGTGTGTGTGTGTGTGTGTGTGTGTGTGTGTGTGTGTGATCACACCACTTCAACATCCTGGTGACCCCAATTTGTTTGGGCTGGCCATGCCTGGAAGCGACAGGAACATAGTTGAACCCGGGTCACTTCTCATCCAGTGATCAGTAAACTGAGAGGAACAGAGGAAGGGATGGTGGGAAAAAGGTATAGGTGAAAGAGATGTAGGGGGGAGGGGATGGATAGACCAAGTAGGTGAAGGCCAATTTAAGGATCTTAACATCCATGATAAATAACGATAATGACTGGAAGCATGAAATATTACAGTTGTAAATGCAACGGACACAACAATTGATACTGTGGTTGACGTGGTGATGTATCAGAGTTCGACTAGGGCAACTTTAAAGAGTTAATTCTTGTAATTTTTAGCAACATTTCTGTTGCTTTATAATATTCATGGGGTTGATTGGTTGATTGAGAGTCACATATGACTCAACCAATCTCTTATATAAATATCAATAGAATATCATGGGACAATGAGAGCTGAAATTTGGTGCCGTCCCACTTACAAAAACATTTCCTTATTCACCTCTAGTGGCATGTGTCTGTGCAGATGGCCTAGGTTTTTAGATTTCAGCAGCCATTCAAATATATGGAAGCAAATAAAATATACTTTGGGTGCTCCATGCATTGAGAGAGGAAATAAATGAATAAATGCTGAACTAATGAATACAATCCACAGACCTCACTGTGACAGGGATCACTGAACTTTCAACCCAAAAATATAGTTCCTATTAAAACTGGTGATAGTGTGTTCTGTGGATTTTCTAACAAGAGACTGTTTGTGGGATGAGGTATGGCTGTTGAATTTTAAATGTAATTTCAATGTACCACATCAAAATTCCATTCGCCTCTATTGTATTAGGACGGGGCAGATATTTCAAAACCTGAAGAAATGACACCAAAACTGTCTGTATGGCTAGATTCCACCAGAGGTTGGTGAAATAATGTTGTTTTAACTTTAGGTTAGATTAAACTTTGAGTTTTGGTGAGTTGGCACATTAGTTATTTATTCGAACCTGGCTGAGTGTTTATCTCTGCCCATCCCTTATGATTACTTGTCACTCATTAGTTTGCATGCTCTCCTCTCAACTGCATATTCTTCATCTTACTTCTGTGTCTTTCATTTGCTCCCTCATTCCCTTACGTCTGTCCCTTTCATTCTCTCTTTCTTTCCTTCTCAAGCACACACCAGTGCCTCTGACGCATCAGCCCAGCTCCTCTACTCCCATTGCAATTACATTTCATTTGCTGCTGCCGCTCCCGAGTCGCTCCCCTAAATGACTCTGTTCAGCCTGTGGTGGGTGTTTGTGTCCCGTTAATTATGCCCGTCTCTCTTTAAGGGGAGAAGTACAGGCAAATTAGACCTGAAAACCCAGGAGCCATGGCCCCATATCATCCCACCTGATGGGGACCTCACAGACCCAATCAAACTACCAAATAGCTCTGTGTGCAAGTAGTGATGGTGGCCCTTAGGTCCAATACCTGGGGTCTTATTCGTTAGTGGTTCAAAAATAGCATTTCACTTTTCATTCCAGGTTTGCTTTTTTGGACAAATCCTGACTGACATATTTGAAAGTGCACAATTCTAAGAAAATGTATTGTTTTGTTTAAATGTCATGACACCCATCCATGAAGCACTTGATTAGAGTTAATATCTAAGTTAATGGCCTTTCTAAAGCCCTATTTGGATGGGATTAGTTTAATGTGGGGACGTAGGGTAAAATAGTCTAACCTTAGGGCACCTGTAATATAAATGGCCAATTCGCAAGAGATAACAAATCCCTGTATTCTACCAGAGGTGGGAGGGGTTATGGCCATGCGTGTGCTAGTTAGCTTCCTGATATCACAACACTAACTAAACATTAAACTAAAGGACAAAATTGATTATCCAAAAAAAAGTTATGTGCTTCTTCAAGCACCTCCATGCTTGGACTTCCATGACGGAATATCTACATACACTTTTCAGAGGGTCGTATTTAGAAGGGATTAGTAATATCTGAGGTATTTTTTCCGGACCGTTTTACAGAAGTTTAAAATCGCCTCAATTTTTATTGACCTTCTCTAAAACAATTACTGACATTGCATGCATTCAGACAGGACTAAAACCTCTGGTAAAAATGACCTTACCCCAGATCCCCAACATAAAACTAAACTCATTCGAATAGGGCTGAAGCCTGTAACATTAAGTCAGTGGCCCCCACACTCTAATTACAACCATTTCCTGTCATTACAGGATATGTCACATCACTGATGGATGCTGTCTCTGTCCGTCTAACTAAATATACTGGCAATGTTGGGCACAGCTAATGATAACATGCCACCAGGATGTTCTAGAGCATGATTCCTTATCTCTAACGAACCACCCATCTCTTTATATACCCTGCCTCCCTCACCTGCCCTCTACCTCTTTCATGTCATCCCCCCTCCATTTCTGTCCATTTACCTGACAGAGGCCAAGACATCACTCACTGCATCATTTTGACATGCTGTCATCAGGCCCCGGGGTAGGAGATGTTAATTCGAGGTTGTGGGATAAGGTGTTTATATGGAATCTGCTGACTGTGGCTGCTTTAAAAAAGACACAGCATATATTCTCAAGGCCTTGTTTCTCGCACTTACTTGCACCTAATTATTTACTGTGAGTGTGTCGAAAAGTGCTGCAAACTTTCTAGTTGACATTTTGAGAGTTCTATATGGAAAAAGCTTTGAAATTCATTATCTGTAAAATGCCATAGGGGTGACTCATTGGTGAGAAGACCAAACATCACTGCCCATATTGCTGTTGCAGTGCGGCTTAGCTCATATGTCTATAAAGACTCTCCGTCATCCAGGTCAGGGAATATCAAGTAGTATCCTAATTTGCTGTCTGGTCTTGAAGAACATTTGCTGTTCATCAAACAGACTTCATCAGTTCTACTGACTGGTGTGGAGTTTGTATTTAATTACCCAGAGAAGTTAAATACCACCAAACTCCCCTAGAGTCTGTAGGACAAATTTAGCCTCTTGGATGAATGGTGAAGCCTTTCCCAGAATACTCAATAGGTCCAGTTGCACCTTTGTTGTGCACAGCTGAGCATGTTGGTGGCTCAAGTTGTACGCCCCAAGGTAAAAACTGGTTTGAATTAGCAACTGTATTTGTGATAGGCAGTCAAGGCTGTGGAGTTTTGTCTGGTCATCATGTGCTACTACTGCTCATCCAATCTATCTTCTTTTCATTCCAAACTGCTAATGCTTGTACTATGTAGCAGTTTTTCCCCTGAGAAATGCATTCTTGGATCTTGCATATTTAAAACAGCACAGTAAAGTCCACTGACTTAGCAATAAGCCTAACCACACCCCACAGCCTCCTTCAGCAAAACACACTTGCCCAGCTGTCACATGATCACATGACCCATTACAGAACTTCGGTCAAGTGATAAGGACAAGGAAGTTGTAGAGATCATATACCCAATCTAAGTTCAAGGTTGGTCTTCTTGATCTCTCCGTACCACAGACTCATCATCCCTAATTTGACTCCTCATCAGTTGGATCTCTAATTGGTTTTGGTCTGGTGTTCTGTAAACACGACAATCAAGGTCTGAGATGGCACCTGAGCGTGTTCCATTTGCCAAGTAAGGACACAGGACTTGTTCAAAAGCTCCACAAAGTAGTTAGGTTGTTTTTTTTCCACAACAGTGAAGATATCCTTTGGTTTCACCACTCATAACAGGACTTCATAACTTTACTTCTTACCTCACACTTTACTCTGACATCACTTCAGTGGGCATTTGTTTTCTTCCATTTCGTAGACAGGATGTCCTCTAGTCCCCATGATTTCTTTTGATAGGATGTTTAACAGACAGCAGTAGAAATGGTCATTTGGGAGGGCAGGGCATCATTTTTGCCAATCTTCATGACATTTTCACCATCCTGGGGTCTGCGATTTAGGGAATGAAGGGTACAGACAGATATGGAAGTAGATATCTAAATCTCCCATCTGTCACTACTGGAAAAGGCAGATGTCCTTGCAAGACCTTGAAAGCCAAAAAAAACAGGTTAGACTTTATATATTTTTTTAAAGTGTATTGAAGCCAAAAACTTTTTTCTTTAAGCGCTGCCACATCGCCACAAATGACCACCACTATCAAAATTAGTAATGTCATCTATATGAATTAAAATTGTGTGCATTTACTTTATGGCACACCATGTGTGCTGATATTCTTTAGGGAGTATTGTTTTTAGGTTAGCCCACTAGAAATCACCCGTAACACCAACACCTGGCTCCAGGTGTAAGATAGAAAATGTGCTGATCATGTGTAAGTGTTTGCAGCAGTTATAAGAAAGGATGAGCTTTTCATTGGAACAACTGTCAAGTTCAAGTGTTATCGTAAGGACACACACTCCTCCTGCCCTAGCCTTATTAGAGTGTGAAATCTGCAGTGGTATGGCAGTCTGGTGTGTTTCCCAGCAGTCATACCTAAGTGCAAACAAAAGTACAACATTATTTTGTTTTGTGCTCATTGTGGGTCTGAGTTGTCCATTTTTTCCTGTACACAAACATTGGCAATTTTAAAACTGGGCATACGAAGAGGATAGCCTTTCATTTCAGTCTGGCTAGAATGCCTCATTGTTCTCCAGCTTCATGCTCTGCTGTTCTTGCTACCTGGCTGAAGTGACAACACTGCAGGCAGTTCCCCCACCTAGTGTGGTAGATTGAGGCACTGAGGTAAACTAAGCTTGGCGAACCATGGCAGATTTTTTTCCCCCTCGTCCAAAATGATTTTGTTTTTTTTACAACAACGATAAGGAAAACTTTAACTATCCTCAGCTTTATGACTCATCTGGTATTAATTGAAATTGCCATGCAGATTCTTTAATCTGAGCAGAGATAAAGCTGTTCAAATGTATGTCAGTCTTTTATGTAGCACTTCTCACTCCAAGTAATAATGGCACAAATAACAGAGCAGCAAATTAGGGTTATTTGTTATGCACGGAGAGATGAGTCATTAATGATGAAAGGAGCAACTATCAGAGCCATTCTCTTCATGAGCTGCTCATAAACTTTCTAAATGGCCTGACAGATGGCTGAATAAAGTTGTCGTAGTTTGGATGCACCTTTCAAACTAGGACTTGCACTATGGTTTTTAGTACATTTCTTTAAAGGGTGTCTGTTTGGTATTTATTGCTGTTCTCACAGGCACCGCTCACATTTGACAGTCATTACATTTACAGCTGGCAAGTTGTTGCACTAACTGCTCTGTGGGAAGTGTCTCATCTGCAGTTATGGGCCGGTGCACAGTGCGCGGCAGGCCTCCCTGCGTACGTTCATCACTAGCTGTCCGGTCCCGGCTCATAGCATTAAATAAGGGCTGCCTCTGATTACCCTTTAGGGAGCCATCCCTCACCACAACTGTCTAGGTTGAGCATGGGCAGAAAGAGGGGGAGGGAGGGTAGAAAAAAAGCACATCGCTATATTTTCCCCTCTTGACCCCACCCTTACCTCTCTCCCAGCATGTGACAAATGCTGATTGTGAGAGGGACACATTTCTGCAAGCAGGCGTTTTGTGGTCAGTATCCCCACAGTCGAAATGTGCATCTGACTTCATTAGCTTCGCTGCGATCTCTTTTACTCTCACTGCTGTCTAATGAGAGGAATGCTCCTCTTTTTTTTAGAATATTCCACCACGCTGCCTTTTGACGACCACTGGTTATCTGTCAAGGGTTTAAGCCAGCAACTGTTTAATTATGGGTTGAAAAATGTGATCTGACGTGTGACATCAGCCCAGAATAAGATGAGTGACGAGTAGAGCAGGGCGGATGGAGAGCTCTGTGAGGGTGCAGTGGGGAGCCGAGAGATGCTGGCGTCAGATAAAGGCAGATGGTGATGCGGATAAAACTGTCAGAGAGAGGCAGAGGCTTTTATCCTCTACTCCTTGCCCCCGGTAACACAGGCACACACATGTATGCGCACACAAACAGGGCCCCTTTTCTCCTAACTAGCTGTCAGTAGCACACAGAGTCACGTGCTACTCTCAGGTTACAGTTAACTGACAGAGTTGCACATAGACACATTTGCAAGGGCACCTTCACATTCACTTAGAACACATGTATGATTAACCCTAGTTCACTTTAATGCATGCAGACACCTTACAAGGGCAACCCCATACATAGGGGTTTTGTTATTTCCTTATTTATAACTCCAAACCCCCTCAATCCACCTTTTCTTTCTTATATGGGTGTCACTTCTCCTGCCTACTCTCCTTTATCTTGTCAGTGGGGTAAAAGCCAAACATGCAGGGAGGGACGGAGGGATGAAGCGTGGAGAACAATTGAGGGGAAAAGGGAGGCATTGCTTTGATAAATGCAGCTGCCTAGCAAAGGGGAGTGTGGGCCGCCGTCAGTAATGAGATCGGGTCCTGGTGGGTTTGGCAGGGTCTCTCTCCTCCGCTGGCGGGAGCCTGACAGCATATCGATTAATCCTTCCCTTTCGCATCACTAATTAATTGTCCCTGCAGGTAGAGGTGCAGCAGTGCATGAGCTGAAAGGGGGGGGGGGGGGGGGGTATCAGATTCTTCCTTAGAGGTTTCATAATTTGTGCCGGCTAACTTTGGATGGGCAAGGGGATTGGGAGCTAGGCCTTCCTATAAATCCTGCCTCCTTCATGAGGATTGGTAGACCCCTTTCACATCTAACCATTCATAACTTAAATCCATCTATTTGACTGGTGATGCTTGTTGAGGGCAGCGCACAGCATGGGTTTAATTGCTTCCTGAGAGGCTTAACTCAGAGCACATCAGTCTCTTTGGATGACCATTTTAAAGCAGGTCCTCTGCTGTTACCTGTTGGGTCATTTGTCTTGATTTGTAGATGCAAGGCACTTCTCAAATCCAAGAAGTAACTCATTACTGCACAGCAAGCTTCACTTCACTGTGTGGCTTTGCTAATTCCTCATATCTAAATGTAAATGGCCTAATAAAGGGCCATTTATTTTGTAAGCAACTGAAGGAATGAAAGGTTACATCTACACTGGGTTGCACACTGTTGGAAAGTCTTGTTTCACTGTATTGGATTGTTTCACTGCATTGGATTGTGTGTGTTTCTGAACATACTTTAGTCACACACCAACCAGTGATGTCACAAGAGCTGATGAAAAGCATCACCTATATAATACAGTGTTGATTTAAAATTGGAAAGTTGCATTAACTTTAGAGCTCAGCTGAACAGTTGATCTGTACCGAAGCTACAAGCAGTTTAGTATGCTACAATGTATTGTAATGTAATGCTTCTAATTTGCTAACTCACTTATGTTTGACTCAATCAATACTTTTGTCCAAAGTGACTTACAGATTGTAAACAATTTGGGTATAGTGTCTTGGTAAAGGACACTTGTGGACATGAGCTGAGAATGGATCCACCAACCACCCGGAAGTATTATCTTAAAACTTGAATCAGGAACTATCAAGACAAGGCTTCTAGTTTGGTGGCTTACACTAACATGGATGGGTTGGAATTTATTACCTATACTGTCAAGCCATCCATCTTACAGTCAGTGACTCCACTTATCAAATATGCAGTCAATGAAAGCAGCTTTCAAAGCTTTACTTTTGCAAAAAGTATTTGCTTAAGCACTTAAACTACACATGAAATATTGAAACTAACTCATGATAGATCCATAAAAAAACAATAATTTTGCTGACCAGGTGGCATCTTTACTCCCTATTGGTCACTGTACTTGTAGCACACTTCTCCTGTGAGTGCAGAGTGGTGGGTTGTCTTTCCGGATCAATAAGCTATTAGGGTCTAAGAGAGCAGGCTTGTCTGCGTGGTTTTAGTCCTGCTTTAATAATCACCTGGGAAGGCAAAACAACCCTATTCTTTCTTGTCTTACTTTTTCCATCTCTCTTTATCTCCTTTTTTCCCACCCGTTCATCTCTGCACTCCGTCTTGTAGTGTAAACAATACTGGTTTATCAGCTTAGTCCAGATGAGTACTGCACAACTGCACTGCATGATGATTAACTAGCAATTTAATATGATGCATGCATGTTATTTTCTTAATTTTCCACGCAAATTATGTTATCTGGGTTCGGATGCATAGTGTCGCCTTCACCGATCATGTCTTTTTGTTAAGGATTTAATGTGCAGCGTTTCACATTTTTTGTGTAGGTTTTTCAATCTTGACGAATACTTCAATAATTTGATTCGATGACTCAAGGCCTGACATGTAAGGGCATGTTCACAATATGACTGCACAAATCAGATTTAAAACCAAGTAAAAAGAAAATGAATGTACATCCCCAACGGACCCTGTACTCAAAATTAAGAGGGAGTAGTAGCATGGAAGTGGGAGGCAGAAGGAAAGAGGATGGAAGGGCAGAACGACATTAAAGTAAGGAGATGGGAAGAAAAATACATATATCCGGTCTACTTTGTTTTAGTGATGTTCCCTGAGGAGAAGACCACGTAAGGTCCTTTCCAAATGTCACTGCAGCCTTCAGCTCCCTCTGGATGCACTTCCGGGCCTCCCTTCGCTTGCTGCAATAAGCATCGGACCGGCACCAACAGGACAACTCATTTATCGAACACAACTCTAAATTCATCCAGCATTACCCATAAGATATTATGGCTTCATTTGCATTCTGAATCATCTACACCTACTATTGCTGCTGCCACTGCTATTAACATTTCTCTGTGACTAATACACACATTTTCTGTTTCAACGCACAGGTGTCTGCACTACTCTGAATGGTCTCATTAAAACTGTTCTCGTCCATGATTAACTCATAATGCTGACACACGCATAGATTACAGAGTGGAAACGTCATTCTTAAACAAACACCAATTTCCTACAGTGCTTGTATGTAAACACTCAATTTTCACATTTAACGCACTCCCTCAGCTTTGCTGGGTATCATTGAAAGCTGCCTGTTAGCATTTTATCTAGTATGTTTATCTAATGTCTTCTCCCCTCTTTGATTCATCACCACATCCATAATTTATCCTTGCCCTTTCCATGAAAGTTTATCTATTGACTTTTTGTACTCTTTTAATAAAGCTTATGTGTTTCTATTGATTGTAAAACCTCCATGAGTCCATGCCCCCCTTTGATATGTCAATCGAACACCAAATGAGTATCCTACATCACTTCTGGCCCACTTTCCTGGGTAAAAAATAATCTATATCTTATTGCCCAAACCCTTTGAATTTTGCCATGAGGAAAATCAACATAGACTTTTCAGTGTTTTTTCACCTCTATCATAAAATGGTGGTCACCTTAAAGCCTAACTACTGTTAGAGAAACCTTTCTTGCTCTTATCTCAGTGTACTTGTTGACTACCTTGGGGAGGATTCCTCTACCTTCAACATAGTCGAGCACAAAGTACAGGCTGAAAGCATGAAAGCAGGAGTTGAAAGAATGATAAATAGAGAGAAAACTGACTTACAGACTGATGGGGGGGGGGGGGAACAGAGGCAAAGAGAGAAAGACGGTCTGCAAGAGAATGTCTCGGAGGCCGAGAGAGGAAAAAAGATGTTTACATCTGCTCATCCATGCAGAGCGCACAAGACTATGTTCCCAAGCCCTCGGTGATGTACTCAAGGCAGCAATGATGAATGCATCCTTTCTCAGTCACCACTCTTAACTTTGCAAGTCCATCAACCATTCTGTTGTTGGCAGACCAGGAAAAAAAAACACTTCATTATTCAGTGCTTTTGTTGTTCTGAAAATGAACGCCATTAAAAATGAATGTGTGGAGCCGTCAGCATAAATGCGGTCAAAACTGAGTGTAAAGATCTTAAAAAGCAACCAGCAAAGATAGGAACACTTTCTTTTTTGTAAACTTTTGAGGAATAAAGGAGCTCTGAATAAATGTCACAGCAGTGAGTTAATTCCACACAACATCCCTCTGAGGAAGAAAAAGAGGCAATCAGCAAGGCCAGGAACCGCAGTGACTGTGCCATGATGCTTTTCCATTTACTGTATTTTCGGACTTGGTTGCATCTCAAGGTTTCTCACTGATAAAGTGTACAACCAATGCTGTAACATGTGTGGGCGAGTTGATCGTGCAGAGTCAATAGGCCGTGTATGTTTTGTCCACTCACCGTAAGTTGAGCAGTTGGTGTGCTGCCAATGAATTTCTGTTGCATGGAGAGGAAAAAACAGACTGAAGAAGGTTGATAGTAGAGGGAAGAAAGGAGGTTCAAAAGAACAGAACTGTACTGATTTAAGTAGTCGCCGCAATATGGAAACCCAAATAACACGAAGCAGTCAGACAATCCGATAGGTAGTAAACCAGCCACTTTACTGTACCTAAATCACTTTATTCTGAGGTAAAACTGACAGAAGCACTCCTAAAATGGTGCTGATGGGGCAGCCGGTGGCACAGTGGTTAAAGCAGTCACCCCATGTAAAGAGGCTGAAGGTCCTTAAGGCCCTTTGCTGTATGCCCCCCCCCCCCCCCCCCCCTCACACCATTTCCTGTCTGTCCTATACAATAAAACGCTTGAAAAACTGCCAAAAAAATAATCTTTAAATGGCGTTGATGTCATAATTATTCATTTTCGTCTCGTTAATAGTGCTCAAGTCAACATCTAAGTTGTAATTAAAAATGGGAAGCTCATTTTTTGAAAGCTCCAGTTTATCTGACTTAGTGGTGAATTACACGAAGTGCCTGAAAAAGGCAAACCAATATTAATGACATCTTCCAAAGACGTCCAAGGTAATTTAACTCAAATTAAATGAATATAGTGCTAGGCTGTCAGTATTTTTAACCCTTACCACACCAACTCTGCAATCATACAACTGTTTTGAAAGATCTGACGATGTGAAAGCTTGTAATTCAGATACATGGGAGTGTTTCTCATGTCTACCAGCCATATCATGTGCCGCATGATATGGCTTGTTGGAGAGGAAAACTGTGTGAAACTGTGTTGAATCAGGAATGTGGTCTATAAACAGTGATAGATGTTTACAACAGCCAGTTTTGTTCTCTTCTGGAAAACCTGGAGGTCTGTTTTAGGGACAAAGAAAAAAAAACAAACCCAGAAAGATAGCGATTGTAATGGAATATTCCTCAAAGAGCCAAAGAAATGTCCTCTCATCCCTCACATTTTGCCTCTTCTCTTTTTCAATTTAGTCTTCTTTATGGGTCGAGAAGTACTTTTACTGGTAATGCATCCCCACTGATATGAGTGACTGAGCTCTTAGCTCACTGAGCAGCCAGAAAAGTCGACTGTCCTTTCTTTTTCTCTCCTTTCCCAAGAGATGAAATCCTGTTATCAGACAAGCAATAACTGATGCATGTAGGGCCCCAGAGGTCTGCCCAAACCTGTCGAAGAGACCATCCTGTGGTTGTTGCTGAATCTTGCATACGCCGATAAGGTGCAAACAGGATTTGCTTGCTGCAGCTGCTGTATTACTTTGGTAAATCTCTAAAGACGGTTTCTGGTTGGATTTAAAGCAAAGGCAGTGATGGAGTTGGAGACAGGTGTGGACGGGGAGAGTGGAAATATAAAAGTGAGAAAAGGGACAGAGTGGATTATGTTGTTAATATATACTAACATATATATTTGGTTTGTACATAATGATTTCTCCATAAGGATCCCTCCTCTGTGGCTTTTAAATAATCCAAGCCACATGTATTCTCTCAAAACCGTTATTCGTATTTGTATATTTGTTCTGCTGCAGCTTAACGTTTTCTACTCTCACTAAGTCCCTCTTTCCCCCTTTTTCAACAACAGTCTGCCTGCCTGTCAGTATATGTATGTAATATATCGGCTGTATCCTCTTTTGTGTCAGAATTGGCTCTGAATTTGATCAGAGATGGAAGAGGAAGGGTGGAAAAGGGTTGGGGGGAAAATAACAGCACTCACACACTGCGCTTCATTTCGGCTGCAGTTCAGCGTCTCATGCTTTCTCCTGGGAAGGGGTCACATGGAGGGAAATACACAGCAAAGCAAGCAAAACAAAAAAAGGGCTTTTGTTTCCTTAACCGTGCATTCACAAGAGCTGTGTGAATCGAGAGCTCAAGGGGGAGAAGATCATTTCTTTTGTTGACACGTTTAAGAGATGTGAGGGGGTAAATCCCAAACAAAACAAAAATTTGTTAGAGCGAAAATATTCTGAAAAGTCAAGAATCAAGAAACTTCTCTCAGTCTTTAAATCTAACTGAGAACTCCTTTCTCACATGCTGCCTTTCTTAAATTTGAGGGGGAAGTAAAGCCACAAGGGAGAAACCCCTAATAAGTGATTGAAGGATTGGTGTCATCGCATTATCCCTGCACAATTTAGGAGGAGAAGGAAGTTCATCATTAATTTATCGGCTGCTGCAGGGAATTGGTTGTACTGCCGTTTGTTAGGTTCATCCGGTTGGGTTCAGGACAATTAGATGCAAGAACCAGCAACAGCCTTCATTCTATAACTTTGTAACCACACACACCTTGTCATGTAAGTTTCACTCTTTCTGTTCTTCGTGTAGGAACTCATGAGTACATTAAACAAAAGAAACTTCAGAATTTTCTGGTAAAACAACAAGAAAAGCTAAGGTAATCTCCTGCAACTCAGGGATCCAGCACATCTCTCACAATGTCAGGCTTTCTCCTCCCCTTCCACTATCTCCACTCTATTTCGCGAGAACACCATTACCCTTTCTAGGGCTTAGCACCACCAGAGACGATTGTGATGGGTTAAAAGAAATACACCCCAAAATGTTAACTCACACAGCAAAACCATGCTCCAGATCTGGCAATGCGAGACAACCTGCAAATAAAGCCGTGACTATCCACAGACTTGTCCCGGTCACGGAGAGACACACATGTCATACTGTCATACTCTATCAAACCTTATGGAGGTCGATTCAGTGGGGTGTTCACACATGTGCATTTGCAGATCTATTTCAGATGGTGGTGGTTGGTGCTATAGTGCTTGTATTCCTTTAAAGGCGGCATATTTCCTCCTTTATCACTCTGTGCTATGTCTTTTGAATTTGAAGTCCTGACTTTACTGTCCTCATTTCACATTTTCTTTCCCTCCATATTTTTTTCCTTTGTCTTCTTAATAAATCAGCTAGAGGTTCATACTGGTGCATAGCTAGCATGCACTTGCTAAGCGTGAAGTCATGTATACTTTTTTTGGACTGCACGTTGACGGTCCTCAAGGGCAGATGATGACAGCATTTACGTTAGGTGGACCCTCAGGGACAAGGGGATGCAGAAAGTTTAATTTCTGCTTAAAATGTAAGCTTATACTTCATCAGGAAACCAGGAGCTGCTGAATGTTAATTTGACAAACAGAATTAATAGCTGCAGCTACCAGGTTCTAGTTATTCTTGTTTGTTCCATCTTTTCTTAACTCTCTTTCTCTCTAACTCTTTTATTATGTCTCAGTCTTTCTCATCGACTCTCTTTTAGCTGAGTCAGTGCATGTACTTACACAGAGCCAGGCCTCAGAATGATATGCTGAATAAGTACCCTTATATCCGTAGCTGATGCAGCAAAAGGCTGAAGGAGAGTGGGTGCAAGTGAGGGAGGGAGAAGTCACCAGTTTCACTATAATATAGGTAGGAAAGCGTGTTTTCATATAGTGGCCAAAGAAGGAAATGTGCTGACATCATTTCAGCATGAACTATGATGTCAGACGTTTAGGAACGTGGGCATATTAACGAATGTATACACAGAAGCAGAGAATCTGTCATTTTCTAGCAGATCTGTAAAGTTAAGAGAGGCGGTGGCACAGGCCCATTAGGGTTGTGCAGGAAGTCACTCACAAGACAAAGAGTCCACCAACTCTGACTGTTATCCTGTGCATTTTGGACACATGGATCCTTCCCACCCAACTAAGAATGGGACAGTAGCCATCAAGCTGTTCGTCTCCTCTGCAAAGACCTGGGCCAAGACGAAGGAAAAAAAATCTTGCTAGTTGGATGTCTTCCCAGAGCAATTAGCTGAACCCACATGCCTGTTTTATTAATACACAGATGAAAATTAGCTTCTTTCAACAACTCTGCTGAGCCTAAGCCCCTTCCACGGTAACCAGGTTGGATGTCAGTGTGTACGTTGCTACTGCTGACTCATCTACAGGGCACGTGTAGGGCAACATTCAAAAAAGTTGGATCAGCGCGATCCACATTACCACCGCTGATGCATGATGAATTGACGAAGAGGCAGACCACAGTCATCTGTGTTGATAAATGGAGCGTTTCTCTGTCTCGCTTACTCCACCTGCTCACCAGTTTGCATTGCCATGCAATCTTCGCTCAGTCAACCGGGGTGCAATCCATACATATGTGACAGATAGGGCAAAGCTATCAAAGTTGGCAGCCCCAATAATTAGAAAAAGGCAATAGTCGGGGCCAAGGAGACCATTTCCCTGATGGATTAACAGCAATCGCTTACAGCGGCGTCCCAGAGCTGTTTACACTGGCAGTCATAAGGCAAATGTATTGAGCATCAGTAATGCTTTTCTTTGGGTCCACTCGATCAAATGCAATCGGCTAGCTAATCAACAGATGTAATGGCGTACAGTGGTCTGTAGCAGCAGATGTATTATCATCAGAGATTAGGGAAGATGCATAAACAACACACACTCCCTGGCCATCCGGTTTCTCTCTCATTTACACACAGACAAACACACGCACACACACACACACACACACACACACACACACACACACACAAACACACACACACGCACACTGCAGCCCACCTGGGAGGGATAATCTAAGCACTGACTGTGACCAGTCACACACAGAAAAGGAGGACACCTAGGATTTTAAGGCCATTTTGAGTCCCCCCACCTGCTGTTTTAACAAGGCCTGGATCAGTGATCCTTGTCTGGGTCAGATTGCCAGGGGTGGTGCCTCTCAGCTTTGGCGCCCCCCGCCAGGTTTGCAGCTGCGTTTGAGGGATCCCACTGCACTCTGTCTGGCCTTCATGGGTATATTAAAGGCTCAAATTAAGCAAGCCTCCATCAAAAATGGAAAACACTCACTTTCGACAGAGACATCCTAAGGATTGGAAGATTTCTAGGGGGAGTTAGGAAGGACAGAAGCATTCACATTCACACACAGACATGCATACAGTACAGACACATGCTTCATAAATCTCTCCATGCTGGAGGCTGTCATGGCAGGGTGTCGAGATGCCACGCTTGCCATGACAATTAGCTGTACATCTGGCCTGATGATTGAGAGAGTCAGCAAGACAGCTGGTGTGGCACTACCAGTGTTTAATGTGTAAATCTGGAGGGTCCTGGTACCACTCAGCGGATGCAGTCTGAGAGGGGGGTGTCGCAGGTTTGGCACTGAATCTAATGTTGGATGAAACATGTGGTAAATAGCCTATTAGGCCTGGTGTGGATGAGTTCTGTAAGGCCTGATGCCAGTAGCAAAATGCTGCAGTCTTTCTCTGACAGTGTGTGATACTCAGCTGTAACGTGAGTAACGGAGGGTGTCAACCTAAATCATGGGCGCATAGAGCAAGTAGAGGGCAATCTACAGATGAAAACTGTCAATGAAAGCTTTTTCTGGATTTCCCTTAATGCAAACTAATAATATGTGATTCTGGAAGCATCAGATCCCAGGACAACTAGAATAGAAGGATATATAGCTGTGAGTAGTCATTATCAGACCTGTTCAGACATTGCTGTCTTTGAATCCCAGTATGGGACTGTGTATGACTGTATGACTCCAGACAGCACAAGTTTATTCAGGCAAACAAAATGGTTAAAATGTGCATATGTGAATTGCAGCGATGGCCATCACTTTATGTCCGTGCTCATCTGGGGGAAACAGAAAGCAAGAAAGGTTATTCTAATAACTGGCTTGACGATTACTAAAGTGTACTCAGGGATTTAATGGAAACTTGCTTTAGATCATGGCTACTGAACAATATTTGATGTAAAGGTGGACCTGCGTTCACATCTCATGACTCTGTCGGTGTGAACGTGGTGTGTTGATATTGATGGATGTATAAAATAATTGTGATGCTGGGTAGGGTGAGGGGGATTATAAAAAAAATGTTGTGTTAGTTCACATAGTGCTAGTTAATGTTAGATTCAATCACCACAGGACCGATGGGATAACTCGAGTGTGCCCTCAATCAGAGATCAGGGGTTGTCTCTCAGGAGAGAAGTATATTAGATGAAGACAGCATCTTAAGAATATGACAGTTAGAAAAGTGGGGGCAAAGTTACCCTTTAGTCCCCTTAGCTCTATCAGATTAGAGTACAGACAAGCGACACATTAACAGTAGAGTGGCCTGCTTGGTCAGTTAAGGGAGAGATGCCTCCTTGTGAAGCTGAGAGGATGGGAGCACCCCAGCACCCACTACCTCCAACTCCCTGACTCCTAATTATTGCCTGGAATGATGAAAATGAAAAAGAAATAGTGAAGATGGAACCATAGCCGTGGAGGCTGGTGGGTCATTTAGCCGAGCATTTATAAAAATGAGATCCCCTACTCGGTCTGGAGGCTTATTAGAAAGTTTAATGCCTGTCTGGAGAGATAAAAAGAGGTAAGGTCGCCCTAATGTGCCAATTATACATGGCCACGTATCATGACAGACACACACTGACACCTCTCTCAGATAGCCCACACATATTTAGTATCTGATCTCTCAGACATGACGTCATCAGATTGAAACAGATGGTGAGCTAGTGACAGATGCTTAGAGAGAACACCTGTCGGTCTTTGTGCAACGTCTGATGTTTATCAGCCCCACTTCTACACTTCCCCTCGAAGACTGGCAAATATATATAGCATGCGTCTGTTATTAGCCATGTTCCCAAGTCAAATAAAAATGTTGAGAGTCTCAAACTATGACGTAAATCGAATGACGAAGAATCTTTTTCCGTTTTACAATCAACAGCGCTCTGGGAATACCTCCCTAAAAAGCACCACCAGCTGCAGAATCTAAATACTTCATTACGGTGTCCTTAAGGTACATCCCCATACACTTCAACCAAGATATGTATGGAGCCAAGATGCTTGTTTCAGCTACAACATGGACAGCATATGGAGGTGTTTCGTCACTGCCCCATTTAGATCTTCTCTCCTTATTGGCAAGTGAAGGGGAGAAAGCACAAATTTCCTCATTAAACAGAAAAGTTAAAACAATATTTAATTAAACTTCCTCGCATTGACCTACAGCATGTTTAGTCTGCTGCTTTGATGCTATTAGCTATGATATAAAATGTGCTTGTTACGATGTTGCTAATCCCCCGTAATTACTGGAAGTAACCCGTCCTTGGGCTCTCGGGCATAATGTTTACGGCAGCCATTTTGAATGAAAGGGAGAGAAATGTCAAGGGAGCTGACTTTGAATCTCATGGGAATCGTGTAATGTCACTGCCGCTGTGTTTAGCAGTGCCTGATTAAGGGGCATCTCCTGAATGTATTCTCCAGCGAGGCCTGTGCTGCCTTGTGTCACCCCTTCCACATCGTTGAGTCAATATCCATCCAAACAGTTTCTCATTTGGTCAGTTTCTTTCCTGCTCGCATCTAAATATCATCCAACTGGGCTGTAAAAGCGAGGACATGATTTGGACAGTCTCTGAGGGGTGGAATATGGTGCATGTTATATATACGTATAAGCAGGCAGACACAGCCCATATCAGCATCTTCTGCAGAGCAACCGTTGTTGACCTCCATGACACCGGGCTGTGTAACACATCATGACCCGGAGTGCCCGCCAGCAAGGCCTCGTCCTCTGCCTTTCTCACCCTGTCATTGTTATTCTGCATAGCTTAGTGTCAGCTAAGGCCATGGTGCCATGTAACCTTTCTCTCCTTATCAAAGTGACGACGGAGAAAACCTGCCCTTAGTCTTTTCCAGTGACACACTGTCTCTCCACGTCTGGATCTTTCATTTTGTATCTATCTCACTTTTTTTTGTTCACTCATGTCAGTTTTTATCGGTTCCACTTTCACCTTGCTTCACAGGGCTTTCTTCTTCCCTGTTCGGTTTAACTGGTATGTAAGTTTTTATTAAATCGATTCATATTTGCATTTGATCACATATTAGATACTGTATTTCCTCCACTGCTGTGTTGGCTGTTGATCCTAACTCTAACTATTCATCCATAAAACCTGCATCTCTGGTCTTGTTTGCTTTTGATGACTTGAGACTTGACTCAGACTTTGAATTAAAGACTCAACATCACAAGTGCCTGTATAACTTTAGCATTGTTAGTGTCTGTGAGGGCTGATGTTAGCCAGATATAATTTGCTCCCTCACAACTCTGTAGCTAGCTAACATTAGCCTCATAACAATAAATATCAAATCAACCCAATAGCAAGGAAAAAACATTGGCATTCTTGATTGAAAAGGAAATTAAGAAATAAATCAGGTTTTTTTTATTATTATTACTTTGTAGTCTGGCTGTCACTGTTTAAAAATGATGAGGAGGGGATATGTTTTTGATTGAGAAATTAAAAAAGTTAATTTGCTTTGATAAAGTAACTTCTTTTCTGGGTTAATCACATTGATATCACTGATATCAATAATTACACATTAAATTAATTGTCATATGTTTTGAACAGCTTAAATGAATGGATCAATAGCCTAATATTATTAGACAGGTACTAAAACCTTGTCTTTTCTCTTAATACAGACTGGATACTGCAGGTTAGTGACTTGAGTTGCCTTGTCTTAACGACATGACTTGACTTGACTGAACTTAAATGACTTGAGTCACATGTCTGCAAAGTGATATCAATAAAAAAAAATGTACTATTAAAAGATACAGTAGTTCCTCCAAGCATCTGACTGGTTGGACCATAATTGTTTGATTAGGACACAGTGTACTTGTAACTGTAGTTACAAGATAAGGACAGACAGTTAGCTGTATTGAAGAATAAGGACCACAGCATCCACCATTTAAACAGACTTATCTTGAATTTCTGCAGTCACGTTTTGTAAGCTAGGCTGAAAGCTGAGGTTTGTTGTGTGCTTTCTGTCAAGGTTTGATTGTTTGTTTATTTCGCTAGCTAAGGTGCAACAGAATGAGGAGGGGACGGAAAGAGGACATAAGCTAAAATGCATTGGGTTGCGGTTCAAATTCCATTGTGTAGCCTGACACTGTCTTCTGTTTCAGGCAAGGACAGACTGGTGGCGTTACTGCTTAATGCAAATACAGTTCAAAATGGATTAATTTTATTGGCTTTATGCAAAAAAGTGCACCAGCTGCAACATCATTAAACCAAAAATATAAAATGTTTAATTCCTTTGGGTCCTTGTTCGTTTTCCTAAACAGATAGCATAGCTTGTGTAAATTGCAGAGCTAGAACTTAATGTTGTAACCAAAATGAAGAAACATGTAAATTGAATTCAATTGGACTTTAAATAACATGAAACGTGTTTTTCAAACATCCTGCTTTGCATCTATGTTTAAATTACCTCTTTCATTCATTCCTTCCTTCCATCCACCCTCATTTACTCTTTGTCTTTCTTTTTTCGTCACCTTTCTCTAAAGATGGTTGACTAAATGTATGTTCGAAAAAGCCAGGGCCCTGCCATGTATTTGTTCCAGTTAGACAGGGTTTAGCCAACTCTGTAATTGGCCTGTGGTTAATCCCTGCCTTTCTTTTCTAGCCACTTTCAATAGAGGGTAAATTACTTCTTCCTGTGGCACAAATCGGTTTACAGAGTGTGTGTTGTGCATGTGGTTAAAGAGAAAAGATGGTACTCCATATGCTCAAACATGAGTTTGCTGCAGGTATTCTCACGTCAATAGCAAAACAAAATAAAATAATTAAAGTAAAAGCAAAATTGGAGTTTTATTGAAAGGCTGCTATGTCAAATAACTAGCTGTGCACTCTACTGAGACTCTGTGTGATGGATGACATACATGTTATTTTTTAGCAGCTTGGGGAGACTTGGGGGAGACTATAAAACTCATGCACAATTAGAATCCTCAGGATGAGAGGCTGTAAATCTGACGCTGGTAAAGCATCTGAATGTGTGGGGCGCCAGACGAGAGGCCCATGCAGTATGGATCGCTGTGCAGATACCTGCAGAAAGCCAGATTAATAGTGATGGGAAGATGAGATGCCACAAAGAATTCATTATTCCTCCTCTTAAATAAATGAGCCCTGGGCTGCGACTTTACCGCTGCCACCTCAGATATAACACACGCTTTAATAAGAGCTGTCGGGCGCCATGAGCATGTAAATGTTCATCGCTGTATGTGTATGCATGTGCAGACTTCTCTATTTTTGCTTGCTCTTGTTCTGCACGTGTTGCAGGGGAAGATGAAAAGGAATAAGTAAGAAGCGCGTGTGAATTGAATTTTGACTTTAAGTGAGCTGTATGTTTGAGGCGATGGATGATCCTTTATTGTTTCCAAGAACGCTTACAGTGCACATCCCACTGCCGGCCTGCCTGGAAATGCTGCTTATGGACATCTCATTGAGTTTCCCAAACGTTCACTCTATGGATTAAGCAATCATTGTCGGATGTATAACTGTCTGCGTGTGTCTACCGTACTCCACCATTATTTTTTTTCCTAAACTGCCATGATACCCTTTTGAACAGCAGTACTCAGGAAATGGCCGCTTTACAATCTAGTGCAGAATTGGACATCAGTTACCTTTCATTCATGTAAGATGTAAAGAGTTTGCCAAAGAGATGAAGTGTTCAGTGTTTGGCTCAATGGATGGGTGACATCAATGAGGTCTGATTGCAACGGGGACCTTACAAGTCGGTAGGGCTGACGCAATGACTGCAATATTGCAATGCCACACCAATAACAAGCCAACTACAGGGGACGGCAAACATTCATGAGGATAGGCCCTTCTTGTTTTACACTTCAATACATGTGTTTTGAGTGTTAAATAAATGAATGATGAAATTCAATTTAGCAGGCATGGTAACAGGTAAACCAACAAGCGCCAATCCCCTTGTTGTGCTAACCTCGGCAACAGCCAACAGCTAAATGTTTCCAGGTGCTTTTCAGCCAGCCTTAATCCCAGCAGCGGAAATTCCTTCACCGCAACAGCCCTAAAAGTAGGCGTTCAAGTACTCAAGTACTTCATATAAAAATAAATGTCTATGTACATTCTGCAAGCTCCTCTCTATATACTATTTCTCGTTAGTTGTCGCTAAGTATTAACCTGACTCTCGCCTGATGAATTTTGTTCTTCCTGGCTTCACTCATCCATATGGGATCTCTCCATAAGAAAGTGATTTCAGGAGGCTGGGCCTTATCAAAAATCCTTGCATATGATTGGATAAACCACTTGTCCGTCATCTTTATTGATGTGCTACATCAACCCCTCACATGGAAACCAACATGTGACGCTGATGAGAGCAACGCAGCGAAAACCAAAACAGAACAGCCAACATCGTATCCACCAACAAAAGCCTTCAGAGCCGTTCTCTGGTGTTCTTTAAAAAAATAAATATTCTCTAGATTGGACAACACGGTAGAAACAGCAGCATCGATGTTGACGTCTGCTTCCTCGATGCGAGCCGCCATTGTCTGAATCACAACTGGCATTTCTCCGCTAAGTCACAACTATAAATCCCCGCCCGGCGGTCCTGATTGGCCTGACCATTTTTTGCGGACCCTGAAATCCCTCGGCTATGGAGCGTTCCAGATGGTACAGTGGAGCTAGGCGGAGTCGAGATGGAAGCGAAGCGGAACGAAATTCAGAGAGTCAGGTTAGTATGCCGCTCACACAAACAAAATTAAGAGAGTAGGCAGGATGAGATGCAAGCATTACAAGCAGCTTCTCCGCAAACCGCTAATATCAGCTCATTTTACTGATTTGTGTAGGTGCAAATCTTGGTGTAATGGTTTGCAGATCTTTATAGTGTTTATGGCATCCATACTTGTGTATGTGTGCCATCTCTAAGAAAGCATTGTCACTACAGTGTAGAGAAGGGTCAACACTAGGGCCTGATGACAGACCCCTGCAGCTATAGTTACAAAAAAGGGGAATATGCAGACACATAATGCAGAATAACTGACATTGAATGTTTGCTTCTTTACAAAATTATATCTCTTTATGTAATATGACATCACATGTTGCTTTATTGTAAATGTATTTTTAACCCAGCTGGTCAAGTTCGATTATATATTATATTCTGCTCTATTCTCTACTTTTCAACTCTTGTTCAATCTTTATCTGTGTGCTCTAAATCTGTTCATTCTAGTGATAGTTTGGTCTATCACTGACACTGCATCACCACCATCGCCACCTACCCCGCCCCCTCTTCCTGGCTCTTCTTTTCTCATCACGCTGCTTGGCGCCGTCTGCCATGCCTTTGTCCCTTCCTCACTCCCAGCCAAAATGGAAGCATCTGGTTTCAGCCTCTTCAGCACAGGGTGTAGGATGGTTGTATTTACCAGTCTAGTAATTGGGGTTGCAAAACCTTGTTTGTGTGTATGCGTGTGTGGAAGATGAATTGGGCTGATCACTTGGTTTGTATTGGAAGAAAAGGTGACAAAATCATAATATTAAATTCAAAATATATGCTGCTGGTTAATTCATAATTGTCAATATTAAGCAACGGGTATTTGTGCATGCATAACACATAATGTATTTGTAGGTCAAACCTAAATGTAAAAAATGCATATTCCAGCAATTTAATTAAATCAAATCTCGATTCTGTTCACTCACAACAGTTCCCCTGTTAATGTTTTTCCACCTATCTGAATCTGACCCAAACCTTGGCTCTAACCTCTGAGATGGGGCGCTAAGCTTTTAACACTATTTGATGGGGAGACAGAATTTGTCATAACACCAATGGTGTTAGCTCAACTGGCAATTCAGACGCAGCTACCAGTACTGCCGAAACCATTTTAGGTAAGGAGTTTTATCAAAAAATCTGAGATTCCAACAGGAAAAAAAACTACAATTTTTTTATGCAAATTGTACCCATGGGGACTGAAAAACTAAGCCAGCCACATTGGCAACGTATTTTGAAACGAAACATTGAGTTGGAGCATCCAGGAGGAGGTTCCACTGAAAACGAATCGCTTAGAGCAGCTCCTTTAAAAAAAAATGGAAGAAATTAGTGTGAACTAATTCTGACTGTCTGTTTTTCAAAATTCAAAATTGTAAACTATTTAAGTGAACTAGTTAATTTTAACCTGTGTGATCTTAACTTGCAGCTAGCTCTTATTAAGTGTGAACTTGCACAGCAGCGCTAGTGACGGCACATGGCCTTAAGGCAACCACACATCACTACAGACTCATCCACTTCACAATCCCCTTGGCAAAACAACTTAGTGGGCCTGGAGCTATTCTGTCCAGAACGCCTTGTACCAAATACATTTAGCTTTATATAAAGCTAAAAAGACAATGCAAAGACTAGCACGCACATCGTCTTCATCCTTCCTTGATTCACTTTCTGTACGAACAGCTGAGTCACGGTTCACACAACCCAGTCCCCAACAACTCTCATTCACATAAATGACTTAGGACTCTGGCTACTTTTTAATAATGCCTCACTTGCCTCAGGCACTTTATTTTTTAGCATATTTTCTCTCTTTCAACCTTTTTTTGCCCTCTTTTTTGGTACCCTCTCCTTTCCACTGCTCCTATGGGAGACATGATTCTTTCTATCAGTGTTTCAGAATGATATTGCTCGTCTGATCACCAAGGCCCACCGATCATCTGATGGAAATTATGACAGATGGGGTGCTGAAGTGCGTGAGGTGCCTAGAAAAGGTGCCCTGAATTTGGGTCACTGGCTTTGGTCCGGCCCCACCTTTCCCTCCCTTTGAACGCCTCCATCTATTTAAGACAGCCTTGCTTCCCTCAAAAAACTAGAGTGAATGCATTTTATCATTATCATGTTCTTTCATTTAAGTCACAGCAACAAAAAGAGCCTCCAGGACCTTTCAATTAGTGATCACAGTGCTTTTAATCACCCGTTTCCCTCTGGCTACAAACACCTGGCCTTCCATCATTTGACGGCTCTGGCACAAAATGTGGGCACTATTAATAAGCTTTATTATAGCACATTGACATTTCAGTGATGTCTTTTTAATTACTTTGATTGATAGTTGTGGATAGATGGATCCAGTACGGTGGGTCAGGAGGAGGACGGGGGAGAGACTAGGACGATTCATTCAGTTGTGAATCAGTGACCTTTCCAACTGTGAGCTTAAATGTAAATGGTGCCCCAAGGGTGATGATCATACTTTATATATCAATGCCATTTAGATTCACTCAGAAAAGGCCCTTTCAAGAGAATGTTTCAGTTTTCTTCCCCATCTAGAAGTATATATTACTTGGATTTCTGGTCAGGGAAGATAAATATGAAAATAGTATGACAATCACTAGCTGGAAACACTTGATAGATATTGGCTCACCCACAGCCCGTCGATTCCATGCTCACACAACATGGAAAGAAAATGATCATTCAACCACAAATGACCAATTTTCTCAAAGAAAATTCACATACTTTATTTTGCTTCATGTGTTTCAGTAATTGTTTGTACTTTCCTTTTTATAATTTCTGCTATATTCTATGAGGTCAGGACAGTCAAAGTGGCAGTGTGTGGGAGGCCTACAGAGTCTGACTAATTACAGACCCACCATAGGAACTTCTCAGTTAGTGGAAGTCACTCTGGATAAGAGCTTCTGCTAAACGCCTTAAATGTAAATGAAGTTGTTTATGATTCTGCTGTGTCAGTGCGCTGCCCGACGCTAACAGTGCTGACAGAAGCACTCTCCAAAGAACAAAGACGACAGGGCTGAGGGGGGTTCTCATCTACCCTGTTTTACTCCAAACTACTTACTAAACAGGACTGCAGAAATGTTTTGTGTCATGACGATGACAATCAAGATAGAGGAGGGGAGGGCTGTTCTCATTTGCAGGCATCAAATAATGGATGAATGAGGCTGGGGAGTTAGAATCACAAAGTTGTAGCTCCCAGTTACCCCACATGTTAGCTGCAATAACTAAGAGCCTTTCCCAGAGGGTGAGAAAAAATATGTTTACCTAGATAGTAGGGTGAGTCTGCTTACTCGGATCAAAATATGACACTTCCCTGATCACTACAGTGTGCAGAGAACAAGTGTGACCTGACCCAAAGTGAAGATATTAATACTTACTACTAAAAGTGGGAGTCAGATGTTAAACATGCTTATACTGCACATCTTTCTGAGTGTGCTGCACCTTTTACTAATAAATGGTCACTCTGAAGCAGGAAACTAACAAATCAAAAGCGTAACTGTGTCCCAGAATATCTCCTCTTCATTTCATTTCCCTTTTATCACTGAAGGGCATTTTACATTTCTGAGCTCAAAATTTCTTTATTACCAATGGCTACACGTCACACACAGTTATCTTTTATGGCCAGTTTATTTCAAACTGTAATAGACAAATGTTCTCCTCTGTGCTTTAAAAAACCATATAAATATTGCAGATTTACCTTTTTTGTTTTTTACACAGCGTACTTTTGTGAGTGGCTGAGCCAAATCGACAAATTATGAGAAATGGTTTTAAATCAATTTAATAGGCCTTTAGGAAAAGTGAACAGAAAGAAATGATGTAGCCTTATTATAACACCAAAGAAAATAACAACAAGTATTTCAGCTACTCTCAGCATTAGTGTCAGAAATATCAAATATATCGGACCATAAAAGACAAAAATGCTGAGCATTTGCTAATTAATGAATTTGTTAATAAATTAATGACACTGATTGGCGGGCTTTACTTTGAAAATCGAGCTATATTCAGTACATTCTCTTTCCTGTGTGCACTTCATTGTTTGTGAATAATGGTTTCATTTTCACCATTCAGTTGTGACAGCTGTGCTGATTAAGCCGTACATCCTCTCACTCCAGCACAGCAGCTGTAGTTTGCCAGTTTGATGACAGACTTTACTCACCATTTATTACAGCACTGGGAGTGATGTAAAAATATTTGGGATAATTACTCCAACTTTTACAGTCAGTTTGGAGCTGATGGAGGCTGCAGGCTGGAGGGTATGACTTATTTACATTCCTCTTTATTCCTCTTTTTGTTTGAGTTGTGTTTGTTTTGGAAGTAGATGCCTACTCTGACATTTGTGGATCAATGCAGTGGCCAGTATTTGTACCCGTTGTCAATGTCATCACTCTATTCAGTGGAAGTTGTCATCACACCTCAGACAGTAGATAAGGGTTAGAAGGGGCCTGCTACACCTTTAAATAGATTCGGAAAGCCGTTATCATCTATTGACATGGTAATGGTTGCAGTCAACTTGGTCAGGGCTGCTTTTTAATGCTCTGGGTATCCTGTTGTAAAATTCAAAATTCATTGAACTTCATCTAACAGGGACAGAGTCGAGCAGTTAAGAGTGAGGTAGATGTGTGATCCAGCTTACCAATAACATAAATGCTACAGTTAATGGCCTACTGAGCAAACTAGGAGGTAGAGTAGGTCCATTCCGCCTCATATCTATGGTAGTGATAAGCACCTCATAACTGCTATTCAGTCGGCTGGTATTAGAGCTAACATTCAATATATGTAAATTTAATAAACCCAGTCAAGCTCTCCAATAAAACCTACTTAGATGAGAAGGCACCATTTTAATAGAAGCAATATATTTTACATTATTCCCCCAAATATCAGTTATACTCGACATTGCCTCCATTAAGGAGAGACTCAACATTCCTCTTAGTTTGATTTTTTTTTTAACCTACTTTCATTCTTTTAGCCACACACATTCAAATTCTCTGAGCATTCTCTGCTGGAGTCTTTTGTTGCTGTTCATTGTTGTCTTCCTTTAATCATTTCCTCTGCCTCCCTCTGTCTTCTGCCATCATCACTTGACGTCAGACAATATGAGACTCGACTGTGAAGAGCAGTTTACTTGATTGGGATAATAATCAAAATCTCAAGTGCACCTTGTTGATTTGATTTCACACTCAATTTTGTGTCGAGTCTGTCCCCTGTTTATCCTCGTAGGTAGGTCGTTTTTTTAAGAAGTCGAAGTAATTCATCATGAGGTGGGAGGCCTTTCGGTCCAACCACAAAGCCCTTGACACATAACATATTAGAGGCTGATATTGTGAGAATTTCTCAACAACATGCCACTGAAAAAGTATTTTTTTGGACAAATCCCATGCAGTGTACCTTCCCAAAGAGTCTCCCAAGGCACTGCTTACTATGACATAGTGGTAGTTTTGGCAATAATCCACCCCACTACTATTTTTCCCACTTGATGCACCACTTCAATGAAAATGCTCCTAAAAGCATTGGAATTAGACTGTATATATTCTGGAATAAGACCACTCACTGTTCAGATACTGTATATAAGACATTTAAACTGTCTTTTCTCTCCCGTCAGTGATGCTCACCGAGGCATTGGTCCATGATGTTCTTTTCTGATCTCCAGAATTTAATTTAGCTTTAATTAATACAGCAGAGCTTCAGAGTCACCCTGAGGACATTGTTTGGTCCTCACTCAGAAAAGTTGCTCTGTATCTCCTTAACCTAACAAAGTTGTACAAAACTATTTTTCTTTTTTTTAGTTTGAGCTTGAGAAAATTAAATGTATCATCTTTGTTCGATTTTAACTTCTAAGGAGACTCTTAGAGATGCTACATGAGCTGTTCTTTACACCAATGAGGTCCTGGTGTATTCTGAGCTCGTTTGAACACAGACAGACCTCTGTTTCAGAAGCACATGCAAATTAACTTCAGAGTCATGCAGCGGAACAGGAGATGGTACATTCACTGTTGGAGCGATGCCTGAAAATGCTATTAGCTGCAAGATAAAGTGAGTAAGATGGAGTGAGAGAATGATATCCATCTTGATTGAGCATTTCCCACTTCTTCCATTGGGCTTTCTGGGGCTGAGTGTGTCCAACATCACTCTTCGTTAATCACATTTAGCAAAAATGTGATCAGGAAAAAGCCCATTGGAGTTTCTTCTGCCCCGCCCTCTTCCTGTGTGGGCTTAGCGTCAGATTCATATCATCAGCACCTCTCCTTGTTGTGGTGTGAGAAAAGCCACCAATGAGCTGTATGCAATTGTGTTGCAGTTGATTACTCACTCTGTAACTAGGTTTGGCTGCATGTACATTTGTAATTGTGTTTAATGGAGGGGATGTTAGCTGAGCTCTTTGTTCTTTTTAACATCATATTCATAAAGTAACACAAAGTCCTTCCCTGGAGCTGTCCATTACAGTACTTCCAGTTCTAACTTGAGTCTTGTTTTGTAGTTGTTCCATGCTGTTGGTAACATCATACAAATCAAATTCATTGTCTAAATCTGGGACATTGCTTAAGGTAAGTGGCAGGGGCATCACTAAAAAAAAAACACCAGATGGGTCAGATGATCAGACAGGTTGTAAACAAAGCCCCGGGTTAGCCAGCCTGACTTCCTTTTCAGATCCCCCTCCCATGAATACCATACATAAATATATTGCTATGGCTCGTTGAGACAAATTTAACTGGACCCAATTAATGAAATACTGGTCATACAAAGAGTCATGTAGGGTTTTCGCGACGCTCAGAAAACTCTATTCACAGTTTGACAACTCCTCGTTTTGTAATGATATTGTATGGACAAACGTGTGTGTGTCACGTTATCCTGCATTACTGCATTATCACCCAACAGTGTTCTTACATCAGATTTACTCAACAACAACTTTGTAAATGAAAAACACTTAAATGTTCCATTTAAAATGCTTAGGATCCATCACTTAATTCATGGCAATTTGTTATCATGCAACAAAACTAAGTTGCATTGAACTGCATAATTTAGTTGCACTTTCAATTCTCTGAGAAACATGTTGGTGCTATGCTGAGGATCTTTGTCGTTCTCCATGTTTCAACTGTACTGCTATACTATGCATACTGTTACCATGTCCTACTGTACTATGCTTCAACCACAAATCCATTTTCTTAATTGTCTTCTGTCATTCAATATTAAAAGTGACTTCCTGCTCACATTGAATGTCATCGGGAGCTTGATTGCATTTGTTGTGACATTTGAAAGTTTACTGCAGTTAACAGTTTACATTCTTTATTATTAAAATCATTGCTCTATAATTAGTGAGAGGCTGCAACATTTGTTTGTCCCCTAAGAGACCCAGGTTCAAAATTGAGTTGTCTTATTTCTTTGTTTGGTTTAGGCAGGTCAACAGCAGCAAAAAAAAGCCCATTGTCATTCTCCTGGCAGTTTGACAGTCCGATCTTAGTTAGTCATAAATCCATGCCTGTGTGTCTCAGCAAGCAACCTGCCTATGGTCTGCTTGCCATAGCCCCCCCCCCCCCCCCCCCACACACACACACACACACACACACACACACTCCACCACCAACATTTTTTATGACTTCATGGTGGTTTGAGGACAGCAAGGCTAAAAAGAAAACATCCTAATCTAGGGCACGAGCTGCATTCCATTAGCTAGGCCTGCCAACCCTTATCTATTGATCTGCCCGGATTTGGTAGACTTTCTAACTTTATATTTTGAGAAGTTGTGTGGAGTGGGACTAGAGCCTCACTGATCTGATAGATAAAAACAAAGATGAAAGAGCTGCATTTAGGCACTGGGACAATAAGCAGAGGCGAACGGAGGAGGATTGACTTGGAGATAAAGGGCTGAAGTAGAGGAATGTGTAAGAGGCAGAAGTTTGCCCTCCAACTATGGTGAAGGTCAAAAGGATTAGTGTAGAAATAATGTTAAACTCAGTCGCTTATGCACTCACTTTAATGAAAAAATAAGCAGTGCGCTGCGTCTTTCGTTGCATCCTTTATGATTCTCTTCTCTGTAGATAAAAGACCTGACTGTCAAAATGGCCCCCACCTCCAAACACCCTGAACTGCTTTCTCCATTTTGACAGCAGGCACGGCTGGCTTGGCTTTGCTTCCTGCGTCGAAATTTCAGCCACTGGTTCCAGATCACTTGAAAAGGAAAGAGAAAAAGAAACACTTGTCTGTTGAGAAGGATGAAGGAAGCCTCAGTATTGTCAGTCTAGATAGAAGGATGAAGGTAAATATCAGTTAAGTTAAAATGACAGTGTGTTACTTAGAAAAATGAAAGCATATGGAGGAAGTAGATAGAATAAGTGATTAGTGGAGAAAAAAAGGCAAGCTGTGTTCTTTTACCAACATTTGACAGCTATCCTTCTGCTTCTTTCCTTCATCATTCGTTTTCCCTGTCTTTCTCCAATGCTGCATAAGTTGACCTGGAATTACATATATACCCAAACACTTCCTTAATTAAAACTGTCGCTCCTCTCCTTGTGGCTCGGTGGCCCGTCCCAGCCCCTCTGCCCTCACTGACAGCCATTCAGAGCAGAAAATCTGTGGACAGCATCGCCCTGCTAGCGGACTAATCTCTGCCTCACACCCTGTTTCTAAATTAGCTGTCCTCATTATCGCATCCTCCCAGAAACTCTCCCTCTCCTCTCTTTTTCCATCATCCCTCTCCTTCTACTGCATCCTCTCTCTCCTCCTCTTCCTCTTCACCCTCCTACTCTCTTGCGTAGCTCTTCCCTTCGCCCTTTCCGGCTCACCCCCAAAAAGTAGGACGACAGGAGAGAGAGAGAGAGAGAGGGAGAGAGAATGAAGGCTTTTTTTTTCCCTCGCCCGAAGTTGAGAAATTCTAAATAGCATCGTGAGTGGCCACAGGCGAGAAAACGCATTTTAGTGTCAGCCAAATGATAATTGCATTTCAGCTGCTGTGGCGGTGGAGGGGCTCATTACATAAGCAAAACATAAGAGCTCACCATGTTCGGGGCTGGAGCTGTCACAGAGGTGCTTTGAATTGTAGCCAAGGGAACGTGGCTGCATTACCAGACCCCAACCACAAAAATGTAGTCAAGTCTTTTTCATTAACCCCTCCTCTCCTAATGATGCCAAGTAGTCAGTCAACTTACTGTAAACCTCCTTATTAGAGCAGTAGTGAGTGGAGTAAGAGCAGAAATTAAAACACTTTATCTGTAATTAACATGAGACTGTTCAATACAGAAATATAGTTATCGTATTCACTAGCTAGTCACAAACTTTGTTTGGTGCTTGGCAGGTTACACACAAAGGGTTTATAAGGGTTTGTTAAGTTCTGGTCGCAACAGCATGTAAAACCAGCAACTTTTTGCAGAGGAATTTATAAGTGTCAGTGGAATCGCTAGACTCAGTTTGAGTTCAACCTTAACATGCAAATTTGCGCTGTTGACCTCAGGGAACTAAGAGCCAGAGAGTCTAATATGAAGGAAGTTACCCTAGCTTATTAGTTGTGTTGCACTATACACTTTTATTTAACCTTCCTGTGTTTAGGTACAAACTGCTCCACAAAGGAGGCATGATTTGACACTAATGAAACCAGAAGAGAGCACAAATACATCTCTTTCAAAAATGATGTAAACTTATTGTCCTGTTAACGACCAAGCTAACAAACTTTTGCAAGCTAGCTAGCTCAGAGGGTGGTTATCTCTATGTTCCCAGGGTCCTCACTCACTGCGTTTACATGCAGTTTAAACACGCGATTATATTCCAGTGAAGGGCATACTCCGGTTTCTCAAACACCATGTAAACACCATAACCCGGGTAAAATCTGAGTTCACATACCCTGGTTAACTTACCTTGATAACTCCTTTAGTTCTCTTGCATGCAACGCTTTATTATCCGGTTTCTTGTCTGCCCAATAATCAATCAATAATCAGTAATCCGATTTTTCCCTTAACCGGGGTAAGGCCAATTTGGGTTACTGATGTGCATGAATGTAAGAGACTGGTAAGGACTGTTATCAAGAACAAAAGGAGACAGGCGTTTCAAAGGCAATTTGATTAGTAGAAATGCACTTGGATGATATCGATGTCTTAATTCAAGAAACTTTCTGTCCGTAAATATGAGGTGATAGGTTTCAGTCAGTCATATCAACCTGATAACCCAGGGAAACATTCATTCAGCATTTTACCTAGGGTAAAATATTACTGAGAAAATAAAACAATTTGAAAAGTCTCTTTAATGAGTCATATTAAGAGGATATCGAGCTGTGGACAGCCGCTCAGAGAGCAATTGTGACCATAGTTGTGACTGAAGGCACCAGCGTGTTTCTGGCTGGCTAGCGTATTAGCCATTAGCATATCATCTATAGTAGATCCCCAACTAGCCCAGCAACTTTGGCACACTAGCGCTGTTATTGAATATGACAAGTAGCAGAGCCTTCAACGCCGCCTTATCTAACCACTAATTCACTTGCTCTTGGAGGCACCTACTTGGTCGTTATCTCTCAAATAATGCCTATTAAATCAACAAGACTTGTACAAGATTTTCCACATTTTATCAATGGTTAACTATAAAATATGTTGGGTCAGGATAAAATGCAGTTGCTTGTCATTTAAGATTAAAACAATTCTGTGCACTCAAAGCTTTGTATTTTTTGCTACTTTAAACAGTGTCAAGGAAGAACAGACATCCCATATCTATGACATAAAACCTTGATACAATTAACTGTGTGCAGTGCAGACAGGTGCAGAGTATCACTGAGTCCGAATAGGGTTGAGCTTGCCAGGTGATCAGTCTTTTGCCATTTCTAGCCTCTCTCCTACAGTCAGAGTACAATACACATTCTGTAGGGATGATTTCCCTGGTGAGGAATCTTGTCAGCAGCCAGCACTGCCTAGTCTTGCATAAACCTTCTGTGTGCATCATGCAGACATTACTGTACCATCTCTGAGCATGATTTATTACATGCATTAAGTATGGGCAGCTTTCCAAAATCCGTAGCTAATAGTGTTCACAGTCTACATGCACATCTGCTGTCTGAGAATATGTAATACAGTAAATGAGTGCTTGGTTGAAGGCTACAGCTGGAGACAGTTCCCCAACACAAAGTGAAGGTGTCCAGGGGGTAGAGTATACAGCATGCATTGGCACTGATAGAATACTCCATCACTTGCCGGCCACACAGCAAGCTCTTTGATAGCCAACACTTTAGCAAGATGGACCATTCAATCGGCGAGGATGCAGTTAAGGGTCAAGAAGACTGATGGACAGACATAGGATGTCAGGCTGCAGTGAGCTAGCGCCAAAGGACGAGGATGAAACTGAACAGAGAAAAAAAGGCTGGGGAAAAGGCAAGAGGCGGGAAGGGATAGAGGGCTCACATGAAGACCTCAAATGCTTTCATTATTGGCTGTCGGATGGCAGCATGAGATAGAGACCGTCCTCCAGACACTGGGTCAGGACTCCAATCTCCAGCCACAGCAGAGTGAGAGGGGCTGTTGAGGAAAAACAATTCACTACTGCTGACATGTAGGCGATGGAAAGAACCCGGCCACACTGAGGCTTGTAAACAGAGACGTACAGGCTAGATGGAGATGCCCAGTGCAGCAATGTGTTCACTGGACGCACTGCTACAATCATGTACTCTAATATGCAGCTAAGGACAGGGAGCTTAGTGAAAAAAACGACATTTAAAACCATTAACTCAAAATTATCCAAAACCTCACCAGTTTATACTTCACACATGCACGCTCACAAGCAATGCAAACACAAAATTCTCACTCCAAAACAAATCCAGGCTCTTTTATTTCCTATGAGCATCATTCAAAGAGGATCATCATTGCATTCCTCTCAGGACACAGTGGCCTCTCTTTCATCTCCGAGCTAATGATGTTCCCCTGCACCATTCACTAAGGCCTTTTTAATGACACGTGGAGGAGGGATTGTGGGGGCACGAGGGAGGGGAGGCACGATGACCTGCTTTTTATTGAGAATAATGGAGCCAAAATGGCTCCCATCAGCTCCAATATTTCCCAGGTGACTGTTTATTTATCACCAGACATGCGCTTCTCGGGAGATTCATATTACAGAAGGAAAAAATATTGAACCCTCCATTAATGGCCACTCAGCCTGAGCTCAACTATCTCTGCAGGAAGAGTGACACCAAAAGCATCCTTTTATATTGTATCTGCAGACAGGGTGTACTCTGCCTTTGTTTTATTTTAGTTAAGTATCCAGAGTGCTTTCCTGCTGAAATACAATTATCTTATTTAGGCTGATAGTGGGTGTAGACATTAAATTGGATAAAGTTTTGAACTAGATTTCAACCCTAGAGTTTAGTATTGCGAACAGGTGTGAACAGCAAAATTTGCATCCAAAAACATGTTTCTGCTTCTCCCTCCAGTAAGCCAGGCTTTATGCTCCATCTAACTCACTCAAACCATTCCAGGACGCAGTCCCACACCACTCAAACTTGGGATGAGTAAAGCAGTGATGCAAAGCACGTCACTCACTGACAGTTTTACTTGTCATATAAAAAGATTCCTAAAAAGGAACAGAAAATTGACTAAAACAAGACAGCCTAAAAGTTGTTTAGTGTGCAGCAAACCAACGTTAGCTATACTAAAATATTCATCAGGCGGGAGCTCGTCCCAGACAGGCGGCATTGATGAGAGTGGATTTATCTATTTTGTCAGTCTCCGCTTATGGCCAAGACAGCTTCACAAAAACATCTCTTGCCCCAGGGGAGTTAACGCCAGCATTTTTTCACCTCATCTCCTCTCATCCTTACTTTTCTTTTCCCTTCTCACCATTTTAATGCAGAGTGCTTTTTTGCTCAATGTGTTTTGAAACATACAACTTTCAAGGAAAAGGACCATTCTGCAAGTATGCACTGTACCAAAAGGATACACCAAAATCAGTAATTACTTATGATAATAGACAATCATTTGGCACCTTTCAAAACAAGTTATAAATGGCTTTACAATAAGAACAAAGCTAATAAGGACCAAAACATGTACAAGATAAAATAGTAGTAAATACCACTAATTAAGAAAAAGCCGGACAATAAAAGTGAGTTTTAAGATGATATTTAAAACTATGGTCTACATTCTGAAAATCAGTTGAACTTCTGAGACAGATTTTTCAAAAACTAAGTTGTTCTAAAATATTGGATAAACATGGCAGGTTAGAGACTGGTTCAAAAATAACTTAAAGAGCGATTTAGAGAGGAATTTTTAAAGAAGGAGTTAACAGTATTGCAGTTGAGAATGTGAGGTAGAGATGCCAGTAGATAAAGAGCAGTTAATAGTTAAAATATCCAGGCCAACAGCCTGAAATAGCTTTAAACCAGGTGGGAATGCAGTCTAAAGGGCAGGTGGAAGGGTTTTGAAAGTGCAACAGTGCATTCCAGAGTTGGCAAAGAGATTTCACTGAAGTGGGTTAAGGAGCCAGCATCAAGCTCTGTGAAGTCCACGTTCATGTGCCGGCCAATCTTCACTATTTTGTCTTAAAAGTAATTAAGAAATTCTTCACACCTCTCTAGGGAGGATTCAACTGTCTGGCTAACTGGAGGAGTTATCACTGAGTTGATGGTTGTGAATAGATTCTGGGATGATGACCCTGTTAAACGATCAGTCGTGAAGAATTTCTTTTATGATTGTGCACAAGTACACAAGTACACATCAAATATTTGAGAAAGGCAAGGGACTCTGAGAAACTGGTATTAATTGGTATTAAAAATGTGTTTTGAGGCAGTAAAAACTTGATAGAAACAAGGAGCAGAGAGTGAATTTAGGGATCTGGAGTGAGTGTATGGAAGAAGGGCAATAAACATGGATATTAAAGTCACCTAAAATAAAACTGACTGAAAAAATGCCTGAATAAAACCAGAAATACGTTTAGGGGGTCTATAAATTAAAATACATGGAATAGGCAAATTACTACTTCCGCTAGGGAGGTTCGGTTTTTGGTTTTGGTTTGTTTGCCAGCAGGTCACAACACCATAACAATAAGTACAGGTAATCTGAGTAACTAAAGTAACTTGAGTAGATGGCATCAAATTCCCTCTTCTCTCTAGGGACATGGAATTATATCGGTACAGTCGGTAGTCAGTAACCCGAAAATGGTCTTTCCCCGGTTAAGGGAATAATTGGATTATTGAAGTTCCCCTCGTATACATGAGAGGGTGTTGAATGGGAAAATATGTAACTCAACCTCCGGTACAGTAGGTGGTGTTCCATCAACATACAGCTGGTTGGAATTCGCTTTTTTTCGAGTTCACCATTCACCACAAGTGGGGGTAAAATGGCTGACTTTTGGGAAGAATTATGACAGAAATGGGTCCTCTTGGTAGTGATGTTACTTGCCATGGTGAAGTCCTCCCTCGGTTTAAAGGTAACGCTCTATTGTTGTTGGTTTTTCCCACTGTTTTCTGTGCCGATGGAGCAGACACGAAACACGATAGTAATCCAGGAAAGGTGTTTGCAAGCAAGAATAATCGGGGTACTAAAGGAGTTATCTAGGTCTATTAACCGGGGTAAGAGAACTCCAATTTCAGGCTTGGCATGGTGTTTAAGAAACTGGGGTTTGTCCTAAACCCGATTATAATCGGATTTTAAAACTGCATGTAAATGCACTGACTGTGCCAGGGAAGGTCCCCAAATTCTTTCAAATCTGTATTGCGTATGTAGTTAATGCAAATGAAGCCTTTTATCTGTGTAACATGCAGCATCTCTTTAATCCAGTGCCCAAAGCAAGGTGAGGTAGTGCACTGTAGATCAAGAGAATACGTTTTTTAGTACGCACCTTGCCGAGGTGCAGAGCAGTCTGTTTATTATACAGTAGCTCCAAAGTCTCTTCAGAGCATCAAAGATGGTGGCCATGGTGGGTTTTCACTTTTCTTAACAATGGAAATTTGGCATTTGGCCTCGGCCCCTCTAGTTGTTTTTTACTAGACTTTCAAAGGTGGAGAAACAGACAAGTGAGACTGAACAACTAAATGAATGCCCTGGGTTTGGCTGGAAGGCTTGATGTAGGGATCACTTTGGCCCCTGTAGGAGGTGGTATGCTCCATACAACTCACAACTCAAGCTCCACTGAATACAACTGGTGTCAACCCTTTTACACAATATTGGCTCAATAGCCTCCTATTGCTTTAATTGTTGTGCACTGAGCAGACAGATCATTACAGGACTGGGACCAAGTTTCACCTAAGTGCTCTACTGATTGATTTTAAGAAAACACGGCAGGAGGGCTGAATTAAGCTTTCATTGACACATCTCCAATCTTTTCTTGAAATAAATCTTATTTCTTACAAACTTGATTTTATGAAAATTTAAAATGTCTCAAATAAATACTGCCCTAGCTGCAGCACATCCATCAAGCCAATCTATGTAGTGCACAGTTTGTAGCAATGCATGCTATGAATATATGTACATTTTCTTGTTTAATTTATAAACATCGGCGTGCTGATAGACTCGGGTCTGACCTTCAACAGCCATGTCAAATCAGTCACCAAATAAGCCTTTTATCAACTTAAGAACATATCCAGAATTAAGGGTTTTATGATCAGGAGTAGCTGATTCACGCTTCCATCTCCAATAGACTCGACTACTGTAACTGTCTTCTGACAGGACTCACCCAAAACAGGATCAAACAGCTGCAGCTCGAGTTTGCACCAGAACAAAGAGATCAGATCACACCACCCCAGATTTTAAGACCTTACACTGGCTCCCAGTCAGCTAAAGAATAGATTTTAAAGTTCTGCTACTGCTTTACAAATCGTTGAATGGTTTTGGTCCAGAATACATGAATGACATGTTATTAGTATAAACCCAGTAGAGCTCTGAGATCTACTGACTCAGGTCAGATAGTGGAGCACAGAATTCAAACTAGACATGGTGAAGCAGCATTTAGCTGTGATTCTGCACACAACTGGAACAAACTACCAGCAGATCTGAAATCAACCCCAACTGCGAGCACTTTTAAATCCAGGTTAAAAACGTTTCTCATTTCATGTGCTTATAGCTGAGCTCTTTTTAATAACTTTAAAGATTATCTATTTTCTTTTCTTTTCCTTTTTATTCTTCTTTGCTCCTGCTTTTAACTGTGTTTTTTGTTTTTATGCTGTTTTTAAAAAATGTTTTGTCTTTATGTAAAGCACATGAGTTGCCCTATATTAGCCATTGCCCCAAGAGGCTAAATTGTCATCAGACAGATGAGTTTAAACAAGTCTTTAGTTTGCCCATAGATTCTAAAGCACTTTGTTGTGGGAAAAAACAAAAGTTATTTGGCACCGACATGTGTGTTAAAGTTGGCAGTTGCACAGAAAAAATATGTGCACACACAGCTACTGTAACTTAGATTTAAGTTGGATCGGGAAGTTGCCAGAAAAGTAAGTGAGTAAAATTTGGCCTTCCTCTCTCCTCCAAATTAGTTTAGTGGAGTTGGTGTGTGCTGACCACTCTTAGAGCTCATTCTAAGCAGTGAGGTTGGCAAGAAACATGTTATCATAAGCAAAGCCAGACCCGTAACTTAAAGAAATGTTTATTATTTTTAACAGAGTTGATTAAAGTGAAATTTCGGCACAAAATAATCCCAGGGTCTTTTTCGGCAAATACACTTTTTTCCTAACAACTATTAATGGAGATATACCAGTAGCTAACAGTCAAATGTGGATAACACTGATTAGCTTGCTGCAGTGATGTAAACATGCACAGGTTGTGTCAGTGAACTGTTCAAGTTTACTTGTAACTCTTTACTATTTTATGAGTTATTCTGATACTGACTGTCGTTCAAACGTAGCTCAAAATGACAAATTATCATCTGTGTTACCCCCTTTCTTTGACAATCAGAATAGAGCTGAATAATCCCATTTCAGCAGTGTCAAATCAGTGAGCTATCTGTGGCCTATTACCTTTTTTTAGATTTCAGTCTGTTGGATATGAGAGGGTCTTTAATGGAGAGCCCAGTGCTGGCGTCCAGCGATTTCTGATAGTGTTTGATATGGGAAATCAGAGCCCTAAGGCCTGGCTTATGCACTCTAATCCTCATAGAGAGATAAGAGGATAGGGGCTTTTCAGTGTGACACACACTCACACAGAGAGGCGTTCACACACGCAACAGCACGTACAGTACACAAGCAAACACTGAAGGGTGCAAACGCTATGCCCATGCATTAACATTCACGCATCTTTGATATCGCCCTCATCGTCTCAGTGTATGACGTTATCTCTGACAGGTGAACAAAGAAGTCACTACACGCACACGCAAACACTGACACAGGCACTGTTAAGACACTTATAGTGTGGTGCCAGATCTGAGGCATCTGGGTTATCTAAAAATATGACTTTTATCTTGTCATCAGCTCACAAAACTGTGTGCGTTTGCTGCGGCCCAAAGTGTCATCACTCCTATCGCCATGATGAGCACATTACCTTGTGCATGTGTGTCCTTTCAAACTATATATTATGCACAGGTTTCTTCCTGTTCAGACAGATTCAAGGCAGAGGCGGCAGTCAGTTTTTTATTTTCCCCCTACTGCTTCTTCTTCTCTGTCTTTTCAGCCAGCTATTAAACATGTACTCTGAGCATCCGACATGTAAACAACTCCCGATGAAGCACGTCCAGCACACACTAACCCAACAGATCAGCCGCCTCGATCAGTGCCGCAGTAATCAATCTCCATTATGTATTATCTCTGTGCTCAAGGAACTCACACACACACAGACACACTCATTAGTATAAATTGAGTTCTGTGTTTATTAGATCAAATGAATTGTACGATGCATATTGACACAGCAAATCACAAAGAAGAACGTCTGTTAAGTCGGTTTAGTCCTGATGAAAGCCAGACATACTGAAAGACTACATGAACGCATGTTTTCTAGTAAATAATACATTGTCTGTTATAGGAAGGTATTAGCTGTGCATGAATGCTATTTTTGCACCCAAGCAGGCAGTGTATGAGTTATTATTAAATGTTTACAGTGCAGGGAGAGATAGAGAAACAAAGTGGGCGACCAAGACAGAGGCTGCTAAAGAGATGAAAAGAAAAGGCCAGGGTTCAAAAGAGTCACCAACAATAATGAGTACAAAAGGAAGCTGGAAGAGAATTACCAACTGGGTAGTATTTATGCAAATTTAGATTTAGCAATTATGAAAATGAATGAGCAGAATAGAAACAGAAAGGTTTGAATAAATTGCCTCAATAACAAAAGAAAAATGGTGTGCTCACTTAGAATAAAAGAGTGTTTTGATGATTAAGATGTGACAGAAAAAGAAAGGCATTTGGGGTGACAACGACATTGAGAGGGGACTATTTGTTCAAAACAGCACTGGTGGCTCTGAAAGATGTTGGCTTAGACGCTGCAATAGCATCAATTTTATCAGATCTGTAGAGTATATCTTGATTGAAAGAAAAACGGAAAAATACTTTTCTCCATGCAAAAGCTTTTTTCTCTCCTGATCTATGGCTATGTGTAAGAAACCATCTGAAGTCAGGTCGGTCCAACAGAGCCAAAAGATTCACACATGCTGTGAGAAACCCTCTTCCTAGAGAATATATTAAAAATCAATATGTTTAATTATATCAACCAAGCTGATGAACATGCACCTAACGAGCATTAAAATGCTGCAATGTTTCTAAAGTTTGCCAGGAATTTGTTTGGCATTTGCATGAAACAACAGTGGAGAGTTAGACACAGGTGCAGTGATAAACAGAGACCAAGGCAGACAGGCAGGGAAGTGAGAACACGGCAGGCTGGAAACACAGGGAGGAGGCTCATTAGGAGAAATTCGGGCAGAAGCAGTTCTGCAGTTTCCTTCTGCTCTGTAATTAAGGAATGGATTAATGAGAAGGAGTCACAGGCGTCTTTCTGTCTGTATTGCCACCGCAATAAACAAGCAGACGAAAAGTTTGTTGTTCCATAGCATAAGGAGAAAGAGTATGGTCATGAAGTACGCTCTATGACTTCTTGTCTCTTTGCGTCCTCCCCTATATATCCTTCTGTCTATAGCCGAGCTCTCAAAATAGCCTTGTTCCAGTCTTTGCAGAAGCTTTCCCATTAGCCTTCACCTTCTCTTTAATATGTGGACTATTTGGAAGTGGGACAAGTGGACGCAAAATTTTACTGACTGCTCTAGATCCGCAGCACGGGGTTCATGCTTGCACGAGCGCTTCGTGGCACCTCTGCCTCCTGTGGTTGTGACAGTGGCAGCAGCAGGCTGCAGGATGCACAGACAGCTGTTCCACTGAAAAACGCTTTTATTGATACTTTATCCAACACGTAGACAGACAGGGGTGCATTCACAATGCCTGATCATTTTTCTTTTGCCACTTAATAATAACCCCTGCTATTATATATAGTAGTATTTCAGAAACAACGATAAACAGTCTGAATGACTCACAGAAACCAAGATCTGACTGCCGTCAAAGTTCTGTAATTCCAATCACTAATGTATGCATGTGTGTAGCTGTCGTTGTTCTTTAAAACAAACCAACGCTGTGACTCAATTTGCATACTTCTGTACTTTGCTATTTTGAGTGCATAGGTGCACTCACAGCGACAAGTATGACACCTAGATGCTGCACTATTAACAGTAAAAAAGTGAGTGTAGAAGTTGGACACTTCTCACCCTCATTGGTGGCCATGTTGGCTACATATTGAAAGAGGAACTGCCAAATGGTGGTCAAAGAAGCTGCAAATTATTTTGGAGTGAGAAATTAGACTTCAGTCCAGTAAGCGTCATTTTTCCCTGTATGCACCTCTAGCTGGTTTACTTAGGAGAAGACATTCTATTTGTCCGTGCCTATGCGTCTTCATACTGGATATGTGCTTATGGGCTCATGGGTATGTGCTAACTGATTATGTTCTTTTAGTTGTGCTCATAAGCTTTGTTTGGACTTATGTTTTTTCATATGTACTTTTGTATATGCCTATGGGTCCGTGTTTATTGCTTATATGCGTTTGTCTGTGCTCATGTGTTTATATGCTCTTATATGTTTTCGTTTCATGCCACCAACGTCCCAAGGGCTGCAAATAAAGATTTGCCTGTATGGCTAAATCTGGCTTCTTAAATAAAAAAAACATAATGATAATAAGAGAAAAACAGAAGGAAAGAAAAAAGTGGGATAAGGACAGACAGTGAAGGCAGAATAAAGTTCAAAAGAGCGTGTGTGTGTGTGTGTGTGTGTGTGTGTGTGTGTGTGTGTGTGTGTGTGTGTGTGTGTGTGTGTGTGTGTGTGTGTGTGTGTGTGTGTGTGTGTGTGTGTGTGTGTGTGTGTGTGTGTGTGTGTGTGTGTGTGTGTGTGTGTACGCTTGTGTGTGTGTGCCTGTGTGTGTGTATGTGTGTGTGTGTGTGTGTGTGTGTGTGTGTGTGTGTGTGTGTGTGTGTGTGTGTGTGTGTGTGTGTGTGTGTGTGTGTGTGTGTGTGTGTGTGTGTGTGTGTGTGTGTGTGTGTGTGTGTGTGTGTGTGTGTGTGTGTGTGAGAGACGAAAGAAGGAGGAAATCTGCTGTGTATAAAGCAATATAAAGAACTACACCGTCTGGAACAGATGGGGAAATGCATGTAAGTGCAGTACGTGCATAACGCCCATATGCAATACCACCTTGTCGATATTAACGCACTACTCAAGTAATGTGCTAATGGAAGTATCCGGATTGAGACATAATACGATAGAGCATAAGATATCTCACAAGGGTAGAAAGAAAATGAAAAGACTGAGTTTTCAAACGGGTCTTTATAAACATCAGCTGCAGAGAACCAGGCCTTTATTTGAAACAGGCATACAACCAGACAAGCATTTTTTCATAAATATCCCTTTTCAACTATAATTTTAGTAAAATGCAGCAATTTTTCTCACTCTTTTTTTTCTGTTGAGTCCAAAAATGCTGGTTATTGTTTATTTCCATAGTACTTATTCTGTCAGTACAATGACACAGTAATGTCACCAACGAGCCAACCTGTTTTGTTGATTTTTTACAGAAATGCAGTCTCATTCAATTACTAGTTGCATTTAGCACCACTATGAGGTTTTTTATTATAATTTCAAGCTACTGTCAGGGAAACACAACACTTCCTGCACTTTGTTTTTTCACATTAAAAGCTTTTCTGTATCCCAAGGGGCATAATCCCCTCGCTCTCTGTCAAGCTTTTCATGGAGGAATTTAGTTGACACTAGCTAAACACAGAAAAAAAACAGCAGAAACAATTGAAAAGGCCCCGGCCTCTAGAATTAGGTTGTAGTTGTTTTCATTTACAAAATAAAAGCAGAAGATCCTTATATCTACAGCAAAACTAACAGGCTGCCTTTTACACGTGTGTCTGTGTTCCTGTCTTAATACATCAGTGTGAGCAGGCAGCAGGTGGTGTGTGTCGGGGGTGGTTATTGCAGCAGGGGGAAGGTGTCAGGTGGGTCAGGCTCAAGTGGAGGTTGAGGTATTGTGAGGTCTGTGTGCAAGATGATGCATGCTGGAGCAGTTGTCAGCCCAAGTCTATTCCTAATTTTTTCGGTCTTTATTTTTCAGCACGCAAACACACACACACACAGACACAGACACACACACACACACACACACACACACACACACACACACACACACACACACACACACACACACACAGACACACACACACATCAATGAATACGCTGCAGATAGCTAGCTGTCCAGGAGGTCATGTTTCTCTTTGATGATGATCAAACCTGAGCTCATAAGCCCCGTGGTCAACAGATTTTTTAGATTGTCGCAACTAGTTTGCAACTTCTTTACTTCCAAAGCATGTGCAGACTGTGATTATTCTTGATCAAATGTTACCCCAGACTATACCTTTCTTTCTCTTCCTAGTAAAGTCACTCACATGTGTTCTGCAGTTTTCCCCTCTACCCTTAAGATCCATAATGTTGCCTTTATTCTCTCTGGCTTTATTTTCAAACCCATCGTTCATCTTCTTAAGCCCTGTCACATGTCATCAGCTCAAAAGAGTGTATTATAGTGTGATGCTTCATAGCTGACATTGATCTCATCAACTACTACCACTTTATACAACACATACTGCACTGTGCTCAGCAGCCACCACATCATCGCCCAAGCATGTCCTTTAGTCTTACCAGAGATGTGCAGAGGGGCTGTTGTATTGTACATTATTCATGGATCAGCTTAGAGCATGTATAATGGTGGTGCCTTGAGCCTGAGCACAACACAACAGTAGTAATGTTTGCATGTTTGGATTTCCACGCATTGGAATGCCACAGATACATGGCCTGTCATCTCATCTGTGTGTTGTGTTTTTGACTGCACAGAGATGAGCTCTCATACAATTCTCTTGTAAAAAATTTCCGCATGCATGCTCACATGTATTACATGATCTCAGTGAAAAGGCAGCGACATGAAGGAGAGGGAGTGCAGAGCATAAACCCGAGCCAAAGGTTTCTCTATTTGTCTTTGCCTCTTAACTTCAGCGTCTCCTGCACAGGACCATCGTATTGGGAGGGTATCAAACTAAATCATGAGAGTCACAGGGATTGCTTCAACGTGACACATGACCCAAATATATACCGTGAAACCGGGAACATTTAAATCGTATTTGACAGTGATCCTGATTTGAACTTTTGGATAGTTTTTAACAGAGCAGAGGCTTCATGATTAATTTGTGTGAGAGCGTAATGATGAGGTTGAAACAGGCAACATTTGACAAGTAATTAGAACAAAAAAGTAGGACAAAAGCATCTTTACTCATGAGCAGACACACCAGTATACCTGGTGATTTAAATTCATATTTTAAGATTTTAGTCCAGCCCCGTTCTTTATACGTGTTATGCAGATAAGAATGTTGATAACTTGACTCGAGTCTGGGTTTTTGGTTCTTCTTAGCTGGTTCAGAATTAATCTGGAACGGTTAACCTTTAACTAATTAGCAGTTAATGGATCATGATAAAGACTTTTTACACTGAACCCATTTTCAGATAGAAATGGCTTGCTTTCTTCAATTTGTAATCAGTGTTGATATGATTATGATTTTAGATGAGAACATGCAGGTTATTGAGAAATCAATGTATTCTGATGATGTAATGACCACAATTTGAATTTCATAATGAAGAGTTAACTATACTTGGACATGATACAATTTAAAACAAAATAGTACAACAATATACTTCCTTTGTGCTTGTGTCTACCTGTTGTGTAGTCTGAGGAAGGCGTGTTTGCTTGATTGACTCATAAGAAGATGTGTGGTTAGGGTTTTTTAGGAGGGAAGTGCAGCGAGCTGGGAAGTGTCTTGAAATTGATATTTGATGTATGACAACCCCCCCCCCCTCCCCCCGGCGTTTATATTTTACGCCTCAGAGATGTGTGGTCAAGCAGGCGACACACGCAAGGAGCGAGAGTAAATGGAGGCTCATGTTAAATCATCTTGGATTTATGGGGTGTTAGGTTTTGTTGCTTCAAGGTGGGTGGAAGCACACTCACACACACACACACACACACACACACACACACACACGTGTACAGTAATGGTTTGGCCTCAGCAGTGCTAAACAAGGCCAACGGTCCACAGTTATGGACAGTAAATAGAGCAGAGCACTACCTGTAAATAACACACAACACAGCCTCATAAATCCTCTGTGTGTGTGTGTGTGTGTGTGTGTGTGTGTGTGTGTGTGTGTGTGTGTGTGTGTGTGTGTGTGTGTGTGTGTGTGTGTTTCTTATGCTCAAGCATGCTAATTTGAATTAGTCCTGACCCCTGTTTGAGTCTGCAGAGTTCACTCAGTACCCATGCGTTGTTTGTGTTTTTATCATCATGCGCTATTGTTACCTGTGTGTGTGTGTGTGTGTGTGTGTGTGTGTGTGTGTGTGTGTGTGTGTGTGTGTGTGTGTGTGTGTGTGTGTGTGTGTGTGTGTGTGTGAGCGTACACAGCAGGGCCATGCCTGAATAGATACCAGAGGCCAGAGGGATGTAACCTCTCTCTGACCTTCCTGCTTTTGCCCCCAACCCTTTCATTCAGACTACTCCATGTCAACGTGGGTCAGATGGGCATATGTGTGCACAGTTAATGCTGGCATCCATCCAGCGACCTAATCACCGGCAAGGAGATCAAAAGCAGGGCACAGAAGCTGGTTGACACAGGATATCTGCTGGTGAGAAAATTGTTTTCCGCAGAGTTTCCTGTGTTTGAGCTGAGAAACAATTACAGCTCACTAGGCCATGGAAGGATGGAGATGCCCCCTACCTCTGCTCTGCTAACGCTTGAGCCATGGAGCTGGATTTGAGGGTGTAAAAGACAAACAAAAGATATTTCTGTCTAGTGATTTTACACTGAAAAGTTAGAAATAGAAGAGGACTCCTAAGTCACTAAGAGCAAATTATAAAACAACCTTACAATTGCTGCTGCCGGGAATCCGCCTCGTAATCACCGCAACATTTTAACAACCTTTAACGACGTCTTTCACAGTTATCCTCGCTCTGAATGCGCCTTTAGTAATGTCTCTCCTTTCATTAGTTGTTGTTTGCACCTCTCACTATCACCATGGTAATTGTAGTCTGATCATTACGACTCTTCTTCCATGGATACCTGCTAATTGTTAACGAGCTGTCAGACATGTGAGAGGCTGATAATTATCTGCACAGATGTTTGACGAGTCAGCAGCCTTTATTACTCTTTGTTTCAAGTTCAGTCGTTTAATTGTAAACTGTATTTGGAGTTAACCCGCCCTTTCTCTGAGCTTTAGACTTCTCCCAGTAAAAGTTGGTGTCAGCAGCTTTGTGAAGAGGTGTGAGAGCGCACTCTTAGTGAGGAACTGCAGTGCTGTTTGGGAGAACTCCTGCTGGAAGACCAGGTGTTTTATGAATACAGATCCAGATATTTATTTAGTAGTGCACACATTTGTATATCTGTGTGCTTTATCTATGGAGTGTGTGTCAGTGTTGTACACGCAGTGCCAAAGACTGACACTTTTGCTTCTACTTGACAGCACCATTAATTCTTCTACAGACAATATTTGTTTGCACAGCCAGAGTGTGTGTGTGTGTGTGTGTGTGTGTGTGTGTGTGTGTGTGTGTGTGTGTGTGTGTGTGTGTGTGTGTGTGTGTGTGTGTGTGTGTGTGTGTGTGTGTGTGTGTGTGTGTGTGTGTGTGTGTGTGTGTGTGTGTGTGTGTGTAATAGTCCAGTTGTGTCCAGACATACAGTATAAGTGTGTATATAAAGGACACGGTTAAAAAAACAAAGGAGGGGGAAAAAATTAAAAGCCAGGCCGCAAGTGTTGAAGATCACTGTCCTATCATCTTCTTGGCACATGATTCACCATTGCTGACATCCATTGCCTGGCGGAGCGCTAGACTGGCACGGTTGGGTTGCTATGGTGACAGCAAGAGAGGGAACTGCACCTGTTGCTGGCAAGACTGCAGCGCTTATCAGCTGCTAGTGGTGCACGGTCACACCTGTCAGCTGACCACCCACACATGTACAGACACATATTCATACAGACGGATATATCTTATCAAATAAGTCTAAGTGTAATCGTGTAAATACAGTTTCATAAAGTTATGTTAAGTGATAATGACAAGATCCTCCATATACATTTGAGGGTTTTTTTTGCAATGATTGTATGTTTTGACAAAATTTAATGAGAAAGCCCTTGAAATGTGAGTTTGAACTTTCAAGAATATGTTTGTCAACAAATCCTATGAAAATCCAAATTATTGTATTATTACCACCACACGTGTATTAATCAGCTGCGGAAAATAGTCCCCAACAAATGCCCTTTGTACTACTGTTTGATTGATGTCCGTCAAAAACTACAATGGCCAACTGTTGAAGGAAATTATTCAGCCTTTCTATGCCTCTGCACGGGCGACAGTCGAAGTCTGAGGCAATATGTTTTCAGATTGTCCATCTGTTCCAATCTTGTGAACGCAATATCTCAGGGACCCCTGGGAGGATTCTCTTCAAATGGGGCACAAACATCCACTTGGACTCAAAGATGAACTGATTAGATTTTGAAGGTCAAAGATCACTGTGACCTCACAAAAGACATTTTGGCCAGAACTCCAGAACTCCTACACTAATTCTGACAACATTTCACACAAATGTCTAATAGGACGAACTAATGAAGTTATGCCATTTTCTTTTCAAAAGGTCACCTTAACTGTGACATTATAATGTTTTATAACTCCGGATTAGAAAGGGAGACATTTGGTCGGATACTTAATTGATAACACTAATCATGAAACTGATTGTGTAGATTCTCTGTGCTGCCAGGTTGATGTGTGAAGCATCCACGTTTCACCAAAAAATACACTTAATACCTTTCATTAAGTCTTCACTAAATATAATATGTAAGTCTGGACAGTTTGGATGCAGACTGTAAATGTTTAAAGATTAAAAATGACCTGTTTATATAGATTTCAGTCTTGCATAGCAATGGGCTCTGGGTTTAAAGCCACAGACAGGCTGTAAAAGTTCAAAAGTATTGAGAGACGGACGATTTTCCAGAGATTTGCTGACAATAACAAAAAGCTAGTGTATGGCCTGGTAAAAGTATGCACGCAATACCGATAGCTGGGTATTGTTGCAATATGGCCAACCTAGGGTGTGTGTATGTGTGTGTGTGTGTGTGTGTGTGTGTGTGTGTGTGTGTGTGTGTGTGTGTGTGTGTGTGTGTGTGTGTGTGTGTGTGTGTGTGTGTGTGTGTGTGTGTGTGTGTGTGTGTGTGTGTGTGTGTGTGTGTGTGTGTGTGTGTCCAGTCTCGCCCTGTCACTTTGTATCTGGTGTAGTCTCGGTTGGAAAGAAGACGTCCCCCGCTGTAAGTCTCGGGAAGAGCTGGAGCCGAAAGCCTTTTTCTTTCTTCTTTTCATTTAGTTCAAACTGAGGTCTTTGAAGACTGTGATGCTGCCTTGTAAACAAAAATCGCACACAGCCGTCACTGCTGGAGACAGCTTCAATGCTTTATGAGCAACTTTGTAACTGTCATTTGTAAAGAAATACTGTTTTCTTAAGCACTCACATGCAGTCACAAACAGCATTAGCACAACTGTATTTACTTTTGTCTTTGAAATAACACCATAATGATGCACATTCTTGCATAAATTACGTCAGTGGGATATATAATATTAATGCATGTGCTTCTTCTCAGAGTGATTACAACAATGCAGCATTCATTTTTCATACACATCATGTACGCATGTGAAAGCACTCACCCCAGCTCTGGACATATATGAGTTATGAGTATGAGTCACAGTTGTATTTGTTCATAAAAAAAATTGTCGACACTGTGTTGTTATTCTGTTCAGAATTATTGGTAATTGTGCATGGCCAGCCGACTTTCCTTGTGTTTTTTTAACACAAATGTACTGTGTTGATGTTACTCAGGTGTTACTCAGAAACTAGCACTCCGACTCCGTCCCAGTATTCTAATAGCTCATTGAATTGTTCATATGCCTCAGCAGATTTAAACATAGTTTATTTCCATCCTCATCTGCCAACCAAACACCCCACGTCTGATAGGAATGATCTACTTTCCCTGCTTATATTTACACTCCTTATCTTCACCTCTTGTCTGTATTGAGCAGCACTATTTGAGTATTAGTTTGAACACAGTGGGAATTACACACACACACACACACACATACACACGAAAAAAAAAAACTATAAAACCCTTATAACCCATCATTAACAGTGCATGAATTGTTCATCCTAACAAGTAAGTCATGTTTGTAGTGAATGATGTTTATCATAGAAAAGGCAGTGAAGTGAATGCTGATGCTTTTATTTAAAATACTGTCACTTGTTCCCCCGCAGCACTAGACTTAAAGCTATGGGAAACTCAAGGTCTTCATTCAAGTGTAGGGATGCACTGATCAATACCGATCAGTATTGTTGCAATACGGCCAATCTAGGGTGTGCGTGTGTGTCTGTGTGTGTGTGTGTGTGTGTGTGTGTGTGTGTTTGCGTGTGTGTGCGTGTGCATGTGCGTGTCTGTGTGTGTGTGTGGCCTGCTCGCAGCGGGTGACTTCTCTGGACACTGTCCTCAGGTACAGTGTCGATTTCTCTTGGTGGCCAGCCCACTCTTCTATGTGGTTGTTTGGTCGAAAAGCTTTATATACAATGATATATTGCGGTGGGGTATGGGAAGACCGCTCAATCTCTGTGTCTTGCTTCCAGTGTCCCAAAGTGTGATTTCAGTGCTGTCCCTGCGTCCTGCTGCCTGTCTTAACCACACTTCATCTTAAACACATGCAGAAAAGACGTTCCAAATGTAGAACAGCACTTCCACTTGTCACCTTGTCTAAATTTTAAGCTAATTAGGGTTAAGAGATGGTGACCTCTCGAACAACAATCAAATTGTTTTTTAACCAATAAAAAAAAAAAAAATCCAAATAAATTCAAAGAGAGGAAGAAAGGAGGATGTTTGTTTTCAGCACATGTTACTTTCAAGTACATTCAATGGCATGAATACGATACACACAGAGTGAAATACACTTTGTTTGGATTCTTGATTCGATTTGGCACATCTGACACTTTCTGACTCCTCATGTGTTTTGGTTTTGTGTTGGGTTAAACAAGGTCAAAGCTGCTTTGTAGTTGCACTATTTTTGGTTCTGGTTCCTGGGGGCTCTTCTGGCTCAAGCATACTGTTCAGTTGATAGCTGTGAGATTCCTCTGATATCGTGTGCGTGTGTCAGTGTGTGTCTTTGTGTGTCTTTGTGTATTTTGTTGCTCAAGCAACTTAAGCTAGATGGATTTTGGTGCCTGGACTTCTGTGAGAAACTTTTTTTTTAATATTTGATGTTTTTTGGAACTTCAAATGCTCCTTTGCACATATGCCTTGCCCCTAACTTGTGTGTGTGTGTGTGTGTGTGTGTGTGTGTGTGTGTGTGTGTGTGTGTGTGTGTGTGTGTGTGTGTGTGTGTGTATGTGTGTGTGTGTGTGTGTGTGTGTGTGTGTGTGTGTGTGTGTGTGTGTGTGTGTGTGTGTGCGTGCGTGCGTGCATGCATGCGTTTGTGTGTGTACTATACTGTATATATACTGTATATCAACCCATGATATAGGCTCATGGAAAGGTAGAAGTGGAAAGATTAGTTTTTGGCCTGGAGTGCTCCAACTGGCCATCTGTCATTAGCAGCCATGAAGAGAACACTCTCTTTACTGGCACTCGACCGTTAAGAGCCCAACAACCTGAGGCCAGTGACCCTGAGTAGCTCCGGGATGCGGGTGGCCTGGCACGCTTGAATATGTTATGAATTAGCATGTCATGAGTTAGCAGGTTTGTCCAGTTAAGGACAGAATACATGAAACACCTTTAATATCATGTAGCAACACCAACTCCAGCCTCAAAAATGAACAAATACCAATGCGAGAGAGTATCTATAGTTCTGGAATTTTATTACTGCTTCTCATCTAAGATGTGATTTGTTTTTTTTCCTCACTGGCCTTGCAGTCATCAGTATCAATGACTCAATAGGGAAGCAGATTTCATATGATGACCTTATTGATGATTTTGTATCAAGGAAGGCCAGAAAGGTTAGGTTTTAGTTTTAGTTTGTGTTTTCTGTTCTTAGTGCAATAGTAAGTAGCAAATAGTAATAATGACTTTTTCTATAGTGTGTTTTTACATTTGTGAATTATTTAGGATATTTATTATATATTTCATTCGTCTCATCTCATCTCATCTTCAACCACTTATCCTTCACTTGGGGTAAGGACTCATTCCCTACCTGGAGTAAGCAATCCACTGGTTTCTGCTGAGAGCCATGGCCTCAGATTTAGAGGTGCTGATCCTCATCCCAGCCGCTTCACACTCGGCTGCAAGTGATTGTATATATTTTTGCCTCTTTTATGTATATAGTGTATATTTGTTTAAGTTCTGATAACTCATACTGTTTTTGTGTTTGGGGCTCAGAGGGGTTCTCGTCAGGGGTATAATTCCATTATTACTAGTGGCCTCCAAAATGAAGTAAAGTAAAAGTAGAAAGTAGCATAAATGATATAATTAAATAAAGTGCAAGTACCTCCAAACTTTACTTCTGTACGGTTCTTAGTTACATTCCTACACTTGTTACTTACATCTGCTTTATTTTTTGGTCTTTCTGGTTGAGTGGAGGCTTTTAACAATGAGTGACAGCATGTCACAAATGCCTTGTCAAGGTTCAAAAAAATTCATTTCCATCAGCCTTGATCTTCTTTTTTTCTACCTCAGCAAAGCATAAACATTTTTTAGCAGAAGATATTTTTGTTTGCAAATAGAAAACAAGAGTGTTGGACCATTCTGCAAACTTTGAAATAGGTTCAAAGACAACTTTCTTTTTTTGTTACCTCCAATGCATAAATAAAGTATGCTTAGGGTTAGGCAACAAAAACGTGCTTTATTACAGGCCTGTGTGATTGGATTGCACAGGTGTTGACGATAAACTACACACACACACACACACACACTGATATAGAAAGACATACACCAGGCAGAGATTATGGTATCAGATTTATCCCTCACCCGGTGATTTGCTTGAAAACACAATGTGCACAGTGGTTAACCAGCTCTACGGCAGCGCTGGAAAGACAGGAAGGGAATGAAAAGACAACAAGGCAGACAGCCAGGGACAGAGAAAAGGATTGTGTTCGCTTTATCCATGTTTGCACAGTTCAGCGCAGGGCAAATATTAGCCAGTGTGCTCGGCAGCCGTTCTTCTCTACTGGGCTTCAACCTCACACCCTGCCTGCAGAGACTATAAGGCAAAAAGGTAACAGGGAGAGGGAGAAAGGAAGAGAGTAAATGGGAGAGAAACTGTTGTCAGGGTAACAGATGGAGAGAAGTAAAAGGCAGTTAAGAGAAATGGAACATGGAGAACAAATGATGTCAGAGAATAAAAAGAGTATGAGAATGTAGGAGTGAGAAAGAGGGCAGTCTGAGCGATCATCCGTCAGTGTGTGGTCTAGATGAGAAGTGCTACCATTTCCACTGTCAGAGCATTGTTAGGCATCACTCTTGTATTATTGTATGGTGTTTCATACTGCTCAATTCTAAACTACATGTCCTCCTCTGGTCCTTTGATTGAAGCACAGCGTGACACTTTTCTCACTTTTAGACAGCTTATCTTTTATCATGCCAGGTAAAGTGCACTGTTTAAGTCTTTCCAAAGGCACAGCCTGTACAACACATACCATTGCTGTTTGTAATCAAAGGCGATGTAAAGAAATAAAGCAAACCCATTCATGCTCTCGTTCTTTCTTTGCGACTCTGTGCTGTTGTTCTGAGGACAGAGAGAGCTGAGGTCGCTAGGACAGAGAGTGGAGAAAAGCAGAGAAAACAATAGAGACAGAAAACACTTTGCTGTTGATTTTATCCGAAGGTCACATTCATTCCTTTCAATTTCGGGCCAGCTGCCTGCCTCCCTTCTCCTCAACAGAGAGGAACAGGCTTCTCCAGAACACACACAATAAAACAAAGAGTAATACACATGTCAAAGTGTAAAAACTTCAAGAAATCTCCCATTCTGCTTTTTCTTGCAGTGTATACTGAGGTATGACAGATTGTATGAGCAAACTGTAGATGGAAGTGTGACAAAGTGGGTGAGATTCCTGCACTCACCACCTGTCCCGTGCATTTATTAATCTGCCCACATTTATTTTACACATATTTTAATTTCATGTTGTATTCATTTTCAGCTTGTTATAGTTTTACCATTGCTTTTGAGTAACATTTCAACACTCACTACCTGTGTTATAACTACCTTGTGTTATAACCATTTTTTACATCAAGTACTCACACACCCATAGTTTAGTTTCAGTTCGACTTATCAGTTGCAGGTTTGAGTAGTTGATTGTTTGTTTAATTCATATTCACCATTTCTTTGTTCATTCGTCTGATCCACCATTGAGTAATGTTTGGGGAGGAGCCGTCAAGCATTTCTGGACGAAACCAACTGATGCGGTTTATTTTGTTGAGATATTTCATATGTTTGGTTTATGCATTTGAGGGATAACTGGGGGGAGTTATTTACCTTTTGAAAAGTGTTCTTTAAATGTGTTGAAGAGCATGCATAGGGTCAAGTTTTGTGGAGATCTGAATAGGTTTAATAAGGTTCGTAGGCCGGCCTCTGTGATAATGGGGTATTCTGGGGTATATTGAAAAAAATGAGAAACTGTGCTGATACAAATACATGCTTCGTTTAAGTTGGTATGATTAGATTTAGTTATTTTCTCAAGTTGTATCATTTACATGTGTATGTGGTCGAACACTGTAAATAAACATGGAACGTGATGGAATCTAAGAAGTCTGCCTAGCTATCATTGACACTCTGGCTATGCTACATCACAGAAAGGAGGAGTCATCTCCTCTGCTGTCCGTCTGTCTCTACCCCTGTACTATAGATACTAAGGTAGAGATGCGTACAGGTCCGCTTAGTTCCTTGTGATTGAGACTCAACCTCAGGCCCGAGTCAGACCGGCGCCAAATAATATGCAATCTCAGGTCTCTGTGTTCGTAGTCATCGCACCCTGATTATGTGGCCCATCATAATCATTATAATGAGAAAAATATGGTTTCTGAACTTTAAAACATCTATTGCTGTTCTTTTTTAACATGGCTACCAGCTAATTATTGCTCTCTCACTCTCTCTCTCTGTGTTTTGGCCTGATTGGTCTAATTATCCTGTAGTCTATTCAGACTGGGTCTGACTGTTCTTGGGTCACTTGTGGGGCAGGTCTCTATTGTTATGCCTCTGCCGTGGCTCGAGGCATTATGTTTTCCGGTTGTCTTTCTGTTTGTGATATCTTAAGACCCACTGGAGGGAATACCTGCGAACGTGGCACAAATGTCCACTTGGACACAAGGAGGAACTTTTGGAGGTCAAAGTGACCTCACGAAATGTGCTTTTGGCCATAACTCAAGAATCCATACACTAATCCTGACAACATTTCACACAAATGTCTAATAGGATGAGATTATAAAGTGACCTTTTATATCCAAAAGGTCAAAGGTCAACTTCACTGTGACATCATAATGTTTCTGTTCATTATTCAACGCCATAATTCAGGAACAGAAGGAGACATTTGGTCAGATAGTTAACTGAAGATGTGTGTAAAGCATCCACTACACCAAAAACTACACTTAATTTAATAATATATATTATACCTTTTTATTCAATTCCTTCAACGTCTTCAATACATATATTATGTAAGTCTGGAAAGACATGGATGTAAACTGCGACTGGTTGGATGCACGCATAGAGGTAATTCTATTTTTAAAATGAATTCATGCACAGAAATGATTCTATGCACATTGGTTTTTGTTGCTTGTATGGCATGTATGCACTGCTGAACCCAAATACAGCACTTTGTTATGGTCACATATCCAAAGACATTAACATGTCATGTATTCTGTTGTTATTTTAAGTTAGCATTTATGGCTTAAGAATACCTTTTCAAGAATCGAAGACAATTTAGATCCCAACTGCATCTCCAAAATATGAACCATTTTTATCAAGGTTCAAGTCTCAGTTGGGATGAATAGAGCAGTGATGACAACGTCTTCATGCTTTCACACATGTTCTGGCCTAATTCCAGGGTCAGGAAATGAAATGAACACAGTGCCACATAATTAACCCATACAATGTCAGAAAGGATTATTATTGTACAAAGACCCTAAACAAAAGACAGATTAAGCACAATAGTCAAAGACTGAGGTATCTCATTTCATTTCGTTTGCTGTCTAGATTTAGGCTGTAGGCTGTTTTGTTTTGAGCTGATGCACCTCCCTTCATCAGCCACATAGTACTCTTGTTATCAACTTATTCTCTCAGATCACTGCCAAGAGCATTTGGATCAATTGGATTCCACCAAACTCATGTTAGCAACTCCACTCAACACAGTAATGAACCTCTGGGGAGTGAGAGAGTTGGCAATGAGGGCAGACGGATTAGAAAATGAAGAAAAAACAAAGTAAAGGTAACAGCCAAAGTGAGAGAAATGATAATGGAGGACAGCTGAAGGCGATGCAGCAGCCATTCTCTGCTGAAAAAAATTGATTTTGAGGCCTTTATTGTTCTAATAGACAGCAAAGACTGAATTGCCATTACAGTTTGACTTTATCTTTTAGCAGACACATTGTATATGTTAGCAGCAAACTGGAGGTCTGGAACCAGGTAAGCATATCAAAACTAGACGGGCTATCAGACAACGCAGATCTCCATCAAGGCCAAAAACCCTATCTTACGTTGTTGACAAAAGTAGAAAAATAATTAGTGTATCTGCCCCATGATTTGGATCCACACAAAATGTAATGGGTTCTTCTTTGACACATGCTACACCCTTCCACCAAGGTCATGAAAATTGAGCCAGTAGTTTTTCCATGATCCTGCTGACAAACAGAATTCTTGGCGGACTTAACAAAGTAGCATTACGAAACCCTATATCCTGATAGTTTCTAATACTTGAATAAGACTGATAAAATGTCATTCAGCTATCAGTTATTGCTCCACTCTGTCCCGAGGAAGGTAGTCAGTATAATTAGGTTTGGCGGACGCAGGGATTATTGCCTATCTTATTGTTTAGCGAATTGATAAAGGATTATGTGGAGCAGGGGAAAGCAAAAGGATAATTGAATACAAAAAAAACTGAAGAAAAATATAGAACGACATGGCTGGGAAACTTTTTCAGTCTTTTAAGCTTCTTTGTCCCATGTTAAGTAACCCAAAGTGACAAATATCTACCAGTGTTTGGTTCTACTAGGGCTTTTGGTAAACGGATGAAGATGCTTTTCTGGCTTTGCCTCAAGGAATACGCCCCAACAGCTCGGGCGTTGTGCCCCTCTAACCTTCGCTCTTCTCTTTTTTCTCCTCTCTTTTTCTACTATTTCTTCTCCTGTACCTCCAATTCTTCTTACTGTTTCTTTCATCATATCATTATATCACCACTTCTCTGTTATTACTTTTACATGTGTTTTAAGCATACATATAAGCATGTCATTTCGTTCTCTACTTTACCTCCACTATACTCCATCTACCTCTGGTTAGTGACTTAAAGAGGGCTTAAACATTAAACATCTTTGATATTTCAAATGTTCAGATTTCACTTGTGTGTCTTGATCATCTCTTGTGAGGAAGAATGAATGAAATGATTGTTCTACTTTAGTGCTAAGCTGGCATATCCCCTTAATATCACCTCTCTATTTTACCCATTTTTCCAATGATAGTGCTGTGAAAAGTAGACTGGCGATATTTGATGGATGAGGGTGTTTGATACCCACAGGCAAGCTGTTAATTGTTACCTTCAGCCTTTGTTAGTAGCTGCTAAGAAGCTTTTAGCACTTTTTCGCTTATTGTTTTAGCAGACAGTACTCTATATACCTGTACGTTAACTGGACAGCAAAAAAATAGAGGGTCATCCCTACCCTCCTAGTCTTTGACTATGTCTTTGACGTAAACTAACATTTTAAAAGATTGAGAGAGGGCGTAATGCATCATAGGATAACTCTCAAAACCATGCCCACTGAAGGGGAAAACAATAGGCACCACAATATGAAACTGCATGCTGAAACCTGCTGAAACCTGCTGTAACGCTAACGAAAATCCCTAAAGCAAGCTAAAAACATTAGATTGAAGCATGTCAAAGGACTAGTTTGGTACCATATGCCTACCAGAGATGACGAGTTAGCTGTAAGTAAGCTAATGTTGCAACCATAATACTGCATAGCTTTCTGATATATATCCGCACTACAACAAAGTATAATGCTGAAATAACTCCTTACATAACTGCTACAACCACGTAAAAAACAATTAGTCCTAGTACATTAGCTGTTACAATTTATCATTCGAATAATTTATAATAAAAATAAAATTGAAAACTCAGTTAGCAACACATAACAGGACTTACCATTAACGGAAATTAGTATCGCAATATGACCCTAACAAACAATCGACTGAACATTTTAGAACGTTATGTGTGCTCATACATTTACTGTCAAAATGCTTCAGTTGAACTTACAGATAGCCAGTTAGCCTTAAACTGACAGTCAGATATTTGACTTAGTGATAAAATGCTTGCTGCACAGATTAGCATAATATGTCAGGATCTCTTTGCCTGTATCCACTTTTGAATTTATTAAAGCTCAGTTTTTCAGTTTGACTGTTTAGTTATTTATTTCCCCCTCTTTATAGTGCATCCCACCACACAGCAGCTTAAAGGCATGTTTCTGTTGTTTGCTAGCAGACCGAATTGACAAGGAGGCACCCTCATGTAATACAAAGTCAATGGAGACCTGTAATTGTTTTCTTTACCAGTGTAGACGGGGCTTAAATGTTATCTGTCAGTCAGGGCACTGTAAGGGCTATCTTGAAAGTTCAAATTGCAAACAAATAAAGGGAGATGGATGTTTCAAATGTAGTTTGAATGATAAAAATCCATTCAGCCACTGTGGTGAGACCCATGTCTAATGGCAAATTTGAGGCTGTAGGTTTCAAGAGGTATAACATCAGTAAACTGGAGCTGGGGGATTTCAGTATCTGACCTAGAGAAACATACATTGATGAGAATGTAAGACCCTTTGAAAGGTCTTGTTAATGTGTCATATTACGGGGATATTAAGCTTGGGAACATAGATATCCTCCCCCCAAACGCTGATAGACAAAGTTAGTAACAAGCCATGGAAACATGTAGCAGCTAAAAAAAACAAAACCAAAAACCAAAATGGATTTAACTTGTCAGTTGACCAAGTACACAATGCCAAATTGGTAATATTGACCCTTGTCTGCTGGATGTGTATATAGGCAGCTGTTTCCTAACCAGTTGCCCTTATCAACCTTGGTTGATGATGCATAATGGGAATGTCGTGTTGACAGTTTCCTGCCTGCAGTGGCCAAAGAGCTAATTAATGCAGCTTTTAGTAAATTTTCTGACTGAAATCAATTAATTTAAATAGAGTTGCTGCACCCAAAGTTCATCTGTTTGATGATTTCATGAGTTCAACTTGATGGACTTATGAACATGCAAACAAATGTATACACGCCATAACAAACGTCAGACTGCATATTTTCAGTTGTTCGTCAGACACAAAACAGCAACACCCCACTTCACGCTTTGTGCCTTCAGTTGGATCCAAGCCACCAGGAAGGATCACATACGAAAATTCCCGTGTCCGTGTGTGTGTTTAGGCATGTGTATGTATCCACCAGCTCTCTGCAGCTCTGTAAACAAGGGCGTGGTGTGTGTGGCGTGGCTCAGAGTAACCTTGCTCAAGGACGTTCTCATGTTTGCATAAAAGTGTGTGAGAGCAGGTAGGGCAGGCGGGATTCAAACCTACAGGACTGATAGTCATTGTGCTGAAGGACGCCATCCATCACAAGTCTCAGTGGTGCAAATCATAATGGAATCAACTCAGTGTGTATATTTAGTTTATGTTTTGAGGTTGTAGGCCGACGCTGAGTGAATGAGGAGTTTTGGTGCTAGGTGACAACATACTCAGGATTAGAGGATGATGTTTTGGCTGATTTATCTCTCTCCGTCGTTAGCTGCTTCCCTCCGCAGTGTTTTGGCTTGCTGCCAGCGTGTGTATACTCTGGGAAAAATGGGCAAGCCCTGCATGAGTCATGCTTGGATGGGGGACACACATCATATCTGTCTAACTCATCAATTTTTCAATGATATCCGATGCTGTCAGAGTGACAGCAAGGAAGAATAGGTATGACCACCATCGCAAAGAAAGAGGGAGACAAAAAGAGATAATATGCTATTAAGATGAAAAGATGGGGGAGGGGGTCGGGGGGGGCGCAACAATGTCAAGGTGACTGCTAAAGCTTGTGGCAATCACTAATAAATGAGTTGGCTGTGCAGAAACTGAGAGCAAGTGTGGTAAATGAAGCCAAGCGTATCCTCTCTGCAAACTGTTTTGTCGCCACCTTCCTCATTTTACCATCACCCAAATCGAAATAACACACATGCAGCAGTGTATGAGCCCTGTGTCATTTAAAGTGAAGGTTTCAGAAGGCGAGGCATGAAATCTGAGCACTAGATAACAGTGTTCCGGATCCAAAGTGACTTTCGGCCCTTAGTCTATTCCCCGTTTATGCCACACACCCTCTGAAGACGTAAGGTGAACGGACAATGGATGATTTAGCCATTGTGGAGCTTGTGGAGTGTTATGCAACAGCCTATTTCTTCTTACATAACGCTGCAGTTTCAGAGTGGAAGATTAGCCCCGCTATACTGTTCTCCTTGTAGCAGATGCCACAGCCGATCTCCTCTCGCAGGCATTATGCATACATGTCGACAAGCTGATTAGCTGTATAGAGCCGGAATTACCCTGAAAAGGGAGATGCGGAGATACCACATGATGGTATATCTGGCTCAGTTGCAGAAGCCTGTGGGATATAAAAATATTCACCAATATTAATATTTAAACTTCAAATCACACATAAAATTTGACATTAGAGTTGGCATATAAAATGAAATGCTAAAACTGTATTAAGCTTCCTCACACCACGTGGAAGTGTCAGATGTGTGTGTCCATAGAGAAGGGGAAAAAATTGATTGCTTTTCGTAGGGCATCCAGTAAAAATCTATTTATCAGTCATTTCTCTGTCCATGCTGCTCCACTGGCCGATTCATAAGCTAATAAATACTGCAGCTCCATATACTTACACTGGTATGTCAAGTTAGACTCAAGCAGATACAGGCTGTGATGGACCATTATTGGGGAAATGAGAGAGAGGCTGATGAATAGTTTGCATTTCCACCACCCGCAGGGCTATTAATATGAAACCTGTCAAACCAAATCATAAGCATCAGCAAATTCTTCACCTGGTCAGCCCCTTTTCTTAAGGCATTTAGATGTGAAATACCTTGACTGATTGGAACAGCTGTCACCCATGAGTGTTGCTGAATCCACCCTTCGGTACATCTAGCACTTGCCTGTCTGTTGTTTCTCTGTTGTTTTCTCTTTCTAATCTGCCTGTTTGGCACTCATGTATGAGATCTAAGAGGGGAAATACAGAGACGTTGAGGAAATGCAAATAGATCGAGAAGACGATGTGTGTGGAGGTGAAGCTGTATGGGTGCTAGAGAGGAATCATGATAGAGTTGTCTGGAAAAAGAAATGAAACCAAGAATTGAAATAATTTAAAATGCATTCCGCCTTTGTCTATTTTCCTTCAGCTTAATTGACTACCAGTATGTGCAGCGAAAAGAAAATGAGGTTTTGACACCTTCAAAAGGAGCTTTGATCTCAAAGCACCTTGAGGCCCCGGAGGATCATCAAGGTTCCCTGTGTCCTTTTATCGCGCAGTCTCTCTCTCTCTCTGCCCCTTGCTCCTCCTCTCCCCCGCTCGCTCTTCTTTTTCTGCTTGGTGTGATCGGGGAGAGCTCCCTGAGACTGCCTCACAGCCTCGTTCTGGCGCCGCCTCATTCCCATTCTGCTCTCGTCAACAGCGTTTACCTCAACACACTCTCACACATTGCAAGGTCATGTTAAAATATTTCGGACCGATCTCCGGATTTCTACGCTGTTGCTCTTCGTCTGCCGCACAGAATTCCAAAGCCAATTTTCTTTGTCTTTGAGAAAAAGGAAGGAGAGACTAATCAGAGGATTACACCAACATTTTCTGAGAGATATTTGACAAGGTCAGCAAGTTTGTACTCAAGTTTTTAGAATAATATTTAAGAGGTAAAGCTTCCCTTAAGTAATGCAACAAAACACCAACTGATTTGGTTGATTTTTATCATTCCAGTCCGTAGGCTTTCCCCCCCAACCCTCTGAGGATCTTTCAGAGGAGGAGTGAGCATCTTTGATTGTTTTATTGAACTCAGGAGCAAAAAGAGATGCTGTCTTCCTCAGGCACTTGAGGTGTTTAACGTATATGATAGAAATGTCGGATATCACGTATCATAAAGCAGAGCTGTTTGCCTCTAGTCCAGTGGTTCCCTCCTTTTGGTCAGATGTTACGATACATCAATTTTCAAAGTATTTTCCAAATGTGTAACACCATTATATAAAAGTGGATGTTGTTATTTTTTTCATACAATTAAACAGGTTAATATTTAGGCTGGTTTGGTCAGAAATTGTACTATAATTTATCCATTAGCTGGTTATTTTTAGCTAACTTCTTCACAATTTATTACTGTAAAGTTTATGTTAATAGCTACTTTTAAGTTAACTATTTCCACCGTTTCTCCATTAACGTAATTAGCTAGTAAAGTTAAACTTATTATCAGTCTAATTTAGCAAAGTACTTCAACCATTAATACATACATTATAACTATTTGAATTGTTTATCCAGTATTTTAGCCACAGTGTTTTTTCATCTTCTGTATTTTTTACCATTTTTTTCACCTACTGCAAGATGTAGAGTGTTAAATTCTTTTTTTTATCATAATTTATATTTTTTCTAACTAGTTGAGCTGCTCCACAATCTAACAGTACTTGCTAAGTACCCCATGGCAACAGCAGATGTACCACCTGGTTGGGAATACTGCTGTAGTCTATACACCCCCTACCTACGCCACTGATTGACCCACAAAAAGAAAAGGAAGACGAGCTAACCTCTGGATAAAAGAGCCAAAACGTTACATTCTTCCTCCTGACATTAGCTGACAGCTAAAAGAGATTAAGGGCTACTAAGCAGTAGTTTAGAAGCAGCCGTGTTTAAAGAGCAGCCAAGGCTTATTGTCAGTTACCTACCAGTCACTTCATTTCAATGTTGCAGGCCTGACTGCTCCTAGTCATTCAAAGAGTTTTTTTCTTCCTTCTGTTTCCAGAGATATGTTCGCTTTAGGGAAATGGCCATTAAAATGTCATTACCGCTACACTAAAATCATTTTTTGAAAAGCACTGGTTCCCAGCGGCTTCCCGCCGTAATGGGCTCAATACATTCCCTCAGCACGGGGAAGAACACTAATGTTGCGGAACACAAATGCTAATCTCTCTGTAAATATCACTCAAATTCACTCTCCCTTCTGCTTTTCAGTCATAATAGCATGGATTCATACTGCTGTGCCCTGGCAAATTGAATTAATTCTCCAGGCAAAGGTGTTATGATTATTCTAAGCTTCCTAGTGCGTGGGCGGTAATGGAGATGATCCTGACATTTTCACTCCTCCCAAAAGCATTTCCCTCACCCTCCCCACTTTTCTTCTTCGCTGCACTATCTCAAAGGACCAGTGATTACATTTTGATACACGTGCACCTCACTAATCGCTCTTTGTATTCATATTCATGTCTTAGAATCAATATTGGATTCTGGCATACATGAGAGTGGGTGGAAAGACTGCAATGGTCAGTCCATAACATGAATCAATTGATTAAGTGCCTAAGAAGCTGGAAGCACTTTGCTATTTGAGACGTTCGAACCCCCTTTTCACAATGAGATCATCTGTTAGCAGTCCATCAAGCTCCACTCTTAGGAACTCATCCTCATCTAACTTAGTTCACGACTGAGAGTCTGTTTCCTGTTGTGCCTCCACATTGATTCTTCTCGTTTATCCTGACTGTTCAACTGTGTCATATATTCAGCTGATCTCTCTCTACAACATTAATCATGGCCACCAGCACTTCCACTTTCAACGCCATTTGAGCATGCTCAATTATTACCCTAATTGAGGTTGCCATCAGTGCATGGCCATACTGTGGCCTTGCCTGAATACTGTAACCACTTCATACTGCACCAAAGAGCGGTTAGGATGCACATAAATTTGGCTGTGATTATACCGCTCATTAACTTACTGTACAACCTCTGCACTTATTTACTCAATTAACTTGCTATTTTAAGTTCTGTTAACATTAGGATGTTTTATTTTCCTTTTTTAAATAGTTAATCAGCCATGAATAATGGAAAACCGCTGCAAGCAAAAGCCACACATTCACCTCTGAATATCTTGGCATATGGAAGGGGGCAAAATAAATGCACATAGCTAATGAGATAATGGAATCAATGGAGTTGTCGCTGCAGTGGGCAGATAGCGGTGTGCAAACATGGCCCCCTGTGTAAATGAGCTTGACCTGAAGTGACACCCAGGAAGTGTTCCTGCCAATGGAATGGGTGGCATGGCAGTTACTGCTCTGGATCTTATGGCAGTGCAGCACAAAACTGCAACAGAAGATTTACTGCCAGACAGAGAATTAGTCTGTAATGGGGCTGTCTGGTATGTACTGTGTCTGTTTCTCTCTCTCTCTCTCTCTCTCTCTCTCTCTCTCTCTCTCTCTCTCTCTCTCTCTCACCGTTGTTCCGTGCCTCTCTGGCAGACTGTAACTCTGTAAATGACTTTGACCTTTCCTGGGACTGAGGACAGGAACCACAGAGGGAGAGGAGAGAGAAAGCGGGAGATGAGAGTAGAGTGGGTGGTTGACTGTAATAAACTCGAAGCAGTGGGCGGCTGTCAACACTAATAGATGGGAGAAGGGAGGGGGTCACCGGGTTGATGAATACTAAAGGTGCCTGAGTCCTCAACAAGTATTGTGTTTTTTACCAGGCTGATGTGTGTGAAATCTGATGCTAAGCATCATCAGACAACAAGCAGCGAGGACCTTTTTGGTGATGCAAGGAAAATAACTTTGATAAAAAACATATCGTTAACCACATGACTGCAGAGAAGCAACGTTATCATATGTCTAAGCACAACTTGATGACTGCAGTGTAATTGTATTGCCTTACAGTGTAATATGACTGTTTAGTTACTACTGCTATGTTAATTGCGTCAGTGCAATGCATTCACAAACAGACAAACTTTTTTACACCTTTTTTAATAGGATCCCCATTATATAATGTCAGATGTGATGTGAACCTAGGGGTATCTTTGGGTATTGATGGTTAAACAGGACATCAATAACAAGCTGCTGTGTAGGCAATCCAGAGAGGGAAACGTAAAACTTTCTGGGCTGGGGAACTGAGTGGTCCACAGAGATCTCATCTAAAAGAAACAAACCAGGTATTTAAAATCAGTAAAAGTACTGAATAAAAGTAGAACAGTTTCTTGTTAAAGATCTGTGTTTAGCTTATGGAGTTCAGAGAAGGGCAGAGCAGCCGCAAACATTTGCTTCAGCAATCTTCTCTGAAAACTAGAAATCCAGAAGATCAATGACTCAAACTTTTCATCCAGTTAAAAGATATAGTTAAAAACTAGCAAGTTCTAGAGATAATCATAAATGTGGCTTTAAATTGGATAAAAGGTTGATTTATCCTCTTCCTGCTGTAGCAGATATAATGTTTTCTGTCTTAAAAGAAACTACTATTCTGCTCATTTTTATGTTCATACTTGTGCTTCTACTAGAACATGTTTACATGCTTTAATGTTAAAAAAACACATCATTTTTCTCATACTGTCCGTCTGAATATACCTGTATTCACCCTCGGAAACGCTCGTCTTTAGCGCCTGTCTCTTTAAGACCCCTTCATGAAAAAGATCTGTTGGCTTGTTGAATCTCATGTGTTCTGATCAGGCAGCAAAAAAACTGACTGGTTTGTCTTACTTTACAGGTTGTGGGTTGGTAGGCGCTCCACATACTCAAATATGTGAACAAGCACTGAAGAGTGAATTTTTCATGATATGTCAATGTTAAATGCTTACATTTGTCAAATAGCACCGGACACAAAGTACAGCTGAGGCTGATGGGTATCTCATTAGTTCTGCAGTTGTTACGCCATAAACCAAGGTATAGGACAGATTAAATTTGTTGGGGTGGGGCAGTGGAGGAATATTTATGGAGAGAAAGGCAGTTTTATTTTATTTGTTGAACTTTTTAGTCACACTCACTTCCACAATGTACGTGTAAGTTTAGGGGATTTTTGTGCTCTTTTTGTTTGTTTGTTATCTTTCTGAATGTTCCTGCATTCTTCTCATAATGTTGATCCTCTTTTGTCTGTAGGAACGGGGAAAGATCGGCGTGATCTTCAACGTGGGAACAGATGACATAACCATCGAGGAGAGTGCAGTGATGGTGAGCGACGGCAAATACCATGTGGTGCGATTCACACGGAGCGGTGGTAACGCCACACTACAGGTGGACAACCAGCCGGTCATCGAACGTTTCCCCTCAGGTAGGAACAGGGGCAGTCTGTGGACGGGGGGAGCAATCAGTGCTGGATTTGAACCTTTGCAGTATTGAATATATAGATAGACTGGGAAACACATTGGAGAGAGAGAGCAAGAAGGAGCTCCAGAAAGGAAAAATTTGTTAATTCAGCCTCTCTTTAATGTGTCATTAAAAGTTATGTTGATAGAACATTCTGTGAGGGTTATGGTGTTTTTACTGTGCCCTTCATATTAAGAGCATGCCTGCATTATTCTAGGTAATTAAGACAGGTTCTGGTCTAAAACGCAGGAAGAGCCAAGCATGCCTCCCTGGGGGTGGTAATCTCCCATCGAAGAGCTTCCAGCTCTGCAATTAGTGCACCATCGTAGCTCCTGGCACTGTGGAAGCCAATCCTGAATCCAAGCCAGCAGAATGTGAATATGCCAGTCAGACCTGGTTGGTGAGCATGATACAGAAAAAGGACACTTCACAGTTGGTAAAGTATGTGGAGGTGTTTATAAGTCATGCCTCGGCTCCTGACACAACATCCTTACACATACAGACCTAAAAGGAGGGCAAACACCCGATGAGTCAATGCTGGGAGTGTGCTTATTCCCCAACTTGTTGGTAATCATGGTTTTCTATTATGTCCTGAATTATGAGGCTATTTTCTGTTGCTCTCAGCTAATTTCTCTCTCCACTGTGTTCCCCCTTTGTTCATGGTTGTTCAAAGGAAGACATTTTGTGTTCCCATATGAGTTTGCATAAACCAGGCTCTGCTGCCTGCCAGTGTTGGCTGTTAATGATCACATGGAAAACTTATAATCTTTTTAGGAAAAATATCAAACCATTCCTAAATTCACAAACAATTTTGCCCACCAGTGTTTCTATTCTACATCGATGCTGTCCGACAGGTAAATCTCCATCCCCGCTGAAGTCAGTGCGTTTCATTATCCATCATCTAAAAACACTGTATCGTCATTGTTTCAAGCAGCAGTGAGCGCTCTGCTAATGTGCCGATGATATTTACGCCCGTTGACATATAGAGCGATGGGACTGTGGCATTCTCTGTCACAGCAGTGATCCCATATTTTGAGGCTTTGTTTTCGGCATTGAGAGAAGTGTATTCTCTTGCTCATCCGTCAGCACAGCGAGGCCAGACTGAGGGGCATGCATCACAGCCAGAAGAGGAAGCGCCCTGTGACAGTTCACTCCTTTCACTTGTTATTATGATGGAAATGCAGCCCTTTTCCCAACAGCACGCACTCCAAAGGAGAGCCTTCAACTAACAAAAGCACTAACCGCTTAGAAAATAACAGAAAAGCAGCCTGTTAACATCGGAAAGTGAATGTCATCATCCAAATCTATATTTGTTTCATCAAGAAATGCGCAGCACATATTGTATTCCTTTTATACCCCTTCCCTTCCGCCCTCCTTGTCGCTGTTGTTGTCTTTGTTACACACTTCTTTTCCTTTTCCTTTGCTTGATCAAGAATTGAAGAGTGTTATTTTGTTGTTGTTTGTTGAGTTTTGTGTTTGTCTGCCGGGGGCTGGAGCCCGTCTGAAGTTTTAGGAGGTTATGGGGACTGAGGAAAGGAAACGGATGACTTTGGTGTGTAGAATAGCTTTGATTCATTTATGTGCGCTAGATGCACTCAAACTATTTTTGGGCGCCCTCTTTGAAGACTCCGGCGCACGCTTTGAAGGTTCCAGTCATCATTGCCTGGTGGGGCGGCATCCTAGGGAAACAGAGATGTTACACATTAGTAAAGCAAAACCTCGGATGAGGTTGAGGCACAAAAGGGCGGAGGAATACTTAGAGGAGAGAGTGAGTAAAGGGTTGCGGGGGGGTTGCAACTTCCTAATAGACAAGAGGTGCTTAAAGACAGAGTGAGGTAATGTTTTGTAGAGAGGAGAAAGAAAAGGGGAGAGCTCCCTTGTTAAGTCAAGTTTCTCTGACCAAGATTAGAGATCTTCTGACTGTCTACACGGGAAAAAACACGCCATACATCTGATCCATACAATGGGTTTCTTCTCCTGACTAATTCTTACACAGTTCCAGAGGAAAATCAAAAATCAGTCAGAGATTCAGCTTTTAAAGTGACCCATCCATCCTCTGATGGACATCTGGCAGCAGAGTCATGGTTCCCTTGACCCATCTGACCCTTGGTGACTTACTGCTGTTTATCCAAACCACCTGCTCCATACTGTACCAGTGTCATTACATCAGAATCTAGTCCCACCCTCAGTTCTCATGGAGATCCATTCAAATGCAGAGAGGTTTCAGTATCTCTTGTAAGGGTACCTGAAAATCAGAAATAAAGAGTGTGGTGATGTTGATGGGTGTGTAAAGCCTGTAGCTTCATGCACAAGAAGAATCCAGGCTGGAATTACATCCAGAGGTGCTTCAGCAATAGACCGAGTAAAGGGTTCACAAACTTTTGCACACGTGATATATCAGTTGTTTTATTTTTTAGAAACTTGCTTGAATTTCGAAAACTCAGTTTTTGCCTTGTCATTATGATGTATTGTGTGTAGCTTGATGAGGAATACCATGGATTTTACTCACTTTAAATCAGGTCTAAAGTTTGGAAAAAGTTCACATACTTTTTCCCAGCACTGTAAATGCCAGATTGAGAAGTTGTCATAAAAGATACCTCCAATGGGGCATTCTGTTACAGGTGTCAAATTTGTCCGGTTCCTCTAGAAGAACAGGGAAGTGCAATTTCCTGCGAAACCTCCCTCCCCAAAGGAATGCTGTGACCCACATCAGGTCGTCTTGTAGGGATACCGCTGTAGTTCTGAGCCCCGTCTAATGCTTTGTGCACACAGTTATATGTGGGATCCTCACATAGACCATGGCCCCAGAACTGTTAAAGTTCCCAGAGGGAGAAAAGAGATATTGTAAATCTGTCACCTAGCAAAAGAAAGAGACTGTCTGTGACACACATATTTACACACACTATAATTAGGGCTTAGATCGAGACTTGTTTGCATTGTGTTATAGCCTGGGCTTCCCAGCAGCTGGTTTTTAAGCAGAAGGCCAGGGGATGATGTGGACAGACAGGATGTTGACAGCAAACATGGTCGTCACGGGTCAGGCACATTCAACAGCAAAGCAGCACGCCTCCTGATGTCCCACAATGTGATGTTTGTAGTCCTCAGGGAGTGTGTGTTTTCCTTTTGGTCCGTGTCTGATTATACGTGTGACAGTACACGCATCTATCGCCGTGCATGACATCGTGTGTGTGTGGGTGTGTGATTCTTTCTTCATGTGTGTCTGTGTGTGCATGTATGCATTTGATGGATAGAGAGCAGACCAAAAGTGTCAGAGGAGCACCCAGCCAGCTAATCCAGTGTGTCAGGTGTCCCCGGTGGGTCTCACAGCAACAGTTATTGGCCCATCCCACCTCCCACATTCCCAAAATGGCAGACTAGCTGAATAAAAGCATCCCTGCGTCACACTGAGCACCTCAACCTGGCCACAGATAAAATGGCAGATGTTAGCAACAGTGCCATACGGAGTGTAATTGTTTCACATCACAAGTCCCTTCATTTACTGGTCACTGCTGTGAGAAAAGGTGTTTAGTCTGCAATGGTTTATTTGCAATGCCCTGAAGAATTTCTGATTTCATTTCTGTTTGCCAGGACATCACAGCCTCGTCACTGTTCTGAATTAAAACTCGTAGCTGAAAGCAATGCTTCTAGTTTGAGCTGTAACCAGACTCCATCTTGTTCTTGTTAGAGAAGAAAGGGGGCATTTATTACAACAACGGCTGCTTCAACAGAATGTTCAAGAATATGGCAAGGGACCTAGGTTAATCATTTCTCCCCCATCCAGTTACCTAACACATACCAAACTATGTATGCAGAAGAAAACTGCCAGGGGTTGGTCGCTTCTGCATCAATACATTATTCCTCAATAACCTCACGGAACATTTAATAAAGCAAAAAAAAGACAAGTTCTTCCTCCTATAAATAAATCTTCAACTTGTAAATGATAAAACACATCCTTTCTTTATGGTTGATTACACTCAGGGTTTTGCTGCTACAGTCTTACTTTATCTGTATGATCAGTAGACACTGTTATACTCTGTTTTAGCATTTACCATTATCTTGGAATTGCAGCTTGTGGCCACAGTAGCAGATGTTCAGCAAAAGTTAAATACAATAGGCTCGCTTTTCAATGTAACTTCTGCTAAACAGTGGTCACAAGTGATAATGAGGTCACTGTGACTGTAGAACAAGTGGAGGAAGTCACATTGTTAGTGAGTTGACTCCAGTATACAACTATGCCTAAAGTTAGGTAAGATCGGCCATACCAGACCAAGACTGTAGTGACACAAGTGCATTGAATTTAATAATGGTGTGTACTTTAATTTTAATGGATTCAAGTATGAAGTATGTGTAGTTGTTTTTTTTATTAAAGTTACATAATGATAATAAACATAATATTATATTATATATTCAGTGGTGGATTAAGGTGGTCATGGGCCCCTGGGCTACTGTTTGTTTGGTCCCCCCACATTATTAATCATGCTTTATCAGAAAGAAAAAAAAACAGCTAGAACAGAAGAAGAGTCCGCAACATTAAAAAATCCTGTAAATTTAGGACTTTTCTTTGGTAGATCTTGGTCCCGCTGTTCCTTCAGTCTATCACATTTCCTTTCTGACATTTTGCACCTATACTGTCTAGTAACAGTGAGTGACGTATCATTGACAAAAAAAACTGATCTTCTGAACCCGGCCACATGATGGCAGCTGATTGGGTAAATGTGTCCCTTATCTATCCAATCAGCGGCTTAATTGTTTTAACGTTTGTAAGGGTCCGAATAGGAGGCAAGTTGGGTTTTTTTCCCCGGTGTTGTAAATAAAAAAATTAAAAGATAGTCTGGCCAATCCCGGGCCCCTGCACACCTGCTAATGAAGCAGCAGAGACAGGGCTGAAAATTCAGTTTTACCTTTGATTTCAATTTGAAGAGCATAGCAGTAAAAAAAAAAAAAAAGAAAAAAGGAAAAGGAAATCAACTACCAGCAATATTCATTCAAGCTCTTACTAACTGTGGTGTTCAGAGGTCAGATTTAGTGAGATTCAGCATGCTACAACATGAATCCCCCTATTATAAGGAGCCAGCCCCCCTTACAGCACCATCCAAAGGAATCAGAGCAGGAGAAGAAAGGGCTTCAAGGGAGAAAATCTGTATAATACCTTATGAAATATCACATTTACACACATTTAACACTGTTATGGTCATGTTAAGTCACAGAGACACCAAAACGACTCTTACGTAACCAGGTAAATTTAGGCAACATAAGGTGATGGTTGAGTTCAGGCACTAAAACGACTTGGTAAAGATTTGAAAAAACGGTTATAGATTAGTTTGACTTCAACCCACGGCCCTCCTCCCTACACAGATTTTGACACTCTTTTGCTACATTTCCTTCTATGCTCTGCACGTAACTTCACCAGTAAGAAATGCAGTGAAGTGCATAAACAGTGAATAAGAAGGTGTGTGTGGCTGAGTATGTACAGATATATATGCCCTTTTTATGGGCGTATAGAGTATATACATGTCCCTTTGCTTGAGACAATGTGCACTTGTAAGTGTGAAAAAAGAAGTGGTTTCATGATTGCCTACCTGTGTCTCAAGATCTTCTTTCATTCTTTCTCTCTTTACAAATTGCCTCAAACTAACCTTTTTTGAGATCACTGTAATTCACCAGAGTGGATTACGACATCACAGTAAAAAAGGGAGCTTCTGGAAAAATCCATCCATTTCCTGTGTGTCTATACCACACTTGGCATTTTGAACTTGTGCCCCCTTGAGCTTTAGATAATCATTATGCATTTTACAGCCAGGGTTATATTGTCACCAACACAGCAAACCGGCTGGGATTACCATACTTTGCTGCCTCATAACTGTATCATTATGACCAATGAGATCGCACAGTGCTCCATCTTCCTTCCACACTCACTTCTGCCTCACTTGCCAGTATTTACAGGCAGGAGATCTGCCATAAAGCTGTCCCTTTGCCTTAGTTTCAGACCAGGCTGCAGTTGAGTAGAATTTGAAAGGGAAGGTGGGGGGTAATGCATGGATGGAGGGGTCGACTGCAGGGGAGATAGAGGAGAAGGAAGCAATACTCTGCAGCAATGTGCTCGCGATGCATTGCTGAAAAATGATGGGCCGAGGGAGAGATAGAGAAGAGGCTTGGGAGGATGCTAGCTGCTGTCACTGCTGTGATGGATGAGGCTTTGCATGTTACTGAATAATAAGCACTTCACAAATTGGATTGCATCACAGTAGGGAAGATTACATTTACCCAGTATACTATGGTACAGCATGTGCACGCCGCTCGCACACAGTCGCACACATACAGACACAATGCACAGTGATAATTTCATATCTACTACTGCAGCTACTCGCTGACAAAATGACTTGCTGTTGAAATGCACTGAGACACGACGGTGTTCATTTTGAGTAGCACCATTTAATGCTCATCACAAATCAAGCGCAGCAAAAGAGAGATACACAAAGTACAAAGAGAGGGCCATTGCCATTCCCTGGTTTCACTCTGTAAGGCATTTTAGAGGATCTGTCCAGCGTGAAGGCTGATCATTAGAGAGAGAGAAAAGGGGAAGAAGAGAGGCGTGTATTCAAAGAGGAGGAGAGACTCTTTGTGCCAGCAAGGTCGGCAGCTCCAGCTCCTCAAGCTGAGCTGTTAATGTTCTACTCCTCGGTCAAAGAAAAGGGGTCAACAAAGCTCTCAGCTGCACTCTTTACTTCCTCCTCTTCATGTCTCTACTGTTTTTAGATATCCACAGCACACTCAAGAGGGTTTAAACATTCTTCAATTTTCCTTTTCAGAGCTCCCCTGTATTTTGAATAGGCTGTTATGTTGTGGAACATACCAAAGTCTCGTCACATGGTATGTAGCATAAGAAGGTTGGATAACATCACAACTTAAGCTGGGCAAATGTAAATATTAGTCCTTGTTGTAACTGGAGTAGTATTTATTATTCTATTATTCTGCCATCAATCTGTCATAAATTCTAAGCACGTAAGAGATGACTTCATAGGAAAGTTATAGCCATAGACTGCCCATCCTTTAAATCAGACTTCCGCAGAGAGGAACATATTAGTGTATGGGGCGATCCCTGTCATACCACCTAAATCATCACTGAAAGTGGAAAAGGATCTCCAGAAAAGAGAGAGCCCTGCTCCCTCATCCCTTCTGGCAAAAAGCTATAAGAAAGCACTCTGCAGTGCCTGTTAAAATGCTAAAAAGTAGAAAAAAACACCAGGATTAGGGCAGGAGTGGGGTGCACTCTATACAAGACAACACAGTCTTGTCTAGCTGCAGGCATATGGACTTTAGCTGAGCATGGACTAGATTTCACTTCACTAGCTTGGCCCTCCGAGCAAAGAGTATCGAAGCAGCCCTGTGTGACTCTGATGGTCCACCAAGCAGAAGATGGTCGATGAGTGTGCAGGGTGATGCACAGAGCACAGTGTGGCCTCGGAAAATCCTCTGTACTATCTTACTGTTTCAGAGGAGCACCTCTATATACTGTCAGCTAGGCCCATTTATCTGTTGGCTTCATTGCTGTCATTAATGGTGCTTAAGGTAATTACAACATGCACTGTTGCAGCAGCAGCAGGCAGTAGGCAGTAGGTCTAAGTACAACTCATTGACTAAGTTATCATTACAGCCTGTAATTAAGACCAATTTTGGAGTACTTGTATGTGATTTGAGTATGTGCGTCCATTTCAGGAGCATTAAAAAATCATTTCTGCTCATTTTAACTGCCACTCTTCCATTTAAGGTAGACATATTGAACCTTTTACGCTTTCACTACATTTGTATGAAGGATCTGTATTAGTTATTTATAGGTAAAACATATATATGATCATTTTATAATATATATGATGCCTCATAGATTAAAGTATATTGAGTATATATAATTTTCTTCGCTTTAACCATCCTATATGCAGTTGGCAGTTTAGTAGGTACACCGAGCCACAGAAATAAACACCTCTCGGTATAACACAGTACAATTCAGCACTGCAAGCTGCAGCCTCTAAAATGACCTTTAAGATGAACTGGGCCTGCATGTGATAATTATTTTCATTATGGATTTAATCTACCCATACACCTAAAATATGCTGTTAATACAAACCACATAAAATCACTATTATACCAAATTATCAACAACGGAGAATTCACAACTTCTAGTTCAGAGACTTTTATTCACACAATTTCTTTTATTTTGAAATTGCAGATGTCCCACTTTCATCACACTCAGTGGATGCACAGAATGACCTACTGTATTTTGGATGCAGAGTTTGCACCATGTGTTACTGATCTCCATCATATTACTCATCTTCATACTCCTGGGTTTTACTTGAGTACACCTTTGATTCCAGTTACTTTTACTTAAGAGAAGAGAATTAATTGGGGTTAGCCAGCTCAGTCACTTGTCACTGATGACTGTTCCCCCTCACTCTGAGCGTTCTTATTGGCCCTCTGGCGCTCTGCTACTCCTTCTGATTGGATCTTGCACAGTTGGAAGGTATCTCCAATTATTGGCCTGTGGCTATGAGCTGATGGAGAGTGAGAACAGAGAAATGAAGAAGAAAGTAATGATGAGGAGAAGAAGAGAGAGAGGAAGAGACACATTCAAGTAGTGCAGAGCGAGAGAGGGAAAAGATTGCTTTAGGTAATTAGAGAAGTGACAACTTTGATTTCCGCATGAGTGGGGGGGCTTTCTGCGGCCCACTTTGGCAGCCACCCGCACACAAATCCACCGTGGCCAAGATGAAAGGTGCTGAGGATCCTGTCGAAGAGAGAGGGTAAGAAATGAATACGAGCACATAGGATTGATAACCGCTGCACAGATAAAAGATGAGCAACAATGAGATATAATTTGTTTCAAATGCATGCTGACACGAGTGGTGGGTGATTGAACAAAGGAGTGTAGTGGGTAGGTAAATCGCTTTCTTATCCTTGCGTTTCACATAAAGAAACACAACTTGCCTGCAATCTGTGACTTAAAAGGAAAATCTTTCCATGTACACGTTTATTTATTTCTAAATCTCGTTTCTTTCAAATAAAACTCTGGCTGGCTAAATTCAGATATTTTACTAGATTTTGGGTGCAGCAATCTTTCTTATTCTGTCATGTTACTGACATCCCAATCTGGGAACCCACGGGCTATCAACCTGACGTCAATTTAGCCTCTGGGGCAATGGCCAATATTTCAGGCTTTCCAGTGTAGCCAGCAGATATCCGGGCAAAGACTTCCCCTTTCTGAGACAGCGTCCACCAACACTTTACCTCACCTGCAGGTAGAGTTCCCTGGCAGTATCCGTATGTACACCGCGGTCTCATTTCTCAAAATGAATAAAGCAAACTGACGGTTACCTGAAGCATGATTCAGCACAGCTCCAGATCATAAAATGATATACAGGCAGCCTATCATCTAAGAACTTACTTGTTTATTTATTGGTTTGGTGATTGCTTTATTCATCGGTCAAACACATATTACTGCAGGTGGAAATCTGCTGAAGATATTCAACTGTATAAGAAGATATTTATATCTCACCCTAATGTTCCACAGGCTTGTTCGAGTATTCATAAGAACCCACAAAATTTGCTTCTAGAAATTTATGTGAGAATTTTTTTGTCCTAAAATGTTGCTTGGTGTTAAATGGCTTTAAGAAGGCGATTTCTGCAGGGATGCATTTAGTAGAACTGGGTTACAGTGCATAGGGCAGCTGTTTCTTTTCCCCATCTGCTCCAAAACATCCGGTGGATATGAGAGCAATCCATCTAAAGTTACCTAATGAAAAACAGAATGAGGCTAGCTTGACAGAGAGCGGTTTCTGTGAGAGGCAGGGAGAGCAGGATGGCCGCTGGCCAATCGTATCCAATGTAATCTCCATTCTTGTGGATGGATTTCCGATGTGGGTGTCCTGTACAAGGGCATCTGGCTGCCTGCAGAGCTACATGATATACAGTTGGCTCCTTGGAGAGTCTCCACCAGGCACTCACTCACGTGTTCTTACACAGACACACACATATGTACTGATACAGAAGGAGACAGAACAGTGTGTGATTCATTTGCGGGATTAGCAGCGCACTAGAATTCCGGTTCTCCCAGACAGGCATAGAAACAGACACTCTACACTCCAAGCACGCCGCACAGGTCTCACGGACGTCCTCCACCTTGCTGTGTGTGTCCCTGAAGTGCCAGTCAATCAGTGTGCCCTTGCCTTGCCCCTAGCAGAGCAGCTGTGATACCCACCCAGGAAGGGTCCCATCATGGCTGTTAATCCAGCTGATGCTCCAGGCACCGAACATGGGCCGCAGGAGGAGGACCAACAGCTTTCTGGCTCCCTGAGTGGAGATAGCAACAGTGTTTCAGGGGGGATGTTTTGAGCCTCAGGGAGTCCAGATGGTGGCTGGCCAAACACGCATGACTAGTATGGACCAGCCTCTGATGTTTTGGCTCATACCTTGGCTTATTTTTTTGTCGGATAAACTATTTATACGCCCTTATAATGAGAATACACAAGCCTTGTGCCCATATGTCCACCAATTACACAGTTTACCTGGTGAAGAGGAGAATTACAGCATCTGTGACTGGCAGAAACAGATATGTTTGGAAATGATCGTGCAAACACACGTCAGTCAGTGTTATCAGTTAGGTAGTCATAGTCATATCTTGTGTGATGTCATCCTTCTTGTGTGGGTGCTCCATTCCCTTGATGGATAATGCTCCTTGGACTACTTTAATATGTCACAGTATTTGCTTTGCAATGACACCCAATCTGTGTTTTCCACCATTGTTTCTGCCTTATCGGCCTCGTATTTCTACAACGCCTCAGTGCCGTGTTCCCCATTGTTTGAACAGATCTAAGTTTAAAAAAACAAAACGTAATTGTCATTTTACTTCTTTCTTATTGATGGAAAAAGGTGTCTAACTTACGAAAGAGGTGATCGTAATTGTCTACATGTTCGGCTGTTGTCGTTTGTTTTGTTTTAGTGGAGCATTTGGTCCCGGAAATTGTATTTTGAAAGGGTGTTACATCAGACTAACCATTCAGATAGTCATACATTCAGTTTATACATCATCGTTTACGCACACGATTTTCAACCGCAGAGTAACATTAGACAATCTAACATTATACAGCTGTTGACAAGTCCTCTCCTTGGCTGGTGATTTAACTTTGACCTGTAAAATCAATTGACTGCCCCTTTAAGGTAGATTTGATCTGGATGTAAACATACTGTAGCCATCGATGTCCATTAGTCAAGGTTGGCTATTTGAGAAAGAATATATAGAGAGCCACTGTTTAATTTGCTAGTTTATTTTCTTTCTCTTGTATATCAGATTTCCTTGAGCACCAGGTCCGATAGCATTGTTTCTCCGCCTTTCACATCAAGTAAAGGGAATGGTCTTGGGAGTGGAGCGAGTGAGATAATGGCGGTGAGGGAGAAGACAAGGGCCCAGCTGTTTAATCTATCCCCCCATTCTCATGCAGAGCAGGCTTCAGCTGGTGGGGAGGAGAGTGAGAAGGGAAAAGTTTCACTGGTTCACTCAGAATGACTTATTTCTCTAAGGATCCAAGCGCAAACAGATGCAAACAAACAAGCAGGGTGCCGAGGAATTTAGATTCTCTGACAGTACGCTGTGGGTGACACAAAATCCTGTCCAACACAACTTTGTGGGATTATTTTTCCTGAGGCTCTACATACTTTTCATTCATCACATCACATCCTGCTCTCCATGTTTTCTATCACTTCCCTAGTTTATTTCCCCATGTCCGTCTTTTGTGTGTGTGTTTTGGAGTAGATACACAAAACCATTGTTTGTTGATTTTGCTGTCATTTGTGGTAGTTGATAAGGATGTTGCCACTGACGTTGTTTGCTAGGTGTAGAATACACACACATTTACAAACTGGACACACACACACACTTCACTCTCATTACTTTTGTGTGTGTGTAGGGGGGGGGGGTAATGGACGGCAGTGCATGTGTACAACATTTAATCTGTGATATACTCACTCTGTTACTAGGCAATGAGGAAGGATGGAGGGATAAACTGGATGGAAGGTGAACAAAACAGGGGGGAGGGATTTTAAGGAGGCATGTGAGGGAAATGCAGGAGTACAGAGGAAGTAAGGACAAAACATTGGATGAACGAAAAAGATAAGGAACAAAAGGCAAAGGAGAGAATGAGCAAACGCTAACAAAGAAATAATTGGAATGGTAGGAAATTGGGGGAAAGAAATCATAATGGAGAAAGAAGAAAACAGGACATGGTTCTTTGAGATCAAGGAGAGGACAATTAGAGAAGAAGAGGGAAAGGAGTAAGCAAGAAGGAGTGAGTGAGTGAGCCAAGCAAGGGGAGTTAGGGAAGAGTGATGGAAGCAAAAATGAAAGGAAACATTTCAAAGAGGAGGCACAGAGGGGGAAGGGTGGGGAGGGGGCACCATTTTACTGACCACAGAGTCCAACAGCTGCAAAGAAGAGAGAGCTACATCTATCCAGTTGATACTCATCACCAACTATTATTTGGATGATAAAACAGAGGCTTTGTCGGATTACTGGAAGCGGCTGCGTCAGTGTGATTCAGACAAGAAAGTTAGAAGAGGGAGGAGGTTTAGTCAGATCGGGGGACGAGATAGCAGATGCAGCAGTAGGAGAACAACATGCATGCACAGGATTGATTCATCTCACTAAGGATGCTGCCTCCCACTATTTTCCCTTCACTCTGTCATTGTTTTGATCGGCCTTTTCCCAACAGCCCCTCACCACCGCAACCACCTCACCCCTCTCATCCACTCTCATCCCCTCGATCTCTCCGTACCTCCCGCAGCCTCTGCCTCTCCTTCTCTACCTCAGTGACTGCTGCAGAGTGCCCATGTCATCCCTACAATAGGGCTGTGTGTACGGCTCACTGTAATTGCTGCACTGCCTCTCCAGAAGGCAGAGTGGTACCTAGCTAATCTTAAGTGCATTGTGAACACATGCATGTAATTGGTCACACTAACGTGCAGCAATTCTCGGAACAGTTTGCTGCCACTTCACCAGAAACTACATGAAATTGTTTTTAAATAAATGGCTCCACCTTGTTGATCTTCCAGACCGCCCATGTAGTGTTAATTAAGGTATTATTGAAGGTAGGAAAAGCATCATTACTGGCAATTATATGTTTTAAAATGATGAAAACATCCGCTAACAGTTCGTAATTTCCTGTATGTAACCTATACCTGATGACAGTTATGACACAGAGTGCCACAGGTGCAGCATATGAATGACACTGAGGTCATAGAGTACATCAGTGCCGCCTACTGATGGTCATACTTGTTGCCCTATATATGCTACTCCATCCATCTGCCAGCTATCATTCATTTCACCCCTTCTTTCTCCATTCAAATCTCATCATCTATTTCAGTATCCCTCTTTCCAATGCACAAACAACTGCTCGCATACATTATGCTATTGCACACACACTCCTCCTCAGCCTGTGTGAGCCATTATTGCGCAGGCAGGCGTGGGTAGAGAGACCCCTGGGGAGTGGAAGTAGGTACTGCAGAACTGAGAGGTGGTCTATTTTAGATCACTGCAGCAGCACAGAGCAGTGGGGGGGGGGGGGTGGTCCAAGTATACTAGTACTACTACTAGATTTAGGATAAACCTCAGAGTTCGACTATTTACTGTTTAGATTCTGGCCCCAAACTTTTGCTTTAGTCCTAAAACTTGTCTCTCTGCAGACAATTTCACCAGCCAATGGCTCACCAACATTTCACGTTAGACTCACAATCAGGACCAAAATTGCTCATATTGTGTTGACAGAGACTTTTAGGATTGAGTAGGATGTTAATTTAGGGCGAAATCACAGCTGCAGTTCATCACTGAATCTTTTTCATTGCAATTATGTATTTAGTTCATTTCGGCTTACTTTTAGCTAACTCAGGAGGAATTCTGAATTCTGTGGTGCTTGGGGTAGTAGGGGGTTATTAAGTACACTTCAAACATACCCTAGGCTACTATGTCTTGTTCAAAACGGCATTGACGCGTATCTTGGGTGAGCCAATCACAAGTGGACAGCTCGTACTGGTGTGTAAGGTTGCCTTAACCAAATATTTCCCGTCACTTGGGATTTTTTTTTAATGATGATGGAAAAATCGGAAGGCTGTCTGTCACGTCTAGTTAAACTGAAATTGTCTCCTCCATATAGCAGCAGAGTCGCAATACAACACTAACATGGTGACGAAATCTAACCACAGACAGACAGATACATAAATACCTATTAGACTGAAGTAGTTCCTGCTACAGTAGGTGTCGCCAGGACCATATTTTCCCATGATCACACACACACACACACACACACACACACAATCACACACAAACACACACAAACATACACACACAGATTCACAAGGTGAAAACAATTCAAGCTGGTAATGACAGGAAATAATAAATAATGAAGGAATTTTCATGACCCACAAGACAGTCTAACACAACCTCTGGTGTGGATGCACCCAGGACGATCACTCTGTCACCACATTCTTTTAGCAGTGTGTGTACGGAACACATTGTAGGACCGCAGCAGACAACTCTGTGTTTTTGTAGTTTTAAACATTCATATTTTTTAAATATTTACTCAGACACCACTGACAGTGAATCACGTATTCTGGAGAATATTATCATTGTGTCGGCAATGCGTCACTGTTTTTGTTTCTTCCGCCTACTCTGATTCACGCCTCTCTGAAGATCTGTACACCACTGGTAAAGGCAGAGGTGTTGGCACAGAGGTCCTCGACGGTAGACACTAACTATATATTTTTAGGTATATAGAATGTTCCTGAATTCATATATATGGATGAACCTCCTCATCAACGCCTGGGGGATTCCCTGACCCCATTTTTTGGGAATCTACTGTGCTAGCATAGCCTATAATCTGTGAAGATTGCCATTTGACATAGACAATGAATCCTAATTAAGCCTCTGACATTGCCACCACATTAGACTTCATCAAACCCCCAGCCTGGCCACCATCAGCCGCCCCTCATCTCCTCTAATTCCAGCTCCGTCTCTATTGACAGTGCTGGAGATGCGCACAGCATGACCCAGAGGTTGATTGAAGTGAAGTGAGGAATAATAAGTTTGCACAGCGGCGATGTAACTTCTTTGACATGCTGATGAAGTGATGCTAATTGCCAAGTGCCACTGAGAAGTGCTCAATTAATGCATAAGGGGGGGAAAAACTAAGAAAACAGTGCTGACTGTTTCACTAAATCCTTTTCGCTTTAGCTGAAGTAGAGGAATGGGATTCAAAGTGAAGTGATGCTCCACGGGCAGAATGCTATCCTGTTAAGGAGGTGAGCATTTTCTCATCACAAATTTTTTGTATGCAATGGGAACTAAAATATGTCTTCCTTGAAACAACCATGAAATGTGTTTTAGTACTGTGTGATTCTTTCATGCTCATGTGAAATAACAATGCTTTCTTGCTGATACTGAAATGTATTTTTTCTGCTTTCTTCCTTCACATTCTGATGTTCAATGATTGCTGGTTCTGTGTGTGATTCTAGCTTAGTTTACTTCATTATTGCTAATGCTTTTCTAAAGTGTATTGCGCAAAGCTACCATCTACAAATGTAATCATACTATATCTAAATAATTCATAAATCTGTTTAATTTGTGAGTACATTAAAACACTTTTAAACTCAAGGTAACTAGAATGCTGTTAACTTGTCTAACCAAACAAACCAGCCCAAAAACACTTCCTCAAGTTCTTCCTGTCCTAACTAAAGCTGATTTAAAGTACATAACTTGCTAAACCTTTTCCATGTTGCCCTTCTAACCTCTAACCTTTCAACTTCCAGATTTCTTTGTAACCTCTCTTAATTTGTCTTCTCCAAATTTCTTAAAGGGAACTTTGATAATGAGCGCCTGGCTATTGCTAGACAAAGAATCCCATACCGACTTGGTCGGGTAGTTGATGAGTGGCTACTCGACAAAGGTAATAAAATCCCTTTAACTCCACTAATGATCTAACCGTCTAACCTTCCGTTAACCACCACTCTGGAGGAGGTGCAGTGCCACGCAACAGGGGTGAATGTGATTTGGCCCTTTAACAGAACTGATAAATTCAGATTTAACATGCCTAATAATTTGGCTGATATATCCTAACTCATTCCATTCAATATTCCTTATCTCAATTGGTATCTAACCTGGAAATTAAACATTGTTGGAACATACATTGTTTTCCATCATATATTTGCCATTATTTTACATCCCAGCCTGCCCAGTTGAGGCAGTTCACTGTGTAATAATCGGCCAAAAGAAAATGACATATATTTCTCAATAATAACGCCATTCTCTAGCACTGGGGACCATATCCAAAGCACCTTAAACTGGGGCTGCATCTCTTCAGAGAATTAACCCCCAAATAACCCGACATAACCCCCTAATAACCTAACTACATGTAAATAGCCTCTTGATTCCGTTTGCTTCTTTCCTGTGTCTTTTGTTGGCTGAATGTGAATTTGCATTGACTATATTTAATCATTCATGAAAAAAAAAAGTTATTACTGACTTTTCAAGAAAAAAAGAAACCCCCACCCCCCATGGAAGTCACTAAAAGTTAAAGGGACTGTTGAAGTGTTTGTTCAGTAATCAGTCTACATTCATTTGCAGCATGTGGGCGCACATTTTCCGCCCAACAATGCGCATAACTAGCACCATAAGTGTCATCAAAGTGATGATTCTTTAACCCTTTGAGTGCCGAATGTCCCAACCTCCTTGTCTTTGTCCTGTGCCGTGTGTTTGTGCTGCTGAAGGTGGTTGATTCTAAAAAAGAGTTTAAAAAAAGAGGAATAATATGAATCAGAAAGACAGCTAAAGACAGCAGAGTCTTAAAATAGTTTCTTTGTGGCAGTAAATATATTGCTCATGACTTCTGTGCATACCATGAAGTCTGCTAGGCTGAAACAAGTAGCATGTAGCAGTATTGGATGATAATACGTGAATGGTTTTGTTGTGGATTATCAGAATGCCCTCTCTCTGAGACTTCACAGTTAGGTTTGCATTATCTTTTCAATTTGCATAAGAGATGTGTCGAGATTATCATGAATTTAGAGCTTTAAACATAAGCCAATTAGCTTTAGGGGCTCATTTGAATAAGTATTGTGAATGACAACATATGCAGGGGTAAATTGAGAAGATAAAATTTGTCTCTGAGAGCTAAATAAAGTATGCATGCAACAGACAAACAAGATAAATGAAGAGCCTGCATATTTATTTAATGGAAACAAAACAATTGTGGCATTCATCTTTCTGGTACCTCAAATACATCAGGGAATGCACTTCTGCTGAGTGTAGTTAGGACACAAGAAGAATCAGAAAAGCTTGAGAGATGAATGTTGAATGAAAAACAGGATCAATAAAAAATTCATTATCCACTTATAAAATGATTTGTGCATGCCATTAATATCTGCAGAGAAGGAGCTTGAAACTTAATGTATTATTCTCTTTCTTCTATAGTTTGAAATGATTCCAATCATTTAGATGAGATCGTTGAGAAAGTAGGAAAACAAAATAAACAAATAATCCCCATCAAACCTCAAGTGATGGCTTTAATCAGGGTGAGTTTTCAGAAAAAGATTATGCTTATTTGTTAATCTGATTGTATTCGTTAAAGGAACACACGTCATGGACTGAAGAGGCACAGTGGTTCTGGAATCTTTAAGATGCTGTTTGCATGTAAAATATGTCAGTCCAGATTATGAGGGGGATTAGTGGACATTTCAGAGCTCAAAGGGTTAAAGATGTGTGTTGCTTTGATAAGGAAGCAGCTAGAACTTAAAGCTAAGAATCCTAAGCAGAATCTAACCACCTAACGGCAAATCAAACTCCACCCACACTAACCGCTGAGGGCTTCTCTCTTGACTCCCCACCTTCCACTGCAAATTTAAAACCATTCGAGAACCTTTCCAGCTTTGCCCTGCTGGTGACAAATTCAGAGAGCCCTCAGTTATAACCTTGTTATAAATTATGTTTAACATTTGAACGCATTTGGACCTGGATGTCAGTATTTGGAAGAACTTGGACAGGTTGCGGCGATCGCTTGGGACAAAAAAAACAAAATAAAAACAGCTAACTAAGTTCTAACTACTACTAAAAGAAACAAATCTCCAGCTGGCATCTTCCTCCCCTTGGCTCATTTTCCACATAATGCAAAACTCAGAGGGTTAAAACCAAGGAAAAAAACTGAACACCAAATTCCAAAAAATGACGCTTCTGCTCTGGATCATTTCAACAAAATGTGTTTGGTCCCTTTAACATTTATTGTTTCACTATTTTGACTGTACTGTTCTATATGTCATTTGCTGTGCAGGGTGAAGAATGTATGAACACTTGAATGTTAGAGACTGCTGTGTGGTTAAACAGCCTGGACCATTCATCCTGTAACAGATGTCCAATAATAGTCCAGGCTGTGTTAAATGTATGGTATTTTGGTCTCCAGTATGTGGTGATTTTATTACATGAATGCCTCAAAGGGTCTTGACCAGAGTGTACAAAGCAAGCAGCCCCACGGGTCTCCGCTCCAAGCGCCTTCTCATGTTAGAATTCAACGAGCATAGACTCCACATCTCTCAGATCTCATTGGTACTACAACGGTGCCATTAATCTCAAGACTGTTGCACGTTTATCTTCATGTGTGGACACAAACTAAGACACTAATCACTCACAATCACTCTCACAAAATCAGTGGTTTAGTCACGGTTGGGATATAATGGAAGTCATTGGAGCCAGCAGTGTCCTAGAGGAGAGCTGTGCTGTGTCACTGCATCTCATTCCGAAGCCCTTATCCCATCTACACTGCTGTGTGTGAGGCAGATCAGAGCGAGCATCTCTGCCCGACTCTGTGCCCGCTGACTAAATCGAAAACGGCAGACATTACAGGGATCCAATGGAGGGTAAAAATCCGGGTGCCAAAAGTTTTCAACAGCTCTATCCAAGCCAAAAGTTGCTCGGATGCATCCTCTTTTCCTTGCGTCTTTCTCTCGCCTTGATGGAACTGTCATTCCAGTTTTTTTCTGCTCCCCACTCTTCCTACTTCTTTTTCCTTGACCGACAACGCAGGCCTTCGCTAAAAATTTGGCGAGCATTTCTCTACATCAGAAACAACAGTAATGTGTTGCGGCTTCCTTATCTCATCAGGGAGCTCCATTAGAAAATAAAGATTACAAATAACCAGCAAGAATCAATTCCCCTTAGCAGTTCCCCTCAGCAGATGAGCAAGGAAGCGAAAAAAGCTCCCTGAAAAAATAGAGCTTTATATCTTCTTCTGGCAAGGAGTCTATCCCTCTGGATCTCCAACAGCATGACAATCAAGCTCTGAGTTGAGCTACACGAGTGCAGGGGGAATACTACAACACTGGGTCTCTGTGGCCTAAAAGCTAGAGCAAAGATGGAGAACCAGGTTTAATGTTCAGTGTTTTAATAGTCTAGTGTGAGCTCCCCCATTCCCAAATCAAAGGGAATCAAGTCCTCCAGCTTGGTGTGGGGCCAGAGCCCAAATCAATATCTCCAGGACAGGCACTGGTCAAGATCTGCTATTCATAATCCCAGCTTCATTTCAGAGATTGTCTCGCATCAGGCCGCAGTCAACTGGAGTAAATCCCTTTAAGTCTGTCTTTCAGCAACCCCATGGTGAGCTTTGTATCCTGCTGAGTTACCATCTTCTTCTCATTTGATCTCTCTGCACTATTATGGCCATGTTTGAGGGAAGTAGGGGAAAATTGTATGAATTTTAACATGCTTGCTCATGAGTAGAAAAGTGGCTGCAAGAAAGCGTCTCTGAAATAAGGGACCTGCTGTTATTTCATGTTCCCCTCACATGAAATGGACTAAAAACAACACAGTCGCAGCTGGAGTGGATGAAAAGAGAGAAGCTAGCTAACCACTGTGCTATCCCTCTCTGTCTGTGTCTCGACAGTATTACCTTAAGATCTATGTACAGATACAGGATCAGATATAGAGCCACATCTGATTTAATCCAATCTCCTGTTTCTGGAGTCCTGCAGATTCACTACCGCAATCCCAGCGCCCTCAGCTGCCTTCAAGGACCTCAGGGCTCCATACTGCCTTACAAGGCTTTCAGAGTAGCTTCATGCTGCATTTGGTCCCTCTTGGCCATTGTCAAACACAATTAATTCATAGTGTTCTACCCAAACCAGCCCGACTTCTGAAGAGTAAAAAAGCAAAACGCTCTTAATTACCAAAGAGAGCCTTGTGCCGAGGAGATAACTTGGGAACACTTCATAATCGACTTTGTCAGCATCCCACCCCACCCCCATTGTGCTCCAGTGTTCTTGCCTCTCTCCTCCTTATTTTTTTTTCTGTTGAGAAGAAAATGGAAATTGGGGGAGTTCTTGTTTGTTGATACGGATACTAGAAATTCTGCAGGCGCATGAAGGATTTGTGAACACTAACCCATAAAGACTGTGCGTGCAAAACAGTCTAACTTTCTGCTCTGCACATCACAAAGCAGTGTATTGACTGAGGTGAATATCTGGGCCATCCCCCCCACCCTGCAAATTCAGCTAAGAGAAAACATTTCAGAAGCTTCTTGCAACCATATGGCATCCCTTCTATCTGTGAGATAACAGGAGTAGATGGAGGATGAGAGAGGCGTAATGATGACGGTGGAGGGAGAGAGATACTGCTCTCTCCAGCAGCAGTCCTTTTCATATCCCCTCCACTGGGAATGGGTACACTTAGATCATCCTCCCCCCAATCTCCCTCTGCCTCCCTCTGACAATCACCTCCTCCAGGTTAGCTTCTTACAGCCAGGGGAGGGGCTAAGTCTGGCGAGAGCACAGTATCAAGCCGCCGTCACCTCCTGTCCTCTCCACCTACATCCTGGGGGTTGAAGTAGACATACAGCCATTATTCCACAGTCTCTGACAAGCAATCTGTGCATTAGCACGCAGAGCGTGACCCAAGCCCAGCCCACACCCCGGCTTGGCTCAGCTCAGCTAGTAATTACCGACCACAACTCATCTGAGACAAGCCACTTCTCTCTATGTTTAGAAAAGAGTAGAGGAGGATATTGCATCGATGCAAAGCTGCAATTGGAAATGTGTTGCCGTCTTACCAGGGCACTTTACTTTTGGTTGAAAGAGTATTTGTATCTAGGAGGAGACAAGAGTGATGCAACCTGCAACCAACTGATAAAACCTTTTAACTCTGGTCTTTCATTAGAAAAACCCTCAGGCACACAGGAAGTGATGCCTTTTTACATTACCTATAGAAACACAAACTTTATTAAAATCAGGGAAAAAAGTCCTAGTACCAGACAAGCAAAAATAGTGAAAAAACACCTTAAGGCTGCCCAGTCCGTACCAGAAACCTGATCCATTCTACGCATGTGTATAGATGGTTGAGTTTAGGCATTGACCTTGAATGGTGAGGGTCAGTACAATCTCTGTTCATCTATTACTTTAAGTTAACCATTTCAACTATTTATCCATTACTTTAGCCAACAACTTCAACTGTTTATCCATTACTTTAGCTAACTACTGTATTTCAACTGTTTATCCATTACGTTAGCTAACTATTTTAAAATGTTTGCCCATTAATTTTAGCTAACTAACTGTCAATCCATCACTTGTATGTAAAATGTATCAGGTTTTCTGTACAGATCCTGGTTTAGTACAAATTTCAACTTGCTTTGGTACATTTCTGCCTGCTAGGGTATCTTTATACTTATCAAAGTAATTGCCAAAGATCTAGATACACAGCACCATTGCCATGAAGGCCAACGGTGACAATCAGTCATCAGGCAGCCTGAAGTCCTGATTATCTAAATCACTTTATTCGCAGATAAAACCAAAAAAGAGAAAACCATACATGTGGGTAGTGATCTCGTTATATGATGAAGAATAACTGGAAAAAAAAAATGTAAATGCACACCTGGCGAGGACTAAACTTCCTGTTGCAACACTGCAACACACTTTGTCAGACATTTCACAGTCATTATCCTTTAAAATAATCTCCTACAAAAAAACATATTTTTTCAGTCATACAATTACTATAATTTACATTCTGTACATTTGAGGCTTGAGCATGTTATTTTAGTTTTCTTCCCACCTCTGAGTAAATACATAGCCACTCCCTCTATTTAAACATATTTTCTTTTCAAAGATGCATTTATACACGAAGCTATGGCCTCAGCTACATATTTAACCCTGGTGTAGGTCTCATAACCACACAGTTAACAATGTACTTTTTAGCTGAATGCATTTGAAAAAGTGGGTAGGGCAGCTGGAGGTGACTCACCAGCCATTCAGTAGCTCTACATAAGAAGCACTTTCCTCTACCTCATTTCGCTTTGCCATTGTTCTCACAAACTCACTATTCTCCCTCCTACTTCTTTCTTACATCCTACTCCCATGTATATGTCTTTCTCTTCCTCATCCACTGCATTATTCCTCTTGTTCCTTATATCAGGGCTGTCATCTGCTCCCTGCATCCCTCCCTCCATACCCTCGCTCTGTCTCTTTGACATTCTATCCTCATGCAGGCTCACTCTTTCCCTGTCCTACTCGTCCATCATCCCTCCCTTGCTCCTATCCTCTCTCATGTCCCAATTCTCTCCATCCCTGTCCGATCTCTCCTTTATCTAGTGTCCTGTCTTTCAGGAATTCAGGAGCTGCCCTATGGCCTGCACCTAAAAAAAACACCTTACGTATTACATATTGTTTTTTTTTAATAGTGATGGTTTGCTGTTTATCAGAATGCTTCTCACTCCTCTGTAACGCCTGCTAGGCTATCAGCCACTAATCCCCCAAGGTGATCCAACCAAAGGTGGGTGTGATTAGGGTTGATATTGCCTTTAGAAATAGTCGTGCCCACCTTCTTTTATCCAGAGGCTCTATTTAGCCAGGATACTATATATCCCTAGGCTGTATAGGAGATGCAGCACCTCTGAAACACAATTTCTAGTCAAGAAGGATTCACATGCCTTACATACGTTTCACAGCTCAGGCTGCCCCTCCACTTCTTAATGTTTTTAAGTCTGTTTCCAGCATGTTGCTATGCATATCCCATCATTACCCAGGGCTATTTTCACTCCAGATTTCATTTTCCACTATGGATTTTATGAGAGGATACTTTATAGATTTAATAAAATATGGACTTACAGAGTTAGGAGGGGATGTACAGAGCAAATAGAAGAAAAAAGATAACCTCTTAAACCTCTCACTAACTGACAGATAGATAGATAGAAATACATTTGAACTGCTTATCATCACCTTGTTAGCATTTTTATTGTATCGTGAGCATGCTGACGTTAGCAAGTACAGCCTCTCAGAGAAGCTAGCATGGCTGTTAAGACTTCCATTTGTCTTCTTTTTAAAAAAGAAAAAATTGTACTTATTTGTCTTATACACAAAGACATAAATGAATCTTAATCACTCACCGTTAAATGCCTGTCACTTTAAAGTGACATTCCAGTGTAAAATCATCCCAGGGTCTTTTTAGGCAAATTGGGTTATCAAATACGCCATCAAGACAATTTTTTTCGTGTATGAATTATTAACGTAGATTATCCGGAAAGTCGCTAACAGCCTGTCGCGGCTAACACGGATACGCTCGGGGCAGCAAGTTGGACGCATTAAAATGTATTTTTTAACCACTAAAACGGCTCCAAATAACACCATACCTCTGCAGCAGCATGATAAGAGTCCCTACACTTAAAACGGAGCACAGAGTGTATTAAAAGAGTGTTTTGAAAGACTTACCTACTGGCCCCAGTACTAGCTGCTCCATTCAAGTCGATTATCAACACATTCCAAAAGGAGGAAGCCCATTGATGATTTATTCCAGCAAAACACGCAAACGTTCTGGTTTGTGGCAGTTTGGGGAAATTTCCCAACAACAGCTTTCCCCTGCAGTACCAAAACATTACGCAGATCTCAGATCTCAGGGGTCAGAGAGTAGGGGGCGGGGGGCTTGTGTTGCCGGAAGACGCACAGTGAGTGCAGGCGCGGGTAAAGACGACTAGCCTGCAACTTGAAGTGAAGAGAGAAAGAATGCTTCGTGTGTGTATCTTTCCCGGCTGCAAAGCAAAAATGAACGCTTACAACCCAGAAATTTTCATAGGCTGCCATTGCGGTACGATGAACGTACTCTGATAAACCAGTGGTTTATTGTTTTGGATCTTGACACTGAGATGCTGATCGAGATGCTTAGGCAAAGGGATTACCGTTTCTGCCACAAACCACAATGTTTACGTGTTTTGCTGGAATAAATCATCAATGGGCTCCTTCCCTTTGGATTGCATTTGGTAAGTGACTTGAATGGAGAAGCTTGTTACGGGGCCAGTAGGGAAGTCTTTCAAAATACTTTTTTAATACACTATGTGTTCACATACTACATTGTTGGTGCTTCGGTTAATGTGTAGGGACTCTTCTCATGCTACTGCAGAGGTTTGGTGTTATTTGGAGGAGTATTAGTGGTTAAAAAAGACGTTTTAATGCGTCCAACTCGCCACAACAGGCTGTTAGAGACTCTCCAGAAAATCTATGTTAATAATTCGTACACTAAAAAAAATTGTCTCGATGGCTTATTTGATGACCCAATTTGCCTAAAAAGACCCTGGGACGATTTTACACCGAAATTTCCCTTTAAGAGCCCTGGAGAGGGTGGAAAGGCAGCGGCCAGCCAAACGCACCAAACCGGTTCAATAGATCCTCATCAATGTTCAGACCCCATGTGCCGTGCTGTCTACTTTGCACACACACAGTAAGCTGTGGAAACACACAAAGGGAAAGGCCTATGTAAATAAATGTTGGGCAAATACACACTACTTGAAAAGGCCAACTATCACACACATAAAGGTCATTTCACTGACACATTTCATAAGTTATTATGTACACGCACACACCCTGTCCTCTGCTGCAGCACCACATCCAGCTCTGTCATATTAAGCGCTGTGATTGCTTGTCATGCAGAGGCTTCTTCCTCCACCATCCCCACCCCTCCACCCACTCTACCCAGCCCCTGCCCGCTGCCCAAATTGGCTCTAAAACCGTATGTCACTTTTGATTTGACCTGGCAGACCCTGAAACAATAACTTCATCAGGCCCTGTTAGAGTTTCATCCTGACCAGACAGCTCCAAAAACAAACACTGATTTCCCTTCATCTAGTCTAGAGGGCACCTTTCTTCTTTTTCGCTCCATCTCAGACAGAACGAACGCACTAATGGTTGTCACAGTGCTCTCTATTTTTAACGAAGGAGGACACAGTCACATGCTGCAGTTGCAATGCAGAATTATATAGGTCGCCTGATGGATTCCTGGATACTCACATGTGCCCAAGACTTTATCAGAGGTATAACTTATATCCCCTACTCTGCATCATAATCAATTTTCAATATGACTTACTTATGCCTGTGCCTCAGCTCAGACTGTAACTGACACCAATATGAAACCTTAGGAGCCCCCCTGGTGACATTGTATAAAAAAATAAAATGTTAGGCCACGCATTACTATCTCGTGGCCACGCGTTATTATCTCGTGACCAACAGGTAGTGATGCATGGGGGCCAGATAGTTAATGCGTGGCCACGAGTTAATTATTGCAGTCATTTCCAATTACTCAGCAGCTTGAAGGATCTGGGAGACTATGGCTATTTTAGCCATCCCAGTGACCACCCCAGATGTGATAGGTTATTGGTGAAGTTCATCAAAACACAGCCGGGACAAACGCTGCTCAATCGATGACGAGAGCTAATCTTTGATACAGGACGAGTAATGCTAGTACTGTGGCCATAAGAAGTGATCTCTGGTCAGCAAATGTTCATACATGTGCACGCCACCGCCAGTGCCAGTATCCTCAAACCAGCTGTCAATGATATCCTCAGGCAGACTACTGTATACTTACCTTTATTCGTGAATAATAAACAGCATCACTGACAGCTCTATATGGATAACCATCCGCTACTGAAGGTGAATTATCTGTGGCCATGCATTATTATCCCGTGGCCACGCATTCTTTTTTTATCCAATGTCACTAGGGGGGCTCCGTAGAAACCACCCTCATTTCCGTATGTTATGTTTATCAGACCAAAGCTAGCAAGTGCACCTTACCATTGGCAGATTACTTAGGAGGGTGGGTGGAGACTCGAAGAAGAGGCGGAGGGACCATTAACAGACCAGCTGCCAATAGCCATCAGCCCGCTATCCTGCCCATTTCTGTAACCAGTGTAGCATTAAAGCATAGTGAAATTAGCAAGCCAGCTAACTTGATAACGGATGGCTAATTAGCTAGTTCAGTAATTCTTGACTGGTTACAGAAAATGAGCAAAACAAAGTTGTCAGTCATCTGGTGATAACAATGTGCTTTCTACACTGTGAAAAGAGTGTGTTGATTAAGCTTTAATTAGTTATATTTGACTTGTTTAGCGCCTGGCTAACGTCTGCTACAGTTCTCTGCTGTGCTACATTAATGTACATCATTTCCAGCAAAGAACAATGAGGAGAAAACAGTGTCACTGGACTTTTAAGTGAATATGGTCTCGCTCAGCTAAAAACACATAAACACAGAATCTATCAGCATGTCAACTAGTCTTCCACTACCCATTCTGTTTGCTTTACTCTAGATAACAGGCACTGAACTGTCCTTTTCACAGGCATGTGAACTAACCACAGACACTTGAATCAATTCACGTGCAGAATGAATTTAGTGGAAACACTGAAATGGATATTTGGCATTATTTTTTTGCATTTAAAATAAATAATATTTTCTTGCTTGGTGGGTGAAACACTCGTATGTCCTCAACTTCCCTGCATTTTATGACCCTTTACTGGAGACTGGGGGCCGATTGGGGCTGCTTGAAATGGAGACCCTCTTGGCTGACGTGTGGGTGTGTATGTATGTGTCCTCTTGTCAAGGACACTGGAAGAGTGATTTAAGGGGACCGCAAGGTGGACTGAGACTGTTCATGTGCATTTCTAAGTGTGATATTTTGTAATGTTTCAAAGTTTTCTGTGTGTGTACATACATAGAGAACTTTGAAACAGTTTTTTACATCTCGTATTTTCCTTGCTGATGACATTTGGTCCCTCCCACTCCCTTTTTTCATTATCATTCCCTCACCAAACATGCTTAGTGATTAGATAATAGAGTGAGACTCAGCTATTATGTCAACAGTGCATATGCCAGACATTAAGTCTCATCATTATGAAGTTCGGGGACGGGAGCTGGGTCCCTTGTGGGCCCCTGACGGGCCTAATGATCTGATAATGGGATGACACATGTAATGGCCCATCTCAATGGGATAGATGTATTCCTCCAGCACTTCTGGAGAAAACGTACTGATACACATATACTGAACATGTGTTTTTTACGCCCACACACATACATGTGCATTAATTGATATTATTTGTCTGATAGTCCCACCCACCTGTCAGTCCCAACCACAAATGTCAGAACGAGTGCACTCATACAGATGGCCAGTAAATCATAATTACAGTGATGAAGTACCCTTTCAGCTCTCTCAATTGAAAACAAATGGACCCAAGGCCTGCCCCTGGTGTCTCTATGCTGATGAGTAGAAGACTGTCCTTGCTGGCTTCCAGTCCCACAGAGAAAACAATAGCAACATTCAAAATATATCCAGAGCATTCATTAGTCATCATTAAACACAATTACACACAAAGCCAGTTTTAAGAAAAGACATGCTAATGTGCGGACACACGCACCGAGGGGCAGCCATCGTCTTTTATACCTGTGTAAAAAGCAACACATCTCCATACAGAAACCCACACTCCCATCAGGCCAGAGGGGTCTCTCATTTCAGAGGTCCTTACCACACCATCTCTAGAGGGTCTATATTTTGCTTTCAGAGGCACACATTAGTGTAGTATCCTTTTCACAAACAAACACACTCCATCTTTCCTTACACCAATTGATTTATACTGTATGTAAAAGCTCTTTGGCTTCTCCTCTAAGTAATTACCTCATCAGGTCTCATTTTAACCCACATCCTTCCAACATTATCCTGCAATCGCCCTCCCCCCACTCTCTATCTTCCCTCATATCTACATAACTCATAATAGGGGTCAAAGTTTGCATTAGTCCAAGAGGTATGACTCCAAGGAGAGCCGGGTTGTAAATACTGGAAAGAAATTATATAAAAAAAACATCAGTTAAAAGAAAATACAGGCAGAAAAACTACACCTTTTAGGCCGTCCCAACTCCAGCCGGTAACACATTAGTATTGGACCCTGGTTAAATGGTTGACCCTTCATCCATCTATCCATCCAGATGAATGGTAATGACCACAGAGAGGGAGAGCCCCTGCTGAATTAAACATTTCCTTCCAATGAGGATCTTATTTTTTCCTCCTTTGGATGGCAGAGCAGGGCAACATTTTTTTTGCTGGCAGAGGTACTTTATCATTGTGCAGCTCAGGTGCATTGGAGGTCAATGACACAGACCCAGCATTGTTCTAATATATTCCATCTCAGAGCAAATTAGATGCATTTCGCTGTGAACCTTCAGTCTCAGGGTCAAGCCGCAACTGCCCCTGCAATTTATATTACTGCCAGATTCAGGCTGCCTATTCTGAGAAAGTGGCACGTGCCCGGGACTATAATGGCTGCACCGGCAGCAAAACCAGGGTTCAATTTCCCTAAAGTGTTGCCCAGGAAATCCCACGTGATTGAAATAGTCCCTCTACCTCCCCTGTTTCTCTGTTTTTGTGCCTGTGTTTTATGTGCAAGCTAACCCAGAGACCATGACTGATTCATCTTATTTGCCCTTTTTCTCTTTCTCTATTCCTCTTGCCATGGTTTCTCTTCTCCTCCTCCTCTCTCTTCTTCCTTCATCTTCCTTATTTCTCGCATATCAGGTCGCCAGTTGACCATCTTCAACAGCCAGGCGTTCATCAAAATTGGTGGGGGTGGAGAAAAGGGACGCCACTTCCAGGGCCAGATCTCTGGGTTGTACTACAACGGCCTGCAGGTGCTCAAACTAGCAGCCGAGGGTGACCCCAATGTACAGACCCAGGGTAACCTGCGGCTGGTGGGTGACGTGCCCTCAGTGCTCACTACTGACACCACCTCCACCACCCCACTGGCTGATATGTCCACCACAATCATGGAGACAACAACCACCATGGCCACAACCACCACCCGCAAACAGCGCTCCCCCACCATGAGGGACAGTGTCACTCAGGTGAGCAGTCATGAGTCTTTGATCTGAGCTTTAATGCAGTTACTTTTAATTGACTTTCTGAAGTTTCCTGCAAAATCTCAAAATGCTGAATACAATATCTGAAAGGTTAAACAGCATGGCCAAGTACCCAGATAGCCTCCATTGGACGAGTAGACGCACAAAGAAAATGTCAACTGTAAGGTCAGACCATCACGTCCTCAGCGCAGTTTTTTTGTGTGAGCTTTCCCTTTTTAGCCCTCAGCCCCATTTAGATGTTCAATAACCCTTTAGCCTGAGAGGGAGCCGCATATCAGCTTTGTGTGGGGAGTCCTATAAGAACAATCAAAACCACAATTTTGATTTGCTCTAAGATATGGCGGACTCGACCCCAGACGTTGTAGGCTGCTAGAAATTACAGTACATCCACACAGAACAACAAAGGCTGGTGGAGGGGAGGACCATAATGAGAAGGAAACCCTGTGGCAGCATCAGTACAACAATTTAGGGTGCTATAAACGTATGCCTCTCCTTCACACGCATGCAAAAGGCTATGATTTATGGTCTGATGATTATCCCTATGTTCTAGGGGTAGCTGTTACCACCATGGCAAGTAACAATTGGAAATCAGTAGGGGAGCACTGTTGCCCACGTACTGGAGGATGGAAGAAGCGGGTCACTCAGACCCACTGCTCTCAAAAAAGACCTAATAACAGGCACCACATGCTCTAGTTCACGGCCAGTATCATTAGCTGCAAGCTGAAGGGTGTGCAAAAACACCTTGCTGTATAGCATTTTAAAGCAAGTGTGATCAAGATTAGATACAGGCTTTTCTTCCATCTTATACCCCGGATCAGCTATTTCCATGCTATTGTATCACTTTGAACTGTAAATAAACTTCTACTGTCCAACAAACTTTTATGATGTTGTCGGAAACACAAAGGCAAGGTGCCAATTACCATCACATTTCTCTCATTCAGCTGTGTTCATGAGTGCTATTCATGTCCACGGAAGCCTATCAGAGATCAGTCAGTAAGCCACTCGTGCTCGTCCTGACATCAGCGATCAGCAGCATCAGAATATATTTAGACCGGCTCACTCTTTGTCCCTTTATCATCATCTCAAACCTTAGCAGAATCCATCCTTTGAAAGTCCTATCCGTCTCATTTCCAATGAACGCAGCAGTGCCAATTAAAGTGAAGTCAAGGTGAGGCTGTTGATGGCACGAGTGTGCAATTCATGCCACTTATTGCAAAACCAACATCCCCATTTTCTTTGAACTGGGTGTTTGCTGTACTAACTCCAGCTTATTTTTTTTTGCACATATAGAAAAACACACTTAATGAAGCCTCATCAAAGCAGCGCTCTGATGGCTGCTGACAAAAACTATCAAGGTGGTCCTTGCTCACAAATGCTCACCCAAGCGTGTTCTTTCTGGACTTAAAGGTCGGTCAAAGCTCCTTTACTGACAACACAGTCTCCAGCACCCCCAGTTGGCATGACTTATTTAGATGAACGGTGTGGGGTTTAGTGTTTCTGCGTCTTCTCTCCAAACATGAGATCAATGGAACCTGACTCTAAGATGTCACATGGAGCCATCCACTCATTCAATATCATATCTCTGGCCTCCAGACTTCTTGGCGGAAATATTGTTCCATGTAAAGCATATAACGAGCTTTTATAGCAGCGGTCTGGGCCGTGAAATTGGCAGCCATAGAAGGCCCTGTTTGATAAATTATCTGGAACCATTTTAGAATGGTAAAGGGCTGAGTGTTGTCTGCTTGTCTGTTCTTACAAACCTTAATGAGTGCTTCATTTGCCCACTGATGTCCTACCTTTAGAGTGCTTTTTTAGCTGAGAATCTATTTTTCAGCTATTGTACACATATTGTAATAGCTTCTTCTTTATTATTGTACCTAGCGGAACATAGTGTATCGCCACAGTGGCCCAAAATAGCATTAAGGATATGTGCCGGAGAGTGAATAGATATTACCAATGAGTCACTCATGCACATACTTAAATGATCAAAGATTTGTGCACAAAAACATAAAAGCAGTATCGGGGCGTAGATTTGGCTAACACAGTCTAGATCATTCACACAGTGTGACTGGATTATTTGCGAGGTGGTGTTGAAGGCCTGGCAAGCTCATCTGCTCGCCCTCAAAACAGAGTGAAAATGAAAGGGAATAACTGTGCTAAAACAGTGAGACTAGACACAGTTGTAGTCATGTAAAATTCAGCAGGCTTTTTTGACTGCAAGATTCACAGGAAGCCAATAAAGTCCATCAACTGTGTTAATCTTTAATGAGTCTCATAGAGTCATTGATTTCTTTGAATAGTAACATCTTTTAGCTTCTACAAGAATCACGACGGGTTGAGGATTGCATTGATTTTGGACAGCTGTCAGTGTATGAAATCTTTGTAATTGCTCTTCTAAACATTCTGTGTCTGGTCTGTCTGTCCTCAGCAAGGCCTGTGGTGCACATAGAGCGCTGCTGGTTGCCTTCATATGTATGGCAGCGACAGCAGTTTGGAATAAATAGAAGAAAAATTGGTATTTAACATGAGCAGTGGTGTGTATCATAACTGAAGAGACAAAAATAAGCTTGCCGCATACTGGAACTTAAAACTTGTATACAACTCAAGGTCAATCCAAACAGAGACTCGCTGTAAATAGCTCAAATTTAGGAGGTGTATGTTGCACTATGAGATAAGATAAGAGATAAAATTAGCCTTTATTGATCCCCAGAGGGGAAATGCAGGTGTTGTAAAAGAAAAACTATGAATAAATAAAATGACAGCTATATACAACTAGTATAAGAGTAAAAGTAAAAAACAAAAAAAACAACTATGAGATAAGAATAATGTTAAAAAAGCTGAAGTTGGTAACTTTCTGCATAACTGTGACTATATCCTGATAGCGCAATGAGACAAACAATCTTTGAAAAAAGTCACGTATCTATACCTCCCCCCTCTGTTCCTGTCTGCTCCTAATGTCATCTGCTAGTTTCCACCACGCCCAACCTACAACAAGAGGTCTCTCACAGTGTTAATAACTGCTCTGAACTCTAATCAAACACTGAAACTAAGCAGAGCGGATCAAATATAAATCAAGAACCTGTTACTGTATTGAATATTTCTCACAGTATTTCAGTATTATATTGTGTTGAAACATTTAGTTGCACAATGAGAAGGTTTGTAACCTAATTGTGACTAATCACTAATCACTAATGTGCAGTGTAGTTTTCAGAAGTGGTTACAATTTTAGTATTAACACCTCCTATGTGTAGAATCTTTCATAAAACTTGAAGGTAGAAGTTAACAACAACTCCCAAAGAACATTTTAGAAAGAAACATCTAATGGCCCATCTTAAAATCCAGTTACATGCGCTGCTAATTTTGGTCAGAAGCTAAAGATTATGCTGTTGAGAAAACTGTTTTTTACAAACTGCAGAATAATTCATTCATCTTCTGATTTCGGATTCTTTATCGAAGACTTCAGCAACTGCGACACCATGTCATGTACCCAAATGTGAGGACAGAGTGTTCATGTTAGTAATCTTCCATTTTTTTATCGTCAGACGTAGAATCACTAGTTTCCTTAAACTTGGTGTCATTTCTCCTCAGTCTCTCTAACTGCTTATATTTCTGACTGAGCACTGTAAACAAAAAATACATAGGTTTCTAGATAAGAAAAGCTGTTTATGCCAAATACCAGTTATGTAACTTAAAAATAGTAATATCAGACAATATTCTGCCTCTTTTGTGTGGAGTGAAAATGACCCCACTTCCACATTTCTTGTTATGATGAATGATGAAGACAGTTGGAGAACAATTGGATTAAAAAATAAATAGGATCTAAGCTCTAAAGGATTGTCCAGATTTCAGGCATTCTGTTATCTAAAATGGCTTGATAAATAATGCATATAGCTGCTGTTAATGGGGGAAAAAATTCTCCCCTGAGGCCTGAATGCTTATAACTTCTGGCTTTGCCCCTGGTTTCCATCCTGAACACAGAAGCTGCAGCAGTCAATGATTGTCATGTTGTTACAAGAAACGCATCAATATAAGGGTTGTTTTTGGCTGTGAGCATCATACATGACTTTTACAATTTTATAGGCATTTTCTGTCACTTATTGTTTGGCTTTTGCACAGGAAGAGTAACAATCTCACCTACAAAGTTTTTTTTCCAATCAAATAAAGTGGCATCAGGGAGAGGAACACAACTCCTTTTCAAATCAGTGATTCACAGCTCTGGAACCGAGTAAAATCACATATTTTAAATCCCACGTATGATAGCTTTAAATAAGACGATACAAGTCTCTTTTTAGATGCTGCTTTCATATTCACTGGTTATATGGCTTCACAGGAACTCAGTGGTGAAACTTCTTTTTTTCGGGTTTAGAATTTACTGAAAATCGCAGTTTGTATTCCACTTTTATTTGGTAATCGATGGTTGTTCTGATAAACCGATTTATCTACCTAATATTGAATTGGAATGGAATAATGGATTTATTATAGAAGCCTTAAGAGAAAAGGGTGAAAAAAAGAAAGCAAAAGACTGCAAAATAGGAAAGTGGCGCCCATTCTGGTTTACCTTTAATACCTCCTATAATTACAGGAAATGGATAAGTCACTGACAGCTATTTGAGTTGTGTATCTTCTTCTGTTACCAAGATGTGAAACTATATAAATAAACATTAAACACAGTAAAATAACTTGAGGGGCTACTCAGGAATATCACTAAAGACTTTTAATTTCCAATTACAGCTCACATCAGTATCTTCACTTTTACAGCTTTAAAATTAACCTCTAGACCCTGCATCAGTTATATTAGTCACAGTCACGTAGTCCTGTGCATATATATATATATATATATATATATATATATGCATGCATGCAGTCCTTTGGGTAGTTAATAATCCATCCGATAGAGCCTGTGGTGTAATTTTGTGCTAGAGCAAACATAGTAATAGCATTATAAATACCGCGATGGGCAAAGCCAACAGGAACTACGGAGCTCTAATAAATATCCCCAGCACCCACCAAGACACAGCGGAGACGACAGGAGACGGGCCAGGGTGGCGGAAAGCAAGCTAGCGGAAACACAAATTTCAATTTCTCCAAAAGCTCTGAGCTACCCGCCGCGCTGCAGCTTTGATCAGAGTGGAATAATGTGCTTTGATGCTTAGAATAAAAGATCTACCTTTTGATGTGTGTGTGGAGCCTGATTTTTGCTTCCCTTCACCCCTCGATACTGCGGGTATCCATGAAACAGTCAGAGTCATCACTTGTCTCGCTCTGACCCAAATTTGGTGTCAGAGTGTTATAAAACTAAGATCACAAGCAACAGGGTTGCTGCTACTGTCTTCAGTCGAGAGCACTCCCAGGTGCTTGTGATCTCCGATTCGTCTGGATGGATGTGAGACGGTTGTCTCCTGGTGGATTCAACTTGGAAACTGATGAGGAAAGTTCTGACCAGGTCAAACTGGTCTCCTTCTTCCGGCATTTGTCAGAACACAGCCTTACTGTGCCTTATGTGACTTTTCACTCAGTGCTGATGCTCTGGGCTGTTTTAGAGGTTTGAGGGAGGGAGGATGTGAATTGGGGCTTACAAGTGTGTCACAGATGTTGCACTAAATTAAAACTCTGATAGCTCCAGGAGGCTGAAACTGCCATTTGACACACAGTCAGCAAGACATTGGATTATTGCCGCAAACACACCCCGCCACAGGCATTTATTGACGTCTGGATTGCTCATTTTAAAGAAGTGCACATTTAAATTGATTCATGTCATGCAGAAGCAGCTGAATGCATAAATGGTATAGAAATGCATGTTTACTGAAGCATTAACATTAGGCCCATTTGAGAGCCAGGTGATGTGAACACACACTTACATGATGTAATTAATAAATGATTACACTTGGGCGGTGTGTTAATAACAGAGAGAAAACGCAGTGCAGCTCTTGAATCAATTATGCTGATAAACGCCCCCCATTTTCTATCGGATGACCCCGTCCTGAATAACAACCAAAAGGTTGTCTAGACATGCAGCCGTGAGTCATGCAGTATGGGTTGAAAAAGGCACCTCTTTGATCAGAAAGAGCGTATTTCACATCATGCTTACATAAACACTACTGCTCTCAAAGTACATTCACCTCCATATGTTCAGCTAATGTGCTACTACTAACAAACTGCTCAACAATGAATCTTCATGTTGTAACCAAAGAGAGAATTTGTACCTACAGCCTTTTTTACATTTGCCTCTACTGGTTGCATTAGCTTGTGTGTAAGTCATAGACTGTATAATCCAGATGGACGTAGCTTCCACATCTGAAAAGTGAAGCCAATGTTAAAGTGCCTTAAACCGGCATTCTTTGACACCACAAAAACAGAAGTCCATTTGTATAGTAGTCAATGAGAAAATGAGCCTACATCTCACTTGATTTATTACCTCGGTAAACATTTTCCTAATGAGTTTATTCAGGGAAAAATAGACCATGAAGCAGGGGATGCTAGGATGTGGCTACTTTGTGATTGAAGGTTGCCGTGCTAGTGACGGGATGGAGTCTAAGCGATACATATATACAGTAGAGATACACCGATCCCGTTTTTTTCTGGTCCAATCCAATACCGATACCTTGGCTGAGCGTAACGGCCGATACCCGATACCAATCCGATACTACTTTTGAATGAATGAACCGTATACTTTTCCATGTGAGTGAAGGCACCAGGTTTGACATAAATATTTAGCCTTATTTAAAAAAAAAAGTTAACCATTTAATATAGATAAATGTACTTAATATTATTTATTAACAAATAACAAAGTTTACATTAGCAGCAAAAAGAAATAAATAGCACTTCCATGTAAACAGATATTTTAAAATGGAATATAAAACCCTAACTGGTGTTGAAAACATAGAATTGAAGTGTCTAGATCGCTGTAACTGTTGTATTGCTGTGTATGATATTAATAAAAAAGAAATGACTGGATCAGAATGCTGGATCGGCCTCGTTCATCCGATATCCAATCCAGCGAATTAGTCAATATCGGAGTCGATAGCATACATCTATAATATACGGCACTGTGAACATGTTTGGGTGTTGTCTCTCACACTGTGTTTTCTCTTCATCAAAATTAATTGTTTAATTTGGGTTGTCTAAAAACGTCTTTTTCAGCGTTCGGTTGCATCTCGCTAGCAGGTGCTAGCTGGTAACTAAAGGTAAACTGCAGATTTTTAACTGGCTTGTGTCAGTGCAGCATGGACAGTGCATACAGATGAACTTGTGTCATAAATCAGTCGGCAGTTTTCCTCTTTAGTGTCTAGCTTAGCATAGTGCCATTGAAATAGCACTGGCTAAGTGCTCAGCTCCGCCCTCTCCTCCAGTTATAGTCAAGTCCACTTTCCATAAAAAAACAAGATGGTGATGGCTGAAATACCATACTCAAGGCTTCAGAAACTGTAGTCCATCCTTTTTACACAGACTATGTTGTATCAGCTATACGGAGTCAAAGACCCTCACTGTGGCAGCCAGACTCTAAACCCTCTTAGATATTCTGTGTATCCTCTACACCAGTAAAATGTGTCCTGACTCTCGCCTCTGCTTTCTGTCTCATTGTTCCAGAATGCGGATGACCTCTTGGTAGCATCAGCTGAGTGTCCTAGTGATGACGAAGATTTGGAGGAGTGTGAGCCTGGAAATGGTGAGTCAACTCAGGGAGTTCTGTCTTCATAATACTTGGTGTCAAAAAACAAAGAGCAGCTTAGAAACCAAAAGACTACTGTTTTCTCCCTTACTCTACTTTAACATGCGATTTGTGACTGCAAAGCTCTCTGTACGCAGCTCTGATTGGCCAGATGTGCACCCTCCATCCTTTCCTTATTGGTTTTCAAAGCGGCAGGCAGTCGGCATCACCGCGGTCCATAAATTGCTCAGGTAGTGTCTGGCATTTACCCAGCTGTTGCACCAATCTCCTGCCCCAATTTAAACAAGGCAGGACAGTTCCAACATGGAAACGCAGCTTGTTCTGCGAAGCACACAGCTGCAGCCAGGCAGGCCTGGTGGCTGAGTGGCTGTTAGTGTGAACAGCGGGTCAAGCAATGTTCTGACACCATGACAGGAGGTGGGAGTTAAAGGCCATGTGTTTTACTCCCTGCCTCTGTGGTTTTTAGCTCTATTAAGCTGACCATACGTGAAAAACACCAAGAACCACGTACTGTACAGTGAAGCAGTGAGATTCTAATAAAAAATCTAGAAGACAAAGTAGAGCTCTGCAGATCCATATTTCATGACATTATCCCTGAAAGATCGTGTCTGACAAGATTTCTGTTGTTGAATGGCATTACAGATTTAAAGGACCGGTGTGGGTGGGATAAAAACAACAATTGCCTCAATAAAACCTGTCATTACAACAGTGCCAGTATGCATGCTGTTACAGTGCAAACTTCTTCGGATTAAAGAAGCAGAAAGTATTCTTCTGGAAACCTGTTAATTACACCTTGGGCATGAGCAATTCTTTTAAAATTAAATTTAGAAATATAATAATATCCATATTATGGATCGCTGTGTAGAGTCAAACACATTCAGTTAAATATGTAAACTAAAAATTACACACATTAAATGTCACAAGAAATAAATTAACAATTATCACATGTAAATAGAACTAACATGGTTTTTTCACTGTCTTTAATAACATCACACACTCACACAGCAAACTAAGAAAGCTTATATTGCACACGATTTTGTCACTTTGCAAAAAGCATGCACCGTTTATTAAAGCAAACGTGAACATTTTTTATTATTATTGCTTATTATCGCTCCCATTTCAGGCTTTTACAAAACAAATGCAAGTAACCTAATTAAATTGATGCACTAATCTTAGCATGGATCCATTACGGATTATACGACATAATGGCCAAATTTGCACACAATCTACTCTTATGTCCAGAGCAAACCCTTATTAAACAATACCAGAACAAACGTGATTAAAAAAAAAGAAAAAAAGACTCACCATAATATCTTTGTCTGTGAAAAGCACTTCACTTTCCTAAGTTTTTTTTTTTTTCAGGAATGGGGATTAGTGGTCGAAACAGAATCTATGTTAGACTTTAAATGGAAGGAGATTATAGCAATCTGTATGTTTGTGTGAGGAGAACCAGATCTGAACCTGTGCTGAGAAAAACTTGAGTGTAGCATTCTCCTGCGGTCTTCTCTGTAGGTGGAGGGGACCGAAATAGAGACTCAATTCCCTTCTTATCGAAAGCAGAAATGAGAGTTTTTCAGTGGATGCTATGCCCAGGCTTAATCTCCCATGGGGAAATGTAACGCTCTCTCTCTCTCTCTCTCTCTCATATGCCCACACAAACACACACATACGGTGGCAGACATGCTCACCTTACCAGACAGACACTTGTCTCTCTCACTCTGTGGGTGTAAAGTTTTCTCTCTACAGCCGTTTGAGAAACAACAAACACACACGCACATGCTCCGTATCACACCTTCCAGATGCCACAAGAGCTCCAGCGAGGCAAAGCCAGCGGGGTGGGATAAGCCACGGTGAAAACTGTCGTCAAGGAGAGAAGAATCAACATTGTCCGTGAAACATGTCTCCTCTCCATCACTGTTACACAAACACAGTCCTGTAGTCATTGTGTGATAGGACCGATTCCCAGTGTTTTCAATTCCAGCTCTGTCTTATTGAACTCCCTTCAGGAAGGAAAAAAAATGTTTAGCACAGCTGTGGATTTTCTATTAAGCTGATCGAGATATGACTGCTGTGAATTCACAGGGATCAATACAGCTCCTTCCTACAGCGTACACAGCCAGTGGAGCCCCATGTACTCTACAGATGTATACATCTGCAGCTGTAGTACTACCACACACAATTCAACTTGTTTTCTTACAACTGCATTACGTCCAGGCGTTTCTTTTAAATATCTACTGCTTAATGACTCTGAGACATAAGGCCTCATGCATGAATGTTTTCTCCTATAATGGGATTCATGATGATCTGACCTCCTGAGCAAGTTGATGAGTTACATTTGATCTTAACCTGGATGTGTGTGCCGTTTGCAAACCACAAACCAACAAGCCACTGACAAAAGAAGAAAAGAAAGAAAAAGAAACAGAAATGCCCAATAAGAATAAGAATAAGAAAAGCTACCCAAGGGCAGCAAAAATAAAAACTTTTCTGCCTTCAATAAGCCTAGGCCGTTTCACAGTGTAACATGAATTATCTGCTTACATGTTAAACCACCCATGTCTTCAGGTGGCGGTGGGTGGGTTGGGGGCACACCATGGCGCATTGCAATATTGTGCAGACCACAGCAGGCCATGGTTAATATGAACCCTCTTTCAGGAGTGTATACAGGGAATGAAGACCTTAAGCAACACATTTAATCGTTTCTAAATGTTAACGGCAGAAAATGCATTTTGCATTTCCCTTAATTCAAAGTTGGATTCATGTTGAAAGGTAATAATGTAGACTTCCATTTCTATCGTACAATCTCCAACCCATCTCCAGCAGCACCGTGATCCAAACACATCCCCTCCCAACTCTTGTGCAGCACCAAAGAGACAGGTGTGTGTGTATGTGAGCATATTGGTCTAATTTTGTTAATAATAATCATTTAAAGGCTCAGTAGACAAGAAACCTAGAAAAAAGATGGTAGTTGAGTCTACACGGGTCTCATCACCTCCCATCAGACATGCACGGGCATCTGATACACGCGCTTCATACTCTGCCCGAGGCAATCGACAACTTGCCAAAGTTCTTTTTTTTTTCCATTATCCTCCATAATGTCCAAGTCACAGGTCACTCTTGTCAAACTTGTAGGTACGTGAAGACGGAAGAGTATGATTCAGGACTCTTAACGTAGCAAGATAAACCTAATCTTGTAGCAGCTGTATGCCTTTGGCTACAGTTAGCAGAAGGCTAACGTATTAGCAACCTTCGACAATGCGTTATCGGTAGCCGCTGTGACCAGGCTGTTTCCATGGTAAATCCGCCCACACAACCTAACCCCAATCACACCAAGTGGAGTTGTTAGAGGAAAAATCATTGAGCAGTTTACCTGTCCAAGAGAAGAACAACGAGCTCCGAGTCCAAGTACAAACCAATGTTATCCCCAACTTATCTCCATCTTTGAAATGCAACGCCGATATTTAGACGTGTTTTATTGAGTTTGTTGTCAGACTCTCTTTTAGACTCCCTTTTTGACGAATCCGCCTTCCTCTTCTTAGACTGTTTTGCACTGAACGCAGGTGTTTCCAACCATGGAACCGCAATGTTTCCTGTTCGGTCATCCACCATTGCTGCAGACTGGGTTTCCACCGAAGAGACGTGAACACGCATTTGCTTTAGCAGAACAGCCAATCACAGGGCTCGCTCTCTCAGCTGCTCTGTGATTGGTCAAAGTCTGCCGTCACGGGGTAGTAGTAGCAGGCTGAAAACAGAGCCTAGGAGCTCCTAAAGCTCTGATCTTCTCTCACATCACTTAATTTACATTATCCCCCAGGTTATCAAGGACGTTTTTGCCAAACACTGCCAAAAATAAGCTACCTACTGAGCCTTTAAAATGAGTAAATGAATACCCCCTTTAAATTTGATCTTACCTAAGAAAAAGCGGGAAGTGCACAAGTATTGATGGATATCACAAAAGTTTTTATTCATACACAGTTTAAGATCAAATGACCATTTCATGCATGAGGCCCAATGACTGTCACTGTCACACACTAGGTGACAAGCTGTGAGGGCATGCAATAAAAACAGAGCACCGGACGAGGAAGAGATGAGCGCGAAAAGAGCTAGAAGGACTGCGTTGTGAAGGACTGACCCTCATTGAGATGTGTGTCACGTTCCTTTGCGTTCAAAGCAGAAGAGAGAATTGGGGAGAGAGACGAGAGAAAAAGAGAGAAGGGAGAGGATGTGAAAGAGAGGATACAAAATAGAGCACAGTGGAATTCCCATGAACCATTCCCGCCTTTCCCATAAGGCTAATTAAACTTTGACTTTGTTAGGGAGCCTTAATTACATCACCCAATTAAAGCTTTGGTGTGGATCCTCCAGTGCTGTTAATGAGCCTCTGTCAGGAGAGTGACAAGACAGGAAGTGGAGACAAAGATGCAACATGTATAACACACATACATGACGTCATCTATAGAAACATTGTTTTCACAGTAACTTACAATTAGAGATATATCATAAAAACATATTTCTACAACAAGCCCTGCTCATTAAATCTTTCATTCTATCTCCATAATTATTTTCCGTACCTCAGCCCAACCTCGCTTTCCCTCTCTCTCGCATACCTCCAAGCTACTTATCAGTCCCAGGATGTGGCAGGCGCTATATCGGTTTTACTCTGACAAGATCAGAGCTTTGAGGAGCTCCTCAATAATTCATCAGGCGACATGCTACAGAGGCAACCTGCAAATGTTCTTTTTAGGCCGAGGAGTGAAACTAAGAGATTGGATGGTAGATGAAGGATGACCCAGAGCGCTGAGACTCCTCACCCAGTGTGACTCATAGCTTGCATGAGATCAAAACTGCACTGGTCGATGGGTTTGGGTGTCAGTTATTTGTCAGCGTGATGCTTTATTGATCTGACTTAGCTAGCCATCCTCCACAAGTAAACAGCCCCGGGTTGATCGTACGGGTTCCACGGGTTAGATGTTTGGCAATTTAGAGGCTTGATCCTCTGGATGATCTCTAGACCATCCTGTTGCTATGAGCAAACTTTAAGAAGAGCGTGTACTCGATGGTTCTGTGACATAAAGTCTGAATTGCAGTGATTAGTACAATAAACATTCCTCTCATTTGACCAATTTACAATTTATGTTAATCAATAGAGCAATTTGCATAATAATCAAATGGCAAATCGAAACAAATTCAAACAAATAACTAAATTTGTAAACTTGTAAAACAGTGTGTTGTGAAAAGCTATTCAGTTATAAAAATGTGTGGATAATAACAAAGACATCTGATTGTATGTTGAGTTTATTTGTTTAGCATGAGGCAATTCAAGATAGAGAAATATGAACGGCTACAATGGAATAAAACATAAATATGATACTACCACCTTGAGATCATCTGTTTGTTTATACATAGATAAAGACAGAAAGAAAGCTTAATGATATTTATATATGCACCATGGTTTATGATTGCTATTGAACAGTTGCAGTTGTTTATGTTCACGTTGTCAAACATAGCTTTCACAGAGATGCATCAGGGGAGTCAGTTATTGCATTTATTGGCTCTAAAAAATCAATGTAGAGTCTGGTGTTCAGTCAGCCCCGTCTACTGTTAAATGTACATATCAAAACCCAACAACTGCAATATTCAGATGCCTTGTAACCATTTAATTTTAAAACAAGCCAGTGGGGAATATCCGGGGTTAGACTGTGAATAGTGTTCAGGAGCATGATGGAGATAACTCGTTTAAAACTGGTGTGACCTACCTAACCCAGTTCTTTCTTAATTACCTAATTTTACATTTCTTGCATTTTCCAAGAGCTAGTTAGATATGCAGTTGTTTGACCTTTTCATCTAGCAAATACACTTAGAGAAATGCTTACAGTGGAAGAGAGATGTGGAGCGGGCTTTGCAAAAACATAAATAACATATCTGTTTTCTGAAAATGAACCCCCAACCTGGTGAAGCAGTAGTTGATATCTCTGCATCAGGTCGAGATTCTCTGTGCACGTCTGACATTTACAACATAGTGCGGTGGACAGAAAACCACAATCATTCATTAATCATGGAGTCGATCCAGGTGCTGATGAGCTGTAGGGAGGTGACTTTGACTGTAGCCAGTATGTGACTCAGTGAGACACGATACGGGCAGGGCATCATCTCTTTGAGTCATAATAAATCACTTTGCCTGAGAGCGACAGCAGCAAATGCAGCATTCGTAAACACATTATGAAGTCACACGTATACAGAAACTGGGTTTTTATTCCCTGTTGCGCGGATCATTTGTCCATTATTGTACCTTCTGTGGCATTATTTAAAAGCAAGCAAGAGGTATATACATATATTATGCCTGGCCACGTTGTTGGATTTTCCATCTTGCATCTAATCAAAGCTGAATTATAGAATGCTCAAACTCCGAACAACCTTTTTGCTGTAAATATTTCAAATGGATGTGAGCGGGCGTACGTGATCGGCAGAATAACAGTGTTTGTCAGGAGGCCGACATAGATGCATCAGTATCCATCTGCCCTCTTCTCTTTTCGAGTAAATAGAGGGGAGGGGGGCTCATACTGGGAGCGCTGTGGAGTGGCGTGTAGGTAAAGATAAAGAAGAAATCCCATCATGTGGGCTAAACGTGGTTCCACTGCCTCAGCTGCTCAAATCGATGGAGTCAAACTCAATCCCCTCTCGCAGTCCCTCTCGCTTTAATGCTTAAATTACAGTGTTACAAGAAAGAGACACCCACACTCTGGAATCATGTATTTTTCAGCACTGTTCTTAATGTAAAATAAAATAAAGCAATATGATACAAGATGGAAAACCCTTCAACTGTAATATTGCGACGATGCAAATAAAATATATAGTCAAAATGTATTCATATTGTGGGGCAATTTGCTCTGAATATGAAAAAGCAACAGAGAGGATTTCTAGTCCCTGCTGAGTCAGCCAGCATGAGCTAATGTTAGCTTTGTAGACAGGGTTTCTCAAATGAATCAATACCACACATAGAAACACAAAAATTGCTCGCTCATTCTTGTTTTTACTAAGAAATATGCTGACATGAATAATTTTTCCATGGACAGATTTAGACTAAGTCTGCAAACATGGAGGGTTAGCTTGAGCTTAAAATAGCGCTTTGTCACCAAATCACAGGCACAGCTGATAACAGCTGACAGTTAACTCCAGAACGATGTAAAAATGAGACTCGTTTAATGCTTCTGCAAATACAGTGGTAAAGTTCAAGCTCCTGTGTTCGCTGTGTGACTTTATTTCAAAAATCGCACCCTGTGTACAACAACATCAATCCATCCATCCATCTGAAACTGCTTGCACATTTCAGGGTCGCAGGGGGGCTGGAGCTGATCCCAGCTGACATCGGGCATGAGGCAGGGTACACCCTGGACAGGACGCCAGTCTAGAGACAAACAGAGACAGACAACCACTAACACTCACACTCACACCTACAGGCAATTTTAGGGTCACCAATGAACCTGCATGTCTTTGGACTGTGGGAGGAAGCCGGAGAACATGCAAACTCCACACAGAAGGGCCCTAGCCGGGATTCAAACCAGAAACCCTCTTGCTGTGAGGCAACAGTGCTAACCACCACACCACTGTTGCCGCCCTTGTACAACAACATATTTTATTTTATTTTCAAAAGTATTGTTGGATAATTTGCTGTAAATAAATTCAAATTAATTAAATTACCAACAAAACAATCCATTAAGTACCAATACTGGAGCCTACCGATTTTTGATCTAGCTCTGGAAGTTGCCATGGAAATGCCAGAGTAATATTTAAGTGATGAGCATGTTGTGTTAATTTGAGCAAGTTCTAAACGTCTAGTTGACCAATCAGATTGCCTGGTCAGATCTACTTGTTGTATAACACCTAAATATCTCATTGTCACTTGGTTTGTCGTTAATGTTAAAAATCAAAATCAAAATGGTCCATCTGTGGTTCTTAGCAACTTTCAGCGGGAGAGCGCGACTACAAACATATGTGTTGTTTTCTTCTCTCTGCCCTGTGGGTGTCAACTGAGCAATCAGAGCTGCATACAGAGAAAAGAGGGTGCAGTCGCGGAGAAGGTGAAAGCCGACTGAAACTGTTGATTGGTTTAAACTGTGGGCGCAGTAGGCTTGGGTCACACAACAGGAAATGAAACGATGGTTCACTTGATAACTGCCTAGATGCTGAAATGTGGCTCACTCTGTGTGTGAGGGCTGTGGTTCATTATCTTTCTAGTAGCCACTGCCTGACAGTCATGTGGGACGATGGCCCTCAGGCTTTGGCTCTGCTATGCACTGAGAGTACAGCAGAGTGATGTGACAATCTCTTACTGTTAAAGGCTTCTATAATATCTATATATAATGCTTTTTAAACACGGTTCTGTGGGTTCATATGAGGTAGACTTTAGACAGATAGTTAGGCAGTGTTTCTCATTCTGCAAGGACTACAACAAGTTTACAATAACAAGAGCATCCATTTGCAATGTTAGCCACATGTGCTGTAAATGGGACTCATACAGTGAGCAGAGGTGACTTCTCAGTAATTGGTGAGCTGCAGGTATAAAGCTTGAAATTGCACTCGCAGCATCTCTAACATACTGATAGATGGTAAAGTAAAGATAGCTACACCACCATCTGCTCCATCACCCTCGGTTACACGTAGATGCTGTATCTCTTGGCTCCCCAAAACAGTTTTTTTTTCCTTTTCCTGTGACTTTGACGAGTTATTTCAAGAAAACTAAAGATTTCTTAGAACACACTAAACTTGTGAAATCCTCCTTCTTTGTTCTACGAATGCGACACCGGGCTCTGCAGTCCTCTCAGTCTTCAAGGTGAAACATAGCCCTCAAACACAGAAAGAAAAGGAAACATAATGAAGAGAAATAACTTAAGCATTGCCATGGAAACTAGCCTTTCTTGCAATGAAATAAGAAGTTAGAAGAAGGTTGAAGAATTGCTGCATTTTTGCCCTATAAGAGCTTTTCTTTACAGCTTTGCTTCATTTCTAGGCCTGTTTATCTCTACTGTGTTGTAATATGATATGTATAGTGGCGTTAACTCAATGCATCATCTTCTTTAACAAAACCTTTAACATTCTGTGAGTGAAAATGTACGGGTGTATAACTGACAAGGTTCGGGAGGGCTTGAGTGTTGCTGAGCTGAATAAAGGCCATGGGGGAATTCCAATCCAATCCTACCACACCCCCACCCAACCCTTAACAAATCCCTGAAATGCCTGATCCAACCCCCCTCTCTCTGAGTCACTCTGATTTACCTCATCAAATGAACAAAGAGCCAGAGTCATGATTTTATGCTGATGATGTTGGCATTTCTTTGGTCATGTTTTGCTGTTACCTTCCCTTTTTCTCCCACAAAGATGTGCAATAATCTAATCCCCCTGCCATGTTTTTCTAATGTTTCCTTGACTGTGACCCTCACACATATGCCAGACTGAAGAGAAGCTGTTATGAAAGTTAACTGTAGTGCATAAACTGATATTCTGCCATGTTCTGTTAACATACTCCCAATATGTCTAACCCATAACTCAAGCTGGGCCCAGGTATTAAGGATTCCTTCTGATTAAATGCATAAATGATGTTGTTATACACCCAATAATCTTTGTTGAATTTGGGTGTTTCAAAGTGGGCTACAATCAGATTACATAACTGAAGCTTTACAACAAATTCTGGCTCATTGAGACAATGTTTAAACTGTTGGTGGCTGTTTAAGAAAAATATCATTGCCCCATGTTTATGTGTGGTGTTTGGGAGGGAAGTGGGCATCAGGGACTCATGTGTGAAAAGGGAGCAGTAGTGTTAAACACTGTCTCAGTGTGCTGTAGTCTGTACTGAGAGTTTGGGTTAGAAATTAGGGGCATCAGTTTCCTGCAGCAGCTCCTGAGGGTTTGCATGCAGATTAAGCTAATTAGAAATGAGCCATGCCCGGGGGAGTGGGGAGGGGGGTGGTATTCGTCATCAGAATTATGAAATAAACATTATGAATAATTAAAATTTCTTAACATTATGATTATATTTCATCTAGTAAAAAAAGTAAAAGAGGAAAGGAGGTAAAGACTGGGGGGGAAGTTGTTTATCACTATCCGAGAACAATCTTACACAGCTTTCTTTTTGTAATTTTTTTTTCATGCAAAAATCATGCGGCCAATTTGTTGATGTAAGTGACCTGAACCTCGTGGTTTGCTATCTTATTTAACCAATCACAGCAGAAACTTCTGAGCGCTAGTGTAGTCAGCATAGGCCAGACTAGACAGTTAGCAGTGAAGGATAGGCTGTATAGTTCAGTAGATGTTAAGTTGTTCAGTGTCATTTATAGATGTATCTTGTATTAGTGATATAGCATGTAGGTCTATGCAGCACACAGAGATAGGTCAGAACAGCCAGGAGCAGGTGCAGGATAGAGTATTGTCTTATATCTAGTGTTTATTTCAGTTCACAGTTAGTCAGCATATGAACTTTTTAAATAGAACAGACTAACTAAACTTATATAAATAACCCTAATGTTAGGTTTTAGTGCTGTTCTAATACTGGTGTTGCTGTATTCATTTGAACTGTTTTTCTTCTGTTCATCTGGAGGTACTCTCTCTCTCAGGTGGTCTCTAACACTCTTTTTCTCCGTTGTCTCTTTCTTGTCCTAGGAGGTGAATTAGTGTTGCCCATAATAACAGTGGACTCCCTAGACCCCCCATCCATCGCCACCCGCTACCCAGTAATCCCCCCACCCCCAACCACCTACCGCCCCTTCCTCACCCTGCTTGAAACCACCAAAGAGTCCCTCCCCTTGCCCAACGGCCGCCCCCCCTGCCCCTTGGACCAGGAGGACTGCGAGGAGACCATCGAGGTGTCGGCGTATGGCTCGGGGGAGATGACCGAGTCAGATGACGAGGACTATTACAAAAACTCCCCCCTAGTCACCGACAGGACTGTCCTCCCTCCTCCCCCAGCCGTCGAGGGCAGTGTCCAGAACCCCCGAGACCGCCATTTCTCCCGCTCCCCCAACTCCCACCGCCCTCCTCTCTCGTCCACTCCCACAGCCAACCCCGATCAGCTCAGCCCACACATCAAGCCGGCCGCCGGTGGCAGCAGCAGTAGCAACAACAAAATCCCTGCCGGAAAAATGAACACCAGGGACCAAGTGCTGCTGCCGCCGGTGCACCCTTCTTCGGACCCAGGCCACCGCCGAGTCCCGGGAATAACCTACCCCCCAAATTTCCCCCATGTTCCCACTCCAGACCCCACGTCCCCTGAGAGAGGACTCCCCGGCGCCGTGGAGGTACAGCAGTCCAGCAGCACCACGGGAATGGTGGTAGGCATCGTGGCCGCCGCCGCCCTCTGCATCCTCATCCTGCTCTACGCCATGTACAAATACCGCAACCGCGATGAGGGCTCCTACCAGGTGGACCAAAGCCGCAACTACATCAGTAACTCAGCCACGCAGAGCAACGGAGCCCTGGTGAAGGAGAAACAGCCCAGCACTGCCAAGACGGTCACCAAGAACAAGAAGAACAAAGACAAAGAGTACTACGTCTGAGGGAGCGCTGCCTTGACACAGAGACAGTCAGTAGATGCATTAGAGAAGGAAAGAGACAAGAGAGAAAGAGGGAGAGAGAAAAGGCAGTATAAGGAAAATGGCAAGTATAACAGAGGGTAATTCATCTAAAACTCAGTATTGTCAGGTGGCCATACATGTTTCAATTCCAGTCTAATCAGAGGGAGGCAGCAATATAAGAAGGCAACGTGACATCATGCTTCTTTTCACACCGTTCAGCATTGCTTTGATTGATTTGACTTCTTATTAAACCTTAACCATGGTACGGAGTCAAGGAAAGGCTATTACATCACAGATCTCAACACATACTGTGCCAACAACTGTGTACCAAATGCTGATAAAACAGTGATTTATGGCTTAGCACATGACAGGTTATTTAATATCTTGAGTACTGTAGGAAAGCACCACCATCAGTATTTGTGTCATGGTCTGTACTTCATTCTGAGACGAGCTTGTGGTGAAAGCCTTCACCTTAGACATTATCAGCATATTATTTCCCACCTGTTTGAATAAGCAACTCGACATCCCTCTGTAAAGTCAATATACTGCCAGCTTACAGAAACATTGTGTCAAACCCAGCTCTCTAACCTCTGTAAGTGTTCCGCGTCTGTGATCTCTCACCTTGTGTCAGATCTCTCTCTCTCTTCCTCTCATTTGCTCGTGCGCTGTTTCTCTCCTTGTCTGGTGCTCCACAGCTGATGCAACGTGAACTCTGCCGTGTTTCAAGCATGTAGTATTCATTTACGAAAAAGAGATAAAAAATGTTTTTTTTTCTGTGGAGTTTAAAAAAACAAAAAATACGATGATTGATGATCATAACAACGTTAAACGTAGCAACTGTGTGAGATACCACCGCTCCAACTTAATGGATGCTAACTTGTACGTTTAGCCGCCAAAAACTTGTTGAGGCCAAAACCCCCTGGTCGTCCTTTGTTCCAGCAGATCTGTGTCGTGTTTCTGGGGCTCCGAGGCGCCCCCTAGTGGACCAACAGAGAAACTGTGTCACGTCCTAACAGTTACTAATAACCGAAAAACAGAAAAAACCTCCAGCAAACAAGATGAACTTTGTTCTATATAATTATAAATATATGTATAGACGTTGCAGAAACATATGGACCTAAAGCGTGAGCGAGTGGAGAAGCTGATAACATGCAGCGAAGACAGACTTTAGGATTTTTGACGTCAGAACAGTTCCATCACCCAAACCCCATCGCTCCCCAGACCCCATCCTCTCATGAACAGTACGGCTGATGCAGCCTTGCTGCAAGACTCAGTCACTTTGATTTGCTCTTTTCTTTTTTCTTTTTTTTTCTCTGGAGAAATGAGAGACATTTTAGGGAAATTCTGAATTTGTTCTCGCTGGAGTTCCATTGTGGTGAGCGACCTCGCAGCTGAAGAAGCGACTGTGTCTTTCGCCCCCTCTCTAGCCTGACTGGACTGACGGCAGCCAATGGGCAAAGCAGACTTTGTGGAAAGAGCACACAAACAAAAAAGGTGAATGGCAGTTCCCTGGAAGATGTACAACCGAACTCTAGTATTCCAATTTTCTCAACTCTATTAAAAAAAGAAAACTGTACCATGAAAAGAAAAGAAAAATCCTGAAAAAAGTTTGTGAAATGTCTAAATATTTGACTCTCATCCCATTACTAAGAGAAATGTGTTTTCCCTACTATCATTCCTGTTTGGAGAAAAAAAATGACTATGATTCTGGGAAATGGAAATTTCTATGTGTTTTCTTTTGATAATTGAGCAAATGTGATTTGGGTTATGAACATGAAACCTTCTCCTTTTATCCATCGTCCATCCGTCATCCTCAATCTATTTTTTGTCTTGCATCTATTCCTTTTTCTCTGTATGGCAGATTATATGTCCCCATATGTCACCATGGAGAAAGCAGACTCTATCCATCCTCCATTGTTTTATATTTGTTTTATACCTCTTTCTGTCTATATGGCTCGAGACAAGTTTGTCTGGTTTCTCTCTTGCTCCATTCCAAACATACTCCTCCCAGTATCTTCCTGTTCTTTCTAAATGTTATTGTAAAGTGTTCCAGTGAGATGACTCTAAATATGTGTACATTAACAGAGGGAATACACTTGGTTATATACTTCTTACTCCCTGTGTCGCGTGGTCTCTTTATCATATACATGTCTCAGTCTAATATTAGTCTTTAGACAGTTATAAAAAACCTGCACTTGATTTTAAAAGTACAGTTGATCTGTTTTTTCTACAAAACTTAAACTTGTGACATCAAACTCGCTTTAATTTAAGTTGCTATAATCATATAATTCCATTGCTCCCCAGTGGCTCTTCCTTGGCAGCATAGATATATTAATGGTATTTTAAAAAATGATTAGCTTAGAGTCATTTCCACTCATTGATGGAGTAGGAATCTTTTACATTTTAGTGTGAGAACTGGAAGATTGGACTATTGACCACAAGGCGTTTTAGTTGAGAGATACTGCATGTTATTCACCAAATGCAAAGCAAATTTTTGCCTTACATATTGACCAAGGCATCATATTAGGATCATTTGCGTCATTGATAAGCCAGTTTAGAGATCAACCATGGCTGAAATAACCACTTTTGCTGCTTTGTACCTGCTGTGGAAGTCCCAGATATGTTGGAAAACCAAACGGCTTCATGACATCACCCGGAGGAGCACGCAGATTAGTGGATTTCACCTCCCATTTCAGGAAGCCTGTCTGGATGACTGCCCGCTTCTAGCACTACTTGAGGTTTTGCTGTGATTTAAAAGCAAAAAAACGAATCGAAAGGATGCTGAAACAATTACATCATGGTGCGGATTTATACAAAGTCTGAATTCATGTTTTATCAGGTATATCCGCAAGACGACAAATAAACAACCTTTAAACTGCTTGTTTTCTGAATGGAGTCTGCATCACTGAGGGCTATGCTCTACAGGAGAATCTAAACGCTAACACGCTTTGGGGACACATTTATCACGTCATTCACTGTGCAAAATGCTTCTAGTTTGGTGTGAACACACCATTTTCAATTCAGCATTAAACTGTCAGAAATACAGTAAGCAAACAATTATTCTTTAGACAATGATTTCAGCCCTCTTGAACCTTGCTAGAGTTGAGTATGTTGATTTAAGTAAGTCTGCATTCATTTTATGACAGTTACATTATCCTGTAGTGCTAGATTAGATATTGTCTGAGGGGCGGCTCACAGTGTCAGACTGTGAAAACACCTGTTGTTGTCTTATCACCGGGGCTTTAAATTGACACCCGCCAACCTGCCAGGTAAAAACCAACTTTGGCAGGTAACATTGTAAGGTCATTAGCCAATTTAGCTGGTGATGAATGAAGCAAATAATAAATGCGTCTGTTAGAGAGTTGGCAGGCTGTAGAAAGATGCAACGTCCGTGTTGCCAGATTGGTCTGTTTTCCGCCAAAACATTTGGGCATGTTTTTGTGTTTGTCTTATCTAGCAACACTGCTTGTAGTACAATTCCCATGAACACTATGTCGGGATGTGTCATACAACCATTGGCTACGTAGCTACGTGCCTCGTGTGCGTGGTAACGATTAAGTGTGAGCTACGCTGAAACAGAGAAGACGCACAGAACAGCGTGAACAAACAGCTGAAAAATGAAGTTGTAAAGTTAACATTAGTTCGGGGAAAAAAACAAACATGGAGATTCTTTTCGGGAGTTAAAAAAACAGAAGGGCAAAAGAGCTAGGCTGCAGACACGGGAAAATGAAGATGAAAGAGGAGGGGAAAAGAATAAAACGAGGACTTTTCATTCTAAATGGCTGTCAGGTCGTGAGTGGCTCATATTTGACCAAGAAACAAATATAATATTCTGTAAGGATTGCACAGGGCCTTGAACAAACGACCCTGTGGTTCCCATGCCCAGTCCCCCACAGACTGATTAGTGCTACGGGGCATTGTAAGTATCACTTACAGAGGGGTCTGATCAGCCTCAGGACAGGAACTTGTAGGAGTCTTCAATGCATTGCCGAAGAACATGTCAGCATTGATGAGCGGCTGTGACTGTGAAACAAAGAAAAACAGTCAGCAGGCTAACTAAATCATGCTGGTTACATATTTTTGTCCATTCCCTGTATTTTAATCAAAACTGCAGTGGTAGAACTGCTGCTATTTTTTCTTGTTATGATTCTACGACGCACCGGGGTGTTGTTATCATTATATGCACAGATGTTCAGTTAGGAGTGTTATTCTGTAGGTGTTGCTTGGCCGTGATCTCACAGGAATATATAAAAACCATGAACACATCTAATTTCAACCCCTAAATATATTTCTTGCACTTTCTTTCAGTTTTTTTTTTTTTTATTTACCTTTATTTAACCAGATGAGTCCATTAAGATGACGTCCTGGCATCGACACGAGTCGATACAGGACATTGAACATAGATGCAGCTGTGTGAAATTAAACTTAGTTTCACTTGAACAGATTATGAGAGTATTGTGTGAAAGCCACCTTTCAGTCCTCAACACCTCTCCAATCAGGAACTGCATGCAGTCACAGTGGCTTTACTTCTGTATCAGACTGTTACAGACACAGGCTGAGGTAAGTGTTTATGTTGTCGTCGTGATTTACTCATACAATTATAGTTTTAAAAGAGATTCTACATCATCCACAGCTCATTAATCACTGTGAACATTGAACTGTGGGCCTCAAATGCACATAGATCTTATTATCTAGGTCTACTGTCGTTACATGTTAAGATATATATTAAATGAATAACTAATAAATGGATTGATATGCCTCTTACTATGATATAAATGCCTGTCTCATTTAAAAGCCGGCATCTCTCTGCAACTGAGGTAAAGAAAGGCCACATACACAGTATTCATACACATGACAGATCGCAGCCATATCATTCAGCGTCGACTGTAAGAGAACAAAGATGAGAGAAAAATAGGGCATGGTGATGAATTGAGTAGTTGTGTGACATTGGCTAATTTGACCTACTTTAGCATTTTCAATAAAGACTCGCAATTTTGAGGTTTCCTCCAAGTTCAATCTGTGGAGGCAGAGGCTGCAGAAGAAGAGGCCCTGTGAAGTGGACCGCACTAGCACTAGTGATGGGAAGTTCGGCTCTTTTCAGAGAGCTCTTTCGACTCTTAATTTAGGATTTTATGTAGGCCATTATTTTACCATGACTTTGCAAAAATGAATGGTTTGTGTGTTGAAAACCCTTTCATGTTCAGTGTTTTTATGAGAAGCCTTATAATTGCCTAATTTTATGCATTCATTCCATAACAAAAGCATTCTTTTAATATTTTAATCCAACATTTTATTTCACATATACACCTAGCATAGTTAGCTAATGTAGCTACCAGGAGAGGTCGACGTATCTAACATATACACATATAAACATATAACACATCATAGTTTCAATACGCAACTACACTGTTGTATTAGACAGACAGACAGAGAGCGCCCCCCTCTCTGTTCTCACATAATGATATGATCCTATATCCTCACATCTGATTGGCTGCGATGCTGACCAATCAAAACAAAGTTCTGCCTGAGACCCCTACCAGAGTTCAGGATGAGCCCTGAGGTAAGCATCGAAAGAAAAAGAACTGGGAGCCGACTTTCACTCGATGCGAGCCGGCTCTTCTGATTGACAACAAAGCATCGGCTCTCAGGGCTGCATCTTTTGCGCATGACACATCACTAACTGGCACATCAGTATCTCATGGCAGGGAGGAGAGAGAGAGAGAGAGAGAGAGAGAGAGAGAGAGAGAGAGAGAGAGAGAGAGAGAGAGAGAGAGAGAGAGAGAGAGAAAGGGAGAGAGAGTCCGTGGGTCCATTATATCATTGGTTTTTCCTCAGGGTTCATGCTATTTTATTACAAGTGACTGAACAGTACTTAAAATGAGTATCATTTCTGTTTAGGAATTAATATTTTTCATTGAACACAAGTGCTTTTAATTTATATTTTATTTATAAGCATAAAAACAAAGGGACTATCATAAGAGTAACCAAGGCCCCGCGCATAGCTACATGAGACAGGTGTTACAATAGCTTTTAACAAAGATTCTACATATTGAACCTTTAAGGACAGCGGTGCTTTGAGCTATGCTAACATGCTGACAATGGTAATGCTAACATGCTGATGTTTAGAAGGTAGAATATTTTTTTAAATTCAGTATTTTAGTTTAGCATGTTAGCATGTAAACGTTGCTAACACAAAGTACTGCTGAGGCTGATGGGAAAGTCAGGATTTTTGTGGATATTTAGTCATGTATCGGGACAATTTAAGGGATCACCATATTTATATTTTTTAGATTTTAATAAAGGGATCTTTTTCACTCATATCATTACACCCATACAATACTGTGTATTGTTGGCGATAGCCTGGCCACCTTGTACAAAGCTCAGCACACTGTAACACAGCAACAAGCATGAACACTAATGGGACTGCATCAGAGGACTGAGCATATAAAAAAGTGCCTTTGTTATTTAAAGCCATCATTCAACGCACAATCAGAGCAGTTGTTTACAAGGTCCATGATGGGCTAATGGGGCGTGCAGCACAATTAATGCACTTCCATACACACCACTGAAACCCCATATTCCAATGACAGACCAATTACACAGTTATTTGCAACGGCTCTTCCTCAATAGTAGGAAATTATAGTACTTCACCTGTCGACACTGCACAAATCTAAACATGTGTAAATACTAAATGATGCATTAAAATCAACAAGGAGTGAAAAATTGTGATGAAAATGCACAAGCATGAGGGCGGGGGGGGGGGGGGCAGGGCTGAGTGGGCACAACTAGTTGCAGAGACAAGGCAGGGGCCTGGACAAATGAAGTGACCTTTAATACTGCGGATGATCATGTAGCATAAAATAAAAGTACAAGAAAGTTCCAAAGTAAAGCGATTCCACCACAGCTTGTGTAAGATTTCATACCTTACAGTATGTGTTGCAGTTTTACATGCTGCAGAGGTGTGATTATGTAGATTTGTGAAACGTTTTCAATGTATAATTCAGCCATAACACCGAGGCTGCATTACTTCTGGGGATGGCAATGATGATCTGTTGGTCGGTTGATCAGTCTAACACTTTGGCCCAGACTGAAATATCTCACCTGGTAGATGGAGTGACACTTTCATCGTCCCGAGAGGATGTGTTTTATTGACTTTGGTGATACCGTGACTTTTCCTCAAGCACCACCACCAAGTTTACTTTTTTTTTTGGTTTTTGAAATATCTTGACAACCATAAGTAGTCCTCATATCCCTGTAGCATTATCTATTAGGGAAAGAGTGAAACTGTATTTAAAGTCCCCTCCATTCAAAAACATGTTTTTCTTCTTTGGCCTCCTCATGTTAAAGCTTCACTGTGCAGAGTGATGTATGTGCAGTGTTTAATAGGAGAAGGCTAAATTGCCTGTAGGGTTGAATGTGAGTGTGAATGGTTGTCTGTCCCTGTTTGTCTCTATGTGCCCTGTGATAGACTGGCGTCCTGTCCAGGGTGTACCCCGTTTTCACGCCCGATGTCAGCTGGGATCGCCCCCAGCCACCCCTTCTACCCCGATAGGGACAAGCGGTTGAAGCTGTATGGATGGATGTTTTCACACTCATCTGCTGAAAGGGAAACGTTTCTCTGTGCTCATTGAAAATCTGATTTAAAGGGCTGGGCCCATTATTGTTCTAAGTGGACTATTTGTACAGTATATGTCTTAATACATGTCTGGAGGGGATCTATAAATAATCAGTAAATACTGCTGATCAATCAGCTGGGCGTCATGTCATTTTGAAACAATGCTGCTATTACATAGTCTGTCCATCAGAGAGACCTGACACGTTTAGTTTTCAACAGTAAAATGTCTACAACACACAGCATATACGTATATCTATGTCACAATTCTTACAAAAACTCTTTATCTCACCTTAAACAAGTAGTTTTGTTATCTAAACCTAACCAAGTAGTTTTGTTATCTAAACCTAACCAAGTCGTTTGGTTAACTAAACCTAACCAAGTATTTTTGTTATCTAAACCTAACCAAGTAGTTTTGTTAACTAAACCTAACCAAGTAGTTTGGGTAACTAAACCTAACCAAGTCGTTTGGTTAACTAAACCTAACCAAGTCGTTTGGTTAACTAAACCTAACCAAGTAGTTTGGGTAACTAAACCTAACCAAGTCGTTTGGGTAACTAATCCTAACTAAGTAGTTTTGTTATCTAAACCTAACCAAGTAGTTTTGTTATCTAAACCTAAACAAGTAGTTTGGGTAACTAAACCTAACCAAGTAGTCTTGTTATCTTAACCTAACCAAGTCGTTTTGTTTACTAAACCTAACACTTTTTGGAGGGAATAACATATGTGTGATTTCCGCAACAGAGGGAAGCCAAACACATTCATGATACAGAACTGGATTTAAATAGGTAAAGTTTCCCTTTATATGAAGTTTTGCAATATAGGACATTATTTTGTTTCTTTATTTTGCAATGTGTAGTTATGTAGCTCTTTTAAAAGACGATGTTTATGTTGAAATAAAGAAATATACCAATACAAGTAGTTGTCTCCAGTTGCGATGATTTGACATAATGCGCAAAAATAGATATTCAAATATATTCTAAGCTACAGTATGTGTTCATTCAGAATGAACATTCAAACAGCAATTTTGACAGCCCTAGAAGTCCAAAGCGATCCATCACACATCATCCAGTGGAAGAAGACTTCAATCAAGTTGTACACAAAGCATTAACACTTAAGTCACTCAGAGCTACTTTGTGCTGTACTGGCACCACATCAGACACATGATTGATTGATTGTTTTGTTTTTTTAACAAATTCATTAAATATTCATTGCAGCTAGAAGTGGAACAAATATAGAAATTGTCGTTCTATCATGTCTCCTTATGATAAATGGGGGTGATGCTTTACTTTTGTGTGTTTCCATGCACCCGTCCCTGAAAGAGACACAGAGACTGTATCAACACAACAGCTCTGTTTGTTAATCTGGAGCAGAGGTTAGTAAAGGTAAGGGAGTAAAGAAGCAGACTCCATTTTGTGTGGTGTTTCCTCTGTATTTCATCATCCAATCTTATACTGTGAGATGTACCCCATGGTCGCTTTTCCCGTTTACGCACCAATCTGTAAAATATGAAGCATGGATCAAACTACGATAAGACATATCAAATATTCCCAGAGTGAACTAGATGACCTCCTCAGAGAGAGCTCTGTTTCTGCCCCGCTCTGCCCGACATTCATCAAACTAAAGAAGCTGACAACAAAGCGGTGGCATCGTGTCCCCACCGGCAGAAAGCTCTGCCGTAAACATGCCTGAGAACCTGGCTTTCACAAATAATATGACATCACTGCTTGGACAGACAATCAGTTATGACACCATCGCAGCAACTCCTGAAAATGATCAGCATCGTGCCTGAGTGTGTATCTGTGCATGTGCCGGTGCATGTGAGTATCAGAGGACATGCAGCTTCTCATTCAGTTTGTTTATTTGCCTCTCAGTAAAATCTCAAATGAGCTGTGAGATGTTTGTGTGTTTGCTTGTGTGTGAGTGTTCAGTGATTAAACGTGTGTGTGATCATGCACCCAAGGCGGTGTTTATAACGGAGTGGGGCTCCACCAGGAAAAAGTCCACAGACACCTGCAGCTCAAAAACAACAACTCTTAAAGAAACTACAAGAGCAATGCACAGTGGACTTTACTTGTTACACTGATATTAAAAAGGTATTCTGCCGAATTTCTGACCACTATGGAGCAATGTTTTCTATTTATCTTTTGTATCCCGTAATGCATTAGCATTTCTCACTGGATTACAAGTGCTGTAAACACATTCCTGCAGACTGTTTCATGCTATTCCACTGAGAAATAGTAAAGCGCCAAGAACCGTGCCAGCGAAAGGCAGGAAACAAGACAACTGCTGGCTAGCATTGTGGTAAAGAAGGTTTTAGAATAAGCTTTGCAAATGGTTTACAAGCAAGAACTTGCATTCAACACATTGTAGCCCTGCATGCAGGTCAGAAACGCTGGATATCAACGTAAGCTGTTTTTTTATAAAAGCACATTTTTGAATGATAGACAAATGGATGTAGCGTCTCCGTCGGGGTCCGTTCTCTCAACTTGATCCAATTGTACTCGCCTATAGGAACCGCCACCTTGTCGGACTTTGACTTTGAATTGATGTGACTTTTGGGGGAGGGAGATACGTCTGTCTCGCTGACGTTCACTGAATTAGCCACATTAGCTCCACCACCTATGAATTAGGCTGACAGCACATGTTACTAGATAAACGGGAGTGGGAGTCAATGTTGAGTTTTTTTCCCAGGACCAAGAGGGAACGGGAGCATTTTTTAAATTTATTTTCCTGTGTCTCCAGCGGAGACTACTCCGGCTCCAGGAGTGAAGTGCAGGCAGCATTTATGATCTATGATTTAAACTGATATTCAACACAGTGCTCATAGACCGTAAAACACCGACCCTCACGGCCCAAATCTTCCCACTGCTTCAGATTAGCATCTAGTGTATGTGCCATCAATAGTAGGCTGTATTGCAAGTCATGGTGCAAGTGCGGCTTTTTCATTGACATAAAAGAGCTAACATGCTGTGTTCTTAAATCATCTGTTGGTTCAGTTGATCAAAGAGCAAACCATCTTGTCACTTACAGTAACACCACCACACAAATTACCACAGTCCAGGTCGAGATGACGGAGTTAGCATGCTAATTATTCATAAACTTTAACCTCCGATAAAATAAAAAATACTCACCCCCCTCAGTGTTGTCATGGAGATATGACCTAAACATACAGACTAGAATGTTTTTTTGTCCCAGGCCTTAAATAGGTGCCCTGAAAACGGCCTGTTAAACATGGGGGTCAATGAGAAACTGCTCTATTGTGCAAACTACTCCTACTGGACACTCGGAGAACTGCAGTTTTTGGCACTTCTTTATTGGATCAACCAGGAAGTCGCTGTGGTGGGGGCTTGTTTTGAATGGAGGGGGACTTTTCTTTTCTTTTAGCACATGATATTTCCACCATATTCACCACACATCTGCTGAATTTGCATAAGATCCTTCACTGGTGTATCACATAATTACTCCTTCATAACAGGTTGTTCTTGTTGTTGTTGTGGTAAATTTCTACATCCTTATTGTGAGCGTAAATCACGCCTACACATACTGGACAGTCAGCATGTGCATCCCATCACTCCCCCACAATCAGCAGCTCTCCGGGGGTGAGCATCTCATTAGCACTTCTCGCCAAGACTCCTAGTAGGTTGGAGTGAGAGTTTTCGTCTGATGACACTCACACTGATCCAGTATCTGTTTTACCACCAGGAGGTCCCTCTATGGTGCTACAACAGGCAAAATCCTCTTTTGCGTCTCTTCTCTTTTTTCTCTGCTATCACTCGTCATTCCCTCTCCCTTACTTCTTCCCTCTGTCTCCTTAAAAAAAATGTGTCACGGTGTTTAGACTAATTGACAGCACCTTCTGGGCATGACACAAATAGAGCCTCAATTTACAAGTCAAATATGTATAAGGAGCAGAGCGTGAATGAAGGGAAGCCAGGCAGAGCTGTGAATGCAGCAGGAAGGGGGTGAATAAAATAGCTGGATACAAGATGGTGAGAAGGGGCTAAAATTGGGGCATAAAGGGAACTCAAGAAGAGTGAAGGAAGTGCGTGAGGCTGCTCGCTCAAGTTTGCCTTTGAAGTGGGCTTTTTTCTGCGTGTGTGAGCGTGTGTATGCATGTGTCAGCGTGAACACAATGCATGCAAGTGTGTTTCTGCAGGGGCAGTGTGTTTTCATACAGTAGGCGGTATGGGTGTGCCCATGCATGTGAGTATAATATATAAGAAGTGTGTACGTGCAAAGAGAAATCCAGACTGCTGGGCAGAGAGGAGGATGATGGATGAACAGGTAGCTGCCTCCAAACCTCCACGTCTGGAATGAAGCCATACAAACACCACACTCAACTATCAATCTGGCTGTTACAAAGTGTGGAAGAGAGAGGAGCGGGTGAGATGTTTGAGAGGGAGGAGACAAACGCGTAACTAGCTTCTGAGAGGGTTTGCGTGTTAATGAGTATGTGCGTATGTGAGCACCCTCAGGCATCTCTCCCTTACTATTTTTGCACAGTTGCCATGGCAACCATCACCCTTATGCTTGTGTGCGTGTTTGGGAAATGTAAAGTTGACGACGAGGCTCGCAGAAACTGCATTGTCCACACCTAAAAGCTGCTCACCCCGCCTCGCCTGTGAGCTCTGTGGTGAGAGCTAAAATGACTACCAAAAACCCACCTCACCCATAATCCCCCTCCTCGCCTCCACACCCGACCCCCGAGCTTTAGATAATCATTCACAGTTTGATAATATTCATGGCCTCAGTTATGTGGAACAAATTAAGGACACATAGAATAACTAGGTGCTCATTAAGGGCTAATCCAGATAGGGCTCCATTATAGAATGCTCTAATTAAACTGCCGTGGCATTGAAGCAGCATCCAGCTGACCTCGTCGCCTCTGAAGACACTTCAGCACCATCACACAACCAGGATCCACTCATTACCGCTCTGCTCTCTCTCTATGCTGATGAGTGTGTAACGTATGAAGAGCTTTTTGGGAAGTGATTCAGCTTTGTACTGCAGACCTGCAGATAGATGATGTTCATGCACACTGTGACATGAGTGTTGCGTCTAAAACCCATAAACCACTGCACACACAAACTTGAGGTTAGAGTCATGAAATGGAATGGATTTAAGGTTAGGAGGAAAGTGGTAGGACTGAGGCTATATGTGCACCTGGAGAATTATGAAGAATTGTGTGAGCTGAAAACCAAATATCTATTTCAATTATAGATCTATCTATCTAATCTAAATCTTTACAAATCCTGCATTGAGAAATGCCAGGGAGCTTATATCTTCTTTTTTAATGATTACTACGGCAGCCTGTCTGTGCCATTAAAAAAGCAACAGCGAGTGCGATGTGACTGTTAAAGGGGGAAGAGCACATGGACATTTTTTGGAGGGGTGATCAGTCTGATTGCTGGTAGTTGAGTTTACACATAGCTGGGTATTAGTGTTATAAAGATCTCCAGCCAAATGAAAACACAAAAAACACAATTGAAGCTCTATAAAGAGCATGGAAATTACTATGCACTATTACTTTATTCTTTATTCAGATCCCTGTTGGCTTTCACAGCTCTGGTCGCTAATCTTCCTAGGGTCCACATAAAATGAAAAACAATACACAGAATTAACAACATACAGTACATAAACAAATCAACATCACAACCAAGTCAGAAACTCTGTATATTCAACACATCAATACATTGAAAGAAAATCCTCTCAATAAAAGACCAAGTCTGTGCAAGAGAAAAGTGAAATTTTAAACTGACAATATATTGTAAGTTTATAAGTACAGCAAGCATGGAGAGTCATTTATGTTGTGTGGATTCCCTGAGCATCTGTTTCAGTGATATCTTAAATCTATGTTTACCCTCAATGCTTCTTTTGTTAACAGGTAAGGAATTCCACTGACTGGTGGCTCTGTAAATAACTTTATTCGGTTGATTTGTTGTGGGCTGTGGGGGGTCAAAACAGCCTTTCATGACCAGTCTAGTCATATGACTGTTCCTTGAGCCAGTCTGAGTCAGCCGTTCTGAAAAGAATTCAGGTTTCCGATCACCACCAGCATTTTGGATGTTACTTCAGCCTGTCAACCATGACAGACTATTGTGCATCTTCATGACATTAGTTCCAAAAGAACATTGAAGAGCCAATCTCGCAGCTCTATTTTGAGCAAGCTGAAGTATTGTAATATGCTGGACCACACAACCATACAGTACCCTAAGTGACTGAGGCTGTCACATAGAAAGAGCATTTTCTTGTCATAGCAATACCCTGTCCCATTTTTATAGCAACAGAATCAATCTGGTCAGACCATGACAATTTATCATCTATCATAATGCCAAGTAATTTATTTTTCCTTACTTGCTCTATTGGGATACCAACCATGGATAAATGTAAACAGGAGTCTCCAGCAAGCCTTCTCCTGGTACCAATAACCATGCACTTAGTCTTAGTAATGTTCAAAACTAATTTGTTGTCCTCAACCCAATCAAACACAGTTTGCAATTCTTTGCATAATACCTAAGTCAGTTCCTTGCAAGGCACAGAACATAGTTGAGTCATCAGCATACATTACTACTTTTGACTGTTCCAGAACACAGGGCATATCATAGTCATTGGTAAATATAGAAAATAAAAGAGGACCCAGACTTCCTTGAGGCACTCCACAGAGGACATCTTTGCTGACTGATAAGCTTCCATCGAAAACACTCTTTGCCTTGTGCCAGTTGTTTCACTTCAGAAATAAGTTTTGAATACTCCTTCTACCACTGCCAATACCAACATTTCCAGTTAGAGAAAGGGTTAGAAGTAAAGCAAGAAGGTGTTTGACTGGGGCCCCCAAATCACTAAATCCGCCCCGTGAGGAACACCAAGTCACAGCTGCTCTCTGTCAGAAACATACACAGTGGAGGGAAGATATTAATTTCCAACAGGCATATTAGTCATTGCTTTGACATAACCACCACGGTTATGAAGTAACATCAAAGCATGGATTTAATTATCCAAGGTATTTTGCAGACAGTAACATTATTAGGGTCATAAGTCAGTATGGCAGATTTACACAATTTGAGTTGCAGAATGGCGCTGTTCCTGTAGGATATCCGCTCATGGACATTGACTCCAGGGAAGGGAAAGTTCAGCTATAACGATGTAAGCATTTGAGATCAGCTTCACTTAAAGTCCCCCTCCACTCAAAGGTGTCCTTTAAAATGTCTGACATTGACTTTAGTGACTTGTATCTGAGTAAAGTTTGTCACTAGAGGCTTTTTCACATTCCTCTCCTGAAGAGATTTCTCTGATATTTGGGATTCAAACATATCCAGGGCAGCTTTAGTTTGTGTGCTACTAGTGAATAAACCAATTGCTGCCTAATATGTGAAACATTATTTTACAGGGGACAAACTTCTACACAACACCTGCAAAGAAACCTGAAACCTCCAGCTCAGAGCGGACTCTAAGTATAGAGAGAAAACATACTGCCATCATAGCTGTCAGTCACTGACAGTTTCAAGTTTATGAGCTAACGAACAACAGGAACTAATAAAAGATGCAAACTACACTCCCTGATTTTAGTCTGGGTCATATTTTTCAAGAAAAAACTTGCAGATTTATGAGATTCAAAGCAGCAAATCTACGGGAAAAAAAGTCCCAGATTCACAAGATTAAAAAGTAGCAAATGAGATTCAAAGTCGGGAAAAAATGTGTGTTGTGTTACACTCCCTGTTGAACTACATCACTTCAGGATCAACACAGATGCTGCTGCATGCCGTGCAGGCTTCTATGTCTGCAGCAAACTCTGAAAAATACTGTGTTTTAAAGTTAAGAAAGAATGAAGGACACTACAAGGTCCAATGACATAAACCTGTAACTTTTTTCTCGAACTGTTACCCCCCTCCCCCGGGTCCCTATTTTTTTTCATACTTGGCCCTAATACACCGTCTTCATTTATATTGTTCATATCAATTAATGCAACTTTAATGTGTGCATTTAATTCGATTTCTAATTGTATAGTAATTGTGAGCATATGTGCATGGTTGTAATTGTGTCAATATAAGACCATTTGCATGCAGTTGCGTGTTGTTACAGGTGTGTGTTTCACATAGACTATATTTATTCTTGGCACCTGTCACTGTGGATGTATGTGTGAGCCACTGGCAATTGCTCTAAGACTGCAATGTCACCCAAAAAAAAAATTAAAAAGTGGTGAAATGTGTACTGCTGTGTGTACATTTCACTGACTAAATATGTGCTAGAAAGCCTTCATCTTTTTTTCAGAATCAGCTGCTTATCACAGGTAACCGGAGCAACTTCCTTCTCATTCATCCCCACAGCCCCACAGCGCTTTACACAGTCACACGCTCAGCTTATACTGACCTCAATGGGGAAGTGTAGAGCGGATTGTTCCACTGCAGCCAAACTAGACGCTCATTGGATAAGTGCTGGGCTTTGTCCCGCCCAACGGACCCTCAGCATCTCTGGGGGTCTATGGCGCAGTGGGCCGGCCCGGACGCTTGGCTTCTGCATGATGATTGGATGAGCTGTCTGAGGAGGAATCCTTTTTTGATTGACAGCTAAATGAGCGAATCAGCGATTGTGAAGAATAAACATCCAGCGGAGCATTTTCCAAGTTTTTCATTCTATTGCTCTGAAGTGATCCGGAGACTTTATCGATCCCCAGTGACTCTGTCTTTGTTAAAAACCACAAGTGTTGTGTTTGGTGACTCTATTCTGTCACTCTCCACTTTCTTTCCCAAACGAGCAGGTGCAGCTGTGGAGCTTCTCCCCCCGTCACGATCACTCACACTCACAGGCGGTCACACTTCACAGTAGCCTGGCGCAGCAGCTCCAGCTGGGCCAAGACCGTTTAAGCAGCCTAGCTCTGCTGCCATTGAGAGGACACTGGTCAAGTCCCTGGAAAAGACCCCTACTTGGAACGACAAGGTCAAAGATCATTCCCTTGAAAAAATGATGACATGAGTTCTGTGTCTTGGTATATCTTTTTCTTAAAAGAGTTGAGTGTCCATTTAACAAATGGAGCCAAAGTTATGACATGTATCCCATATATAAATACATTAGAAACACAAGACAGTTGCCCAAATAAAAATTAAAATTAGCTGCACCATAGACATATTTCAAACAATCCCAAAAGGGAATTCTGGGAAACAAAGTGTTTTTCCACTATATTCAACATGAAGACATTAACAATACTAAAATTTGGCAATGTATACTAAAAATAGCACTTAACACTGTTAACATTACACTGCATTGATTGTGCATTCTGTTTAACTGCATCAACATTAAAGAATTACATTTGAACCATTTGAACGATTTAAACATCGTTAGGTTACAGTTAATTTGCTAGTAATGCTAAAGCTAGAGTGTTATAAACATACAGGGGGGAAATTAAAAAACAGTGAATATATTCACTTACCCACAAGTTTACCATCAGTTTTTTTTCAAATTGTCCAGTGAAAGTCACTCAAGGGTAGTGATTTCCAAATGAGGCATCATGAAGCAAGAGTCCACTAGATGGAGCTCTGTTTACAGTTTTTTACGATCGAATAAACACAATTTTGATTGTTTTGTTTTGTTTAGCAAAACCCAACACACGAATAGCACAACCACATACCCAATTAGCAAAACACCTTAACTCCTTTGCAAAATGAACCACTCTTGTAAAAACTATACACTAACTTATCAAAACCACATTTTTTTACCATATGAAACACACACGTTGCATATGACTTAACTCTGTTTGCACCAGTTACACTCTGCTGTTGAAAACCTTAAACACTTTTGGCTAATTCTGCTTCTAAGTGCATAGAGTAGTATGGGTGAAGCACACAGTGAATTTGCAAAACATCGCTCGGATTTGCACAACTGTAAACACAATGTCTGCTCACACTTTTTGCAAAACAATACACACAGTGAACACTTGTATGCATTACTGTAGACACCACACAGGACACAAGACTAATGCTGTTGACAATGTTATTTATTTTTTTCCATATACTCAAGCCAACATGACGAAAAAACATTTCCCAGTTTTCATGAACATAACATTTTATCCTGTACAAAAAAAGAACCCCCCCAAAAAAGAAAACACAGCACATAAATTGCTACTGTTGGTCTCTTCTCCTAGCTGGATCTGGCCAGAGAATTTCATCCACATCACAGGCGATATCCTCATTTGCAAGACAGCGGGGAAAGAATCGCCGTGCATGCCGTATCCACCCCTGTATGGCTGTGGCCTCAATCTGGTCACAGGCCTCCTCCATGGCCTGAATGAGGGCTACCCGAGCCAGGGGGTGCAGATCGTAAACCTTCCACCGCCATGCCGAGAAAAATTCTTCAATTGGGTTAAGAAATGGAGAATATGGTGGCAGGAAAAGAACTGTGAAATGTGGGTGCTGCGTAAACCAGTTCTGAACCAGAGCAGAGCGGTGGAAGGAAACATTGTCCCAGGTGACAATGTATTGGATCTGCATGTTATTTATGATTGTGAGGTTGTATACTCTGTCCAAAAATGTAAGGATGTGAGGTGTTTTATACGGACCCATGTTGGCATGACGGTGGAGGACCCCATTCTGGGTGATTGCCGCGCAAAGGGTGATGTTACCCCCACGTTGCCCCGGGACACTAATAATTGCCCTCTGGCCAATTACATTTCTTCCCCTCCTTCTGACCTTTGAGAGGTTGAACCCCGCCCCGTCTATGTAGATGAACTCATGCTGAATGGCCTCAGCATCCATTTGTAAAACTCTCTAAAATACAGTGAAAGACAAGATTGTGTAGTTCAGCATAGATTTTGTGTACAGTACATTTACATGTAAAAAAGGGTTATGTGTGCAGTATGCAACATCAGAGTGCTAAAGTGAACAATACATACCTCCACATACTCATGCCGCAGCTGTTTGACCCTCTCTGAGTTCCTCTCAAAAGGCACTCGGTACAACTGTTTCATTTGTACCTGATGTGCCTTCAGGATACGAGCTATGGTGGACAGAGAGACCTGATTCACATTATGAAAGATGATTTGGTCTTCAATAATTTTGGCCTGGATTTCACGAAGCCTGATGGCATTATTTGCCAAAACCATATTCACAATCTCCCTCTCCTGCAGGGGTGTGAAAATGGGAGCCCTTCCTCCTCGTTGTACTCGACCCTCAATCCTATGTAGAACAAAATACATGTAACCTACTGTAAAATGTCACAGGAAGGGGTATCAAAAGTGCTGATATGGGGTGCATACAGTAAGAAGCTGTAAACAGGTAATTTTTTTTACCTGTTTTCCAGTCTGAATGCCCTTATGACAGATGCCACGGTCTGCTGAGATTTGGCTGGACTCTCAGTCCAGCCTCCCTCAGCGTCAATCCATGGTTCACAACATGGTCCACAAGAGTTGCGCGAATTTCATTGCTTAAAGTTGGACCTCTTCTCCTTTGAGCTTCACCTACTCCTGCTTGAGGTCTTCCTCTTCCTCTTCCTCTTCCTCTTCCTCTTCCTCTTCCTCTTCCTCTTCCTCGGCCACGGCCTCTGGCACGGCCTCTGCCTCCTTCTTCTCCTCCTTCTCCGATTCCCCCTCTCATCCTCACTCTTCCTCTTCCTCTTCCTTCCATTTTGGTTAAGCTTGGTGAACTCACCTGCTGCATTTTTATAGTGCTTAAACCTGATTGGTGTGTCTACAATTAAGCAATCTTGTGTTTGCACACCTGATGGCAGTGTTCAATCAACTGGCTCATAGGTGTGGTAATTTGACCGTCAGTGCTTTAGAATTGCAAGGAAGTGACATCTTGATATACTTCTGTGTCTAATGCATAGACGTGTGTGTTAGTGTTTCAAATCACAGTGTGTATTGTTTTGCACAAAGTGTGAACGGACTCATTGTGCTTACAGTGGTGCAAATCTGGGGCCAAGTTTTGCTCCTTGAGTGTAAGGTTTTGATAATTGGGCAACACTTTAGATTTTAGTGTTTATTCAATCGAAAAAAACTGTAAAGAAAATGAATGGTGATTCAGTGTGTTTTCAACCCTTTGTTGAACAGAGCGCTCCATCTAGTGGACTGAAATGAAAATGAAAATGCTTCATGAAGCTTCATTTGAACATCACTACTCAATGCCTCTAATTATCAGCTGAAACTCTCAGGGTTTGCCCCTGTGGCTATTGAGTTACAGGAGTCAGTTTGTGTGTGTGATTGCATGACACCGTGCGTAACCCAGCTTAAAACTTAAGGACAACCCTGTTACTGCTAACTAGAACACATTTTAGCATCACAGTTAATTAAAAAAAGTTTTTGGGGTGGGAAAAAAGGTATGCAAATCCTAACAACTCATTATACATTGTGAATGTGTTGACACCAATTTAATCCAAAGTAAAATTATTTATCGTTGAACATTAAAACACTAAACGGCATCATTACTGGTAAACCCTTTGGCTTTCATTTTCTACCTGTCATGTAAGACTCTAGATCTCCTGGGATCTCATTTACTCAAACATTTGATCATCCTCAAGATTTATGTGCTTCAATACATAAAGGAGTGAAAGCTGCATCATTAAAATCTCTGGATTTCATCATCAACACGTCTAATTGTGAGTTTCTTCATATAACATATCATATAAATCAAACTCCTCCATCTTCTGCAAAACTATAACCAACGTGACAGATTACTTGTTAGAGCTATTAACAGCACATGCCCACTAGAATCAAAATTACCTTTTCTCTTAATCACTGTTTCACAGGCGCCATTATTGGCTGCTAATAATATATCTCTCACATAGTGACATACTACAGAATTAATGAGACAATACTGCCAGTGTGCTGTCACATTACAGTCAACAGTGATAGTCTTAAAGAACTACATGATGAAATAATAACTGAACAATAGTGGCACGTATGTCCTCAATGACAGGTAAAAACACCTAAGCTCTGCCATTATCATAAAGTTGCCGTCCAAATTTAAAGCTAATTTTAACATAATTTCCCGAAAATCTGCAAAATAAAAGGGGAATTGCACATTTGCATCCTGTCATGCTAATTATCCGGTTGGGTACCATTAAATCACTGCAGAAGAAGAGGGCACTACAAGATGACATAATTAAAAGATGTGGTCGAGTGTAAATATGACTCCCTACCTCCTAACCGTGCATTACCTGACCACAAGTTTTTTTCCAGACTCCTATGAACAAGAGAACAGGCATGTAGTGTTGTTGTGTTCTTAGAAGAAGAATTACTTTATTTATCCCGCAACGGGGAAATTGAATTTTTTCACTCTTATTATTAATCATGTTACACACACAGGCCCGAAATACACACACATGCACAGACAGGACCTATATACATGCAATTAAGGAGAGATGTTAGAGCGAGGGGGCTGCCAGTGACCAGCGCCGGAGCAGTTGGGGGTTCGGTGCCTTGCTCAACAGCACCTCGGCAGTGCCCCAGGGAGATGAATTGGCACCTCTCCAGCCACCAGTCCACGCTCCATACAGGGACTTGAACAAGCTACCCTACGGTTCCCAGCCCAGTCACCTATGGACTGAGCTACTGCCGCCCTTATTGTGCGTCATTGTCCTTCTGTCTTTGTGTTCTGCGTTTACCAAACAGCAAGTATTTGATTTGTTTTAAAACTGTGTCACCTTTCTCATTTAAAGCAACAGTATAGCCTGCATTGCCTAACAGCAATGCCAATGTATATAGGGAAATCAGGTTAAATTGAGTACATTGATTTTTCTTTGTAAATACTGCATAATACCACATAATCATAATACTGCATACACCCATTCTAATATATCTAATCTAAAAAAAAATGTTGGCAGTTTTTCAAGCCATTTATTAGATAGGACAGACTGGAGGAGAGAGAGAAGGGGAGACAGAAAAGGGCCACAGTTCAGAGTCGAACCTGCAGCTGCTACCTCGAGGACCTTCAGCCTCTTTACATGGGGCCACTGCTCTAACCACTGTTTCACCGGTTGCCCCATTGAATCTATTTCTAACCTAGATACTTACACAGAAAAAAATGTATTAATATCTTTGGACCATGTTCATATGAACTATAAGGGGAAATGTAGGATAATTACAGATGAATCTGAAGACGACTCCCCATTGAATCAAGTCATTATTTTGTCCATAAAAAAGCTCATACGCTCCTTCTTATTTTTCCAACCGACAGTCCAAAAGGAAGAAAGCATATCTTTAGTAAGTCTCATGAGGGAAATTAAAAGGCTGAAACCAGTGAATGTTAGTCAATGTTTTGCTTGAAAGTTATTCATCGATTATCAAAATAATTACAGAATAATGTGTGTTGATCAATTTATCAATTCATTGACATCATAAAATCTAACATAATAATTTCTGCTCTAATGATTAACAGTTTTTGAACATGTGTATTTCGTTTAGTCAATTCTAATTATTAGATGCTAGGAGATGATTAATAAATAATAGACAATAAAGTCACTTATAAATAAAGCTGGATATAGGGAACACACAAACACACGTTTCATCCGAAGAAAAGCCTTGAAATTCAAAGACTTACTTTCGAACAGCAAAATTTATGTTTGAAATAAAGAATAATCAATTCCCCATTCTGATTCAGAACCTGTTTCAGGAAAGGGAAAGTACCTATCTCCTGAGAGGGCGAGATGTGCTAACAAAGCCCAGTGTTAGAACAAATGCAAAAATGCATTGTATTTCTGTTGTTGGAGTGAATGTTTGGATGATTTGGCCGTAGATTTAAAAGACTGCAGAACATTCTTTTACTTTAAAACTGTTCTCAAGAGGAACATTATTCAAACATATGTTGATTGTGTTTGCTGATAGCAGCAATACATTAATTATCAGACTTTTTCTTTTTGACCTGTGTGTAGCAGCTACCTAAGTTTATGTATTTTAAAGGGTAGGCGTTATAAGCTTTAGCTTCTGCCTATTACCTTTTTTCAGACCTTATAAATTTTGTGTTTGATATGAAATGTCTTTGTTTGAAATGTCTGAAAATAAACTGAACTTAACTGAACTGAACTTTCCAGGACAATCTACATCTACAAAAAAGCAAGCCAGCGCCTAGCTCATCTTAGTAAAGTGAGGAGCCTCAACGCCAGCCAGCACACTCATGGTCTGACAAATCACTAACTGACAATGTTCTCACATTTAACATCAACTCATGGAACGGACACATCGCGTTAAAACAAAAGTCCAAATGTAGACAAGTTGTCATCGGGCCAGAAAGATCATTGGAGACAAATAACTCCAGGACTAATTCTCTCAGTCCATATCTCAGCATTTCAGTTGCTGCCATGAGGCCATAGACTGAAAGAAATCCTTTACTTCATCAGCTGATATGTCCATTGAAACTGCCCTGCCCCCTCCCCTCCACCAGCACACTCAAGCACACACCTTATCATAACCCTCTCCCGAAGTCCTCCACCCAAACACTAAGGCTGCTTTTTAGGATGATCTACAACCAACACCATCGCTTATTCAAATGTACATTTATTTATTTGTTGAGGGGTTAAATACTGTTGATCATCACTGCATTGTCGTTATGGACTTGCATGATAGTGGAAGAAGTTTGGTCATTTTAAGAAGGTTTTATGCTAAATTGTTGTGTGTTGGTGTGTGTGATGTCTTATATGCCAGTGCCGAATAATGCAGGGACAATAAAGTTGTGTGACTCTGAATACTTGATACCCAAAGAGTTTCCAGTGGAGTATTCCTTTCAAACGGGTTAACTTTGCTGTACTCCAAAGCCCTACAGTGCATTTAGTTGAATTTGGGTCTCAGTTGCAATTTACAACATGGGTTTTTAATTTGTATTTTTAAATAGGTATACTGGCCCAGGTGTGGCATTTAAGTACTAAAAGTACGTACAGCAGGCTCTCCAAATGCAAGCAAGGATAGGATCCAGCAGGGAAAGCAGGCATAGAAAATTGATCAATTATACCAGTACAAGTACTAAAGCCAATGCTTGATGATCAGGGCACAAAATTAGCACCAATTTACAAGCCAAATGCTGGTAACGAATGTAAGGAGCTAGTCGATTTGCTTCACCACCAGCCAAAAAAACAACAAAACAATGGTAACCAATGTTGCGGCTGGTAAAATCTAAACATTAACTAACCATTTGGCTGATGGACCAAAAAAAAAGAATTGCACCCTGTATTTGAATGTCTTTGGTGTTTGATTACAAGTCTCGCACAAACAGTATTTGCAATGGTGCCGTTTATGTGATTTGTATGCATTCATTCAAATGAATGGCAGAAGAAGAAACCAAGCTATTTTATTGTAAACTATTCCTAAGTGAAAAAAAGAGAGGACGACAATGAGAAGGAGGTAATATATAGAGGAAGAAGGTAAAGGGCATCAACACACAGTAAGCACAGAGGTGGCTCAAGTCATGAGGTCTATATACAGGCAACAACTCAACCAATTCATTATCTCCTAAGCGGGATGAATGGACTTCCCGGATTTCATTTGGATAAGAAATGAGGCACAGCAAAGAAAACCGATCCGTCATCATTTCCCCTTGCTCAGGACAGGCTATGAATGGCTCTTAAGAACACCATTTATTAAGGCTTATGCTGTACTATATACCCCTAGTCCCCCTTTAAATGTTCAATTGCACCACTGCCGGTCATGAATCACAACATGGACGCTCAAATCCCCAGGGACAGAGACTCAGGGAAAATAAATGAACTGCACCATCATCCCTCTGCAGCAGTACAGCTTACTGGAGGTGATGATATCATATCCCTCATTTTTAGACTTAGCTTTGTTCTTTTTGCTCTTGGAAGAGTTGGAGTTGTTTAACTATTTTTTCTTCATTTTCTTCTATCCCCATCTGTCTTTTCTGCTCTTTAATTTCATGACAGATTGATGTTTTTATTTAACTTACTCTGAAGCCTAATCTGCTTCAACATGAAGCCTTATTGGTACATTAGCATCCAGCAATTTTAGCTTATGACATTTTCAACGCCAGAGATATGTCCCTATGTCCTCCTCAGTATGTATCACATGGTCACATTAAAGCAGAAAGTATTAGTTGAATAGTCAATTAACATAACATTAATTGACAATAATTTAGATCAGCAGTTAATCATTTATCATCTGTTAACCAAAATGGCAAAAAAGTCACTGGCTTCAGCTTCTGTTCTGCTTCCAAAAGTGAATATCTGCTGGTTTTCTCCGTCTTCTGTGATATAAATTTGCGGAACTAAATTCTTGAAGATGTTACTTTGAACTCTATAAAACTGTGGTGGAAAATGTTTCATTATTTTCTGACATTTAAATGATTAATAAAGAAAAGAATTTGCAGATGAATCGATAATGAATATAATCATGAATTGCAGCCCCAGTTTAAGTTTTAGTCTTTCAGGCAATAATACCATACTCCAGCCTCTAAGATGTGCAGATTGTCTGCTTTTCTTTGTCACATATGAAAGTAAAGTTTGGCTTTTGGACAGCTTGCCAGACAAAACAAGTCAGAATATGAGTAACGGCCTAAAAGTATTGGTCATGCTTTCAATTCAAATTTCATGTCCCATCATAGTCCATCTGCTAATTCTGCACTTTGTGTTTGGATGGGCTGATGATTGCAGGGCTGTAGTACTCGACTCCAGACTGTGTTCACTTCTTTGAAGTCTTGCACACGTCTCTGTCACTCGTCTTGTTTTGTCTATTGGGAACCGGTCGACTTGTTCCTGGCTGCTGATTCAGGATCAGTTGAACAGAACGTTGTCTTAATTCTCTGCATTGATGTTTGATGTTAGAAGATCGATCGATCTTGTTTATAGATCCATCCTAACTCCTTAATCACTATATTAGCATTGGAAAGACACTGTTGCCTGTTATGGTCTGGAACAGGACTCGATTCGCTCTGGACGCTCTTGACTTAGTTTTGACTGTGACTCGACTGCACCTGGTGTTGACTTGACTTGGACTTGATTAAGTTGGTCTCAACGACAGCCCTGGATGATTGACCCACCTGATTCATTTAAAGCATAAATATGGTGGTTTCTCTGTGGGAACTAAGCTGTATATGAACTCTGTCCATGTCAAATGTGTTTCCCATTTAATGGATACACTCTGTTCTGGTTTAGGTGAGGGTTGGAAAACCTAGGTACCGCGCTGATGGAGCCAGTTCCTAATTTGGTCATAAACAACCAAGTCTCTTGCTGTTCCTTGAATTTATCTGATGACTTTGACATCAGTACATACTGACAAAGGTTCCCTCACTCTTATTGTCCCTCCAGTTAGACATTTGTGTGAATCACCTTACTTATTTACTTTCAGTGTGTTTGTTTTCTTCCGGTGTCGGCCATGGCCTCATAGGAACCTCATCAACACGCCCCCCCGTATTAACACATGGGGGATCATACGGTCTCCGTACATGGGAGCTGGTAAAGGGGCTTTAGTCATTCGATCACTCTAGGCTCCCATCTGCGATACGAGAACTTCTGTCTGTGTAACTGACATGTCATGAAAAAAATAGTGTAAGGAAAATCATATCTTATCAAGATAAAAGGTCAAGCAACAAAGTCAATTACAACAGAGATAGCCTGTCTTGGAAATTATGCTGCTGCTGCGGTTGTTGACTTGACTGAAGGTTACAATATAGAAAGATGCTTCATACATAAAGTTGTAGTCTGCACAATTGTATCTCTTTAATTGTCTTTTAAGTTCCTATCTATCAAAGAGTGAGTTAAAACAATGGTGATTGATCGTATGACCCACTAATGAAAGAACTTACCTCATTACTACCTCAATGCTGAGTATTCCAATATACGTGTCTGCGGAGACATTCCCGGGCTAGATGTAAATAAACCGCCATGTTAGTGACGCTGCTGACAGTGGTTGGTCTGTCTGCCCAGATCATCACTAACGGTTATGCTGCGTTCACTTGTAATCAGAAATCGGAAACTTCAGAGTCAGCCTTGTAGTAATGGCAGAAGAGCAATAGGAACATGTGTGTGTGTGTGTGTGTGTGTGTGTGTGTGTGTGTGTGTGTGTGTGTGTGTGTGTGTGTGTGTGTGTGTGTGTGTGTGTGTGTGTGTGTGTGTGTGTGTGTGGATTTAACAGGGGAACATGTAGGGGACGAACTGGAAGTACAGAGGTTAATGTGTGTCAATAAAGTTTACAAAAGAGCAATAAAAACATACATGATCGTGAACGTCACAAGATGGAGGCTCTGAAAGAACAGGCCCACCTGTAGTTACATCTTAATGCCAAAGAGGCCGCTAGAAACAAGGTATCTCGATTCATACAGAGTACAACTTTAAGCTAAGATCCATTAGTAAATTAACTTAAATATCTGATTATCCACAATGGATCCACTACACAGTAATTAGACCTAACCAAGTGCCCAGTATGGTTGAGTCATTTGTATCTGTCTTCATATAAAGTGACATGAGAGCTACTTGTGTCTTTCACAGGCAGCCGCCCGCAGGAGTGTGCAGCTGCTGACATACAGTATCAAATAAGATTCAACCCCCCACTGCTGGGGAATTCTCAAGCTAAATTAACAGCAAATCACTGCTGTCTCTAACCGTTTTTGTCACAACAATGAAGCATGTAATTGTTTGGTACACATACACGAAGGCCAACCGCAATATTTACCAGGCAAACACTTCTCCCTCTCAAGTCTTTCATGCATGCAGGCACATTTTTTTCAGGGCTCTGTTATCGGGTGCCACAAAAAAGGCAGGTTTTGTGGCGGGCGGCGCTGTGCTGTGGAATTGTTTGTGCACTGCTGGTGTTCACTTCACAGTCCTATCTCGGACATGCTCCTGTGATACGGGTTAGTCGTGAAATCAAGCAGAAGGATTAAAGGTTTTTTTTATTAATATATGTAATGATATAGGCCCAAGAACAGAAGGCCAATTTGGCATGGATACAGGTGAAGCATGTTGGCACAAATTGCAAAATGAATCTCTGATCAGTGGGAGGCAAATATCTTGACCTCAGACCGTCTGAAGTAAGCCTTTTTAATAAGTGTGTGTGTTTTCACAAAGCCCATAACAATAGTGGGAATTACTGGAATTCAAAACAGCATTTTTTTTCATGCTTCCTTTCTTCTCGCCTTGATACTCTCTTATGATAAGGAGCCAAGACTGAAGACTGTGTAATAATATTTTAATTCTGCATACATTTCCATAAAGACCTTTTGTCAGTAATTTCCATGATCTCAATCTGTCAATCAGCCCTCCTTAGTTAAGTGTGCAGCTCTCTGCGGTGGGAGGACCCACTCTCCCTAAAAACATTGTTAGTCATCCCTGCCGTGCAAAGCTATTTCTGACAGCAGCTCATCAAAGGGCTTCCAGATGAGGGGGGGGACTGCGTGCTCAGCCTCTGACCTGATGTCCTGTTGATATACAATTCAGCCGGTGTGAGGGGGGAAACCACGGCGGCAAGTGTCATGCTGCCCCCAGGAGGTGGCTGAGCACTTACACATTGCCCTCTGGTGGTCAAATCTGCACAAACATAACTGAATAGATATTTACCTCAGCCTGATTAATGCATGCAAGGACAGATTTGTCTTTTTACAATCAGAGCACAGCTAAATGTGTTTTTATTCCACTTTTAATGTGCCATTAATATTCAAATTAGCACTGTGTTATACAGTATAACAGACAACACATTCATCTATTGGATAAATGACTAAATTTGGTATAGTATTACTGAAACTGTTATCCCCTTGGTTTTTCCAGTAATGCTGCACTGGGGACATCTTTGTTCCAATGTCAATTTGCTATAAGCCAGTCTTATCAGTCTACTGGCTTTTTCCTGTTCTGACTCACTCGTTACCCTCTAAAGGACGTTGTGTAATTTGGCCGTGTGAGCACACATCACACATCAGATTGGCACAAAACAGATTTAAAGCCTGAGGTTCTGACATTTTCTGACAGGCTGGAAATAGGAGAGGCGTTATGGAAGAAGTTCCTACATAAATGTTATGCTAGAATTATGATCAGAGGCAGGGCCACCATGATTGTGAATGTCTTACTTTTCAAATGTCAGTGTGCACTAAGACTGTATACAACATATTTGGATGGATTGATGTCTGAGAAATAAATATTTTTTTTGCATATTTACGAGGTAATAAGTTGGATGCCTCTGACAGCCCACAATTGAATTATACAGGGCCCGACAGCAACAGTTGCCAGGTTGCTACTGACAACCATTCTGAGAAATTGGCAACCAATTCCACTTTACAACATATAAAAAATAAAATAAATATAGAACTTTCTGAAATATTTGATGCATTAGATATATTCAAATATTGCCGTCACAGTCACAACATGAACCTCGTGCACAGGCATTTGTTTTCGAGACAACGGTGAAGAAAAAATGAAGTTGTTTGTCTGTAGGGAGAAAAGTTCCACTAACCCGTCGATAAACAAGTGCACAAACCGATTCTACTGAGAAGGAACCAAATGAATGTGAACGAGAAACAAAAAGGACATTTGTAAGTTTGTGGCAGAGATGGGGACTTAAGTCGCACACAAATGGGACTTGAGACTCGACTAGGACTCGAGATTTGGGACTCGTGCACAATCTTTTTATGTATGTACTTTTTAGAGCATTAACATCAGGAGCAGAATGTCATTCCCTCCCACCTTGTGTCACTTTACGCATCTGATGCACTCCACAGATGACACCATGGCGAGCATATCACCAACTTTAAAACTAACCTCCCCCTGGTCAGCTGCTGCGGTTTCATTACCGGAAAGCGGAAACAAAAGAATGTGTGTTAAGCTTATTCATAAACTATCAATGTTTGATACTAATGTTAGCTTTGTGTGAGGTTAACTTTTAAATTGCTGTTCATTGAATTACATATATTTGAAAAGTGTTTTCTTGCCAGTGCTGCCACCATCTGCTGGCTAACGCCGTTAAACCGGGAGAAATACACGTTCATTATTTATGTCAGTTGAAGGCAAGTGTACGTTACAGGTTTATTGTTGACCACATAACGTAAATGTTACTGCGTTATTAGCTTTAACCATTACACTGCGTTTGAGAGGCTGGAGGATTTTTTATTTTTATTTCACAGAAAGAGCTTGCTGACATTAAACATCTCTTTGTTCAGAATGTCCTGAGACAGACAGCAGCACGACAAACAATGTTTCTGACAAACATAATGAGCAGCCAATACAAAATACATGACTATAATACAATTAAAATATATCAAATAAGTGAAAACAGCAAATATATATCAAAATCAACTCTCAAAGACTTGAGACTTAATGTGGACTTGCAAAGAGTGACTTGTGGGGCAACCGGTGGTTAATAGCTTAGAACAGTCGCCCAATGTAAAGAGGCTGAAGGTCCTCAAGGCAGCGGCCACAGGTTCAACTCCGACTTGCGGCCCTTTGCTGCATCTCTCCCCCTCTCTCTCACACCCCATTTCCTGTCTGTCATTTCTAATAAAGACTTGGAAAACTGCCAAAAAATAAAAGTTGAGAAAAAGGGACTTGTGGTTTGTGGCTCTTTTATGTCCCAATTGCATTATTGAGCTGACAGTCAAGTGCATTGTATCTTAATTACTTAAACTATAAGGTGACTAAAAATGGCAACCATATTTTCAGTTTCTGCAACCATAAGCTGACCAACCTGGCAACCACTTAAAGGGGTTGGGGTTGAGCCCTGATTATATTAATGATATATTACACAGTTTTTTATGTTTCATATCTAATGCAAATATGGCGAACTGACTTCATCTTATCACTAGGACATAAAAAACACGGCTTTGGATACTCTTGCTGAAATGGCTCATTTGATCCCTTGAATGATTTCACATCAGTTTACTCAAAGAAAGCTTCTCAGCCCAAAATGATGACGTGAATGTTAATTTTGACATTTTCAGAGCAGAAAGGTGTCTTTTGAGAACCTTTTCCTGAGCCTAATTAGAATCTTTTCAGATGGGTTTATATTTAACTCAGGCTTGCTGATGTGAGAACAAGTTTGTGATCTCCTGAGAATTACCTGCATTCCAGCTAAAGAAACGCTTTCCTGAGGCTTCACTGAAGAGCTTGTACAGTAAAAGCATCAACAGCCATGGTTTGAGAAATAATGCGACCCTTTAAATACATAAAAACACTCACATGTGTGAAAGGGCTCTTTTATTTCACTTTAGAGAGGTCTTGCATTAAAGTCTCATTTCAGGTGATGGCACAGCTGTGGAGGTTTCAGGATGTTTCAACAGCACAGTTATGGAGTGGATGGATGGAGAAGCTTTTCATATCAATAGCTCCATTTTACTATAGTAAAAGTCCTGAGAGGAAAGGTGAAACAAAATGTTTTGTCTGCCATGTTGGACGAGTGTTTCTCCTACGTAGGGTAAATTACCTCCTAGGTAATAAAGATACACTTTTAGGCTAAATGAGCCGGTTTTAAGAGTGAGAAGGCTGTGCAGACTGAAGTGCTTAGTGCATCATTTAAAGGGAATTGAAAGTTTGTCTGTGGCTGTATTTTATCTCTGCGTTGCAACCGTAGAAGATGCAGTCACAAAACTAAACAGGTGTACAGTTGAAATCTAAATGAAGTAGGGGAGGGGCCTCTCGCAGATTAGCCATCTGGTGTCACAAGATAGTTTCTAGTTTGATTTTTGAGTCATTTGATCAGAGTAATTGATTCATTGCAGCCACTTTAACTAGATGCAGGCCTCTAAACAACCATGGTATTTTAAACTTCTACAAAATAAGGTCTCTGAGAGCGCCTACACACTGCAAATGTCTACCCTTTTAAACATTAAGCACAAGTGTGACAGGAAACTGATCATTAACATTTGATGATTGATTAAAGGGAAATTCCGTTGTAAAATCATCCCAGGCTCTTTTTAGGCAAATACACTCATCAAATAAGCCATTGAGACAGTTTTCTTTGTGTACAAACTACAAACGGAGAAATCCAGGACAGGCGCTAACAGCCAAATGCGGCTAACACGGATGGGGCGGCAAGTTGAACGCATTCAAACGTCTTTTTTAACCACTAATACTGCTCAAAATAACAGCAAACCTCTGCAGCAGCATGAGAAGCGACCCTACACAGAAAACAAAGCACCAACAACGTAGTTAGTGAACCCAGAGTTTATTAAAAGAGTGTTTTAAAGACTTACCTACTGGCCCCTGTACCAACTCCTCTCATAGTAAAGTCCATTCAAGTGGATTACCAAAGTCAATCCAAAAGGCAGGAGCCCATTGGCGATTTATTCCAGCAAAACACATAAACGTTGTGATGTGTAGCTGTTTGGTGAAATATAAGGTAATAACAGAAGGTTTGGAAAAGTCAGTACAGCCGCATTTGGCTGTTAGCGACTGTTAGCGCCTGTCCCGGATTTCTTCGTTAGTAGGTTGCACACAAAATAATTTGTCTCAAAGGCTTATTTGATGAGTGTATTTGCCTAAAAAGAGAGTGGAATGATTTTACACCAGAATTTCACTTTAAGTTAAAAGTTGTTTAAGTTATGTATTTAGCAAAAATGCCAAATATTCACTGGTTCCAGCTGCTCCACTGTTAACAGATCTGGACTGTGATTTGCACTATTTTTTCACATTTTATAAAGAAGTAATTGATCATTTAATCAAAACATTAATTGGATTCTTTCGCAAATAAATAGGGAATAGGGAGTTGCAGCCCTTGTAGCAATGTACAGTAAAAGTATCTTTTGGATTAGTGTTAGTTATGGGAATCATGTACACCAGTGGAGCATCTGACCATTTACCCAATAACTGAACTGAAGTATAAATGTGAGGTACTAGCTTGAGTCTTTTATTTTTATGACGCTCTCTACTTGTACTCCAGTACATTTGAGGCGTGTGCATTCTCACAGCACATTCTTCTTTAATAAATACCAGTTTATGTGAATGTTTTTTCATATATATAGTATCATTTATACATGCAGCCCCAGATGTTCAGTCTCTTGCAGCGTGCGGCTTGCCATCTCGAGTGAAGACCAGATGGAATAGAATGGCGGTCTCTCTGATGTTTTCGACCTCTCTGGGCACGCTGAGACAAGGCGACGCACTTTACTCCGACTTTCTCCCGTCTCATCAGGTCTGTCAGTCATCTGGATAACCCAGAGAACGGAGAATCAGCAGCGTCAGCGAGGAGGTGATGGAGAAACGCCTGACCCTCCTCTACCCTGGTGCAAGTCTCCAAGGCTCTTGTTGCCATGGACACTGAATGAAAGTCTGTAAAGTGCAGTGGTGTGGCTCTGCATTGCCGTCACACTATTAGTGCCTTGTTGTGTTCACTCTTATTATTTGGTGTATTTAAATAAATATTTATACAATTCATTTATATGGATATATTCTACTCTGTTTAAAATGAATAAATGGAATAGAAATGTTTTTTTTCCTACTTCCTCTCAACCACTAAGCATTTGTAAACTTGTGAAATCCTGATGCTCCCAAGTATAAAGTACTTAAAATCAGTGCATTAGGCTTTCACTGGAAATAAGATTAAATAGTCCAATGAGTTTTATAGGAAATGTTAATTAAATTACTGACCTTATATTCCTATATAAACCCTTTTGTAATTTTAACCCTGGAAATCTTCAACACAACCCTCTTTCACACAAAGATGCCACTACACAACGTCATGAAGGTCCGCCATCACGCCAGCTTTGTTTTTTCACACTGAACCAAGCAAAGTGTGTGATTTCACATAGCAGGCGCCATTCCGGGAACAAAAGAGGCTCGACCTATAGCACAACAGTGTCGGCATCTGTGCGTCTGTGCCAATCCGCACTGTTAATCAAACACCCGAACACATTTATCAGAGAGAAGGTGTTGTATGCAGTGTCTGTTTGTCGAGTCACTGGCTTTCCCATCGATGCCTGCCTGAACTCGAGTCGGCATAGAGGACCACAGAGGACGCTGAACAACTCATACGGTTCCTTTACTTTTACTGAACAGCATGGTATAGGTTTGGGTAAAGGTTGATAACCTTGAAGAGACAGAAACAAAAACAGCATTACAATTAAATCAGTCGATCAATGCAGTCAATTACAACAATCTCTCCAGTCAATATCAATTGTTTCATTAACGTTCATGCAGATTAAAGACAAAACATAATTAATCGGCAAACTGGATTTAAGTGATTCTCACTGTCAATTCATCATGTCAACTTAAACTGTGCTAACTTAAATCAAATATATTTATTGCACCTACAATGTAGTAGTATTAGTATTTATACTCTTAACATGATTTTACATTCAACTAATGTATGCATTTTAACCAACTGTTGAATTACTTTTAATCCAATTTTTGAACTAAAAAAAAATCTGATTTAAATCAAACTTCAACAATGTCTCATACCCATCACTCCAGATTTAATCAAATATATCCAGCAAACTGATTTTACATTATCTTTTCAACTGTAATGTCATTAAATATATTATCAAATGTGACCTGCAAGACAAACAATGCCCCTACCAAATAAACACATATTTCTTCTACAGGTTTGTCACAAGAATAATTTCATTAGTCAAAATAATTACCAGTGCAGTCATCTCAGCATTGATCAGTGCTTCTCTCTGATTGAAAAGAACAAAGGGAGCTGTACCTGCCCAGGTGACCCTACTCATCAGAGCCCCTCTCCCTCTTCCCCTCCCTTTCCCTTTCTGCATGCCACCAACTTGGATCAGTCTACTCTCACCGTCGTCCTCTGGTGTTATTTAAATTAATCTAAGCAGACCAAAAACCATGAAAAGAAAGCAAATAAACAGACCATACACATGACTTCACACTGTTAGTTATCAATAGCTTCGGCTTCTTTGTCACTTTTTGACCCTCCTGTGGGTCGACTCGTGTAGTTCTGCCCTGCCGACTGTCCCTTTCACACGTCGGTTAGGCTTTGTTACATCTCTGCCTTGAACAGGCTGTGTGAAAGGCGCTACTGTCACCTGGTCTGTTAGGCCTCCCCGTGTACAGAAATACACTTGTTAACTTTATATCTTTTTTCTCTTCACAGCTCAAAAGATCATGCTCAGCATCATGTACAGAGCTGAGCATCTGGTGTTCTACTTTAGGTCTCAGTTCAGTAATGAAATATGGCTCGTATGAGTCAGCACCTTCTATTTCCCCAAAGTCTAGCGTTGCATCAATGCTAATGAAGAGTGAGAAATCAATTTTCTCTGTCTCCTTTTGATGTAAAACAATTCTGTCTAGCAGAGAAGCAAAAAACAATGTTTTATAAAGGAGCAGAGGCTGATGTTTAGATGTTTAGATGTGTGTGAAACTTGGTTGTAGTCTTGAAGCCTTGAAGAAGAGTGTTTAGATGTCTATTCCTTCATTAGGGTTGAAATGATCATTATTGTTTTAGGGTTACTTTTATCTGTTTCAAATTTTAGAAAACTCATATATATATACACATGTTCCAAAAAGAAACATCATCCAAGTTGTGAACCATGAGGTGAGGGGGGCATAAAGGTATGCCTCAGGGTCCAGACAACCTGCAACTACAGAGCAATCAATAAAACTGTGGCAAAAAATTCAGCAGAGGAATATCAGGGCAATTGTGAGCAGGGTCACTGCGAGGCAGGGGGCCTCATCGTCCAAAAGGGCCCCACCCCGCCTGTCACCATACAGTCACTGTCTGCTCCTCAGAGTGTTAAGAAGAGTTGTGAAGGCCGACACTCGCTCATCTCACAGAACGCATACATTTCCATGTTATTATCGACCCACGTTTTCTCCCACCGTAGGCTATATGTGTTTTGCAGATCTATCTACATTGACTGATGAGCTTAGTCTGTGTGTGTCTCAGTCAGCTGGTGAAGGCAGGTTACCCAGCAGCTGTCAATCGGCTCAGAAGCTGCCGACAGACGGCTGAGACTGACGCCTTCTCTTTACTTGTCACACACGGAGGCTTCTGGTCCGTCAGTTACCGACACTGTGACTATGACCTGGAGCCTGACGTTAAAGAAGCTGCGGGGCTCACGTTGTGTGTTTGTGTTACAACGCTGACAGCACTGTGCTCACTCCCCGGCCACTTTATTAGGCACACCTGGTGCTTAATAAAGTGTCAGTGTGGTCTTCTGCTGCTGTTCCCTCTCTGTAGAAAGTAGGTGGATGTTGTGTGTTCACAAATGCTCTCCTGCATCCCTCTGTTGGAACCAGTGGATATCTGAGTTACTGTTGCCTTCCTATCAGCTCCAACCAGTCTGGCCATTCTCCTCTGACCTCTGGCTAAAACAAGGCATCTGCGCCCACAGAACTGCCGCTCACTGGATATTTCCTCTTTTTGGGAGCATTCTCTGTAAACCCTAGAGATGTTGGTGTGTGAAAATCCCAGTAGATCAGCAGTTTGTGAAATCCTCAGATCAGCCCATCTGATACCAACAACCACGCCACATTCAAAGTCACTTCAATCACCTTTCTTCCTCGTTCTGATGCTGCTTTGAACTGCAGCACATCCTCTTCACCATGTCAACATGCCTATATGCACTGAGCTGCTGCCATGTGATTGGCTGATTAGAAATTTGTGTTAACGAGCAGTTGGACAGGCGCACCTAATAAAGTGGCCGCTGAGTGTATACCAAAACCAAAGGATGAGGTCTCAGGAGGATGTATTCAGAAAAAGAAAGGGAGACCGGGATGTGCTGTCTAACCTGTTGTATTTCAGTGTTTTAGTCGAACTAGAGGTCATGCCTATTTTTATCTGGTCGGTTGGGTGAGTGTGAGTAGTATGTAGTTAGTGCTGTTTTTTTTGTTTTGTTTTGATGGCAGAATGGTCTGGAACTTCAAAAGAAATAAAGACCAGGGCAGCATGCAACCAGACATAAGGCAGGCCACAATACAAAAGGTCTTGATGAGGAGCCTATTACAGAGATGGTGATTCTATTGGGTTTTTTTTTTACCGAAAGCCCAGTGATGATAACTACAGTAACAACCCCACCATGGGGCTGGCTGTCACAATGTGTCAGAGTGCCTTTGGTGGTTCATAACTTGCTCTTAAATTAAAGCAACACCATGTAGTTGTTCAACCTTCATAATATATTTCCATGACCCCTGTAATCGTACATCAACTTACAAAAAGTTTAATGACACATCTTTCCAGGACAGTGGCCCTCCAGGACCGGAATTGGGCCCCCCTGCTGTTATAAGAATGAAACATCTACCCATTTCAACCCAAGACCTTCAGCTTAATCCCTTTTACGTATGAATATGTAAATTTTGTTGATGATAAGAAATTCATGCAATAGCAAAAAGTATGACAACCAACCCCAGTTTCCCCTACTCAATGCAGAAAAATGGCCCCTGTGACTATTATATATTATATCATTAGATAATTTTCAGTCATGCATTAATATAGAAGCAGGATTTTACCGTTATAATTTAACTTTTTTGCATAGGACTGAAACTAATGATTATTTTCATTCTGGACACAACTGTGGGAGTGGAAATGGGGCTCCAACATGTGCATCCAGGTCACATATTGGTCATGGACCTACATAGAGTTTTATGCACCTAGCCCCTGGTCTGACAGCGCACTAACCAGGGCGGGAAGAAGTATTCAGATCATTTAGATTAAAGGTACTGCCATAATACCCCACTGTGAAAGTACTTTAGTACAGGTAAAACGCATGTGGTCGAAAAAAGTATGTAAATATAAGCAAAAATGTATTGACTGTGCAGTAAAATGTTGCATGTTATTGTTGTCCCGTTATAAATGATGTTTCTGGGTGACCATTCCTGCTGCATTAATGTCTGTGTTGCATTTTTACCGCTCTAGATGTTTAAGGTTGAGTTTATATAATTTAAAAGATTGTAGTACTTTAATCTACAGATGCATCGTATTCTATAAGATCATGTGTTTGTAGCTTCGCTGCCCTGTGAGAACCAAGTATCTCTAAAACTGTTCATGTTTTCAGCTGTGACAAAGTATTTCCCAGCTGAAGTGAGAAGCTTTTTAAAAACTTGATTTAGTTTAATAAGAAGAATTTTCTTAAAACATGAAGGAACACTTCATCCTTCAGTTTATCACAAACATTCATCTTCAACACTAGAGATACATGCCGTTCACCTGCCAGCTGTACAGCAGCAGACAACATATCGAGTAGCAGATCCACCCACATACATACGGAGCCATTATTTCCACTGAACCATGCTCGTCTTTATTTCATTTTATGGGCCGTGAATAATGTGAAAAGACGTTGTAATATGGTAGTCACAGAATATTTCCTTCCGCGTCGGTGGCAGAATGTAGATTGTTTTAGATTTAATAATATAAGTTTTAGATTTAATGATATAAGGAGCAGCCAACTGGAGGCAAATCTGCCCCCTGGAGGTTGGTTGGCCAACACTTCAGTGCAACGGTACCTGATGGATGATTTCCATTGTCCACAGAGGATTAACCCTTTATGTTTTCTGGCCAAGCCATGACAGCGACCCTGGTATCGTTTGTACAATGTGAGTCTGTGTGTGTGTGTGTGTGTGTGTGTGTGTCATCGTGGCAAACTGTGGTCCTGGAGACAGCAGGAACTACCAGAGGTGGTTTTGAGTTTTGAGGTGTTGGAGTTTTGGGCTGCTTATGTCTTTCTGTGAACAGATGTTTACACGGTGAACTAAGCAAGATACAGGCACAAATCACAAAAATCAAGGCCAAATTAAAAAAATAGGTGTGATCAGAGCAAGACGGACAGAAGTAGGGTGTAGAAAGTTGTGAAGGAGCCTGATTTGGCCTCAGGGCTGGTGTGATCCCATCGCAGGATGGTCCTAGTAGTTCATTTTTTAAGTAAAAGTGTTACAGGGAAAACCCTATCTTCTGATGAAGATTATGCAAAACAATAGAAGGCTCCAGAACAGCTACTACAAGGATTTTTTTTTTCATTTTTTGTGATCGTGTCAAAACAAAATAGAGACTACGATGTAAACCTAAGACTGCCTAAATCACACAATACAAATTTTGTCGACGTGACATCAAAACTTTCCTTGTGATGACAGAATAAAAATAATTATTGTTATATTGAAATCATGAAATAATTACTTGGCATGACAAGAAAACAGCACAAGGGAAATAATAACATGCATGTCCTCTCCAGGCTCCCATAGCTGACAGTTGAGTCCACAAGTTGGATGAAAATGGCTTCCATCAGCCTGACTGTACTTCCTTCAAAGTTTTATGGTCGACTGAGAGCACTAACGGAACAACTCAGAGTTCTTGTTGTGGCACCAAAGTCTGTCTTCCCCCCTTTTCCCTCTATGATACGAATGACGTCACAAACGAGTTGGGAGTGTTACATTTTATTTGGTCTTATCTCTTTTTGAGCTTTTTCCTTTGTTTTTTCCACAGGTTAAAACCCATTATAATAGTCAAGAGAAATAAAAACATTTTCACATACTGTATACAGAAATAGTCCTCTTGACACACAACAATAAAAACAGTTGATTAGGCCCAGCCCAGTGCGAGATTTCACAAAAATGCAACAATAACACATTTTTCAAAGCCCGACGACCACAAAGCCTCTAACTCGCCTGAGTGGAGACAGTTCTGAGAGAGATGTAAAAATGGCTGCCAGGGCAATGCAACAATTATGTTATCACATCGCCTAGGTTGTAATAAGACACAAAATAGACATGGAAATGAATCTGGGACAATTACAATAAAAGCAAATAGATACAAAGACAGAGGGGAGGTCAACCTTGTCTACTATTTAAGGTAGTGACACATTCCTCATCTCTTTCTAGCAGTTTTATGCACATACATATTCAGTATGGGTGCCCCAAGGAGGCATTAGACTGCGATTTAGGTTTTGGGATTTTGCTGCAATGTACACAAAAGAACCGGATTTCAAGCTCTACCAGGCAATTCTCTGGAATTTTCTGCTTCACACAAACACCGGGGCTTGTGGAGGAGACATTTTGATACAGATTTGGTCGAATTGGAGAACTGGAATGTAAAGTTAATACGCCTCATATGAAGCACCCATACATGCATCTTAAATACTCCAGTGAAAACCTATACAATGTTTTGTTCATATGAAGCAATCGATCCGTCATCCTAACGTAGACCGTGTCCATGGCCATCTAGAAAGAGAAATAGTTTTGATCCAGTGTGTAAAAAGATGGCCATATATAAATATCCACTTTTCCCCCGTGTGTATACGTTTTGCAAATGTCCATAGCTGGCTGGTAGGAAGGTGAGAAGGAAAAGGCCTTTACAGTACTGTGATGCTGTGAGCGGAAGAGATTTAACCAATGAGTCATTTAAATTGGATCAGTTATTCAGGAGCACCTGAAAGAGACCCCCTACCGTTTAATATCCACAAACCTCAGTAGAATATTTTACCATGAATTGTATTTGGGCCTTGAAGACATGAATCAGAGCAATGACCTGATCCGGGACCACCATCTGAATACCATTTGTTACAACAGTTGATATTTGAACATTTGTAACCATGCACTAAGTGCTGCCGCTGAATTAATTGTAATATTTTTAAGGTAATCATTGTTTTGTCTAGTATAGTCCGGCAAGTTTTCAGCACTCTTTCCAATTCATTTCATTGGAATTGTAGCAGCGAGTTGTCTACAAGGAAGCTAACAAATCCATTTGTCTGTCCGTCTGTCTGTCTGTCTGTCTGTCAGCAGGGTTACGGGAAAACTACTGGCTATTTTATGAAACTTTGTGGGAAGGTGTAACAGAGGCCAAGAAAGAACCCATTACATTTTGGAGCAGATCTTAATCACCGGACACATGCAGAAATTGTTTTGTGCATTCAGTAACATCGCAGGATTGCGGCCATTTGTGCTGCATTCATGTGGTGTTGGAAAAAACAGGGGGAAATCCCTCTGAATTAACATGTGAGATAGGGTGTGGCTTGGCAGAGTCTGCGCTCTTTGAGTGCCCTTCTAGTTTTCCAGGTTTTTCACCTTTTTTTCAAAAAAGGTGAGGTGGGTGGAAAATATTGTTGGTGTTGTATTAAGTACACCACCAAGCTTCAAGGACTCCTAAAAGGTTGTACTCTTACAACTAGCTTATGCACCCTGACACAGTGTGGCCCGGTAGTGAAATATCAGCTATGTCCTTTCATCTCCAAACAGGATTGAGGAGACAACAAAAAATAATTTGCAGTGTCTATATTTGAGACATAAGGGCTGTTTACTCAACCAATTGGTTTGCAGCACACTCATTCAACACTCTAGAAACAGAAATTTGCAGATTGAACGGCTTCTATTCCAGGAAGATCACAAGGTAATTGAGTGTCAATAGCTAGGCAGAACAATAATCAGGACTGCGGGGCTGTCGAATGGAGGGGGGATGAGCGAGTGGGCCTTGGACTTGATAACCTCAAAGATAAAATCAATGTTTATTTTGCTAAACAGAACACCAGCCTTCTCCAAGAGCTGTCAATGTGGTCTTGGAAACAAATTGGTCCTCCTTTCCCAGTCATTCAGTTTCCGTAGTTACAGAAAAAGAGGACAACAGATGGTGACCTTGGATGCACAGACTGAACAGAATTAGGAATAATGTCCACACTTTGAGAGACCAAGCATTAGCTTGCGCACCTGGCAGCGCCTCTCGCAGACATGGCTTTTGTCCACATTCCTATTGGGATGTGCAATTCCTGTACAGTCAATGGAAGGTCATATTTGATCATTTGGTCTTGGCCTGTTAATGCCAAACAAAGGCCTGGGCAGGTGTTTCAGTTAGTATGAGCCAGAGAGTGCAATAATGTGTCTCTGGCGCTGACGGCTGGCGGTGAGACAACTGAAAGGAGGCTGATAACCAGGTATATTTGTAACCTCCACAGCTCCACTTAATTGGACACAAGGAGGCAAAGGCAGCAAAGGTAAATGGGGTGAAAGCCGCTGAAAATGCCAAGCCATCTATTTTGTCGTTTCAGAATTTACTCTTCACTGACCCGCCAAGGTAAGATTTCATCAATAAAATAAATGTGACATGTGTTCAGCCAGAGCTTTTCCCTCCGTCCTCCAATTTTCTCTGTGTAACCATGAAGGAGAGCAAACCAGGGCCGAGGCAATTTAAGAAATACAGTGCCCTCCTGAACTGACTTCTTTAAAGTCAAACACCAGAGATGGGTGCGTTTAAATGCACACACAGTGCTCTGTTACTTTGAGTTATCAGGGTAGTTCAATTCAAGCATTCAGACTAGTCAATGGGATTCAATTTGGATCAGTGGCTTATTAAGGGTAAATTCAATCATTAGTACGCACTTAAACATATCCACTGATCACAAAGATAAGTGAGTGCTAATGTAACGTAACCCTGACAAATGATTGCATTACCCTTCACAATGCCAGCAAGTTGCTAGCTCGCATTGTATTTTCTTCCCTCCGAATAATGGCTCTGATTATTCACCTCTGAAACTCTTTAACCAACCACTGATCACAAGCAGCCTTTCAGCGTGATGGGGGTCAGGGCTTTGGTTTCCTCCATTGTGCCGTCTCATTAGCTTTTATTCATGCAATGTATTTGCCATTTTCCATTCATTGATTAGGGGCAGTGGTCTGAGCTTGAACTTTGAATTAAGATCATCAAATCGTGTCTGCTCCCTGCCACCGCAGGGCTGAAAGTGGATCACTGGTGGCCAGATATCCTTCTCTGCTGCAGAGAATTCGTTTCCATTCTCCCTGTCAGTGTGTACTCAGGGCGCTGATTTGCCATGACAGATGGGGCGATGTCTCGAAGAGCTGAGCGTCACAAACAACTCATCAGCGCTTTCTCATTGGAGTGCTGGCTGTCAGCTCGGGAGGAGAAGTGGCAGTAACGGTTCATAAATCTGACAGCCAAAACCAAAAATCGGACGTCCCTGTCCACAAAAGACTTCTTAAAAATGTGTCCCACTAAATCCCTCAGCCACTTAATTAGCTTTGTCAGATTTAGATTAAGAGTATTTTATTTAGGTAAAACATTTCTATGCACAGGTAAATTCGCAACAGGAAGATTTCTCCCCACGTCAAATTAATCACATCCAGTAGGAAACCCACTCTGACTCCAGGCAACACCTTAATCATATGTGAAAAGCACAGTGACTCCTGTTATTACAACGGATACTTCATGTTATAAATTACTCAATGTGCGCAAGCTAGATGGAAAACAGCAGGCAAGATTTTTCAACATCAGGTCTGAGGGAAAATTAAAGCATGGCACAGAGTGAACGCAGACGAGACATGAGTGGCAGGCTGAAGTGGATGCTTGACACACACAAAATTTGTGACAGAAATAATCTGCCAGACGTTTCAATCATCTCAATTTCCTTCATGTATCATTCCTCCTCACAGGGCTCTGTTGACAACAACAGCCATCCTAGTCTAATGACTATCACAGGATAGCTCTTGTGGCTTTGTGTGTTGACGCGGAAGATACGAGGCAATAGCTCATCACTTGTCACATCAGTAACATGTTTGTGGTGAGGAAGGTGAAGAGAGCGAAGGAAGGTAGGGAACACTGCTGAGACAGACAAGTTCTATATTAAACTTACAACTTTTGCACAGCGGGAGGGAAGATTCCCATGTGATGGCAGGTGAGTTGTTCGACTGGACCGGAGAATGACATAAAGCAACTTCTGACGAGCAAAACAGTGAATTTCTTTGTTTGGGTGATCCTGTCAGATGTCAACTGTTTTAGAGGGGAACTACTAAACTGTGGTTGGCCGACACATTGTGCAATCAAGCACTGTGCCGTTGTTACAGTTGAGTAAGCCTGTCCGGAACAGAAGATGATGACAGACACATTAACATGCAATAGAAATACTAAATATATAAAGCTCCTGTTTCAATTTCAAACCACTTCCTTTGCCTCCTTTAAATGAGCACTCCTCAGTTAATGGTTTTCTGTCCTAGAACAAATGCCATTTATGTTTCCTGGATAGAAACTCCGCTGTAACTGAATTGAATGCTCTGCAGTGCCCCCAAGAAAAGTTTCCAGAAGGAGGACGCGAAGGAGTAGGAGTAAGAAGAAAAAGAGAGAAAATCTCCCACAGCAACTGAAGGTGAAGGGCATAGAAAAGGTGAGCCTCGTTTGGGTGAAGATTGCATCCGGTCGGTAGCTGAGCAGCCGGTGGCAACAGAGAAAAAAGAAAGAAAAGGGAGGTAAGATAGCTCAATCCGTTTTTGAAACTTTGCATTGCATGAAAAAAAGGCACGGCTTAAATGAAGACGGAGAGAAGCAACTCAATATACCTTGCAAGGAGGACGCTGGGCGTTTTCGTAACACTGGGGGAAATTAATTAACCAAATATCTGAACACTTTGTTAATGCTCTCCACTCTTATCAAGAGGCTTATTATCACTATCAGCTCCTCTGTTCCTCAGAAGGATTATTAGGCTAATCACAAAGCTTTCTCCTCTGGAGACAAGGTTTCCACTCTTCAGCAGAACACAGTAGTTATTGTCCTCCAATGACACGGTGTCAATGATGAAGCCAATCAGTGTTTTTACCTCCTAACGCTTCAGCAAAGACATGGGTAACAGGACGAGTTTGAGGCATGTGTAAGCGGGTCTCTTTCAGTTGCTTACGCACGTGACCTACACCAATTATGTTAATGCACCACATGCTTGAGCACCAGTCGACTGCCATTAAAAAAGATTGGATAATAATAATAATTGGATATCATTCCAGGGGTTAATTTGTGAGTATTTGTCGCTGCAGCCGCTTTCCCTCAATCTGCCTCGCATCATACATTTCCCAGGATGCTTTGAGAAAAACCCTGGAGAAAGTGCCTGAACATTTAGTATGCAGAACGATCCGTGATGATAATGATTGTGAACCAAGAGTGAAAGGGCAAGCTGTTGCTCCAGTGCATCTGGACTCAACAGTCTGTTGAGGGTTGGTGGGAAAATTGATATGCCAGAGGCTCTACAATGAATTTCTTCCAGTATAATTGTTCAGTGATGAACATCTCTGTGGTTTTGGAAATATCATAACTTTAGCTGTGTTAAAATGGCAAAGGGAGGATTTTTAGCAAGAATTTAGAAGCCCTGCTACGGGTCTTGCAAAGCCAGCCTACATCTCACAAGGTCAAGTCAGGGCTACTCTGATTTGATTTGATTGAGCCTGACAGTTAGCTTAGTTTAGCTTAGCTCAACTTAGCGACTGGAAAAGCGGAAACAGCTAGCCTGTCCAAACATAACAAAAGTCTTCACTGGTTGCCTAGCCCGTTATTAAACAAACAAGATATGATGTATTAATAAGGGAACTTCACAGGAGCTAGAAGACACTTTGGACAGAGCTAGGCTAGATGTTTCCCCCTGTCTTTATGCTGAACTAAGCTAACTTTGGGCTGGCTACAGCTTCATATTGAATGGACCGATAGTGTCTGTCTTTTCATCTCACTCTCAACAAGAAAGCAAATAAGTGTTTTTCATCAAATGATTTTGTACTTTCACAGCCTGTTTCTGTTGTAATGACAACTATGCGAGTGGTGCCTTTGTCCAAAACCACTCAAGGAGAGTCGTGTCACCCATGTGGTTCAAGACACTGTGAAATTGTGAGCTGGCTTTGCGAGTGGACTCCTACTCTGGAGGACATAAAGTATTCAATGAAGCTTCCATACAGATGTATTGTAGTATTAGCAAATACTTGAAGGTATCTGGTTGAACCTTCCTACAGCATCAGACGGGTAGTGATAACACGGCCTGGATGATATTTTTAAAAAAGATAACCATTTTTGTACTGAAAAGCACATGAAAGTCATATTTTAATACTTTCTGTGATTGTCTCAACTTTCTCTGTATGGTTCAGTGTGGCAGCCCCCCCCCCCCCCAATCTGGCACTCCATGGAGGTAAAAACAATGTATTTGCAAACACTCTTTGTTCCAGCCCTCACACTGTCACAGTGGCATTCTTTGGCATATGAAGGGAATGCAGAGGGCTCCCCCGTCCTGTTTCCTGTGCTGCGCTGCCTGCCATCTGAATTAATCTGTCCAGTCCCTGGTATTTCAAGGGGAATGTGATCGGAATTCTATCTGCTTCCAAGTGGAATGTCATGGATTTGTCTTGGGTTTCATGTGCGGCCTGGAATATCCACTCTGAGTGCTCTCTCCCATCATGCAACAGCCAGACGCTGTTTTAAAAAAAATACAGTAAGCTTTTCTTGAACAAAGAGTCTAGACACATACGCGCACGCTCACACAGATGACATTTTCTTCCACAGCAATGCTAAGCTGATTTGCAAATTTTTAAGCCAAATTCATAGCATCTTCCCTACGCACCAGATCAACCATTCAAGAAATGTTGAAAAGATATATACTAAAAACACTTCACAAAATAAGGCACTCCAATTTTCCATAGTCCTGAATGCTTTCAGTCTGCAGAGAGGTAGAGGCAGATGAAGCTGTGCAAGTCGCCTTATCCACCTCTGCATTGTCACAATGCTTCAAAGGTAGGGTGGAGATGAAAGCAGGTGATATGAGCAGTCTGATTGAATCTGAAGATGGGACTAGTGATCTATGTTCTGCTCCTTCAAAGGGATAGAGAAACCAAGATAGAGAGGGAGAATGAAAGGGGCACCAGCTATTGGTTCAAAGGCAGCTATCCCACAATTCAATGTACCACCTTTGACTGGCTGCAGGCTGGCCTATAAATAGGACCTGCACTGATTGGAGCTTCCTTTGGGGAAACCGCCCTTGGTGGGTTGAATGATGGGTGTACGCTTAAAAAAGAAAAATCCAAATCCTCATTAAGATATAGGACATAGTAGTGGAAAGGGTCCTGGACTGTGTTCATGTGAAGAGAAAAAACACGGCCTTGCCATAGGCACAGGTTTAGAACCTGTCGTCTCTGAGTTGCGTTGGGGACTTAAAGGGCTTGAGCCCCAGTGTCTTGCGGGGGTGAGCTCTCTCTTTGGTGCCATCCAGGGGCTTGCTGCAGGCTGCCCAGCCCAGGTCGATGAGGGGCGAGTCGGCCAGGTTGTGGGGCACTAAACGGAATGAGGGCAGCGTGGGTGAGCCGTTAGTGGAGCAAGGGGCGGAACGGGAGGTGGGAAAGGGAGCGGAGAAGGGGTCGAAGGGTGAGGCCGTGTCCAAGCCACACGAGGGGTCAGCCTTCAGGGCGAATGGGTCGCAGTCTGGTGAGGGGAAGGGGTCACAGTTGGTGAAAGGGTTGGTAGGGGACGGTTGGTAGCCAAGAGGGTTGCCGTCCATGCGATGTGGGCTGCGGCCACCACCTGAGTTCCCGCCACCAGCAGAAATGAAGCTCCAGGGGTCTATGCGGGGGCGGACGGGAGACGGGCGGGGCCGGGGGATGACGTTGACCTCTAGGCGACGGGTTTTGGGGCTCCAGAGGGCAGGGTTGGGGAAGAGAGAAGAGGGCACTGAAGGCTTGTCATCAGAGTCCTGTGTGTCTTGACACAAGGGCAGGTCCAAAGCTGGAAAGAACAGAAAGAAAAAATATTACAGGGGCATTCAGTATTACACTAGGACTTACGTGAGACAGACATCAAGTAGAATGGTAAAAATCAAAGCAATGGAGGCCAAGATATCCTCACTTTTAGTCCCTAGTTTGAGTCAAGCTTTAAAAAGCTGGGTTCTACATTTCCCATAATGCAACTCTATAGCAGAGGTTCTTACCATAGTTTTATTCTCGTCATAAGTTTCACTTCCTTCCCAGTTATCGCCTTAACTGATATTGACAACTAGAGAATACTGATCTTAAAAATTGTTCTAACTCATCATCATTGTTATCAATAAGTAACCAACCATCAAACTGATATTCCGGAAGGCTAACGTCAGCCAGCCTGGATGATGCAGCTTAGTGTCCCCCTCTCTCTCCCTCTTCTCCTGCTTCTTATCAGCTGATTAGGGCGTTTACTCTTAATAAAACCAACCAGATTTAGCCATGATCTCTATCAGCCAATCACATTTTTGATGTCAACATTTCTGTTCTCCTCTCTGATGCCGTCAGCTGTTAACCCTCCTCCCCCCCATTCACCTCCAGTTCCAGCACCCGGGTCTGAGCATCCACGTCATTCATCTCCCTTCCCCACAGTGTCTAGACTCTACATTACACACAGCTTCTCTAACCCCTTTCAAATATGATGACGTCACGGTGAGGTCTAATCGCCAAAGTCTTTTCTCATTTTCCTCTTTATTGTGCATGTGTCAATAAATAATTGTTCATTCGAATGAAGTCTCTCCTGATTGAAATGCAGCAGCTGCAGCAACAGAGCCGTGATCTGTTTGCAGACCAATAACAAGGAAAAACAAACAAATCTGAAATTTGCATTTGCTTTCTCATATTCTTGAAAACACATAAACCTGTATGATGAAATTGATTCACACAGAAACGTGAAAGTGGTGCATTATTTCTGCAAAAAGAAATGGAAACAATCAGCAGCACAGAGTGTTGATGCAATTAGTCTAAATAAAGTGTAACATAGCGCTGTGTAACTAGTTGAGAGAGCTGCAACTGCAAGTGTAAATTAGCACTGACAAGAGCATTAAACTCAGAATAAATCAGCTTGAATGAACATTTGCTATATCCAAATGTGATGTGCCTGCCAAATTGCATTATTTACATCAACAGCAACTCCATGAGGCCGTCGAGCTATTCAGTTGACAAGAAAGAGCAATCAGGAGTCACATGGGAGCACACGAAAAACCGTCAGTGAAGGAATCCTCTGCATTCATCTCTCTCTTTCAAGCACATATTCACTGCCAAATAACCTTGTGGCAGTCTGTCTATGTATCTGAGCCTGAGTCATTACGGTCTGTAAACATAATAAGATGTTTAGCTAAAACACTCGCTGTTTAATTATGTGTGGCTTTTTGCCTCCGCGTGCCCAATGTAATGAGCGCATGAGTGTTTGTAAGATTACGGTTGTTAGCAGCAGAACAGGCGAGGCATGTCTGCTCAGTACCTGGGGGCAACGCTGTAAGAACCTCTCTGTGGAGAATCCAAGGCTTTGTGAGTCAAACAGACCAGATATAGAGTGTGAAATGTTACCAGAGGGCACTCTTAAAGCCCTTGGAAAGCCCACTCACTCTTAAAACAACCAATACCCACGCCTCTGTCATTACAGCTCCAAACTGTGTCAGTGCTTCTAAGAAGTCTTTGGGAAAAAAACATGTGGATGTACAGTAAATCATCTGTGTTAGCGTGACACTCGTATCAATTAAAACAAAATCAGAACTGAACATTGTCTACTTTTTGCATTTCATTTTGAGGAGGGAAATGAATGCTAATCCCTCTTGTGATCTTTTATCGCGTGTCATGTATGCATCCTTTACACATACAGGCATTCACTGACATGCCTCCGTATGAAAATGTGCTGAATCTGGAGATTAAAAACGCCAAAGACACACTGCTGAACTTCAGCCAAACTACCCGAGGAGGTGGCCAGAAAGACACTGCGGTGGCGGTGAAGTCAAGGATACATTATTAGCAATTTTAAATTCAGCACTTTCTGTCTGCCTGACCTCAGCTGTGCCCCCGGATGTTTTACATTAATCTTCAACTCTGCAATGAAAGAAAACTCTGACTTGAAAGAGGAAAAAACAGAAGATTGGATGCTAGCTTTGCTTAGCAAGTATTAGCAGTGATGTACGAAGGGCCAGCTGTTACCTGAGATATGCAAATAACTGAGGACTAGCTTTGATGTAAATGAAAAGGCTTGTGCTGCACTGAAGCCTCCTTTGTGCCAGTAGGATCTTGCTTAAAAATAGTTATTCTGCCAGAACTGAGGGAACAGTGTCATGCTGAAGGTGAACATACATTATTTAAGATAAAGGTTGGATCCATTTGCAGAAAACATGCTTAATGCTCTTAAGGAAATGTGGATGACTCGTGCGGATAAATGAAAAACCAAATCATGGATCAAATTTGATGAGGGGACTGTAGTTAAACCTCTTCCACTCTCCTCTCCCCATTTTCCACAGAACAATCTATGTCTTTTTTTAGGGAGACAGCAGGTCAACAGTAGATGTCACATAGAAGTGGTGTGCGTCATCTGAAAGCTGAAGACCTGAAGATTCATTTGTCTGTCATTTGAGTGACCTTCTTTATAATCAGTAATAAACATTGTGTTTTGTTAAGGCACCTATTCAAAGATGAAACATTTAGAGTGTATAAGGAAGAATTGTACTTTTCTTGTATTGGACAGCCAGTACTTTGGTTCTATAAACTGCTCAGAAACTCATTTTTCGTCAGTATACGTAGGAAAGCCATCCATCCTCTGAATGCTCCCGGTCTCTAGTTTGTGGTTGTAAAGTTTCATGAGGCGGTGATTATCCTAGAGGTCATTTTGTACATAGAGCTCAGGTTTCAAAAAATGCTCTCACTACAATGAAATGGCTCCTATAGGGACTAACATCATTACACATGAATATAACTGGACTCATTAAATCCACAGAGTCTCAGCTTTCCAGTCAGACTCAATGTATGTAATGGAGAAATATTCAAATACTCTGTTTATACTGCATACAAAAATCCACATAAAGTGGGTGTGTCTTTGAAGTGATGTTTAGCCCTGACAAGATAGCATGTCAACTAGTTTCATGTGATATCAAGACCTTCACTCTAGCCTACTAGCTTCCAGAAAAAAAATCCCCAGCCAAGGACACCAACGTCCTTAAGGGCTGGGAAGAATTGAAGGGGCACTCCAGCGACCCAGTATTGCTTGTACTTGCTTCCCAGTTGGGAGTTATTTGTAAAATTCGTGGAGCGCCCCTGTAACATGAAAAAGTCAGACTGACCTAGCTGAGAGACGTGCAGGCCGGACCTCCTCCTCCGGTCAGCTTTGTGCTCACAGGCCTCACAGCCCAGCTCCCCATTAGTGGAATGGAAACTTGGGGTCCATTCCCCTAGGCTGGGCTTGCCATGCTGCATGGGGGTCCTGGGGCTCTGCGGACTCTGTGGCATCTGTGGCGTACGGTGGCTGCTCCTCTCACGGGGGTTTGGCGGAGGCGGCGTCAGGGGCAAGGGCCTCAGTTCTTGGTACTGCAGAGCTAAATCCAACAAAGGTCTGGGGAGCAGCTCCGAGGTGGAGAAGGTGATGAGATCGTCCACCACTGGGGGTTCTGAAATGAGGGGCATAGGGGAGGAGATCTCTGGTTCGGAGGGGGTGTGGTTCTCGAGAGAAGGGAGGTTAGTTCGAGGTGGCACCCTTGGGGGAATATCCAGGCAGCGACCAAGTCCTACGGAGGCCAGGAGGGAGCCGCCGCCAAGCAGGGCCTGATGGGTGCTCTTAATGAGGCCACCGAGGGAACCCCTCTCAGGCCTCGGGGAGCCTGCTGGGGATGAACCCGCTTCCTCGCTGACCGAGTCTCGCTGAGGTAGAGGAAGCCGCAGGCTGTCCTTCGCTGATGATCCTGCAGAGAGAGAAAAATGTTTCAAAATGTTTCAAAAGACGGAGAAGGAGACGAGCCATGTATTATTCATTTAGCTTTTATACATAATTCACAGTCATGACAGTGTGAATTGTAACAGTGGCTAATGGAAGATATGCGGCTGGCGGTTAAGCCGGTGATGAAGGGTGCCGGGTACCGTTCTGAGCAGAGGGAGGGGTTGGCACGGAGGGTCTGTACTCCTCAAAGTCATCCTTGGATTCCCCCCTCTCATTGCTATCCGACTCAAGGAGCTTGGCCCTCATAGACAAGCTGAAAGTGCCAAGAAATTAAAAAATACTTGAGCATGGTACTGAATTAAAAGGAGTGTAACCAAACCCTACATTTCAAATGTTTACATGTAAAAGAAAAGGGCAGTTCTCTGTACCTGCTTTCCTGCGGACTAAGGCGCAGGACTTTAGGGCTTTTGGGACTTTTGGGGCTCTGGGGCCTCCAGTGGGGGCCCAACCTCAGGTCTCCATTGGTCTGTTTAAGAGAAGGAGCATCTAGGGACCAGTTCGGGCTCAGACCAAACGTCCTGCTGTTGTCACTGGGACTGACTGCAGGGCAAAAGAGAGAAAAAAATGAATATCAGTTTGCATGTCATCAGTATGCATACGGCTCAGCTGTATCCTAATGAGGTGTGCATTTTTAAACGGCAGGTTTCACCAATACATTTACGCAGCCCTGCAATCATCTCCAACACAACGACCTTTAATTGACTCCTGCTCCAGCTAGAATTCATGCAACTTCAATGAACGTTATCTGCTCATATTTCTGCACAGTCCTGATGAACTAAACATTACATCATCATATGGCTACAGTCTAGATCCTTCAAGCAGTTCACAGAGCAGAAAGTGTGAGAAGAAGGAGCCAAAGTCTGCTGGAAAAAAGTGCCAATAAAAGTTTTCACCTGCCATTCACATGCTCTGGCACCACCTTGCACCCTAACTGGCTTGTGCTGCCAACACAAAGTGTGTGAGCGTTGTGTGAACATTCATTCACACACACACACATGTACATGTATGCCAGGCTTCCTGCCACAACACCTCCCAAGATGTAGACTCACATCCTTGACAAAGCCCTATGCAGCCTTCTCGTCATAACGCCTGACTTATTAGTCAAACAAAGATGCACAAGTGGTACGGGCACCAGTGTAACTTACTGCAAATACTTTAAACCTATGATTGTATTTCACTGTGTCGTGGTTCTGTTAATTTCCAGCGATTCATGTAATTAAATTTCAGCTTCAGAAATGAAAAAAAGTATTAATGCTCTCTGAATAGACATGTATTGTTTTCTTTGGCCTCTACTGCACTGGAGGCCATTCTGGTGCACTTTGTCTCCCATCACTCTGCCACAGAATGTACTCAAAGCAGGAACAGAGGTCGGATGATAGTGACAACTTTGCAATTCCAACAAGATCAGAGAAATAAAACAACCCCTTTCCCATCATCTTCCTCATTAAACACATTTCCTTTTGCATTGTGTCGCTTTTACTGTCATCATGTGTTAATGGAATATTTCATATTCCTAATATTTTTGTAGATTTCATAATTTGCTCCTCTGCTCATCATCTGACATTAAATCAGCATGTGGCACGCTTAATATTGTCCCTGTCATTGGGAGAGAAAAAAGAGAGAAGGCTATGTTAGTTATAGAGATGAATAACTGAGGTGACATTCATTTAACTGTATCAAACAACAACAATAAGAGTCTACACTCATGCTAGTGGCTATTGCAGGCTTTGAGCTAATTTCTATTGCTAGTATGGTATCCACAGACTATATATAAAGATGAAAGACCTGTCCAAAAGCTCTGCACAGTACTGATCCGGCGGTATCGAAGTCCCGCTCATACACCCACCAGACTAATTGAGAGTCAATTCTCATTTCAGTGCATCAAATTAATAATTAATGAATTACTAAAACTTATCAGAAAAAATAACACTTGTACAAACATCAGCGACAGACACTATCTTTTGGAAAAAATGTATTTGAAGTGTACTGTTTTGTTTTGTTTGACCCTTGTCCCATCCACTGACAGGGAGGGGGTGGGGTTATATACTTTAGCATAAACCAATTGGCCAAATCGAAATGTTGACGATAGATAAAAAGGCTAAAACACACTGAAATGATTTCCATTCATGGGGGAAATCGATGTCTGTTTTGCTACAATCCTTCAAGTAACTCGTGAGCTATTTCACTGGATGAGTGAAGAGGGACATCAACAACTCTGTAGGATTCATCCTCTGGGAACTTGAGATATCTATACCCAATACCATGCCAATCCATTTAAAAGTTGTTGAGATACCTATTGAGACTGCCATCCCTAAAGCGATACCGCTAAACAGGATAGCACTTACACCGTCCTATCAACATAAATGTAGAGTCTATGCCTCGGGTACTGGAACTGGAATGATGGAGAGGACTAGGACAGAAGACCAAAGACCCAAAACTTACCCCGCCCCCACAGATGGATGAGGATAGCAATATTGACCAGCTGCCAGCACATATGATACAGCCAGCCTTTCATTGTGCACTCATTTATATTAACAGGACAAAAATTGTGCTGAGTAGAACTCTGTGGACTAATGCAAACCAATTTGGCAGTTCTCTAGACAAATAAGTTTAAGAGGCCCCAGCAATAAATCACTGCTTGCTACTGAGAGGGCAGGCATAAATACCCACTAAACACATTTTAATGACAGACACACTCGTGGCTTAGTGACAGCCATTAAGGAAAGTCATTAGGAAGTAGAGAAAACCAGCCCTCTGTTTGATGAATAAATGAAGCTGGCAGATGTTTTAAATTTACTAACCACTTTTACAAATAAATGTTTCACTGCAATTTGTGCTTTTATGTCAACCCCTGGTGGTAATTGTTTAGAAAAATAAAATCCCTTTCATTGCCTGTTGCTACACCACAAATTTCCTTTCGGGTTTTTGTTAAGACGCCCTGTGACCTACTGGTTACAATTTCCCTCCGAAGGGAAACGATCTCGGGCCATTTGTCTAGGAGCCTGACAAGCAGGAGAGTATCGTAAATCTCTGCCGCTGCTGCAACCCGTCTCAACCCCTTCTCCTGGAGCAATGAATTCCTCCCTGCTTATTTTTAATTCAGTAAACCGCACTGCAGCCACTACATGCATATAAAACTGTAGACTCTTTCTGCCTGGAAAATACAGCTCAATGGCTCCCCCAGCTGCAGCAATGAACAAACAGCAGGCAAGGGGGAGCGGAGCAGTGGAAACATGCTGCTGAGAAGTGCTGAGCAACTGAGAGGAAGTCAGATAATATTTGGACTGGAATAGACTGTTGAAAAGGGAAAAGGGTGTGTGTGAGAGAGAGACAGAGAGAGCAGTAAAGCACAGAGAGGGGGAGAGAGAGAGAGAGAGAGGGGGCCCACGGGGAAACATGGGCATACAAAAAAAGACGAGTGGGTGGTTGAGAGCACATGAAAGGAGAGAATTTGGAAACTGAGGGAAGTAATGTTGCAACACAGTCTGTGTTTGCATGCAGGGAGACAAGAGATCCTACACTCCGGGAAATCGCGGGAACCACGCGCTCGTGCACCTGTGAGTTTTACCAAGGGAAAAATGACTGCACTCACGTTGGATTGCACGGAAACGTGGGCCGAAGGAGGGCGAGGAGCCCGAACCCAGATCGGGAGAGTTCCGTCTCTTCTCCAGGCCTGGGGATGCCTGCACCGTGATCTTATGGATGAAATCTGCAACACACAAACATGCACGGCAGGTGTTAGACCACTTAGATGGCAGACACAAACCAGAATACAGATGCTACTTCACATTCATGCATACTTACAATCATACTTTTTAAATATTCTCTAAAACAACCTACTGACTTTGATTGTATGGTATATATATATATATAAATAATTCAGTACATGTTTTCAGCCTGGTAAGAAATGTTGTTTCCTTAGGTAACACTCCGCTGTCTAAGCAGATGTCAATAAATTCATTTCTGTGCTGTGTTTGTGTGGAAACTGACCATTTCCTCTTCAACCTAGCCAGTAGAGCTGAGACTAACAGCATGCTACTGCTACTACAAGCTAACACTGCTAATAAGCTACAGAGCCAAGTAGCTGCCAGGAGAGAAACTTTGAATACATTATTCGCTAAAATGTGTCATTTCACTTGTACACTAATTTGAGGAATGCTTTTCAGATATTTTCAGATATTTTATTTTTGCTAGTATGCACTTGGTGCTGAGCAGCAATACTGCTAATAATAGCAGTCTGGTGGGTATCAGGAGTAACATTTCATCTGATATATTATGAATTAAATTAGTTATTCATGCCTTCCATTTTAGAACAATTACCTCAAATGAACATGCTCTCAAGATATCATTTCCTTCCCTCGATCTGTAATTTGTAGGCTACCCTTGGCTTTTTTTATTCCTTCCCTTTTAATTAATGGTTGCATGACTAAATTAGATTCTTAAATCACTTATTGAACTACTTTTTGAGTTGTAACGATACGCAAGTTCAGGTATGGTAATTGGTATCTGCAAGGAAAAAAAGGTATTGGAACATCTCTACTTACATTTAAAGGATATCAAAAATGACTCGAGTCATGCAGGGGAAAATGCCTGTTATGTATGTGTTTTTCTTCCCCCTTGCTTTCCTTCCTCTCCCATCCTGTTTTTTTAGGTGCTAACAACATGATTGGTTTCCACCTTCGCAGCCCCGACATGCTGTGCTCAGGTTTCGAGCTGGACCATCAGCATTCGGGGCCCTCAATAAAAGGGGGGCCCATTAAGACTTCACTCTCTTCTCTGTTGCCTGAGCTGTTGATGCCCTGCGTGGGAACACTTGTTAAGAATAAAAGCTGGAAGGTTGAGGAAAATAGCTAAGTCAGGGTACCCTTTACTCTTTAAAACACATGGTTCTTTTTTTGTGGGCTAGAAATACGAGGGTTACTGGTTGGTGTACTAACAGTTCTTTTTAGATAAGCATGGACTGGTAGCTGGAGAGGTGCCAGCTGAGATGCCCTTGAGCAACTGCCCTGGGCACTTTTCCATGGACAGCCTTATAGCTCTGACACCTCTCCCATTTAAGTCCTTTTTGTGCATGTGTGTATGTAACAATGACTTGAAAATAAATCTCTTAATTTTCACTTTTTTACAATGACCTCTTTAAATTCTTGGATGTTGTAGCACTGTCTCAGTTTCCCTCCCATTTTCAAAAAGGGATATAGCAATTGCAAGAACCTAAAGTTAGACTTGAGCCATGGCATTGCATGCAAGTCAAGCCACAGGTTAAGTCAATCGAGTCCTTAGTTAAGGAGAGTCACCTAAGATACTGCAGTCTATCTAGTCTTTATAAAGAGAAAAGACAAGGTATTAGTGTCTGTCTGATGATAATACTACTGGCCCTTGTATCCAACCCGTTCAAAAAGAATGAATTTGTACTTCAGTTATTGATGATTCAGTGAAATAAATGCAATCAAACAGAAAAAAAATAAAAAAACAGTGAAATACCGACACCCAGACCGCAATGTATCATTAAAAAAAACAATTGCCAACGTTTTATTCTGGCAAAATCAAACATTATCAGACTAAAATTAGCGAGCCCACTTCAGATTGTTTACTTGATTGTTTATTATTTATTTGTACTGTATTTTATTGGCTATTTATTAGCTACTTAGATTTATTTTAATTGTATTTTATTGAGTCTTTACTTTATTTTATTTCTACTTTATTCATCTTTATGGCTTGTTTCTACTGTGCACGGAGCATTCGAACAAAAGAATTTCCCCCCGGGGATCAATAAAGTATTCTGATTCTGATTCTGATTCTGAGCTACGGAGTTCTGAGGGAACAGATTGTAGCCTATCTAGCTAACAATAGCTAACAAAGAATCAATACAGACAGTCATTCAAGTGACACGTCTTTAACTTCCAAGTCCAAATCATTTTCCGTCAAGTTGCAAGAGTCAAAACAGTCAACTCAAGTCCAACTCACAAAGTCTCAACTCCACGTCTCGCCCAAAAGTAAATGCAGAAGTCTATGTAGTGAGAGTCAAGAGAGCTCCGACACATGGAATGAAGGAGATATCACTATTTTAATGAAGGTAATAAAATAAGTGAAATTACCTAATTTACTCATTAGCTACTAGCAATAGCTAGTCCTTGCTTGTTGACCTACAGTAGGTGTTGCTAGGTAATGGTGTTGCTAAACTAGCTTGCTGTCTAGCTGGCAAAAGAAGCAAATACTCTGTTCAGGTTAACTGAGCTGTGTACAAAGGGTTTCAAAGTATAAACCAGGGCTAAAGATTAAAAGCGGTATTGATTTTTACACATTTCCTGAACAATAATATCCCCCTTTAGTCAAAGTGTAACTGGAATGCTGGCCACACCACAACAATTAACCTCAGCTATCTCCTTTTTGTCAGCCTCTTTGTTTCTCTTTATATTAAGCCACTATACAACCGTGACGGAGCCAAATGTGTGATGCAACTGCAAAGCCTCTTTTAGCCTTAAGAGTATGCCACAATGCATTTCACTGCACATACTGTTTGTGTATGTGACAAATAAAACCTTTGAATCCTGAATAAGGACATCCTAAGTATGCTCTTTATATCTACGGGATAGAAATAATATATAAATGATTCAACAGTGCAAGAGCAACACAGGATGAAGAAAAAAAGATAAGAATAATAGTGGTGGAAAGAGGAAGGTGGAAAAAAAAGTTAGAGAGATATGGTTAGGATTATAACAACACAGGCTAGGGAGCTAGAGGGGGGAGGAGCGAGAGAAAGAAAGGCCAGCCAGCAGTGTATCCATAGACAGGAAGTAACAAGGCGTGGTTGGCTCACTCTCCCCTCTCATCAACCCCCCCAAACAACACCACATCACCGCCCTGCTGCTGCTGGGAAAGGCCTAACCACACACACACACACACACACACACACACACACACACACACACACACACACACACACACACACACACACACACACACACACACACACACACACACACACACACACACACACACACACACACACACACACACACACACACACACACACACACACACACACACACACACACACACACACACACACACACACACACACACACACACACACACACACACTCACACACACTCACACACACTCACACACACACACACAGTGTATTTACGCATGCTTGCTCAGCCTAAAATACACTCACACACGCAATGAAACGCACTGAATGTGAACTGCAGCAGGCTGTGTGACTTTGTGATAGTGTGAGGGACACGTGTGAGGATACATGAGGGACAGCAGTCAGCGGAGTATTAAACAGGAGCAAAAACAGAGTGCTGGTCACTTTAAATATCAGAGCACCTGTGATCCACCTGTCACAGGATCCAGGCTTTAGCCATGTTGAAGAGTTTGTGTTGTGATGGAAATGTACAGGAACAACTTTGAATGTTTGGTGTGACCGCAGAGACCGTTGGCTGACACAATCTGGCTAGTAGTTGATTTGTGACAGAACTACTCAAAAACAATTTGAATAAACACACACACCAGTGGTGATTGTGGGGGCGGGGGCATATATTGAATGAATGAATATGTTGGTATCATATGAAATGAGTTGCCCCAAGGAACCAGGTCATGCTACTGTAGCTTGTCAGGAAGGGGGCTGAATAGAGCTCCAAAGGTAAGTTACATTTTAGTGAGAGAAAAGTAGCATGGCCATTTTCAAAGGGGTCCCCTGACCTCTGATCTCAAAATATCTGAATGAAAATAGCTTCCATGGGTACCCGCAAGTCTTCCTTTTACAGGCATGTCTACTTCATGATAATCTAGACAGTTTGGAGACAGAAATGGGTCTATGGGGGTCCCTAAAATCACACGTGACCCCAGCATGGCACCCTCTTCTGACATGGTCTAGACAGAATCACCACACACACACACACACCTTGAGGCATGCTGATCTTCTCGCCATTCTTGCACTTGAGCTTGTGCTTCTTGAAGGTGCCCTTCCTCTTCTTGACGTTGGGTTTCTCCTGGTTCTGGTTCTGGTTGAGGATGAGGAGGCTGAGCTCGCGCTCAAACACGTCCTGCTCCCACTGGGCCAGCTGCTGCTCACGCTGCCGCAGGAACTCTTCATGGGACTTCTGCTCCAGAGCCGCTCGCTTCAGCTCCTCCTCACGGCATCGCAGCTCCTGCCGGAAGGAGAACGGACAAGGGGATGAAAGAGATGAGGAGGTGTTTCATGTCAGGTGGTAATCATGAGTGACTGAGGTTTACAGTTTGATATGAGCTCCAAGGTTGGCTGCAATGAAACCTTTCACATAGGCAAGATAACACACAACTTGACAATTTGACATTGTGTTTGATGTTGCAGGGATCAGTTTGATTTAAGGCACAACAGAAAAAGCTGCAGTGTCTGGGCTTCTCTTCCTGGAATCTTGTATGATCTACATGACACCAAGGTCCAAAGTACAACGAAAGTTTCTGTGATGAGCCATTTTTTCCTCCAGCGATGAATAATGCTCCCGGTACCACTCTAATATGTTGCCGTATGTGCTTAACAACAACTCCAAAATCTGTATTCTCAACCACCTTATACCGCCTTATACGCCTTATATTATGTGTTACTTTCAGTATCAGTTCAGCAAATTCATCTCCAGTCTTACTTTTCACCATTTCTGTTCTTCTGAAGTATTTTCTATATTTTTTTAACCTATACATCCATGATTTTTAATCTCAGAGTAACATTGGACAACCTGCCTCCTGTTTACACTGGCACGTGCATGCCCATTGTGCACAAATGGTCATGTGATATGTGTTTTCAGGTGTGTTTTTTCTGTTCCTGTGCTAAAACGCTTGGAGATTCGTTTTTGTTGTGAAATGCGGTTTTAGATTTAAAATGTAATAGTGTGGGTGTAGAACAACGTGAAGGGGTGCGGGCGCTAAGAAAAGCTGCTAATTATATCCATTACAATATCTTGTTTGGCTATAAAATTTAAATGAACTTATAGTTTTGATATCAAGTCAGTTTATGTGTTTTCTTTGAGGCAAAATTGCAGGGCAGTACACGGATGAGGATCAGTTATGTACAGATTTATCTTTCAAAAAATATGATCTTAGTTTCAGCTGTTTTGCTTTGATTGAATAGAATTTGAATAGATACATTCATCAGTTAACAAATTGTTGGCTTAGAGAGATGGAATAAAGAGGTAAACAAATGGTAACTTCAGTGAATCCTGCACTGTCTGCCTCTGACCTTCTCTTTAGCCCGGAGTTCATCGAACATGTCCTGGATCTCGAGTTTCCAGTCCTCCTGCAGGGAGTGGAAGGACTCCTGCGGCATCTCTTCCTTCACTTGCTGCTCCAGGGCGGTCAGCTGGGCAAGGATGGAACTGAAATTGGGTCTGCGGTGGGGGTCCTGGTCCCAGCACTCTGTCACACACACGCAACAGACAGTCAGATACCAGGGTGCACACTGCAGCACTTTATACGCGAGTTAATTCTACAATACATAACGCAAAAGAGATATTAAGCAGGATTGAGTTGGGGAAGAGTGGATTTATTGAGTTTAATTTCTAAATTCTTTTCCTTAAAATGAGTGCAAAACGTCTGACAAAGTCGCCACGATTCACTTCTTTCCAGCGGTTTCACTTCTTTTTAGTCTTTTCTTGAATCAAGGGACCTGAAAGAAGGAAGTAACTCACTGATTCACCAGAATCCTTAGACATACTCATTTGGCCAATTCCATCGCCCCCATCAGAATGTGAAGACACGTGACTGATGACAGATGTTTCTGCTCTCATTGCACTTCAACTCCTATGAATATCCGCCGACACCTCTAATTTTTATTTACACATATTTCAGACACTTGTGTGAGCATAATCCAGAGTCAAGCTGATCACTTATTCAAAGTGTTATGCTTAATTAACTTCCCGGGGGGGGTTTTGCATAATTTGCCGCAACACTTACAACCAGATCAAAAACCAATCCAATAATTAATTAATCCTCTGAGGTGGCCATCGGTGGTTTTGTGCACTGATCTCTTCTGAAACACAACTGTAAAAGACAAGCAGACATCAAGAGAAGGGGCTCAGTGGAAAAAGTGTTAACTGTTCCCGTCTACTTTTTGACAAAGGCAGATAACACCCGTACCAAGGTGACATTTCTTTTCAACTTGCAACTGAACAGAGGAAAAACATAAATGGGTGCAAACATATTGCACAAGGTGGCTCAAGCACAAAACGCTTCCTCTCTGCGGCCACGTTATTAACAACATACTGGAATTTGTTTTCTCAATTTCAACCAAGCTTTGAGGAAATGGAAAGAGAGCGTGCCGGGGACACCAATTTGATCTCACGCAAGAGTACTCTCACCCCACTGAACCGAAAGTTATTGCCTGAGCAGTGCAACGAGTGCATTCGATTGCATTTCCAAACACGTGTCATACCTGCCATGAGCTGAGCGAAGGGTTCGGGGCACGTGGAAGGGATGGGCAGGGTGAGCTTGTTGACAGCGACTCCGTAGGCGACCGCCAGCCCATCAATCCCTTTGTAGGGTGCCTCTCCTGTTAGCAGCTCCCACAGCAGAACACCATAGCTGCGGGGGGGAAACACAGGCAGCAAAGCGTGAGACAGTACACTCAGAGAAAATTAGACATGTGATATATCCTGGAAGATTCTTCATGTAGTCTTTTTGCAACACATATTGCTTTATAATATGAAATCATGTCACTGCTTTTTCTACTTCACTGCCATGGGAGTGTTTTCATATTTAATGCAGACTGTCAACTCTAACTGCAGCTGCTTCACATTAAGAGTCTTCTGGATAATAGTCTTGATGATGATTTACTGTTGTAGGTGTAACCGGCAACCCTCAGATGATTGTTCATTTCTGGATTCATCAGCTGTTGCTTTTGTGTGATTGAAACATGCACACCTTTTCTGCAGGGGTCCAAGCCCCCACACCCCTCCTACACGCACAGCTTTAACTTTAGTTAGGTTATTGTGTTTTGTTTGTTAATCTGTTAATACATTTTTATAAATGTTACACAAAGATGAATGTGCCAGTCTCTTCTAAGAAAATGATTTTAAAGTCCTTCAACTTACATTAATCAGTGTTCAACCCTGAAGTAGTTTAATATATTTCATGAGACTTTTATATTAGTTGTCAATCGGTCTGTGACGTGACATCCCTGAGGAACTCTGGTTTAACTAGAGTCATTTTTGTTATTATCTTTGATAATTATTGGTGATAGCTAATATTTACTTGATTAACGATAAAGGTATTGAGAATACTCAATCTCATAATCTGAACGCGAGTCAAGGCCCTAGAGTCAATTGGTTCCTGTGTGTGTTTTCTTGATAAATTGAAATATTAAATATTATAATGTTAAATATTTCATATCAAATATGTCATTTGATAGTCACACTTTTGATCATATTATCCTGAAGTACCTACACTGTAAAGCAGTTCTCTAAATCCTGAATTAAAGAGAGCAGGATAATCTCATATTCTGCCCATTTCCAGGTCCATGCTCGTATTTTGTGTTTTTACTTGAACATGAGGGGTCTGGATCACGCGAGCTGTGACAGAGTTGTGATGGAGCCGGAATGCAGCGCAACCAGAGTTGGTGGAAAACAAACATTGACATAAATAATTGAAATCCTCCAGAACAGCAGCAGAGCTGGACCGAATATGCATCGGTTGGAATTTAACAGTAGGTGACCCCTTTACATAGTTATTTGATTCATTGTCAAACCTGCAGAAAGTCTGGCAGATCAAGCTGACTCAGTCAAATTTTAAATGTTTACCACTCTCACGCCCCTCCCCCTCTACCACCAAGCTCCTTCGCCCCCTCCCATCGAGTGCTCGTCAGTGCGCGTGCACCAGATTCCTGTGAACACGCCTGAGTTTTCTCCCCTTTGTCATTGATAAACAGCATGGAATACACGCTACACGATAGCAATTGCTAACATCATTTAGTGTATGCCTAGCTTGATGCGTTTGCCTGTGATATTGTGGGGAGGGGGGATCTGTGGCGTGTGCACGAACTGTGACTGACAGTCAGCTCAGCGCTGAGTGGACAGGATGATACGGGCGCAGTGGATTTTTGCAAAACAAACAATTAGTTCTTGGTGCACGTAGAGGTATGTTTTTTTTTTATTCATCATGATGATTTATGTTGTTCTATTGGAGCATAGTGTCAGCTTAAATGAACATGATCAAACAAATGTTGTCGACTGCAACTTTAATATAAAAAAATATTGCTTAGTACAGCTTTTAGCTGTTACTAAGGTTATGGGTAGTTTATAAACATAGGTATAGATATAGGATATTTATTCATTATATTTTTTATTTTGAAAGTAAATTGGTAGTGACACAATGTGAGCCGCACCTCAGCTTCAGCCCCCATTTACATGAAAGCTAACCCTTATGTTTGGCGATAGAAATGTAACTGGCAATCTAAATTAATACCGACCCACTACAGCCAAAATATGTTTTCTTATGCAATACAAGAAATGTGCCAAATTGTATATATTAATGAGACGTGCACTTTGTCACATTTGCAGCATGGTTACAGGTGGTGTAAAATGTGTTTTATTCCAAAATGAGAATTTAAAATGTGTATGTGATGGTGCTTTTCAAAGGATAACCGCTCACTTGGTTCTGAACTGACATAAAAGCTAACACCTTTGGTCGTCCGTGGTGTTTCAATATTTCATGGTGACTTGCTCTTCTTTGTACAGCACATTAAACCTTACACAATCATTATCACAGCACTGACGGTACAGAACTGAGACGCATTTATGCAGCGGAATATTTTTGCTTGGTGAAACATGTGCTTGCGAAGCAATGGGAACTCATGCGTGCAAAACGTGTACAAACACAAATACACAGACACAGATACACACACTGGACTTCTGAGCCCACACAATGGGAGCAGCCCTGTGTCCTAAGAAGATGAAGCGTGGCGCAGGACTTGGATCTCCCACACTGTCAATTAGCCCTCGCCGGGACCTGACTGAAGGCACTGTAGAGGCTCCCTAAGTGGGGAGCGCAGGCCGCAGCCTTTTTTTATTTAGTTCTTTAATTACAACTTCCACACACTGTGACTGTGCAGAAACGCTGCTTGCTGCTCCCCGAGGCAATCGCTGTCTTCTCGTGGCAAGTTTGGAGAAGAGCGGCCGTGGACAGATGAGAAAGAATAGTAAAACAAAGAAAACCCTTCATTTTCAGAGCAGGAGTGCCTGCCTTGCTCATTTTGCTGTTCTCCAGATTGTGCTGTGATTGCTGTGAAAACGAGCCTGTGCGGGTTTGTTGTTGATACACGGGCAGATGTAGACTGGGAGGATGTGTGTGTGAGATAGTGAGAGGATACTGAATCCATTAGGGAAGTGAAAAACTCCACACTCTTACTAAATAGGGTCCCTTAAAGTATGGTAAGATGGAGGAAGACGCCTCCCTTAAGATCAAAGTTAATATACTGTGAAATTAAAACACATTTGAATACGAGGTTAGCATGTGCAGGAGGATGAAGAAACTGTTTGGTAGGATACATTGGTAGCCAATTTTGTTCTAATGGCACAAAAGGAAAATCTTAAAAGGGGTAAGAGGTATCTTGCCACTAGTGGGACAAGATAGCCCCCCTCTTGGTGCAAGAAGCCCCCCAAACTCCAAACTATCTACCCTAAACAAGCTGAAATAAACTAACCCTAACTCATTAATGGAGCAAATGTTTTTATTACAGGACGTCATCCTCAATTAAGCTTGCTCATAGTGTGGGCAAATTCTAGATAGCTAGCAATGCTTATGATCGCTAGCATGCTAGCAAATCATGCTTGCTAGCGTCCCTATGTTCCCCGGCCGCATAAACCTATGCCTCTGCTGATTTAATCTAGCATTTTGTTAGGGTTAGGGGTTACGATTAGGGTCAGGGTTAGGGGGTAGTGTTGGGGTCTACATATTTGACGGGGAATTCAGCACTGATTGTGAACTGGGGAACATCGGACCCTTTCTGTGAAAAGCAGGGAACAGCGGACACGCTACAGAAAAGGGTCCGATGCTACTATTAAGATAAGATTGATATGATAAGACGCTTTGTTGCAGCGGTTCAATAGTTAGTTCAAAAATAAGATATAGGGTAGTATAATATAGTACAGAAAGAATCAGATTAACAATAAGAGGTAGGCTGCATAAACTAAAATAGAACAGAGCAAAATAGAAACTATACACAGACACAATACAAGAGTATTTGGACACAAAAACGACAGTGGTGCTAATAAAGTGACAGTGTTGTGACTGGCGTTGTTGTGATTGGCCGCAGCAGACTCAACATGTCTATGTACACCACATGATATGATATGATATGATATTGATACGCTACAGTTTATGAATCAGTTTAACATATTAACATATGTGTAATATGGTAGATCAGGATATAGTGAGGGGAATGAGACATAGTATAAGATGCACTAGTGCAATATAGTAATAAGTTAACATAATATATAGTGCAGTACTAACATAATAACAGTATATATATATGGAGTATTGTGCAGGAGTCTAACGTAGTATTTACTGTAGTACAACTTAGTGTAAGAAATGTTGTATAATATCACAATATAAAATAGAATATCAACATAATATGGTATGTAACAAATGGTATAGTATATTACAGTATAATTTGTAGATATATACTCTTTAAAGACACATGTATACTTTATGAAAATATTATTATTATTTTGAGGCAATATGCCCATGAGGTGGCTTCTGTGGTGCTTGCACCATAGCAGAATCCTTTAAGATATTCTCAAGGACACTTTCAAAAAGCTTCTCTGTAACAGCATGTTCCATTGCTTTCACATAGGCCCTGTGTTGGGCCGCAAAGAACGTTTAAGAATGGATTACATGGTCCAAATCCACTGGATTAAAATTAAACCACAGCATATGAGAGAAACTGCTCAAACCACAATGCAGCAAAGCCATGAATGTGTGTTATTGCTTTAATAAATGATTTATCTTTTTCCCTATTGCTGAGCAAAAGCTGGGCTTGCTTTCATCCCAAACGCAAATTCATATACGGCACTTAAAAGCCATCATGAATCCCCTCTCAACAAATCACACTGTTGTTTATGTCATTATTATAAAACCGCAAACCATATACAAGGGACACTTCTCTTTCTGTGTAGATGTGGCCACGCACGCAAGCACACACACACACACACACACACACACATACAGCTATTCCCAGATAAAGGGCTGTGGTTAGGTCTGGTGTGTGGCCTCCTTCTCGGTCTATACTGGAGACAATGGGACAGTGTGCAGTACAGATGTCCCACAACAAAGCACAGAGCAGCTCTTTGAAGAGACGCCGTCACGTGGCTGCGGCAGTCTTGCTGCAATCCATCGCTCTGTGCCTCCATCTCGTCATCAGTCTGTCTCCCACCTTTATTTCTGTGCGCTTTTAACCTTTTAACTCTGTCCACAGGCCCCTGCAGCAGGTCCACTGTCCTACTGAACTGCTGCAGATAATTACTACAGACTACTGTTTAATCGATCTTGCCCTGGAGTTTGGCCCCATATAAACATCACACCATATTGATCTCTCCTGCAACCTACAGGAGAATGTCTTTGTTTCTGTCGGTCAGTTTAGAGCTAGCTAATATGTAGTGCACAACTACTCTACTTTGTCTCAGTTGTAACTACAACATTTGATTTACAGCTGCTTCAGGATTGAGCCTAATTAGTTGGTTAAAATGGACTGTCCAAACACCTTTTAAAGTGTGTAAGAGATACTGTGCTATAATTAACATTTTGTTTTACACATAGAAAGTAAAGCATTCAGTGACATTCTAGCATCTGCTCCAGGTTGACCGATGAAAAAGTCATCAAGATGGCCCTGAGACATAGTTTGGCCATAGTCCTTCATGTTTGAACCTCACAGCCGGTTCAGCCGCCTCGCAGAGCCCCCGTGGGTTGGTGGCTGACTCACTGACCTCTGCGGGCTCGTGATCCGCAGTTATAGACCGACGACAGTCAGGCCGAGACTAAGACGAAGTGTCTTTTCTGCACCAAAATTTGTGACTAGCAGACGTATCAGAATTATTGGTGTAGTTAGCATCTTTTATTAGCTTCTGTTGTTTGTTAGCTTGTTAGCTTGTAACTGTAGGTGGCTGAGTGGTTTGTTGGATTTTTGTATTAGACAGCGTTAGGTTTACGATTAGTGACGCACCAACTACAGCTTGCCTAGTGTACATTTGAATCTCGAATGTCAGGGAAGTGCACAGACATCTTCTCCACAGAAAATTGATTAAACCAAGCCCCACCACAGCAATTTCCTGGTTGATCCAATAAGTATTTGCCAAAAACTGCAGTTCTCTGAGTGTCCACTAGGAGCAGGTTTCATAACAGAGCAGTTTCTCATTGACCCCATGTTAAACAGGCCGTTTTCACAGCATCATTAAATCTATTTAAGGCCAGGAACAAAATAGCATTCTAGTCTGTATGTTTAGGCCATATCTCCATGACAACACTGAGGCGGGTGAATTTTTTTTGTAACAGGCTAGTCTTTATTTTATTGGAGGTTAAAGTTTATGAATAATTAGGGGCGTGGCCTCTTGAGTGACAGCTAGCCTCTGGTCCTCACTTCTCCTCAGAGGTATAAGTCAGCCAGATGGACGTATGCCCCTCCCCCCAACGTCACATACATGCCCTTTTTTTGGTAAGAGGAAACGAGTCAAAGTCTGACAAGATGGCGACTCAAATAGGCGAGGACAATTGGAGCAAGTTGAGAGAACGGACCTCAATGGTGATACTACGTCCATTTTTTATACAGTCTATGTATTTAACGCATATATAACATCGATAAAAATGTGAAATGTCCTTTAAACGTCACTTCTAAAGGGTGGCTAGGTGTGTATGGCATAACAGATTTGAGGTGAAAGAAACACCAGGTTTGAGCTAAAATTGTACATTGTCTAAAGTGGACTGGCTGTTAGCTGTCAGTTTCTAGGGGGGGAAGGAAAGCACATATTTCTGCATAAACCACCACACAGTGTCATTTCAGTGACAATTTTAGGCCAAACATCCATGTTAAATCCTACACAATCTACTTTGTGAATTCCTCTCAATTGGAAATGACTCTGTCACCATAGAAACACTGCCAATACATTAAAGAGCATTAGACATGGTTAGAAAAAATGTGGATGCTTCACACACATATTCAACCCAGCAGCACAGAGGATTTCAACAATCAGCTTTACAGAGTTAGTGTCACCAGTTCAGTTCATCTGACAGGGCTGGGGGGGGTCCCTTAAACTACAAAGGTTGGCAATCACTGCCTTAAAGGAATAGTTTTACATTTCATGAAACACACTTACTTTCTAAGCTTGCCTAGCCATCGCTTCATATTTAGCAGACATTTTGGTATTGATCTTCTAATCTAACTCTTAGCAAGAAAGTGAATAAGCGTCTCATAAGCAGATCTGCACGTATAATGAACATCCTTGACTGGGCTCCAAAAGCACTCACCTCCAGACGTCACTGCCCTTGGAGAAGGTGGAGGACTTGATGACCTCAGGGGCCATCCAGGCGTAGGTGCCGGCGGTGCTCATCTTGGTGGTCTTGTGCCACTCTCTGGCCAGGCCGAAGTCTGTGATCTTCAGCGTCAGACCCTCCATACATTCATTCTCTATGGGCTGAGCCAGAAGGACTGGGGGAAGGAAGAAAGAGAAGGCTTAGCAAGGTTCTGTTGAGTGACTAAAATACAATGAAAAGCATCCATGCAAAAACTAACTTTGAACTTTTCTTCATCTAAGACTGAGCTTAGTCTTCAGTACACACATTTTCTCACTTCCTTACAATCAAACATACAAACAAATAAACATTTTCTTGTATTTGAATGAATGTAAATACATAATTTCACCCCTTTAAGCAAGAGAAATCACTGGTGTCCCTAGGAGGTGATTGGCTGCAAAGCTTAAAATAAATGACTTATTGCTTCTGGCTTGTATATAGCATGGTTTAGCTGATGCATGATTGGGAGCAGGGCCACACTGATGTCATCACCCCCAACTGAGCTATCGTCACTGTAAACTGGCTCAACGTGCAGGGTCACATGGGCAAAGAGAGAGGAAGTTACATTTTTAAAATGAACGTTGAGCGTTCAGTAGCTCCCATGGGCGGTAATTTTTGTGTGAGCGATATGTCAGCCAAACACTTCCTGCTGCTGCTTCAGATTAAAAGCGTTCCACCACTAGAACCAGTAGAAGGCTTTTGTTGTGAAGCAGGTACAGGAATGTGCTCAAAATCAAATAAAGAAAAAACATATTATGAAAGAAATAATCTCATTTTGCATGAAATATTTAAATGAACCAACCACTTGTGAAATAAGTAAAGATAGCACTAAAACTCACTTATTATTATGAAATTACATCATTAACTGTCCACGTTTCCAACAGTTTAATAGATATAGTCTTTGTTTCAGAAGTCGGCTTTTATCTGATATTGATGTTTTTCTCAATGACAACCTGTGTCAAGTCTTATTTCATAACGTGACATTCTTTAATAACACTGTATTTAATAATGTCCCTTTAGATAACAATGGTGTTTCATGGCAATGTCCTTTAAATCACAGTGATATCCATCACTCCTCTCATACCATCATGCTGCTATCATGTCATATATGGTGCAGTTACACTTAGTCATCAATGTGAATTTATTTAGGTTATTATTTATGTCATCTATGCACTTACTCCCACATTGAAAAAAATGTTAGGTCTGTTTTGCATTGAAATTGTGGGACAATGTGTGACAGCACACTGATGTAAGACTAATAAGGAATAATTAAGAAGCAGAAGTTTGTCTTTCATAAAAAGACGCAAGCCCTAATTATTCCATTTTCTGAGCAGAGAACAAAAGCTTGCAACAAACACATTTAGTGTGCAGTCTTATATGCTCTCATTGCAACACACAGCAGAAAGCACCAAGCAAAACCTGCCCACTCACAGTGACAAAAAGTGTTTGGGCCACGTTAAGTTCCAATTTGTGTCAGAGGCAAACCTTGTTCTTTGGAGTGACTTCACTTGGGCTACATGAAAACATAATGCAGTTTACATGAAGAACAAAGCACACGCAACCAATTTCACTTTCGGTAAAGTACACAAAACCTTAGCAGTGGTTGTAGTTAAATGGAGCAATGACAGTGTAGTAGGTAAGTGTTCTGAGTAGATCATTTTGATTCGTGACAAGATACATGATTATGGTCTGTTGTTTGGTGCAGACACAGTAACACAAAGTTTTCTCAAGTTCTGCAGGGATTGGCTTATTTGCAATTATTAATGTGACAGAGAAACTAGAGGGTTCATACACACACACACTAAAAAGCTATCAACGGCAGGGTTACAGTGAAATCAAAACACTGCATATGCCATGTAAACAGAAAGATCAACTAAAACTAAAGTTTAATGTCTGTCAAATATGTGAAATACAAAAACCATGGCTACATGCTTCATTTAATTATACTTATTTGTATGTTAAAAATATATGCAATATTCAATAAACAAAATTAAAGTTTCAGATGTTAAAATGCCTCACAAGACCTTTTTTTTGTCCAAACCATTATAGTTAGGGCTTCTAAATTTTGACAAGAGGAAAACAGCACACAGTCAACTCGCTCATGCCAGGATAGAGAATATTTATTTTTCTATTCCTGTACTTTCAACCAAAAAGAATATGAAATATATCATAAATCAGACAACCCCAAGAACACAAATTTGGTGATTTTTACAGGTGCTAAGTCTGGTTACAAAGTATTTTTTAAAGATCTAGATTACATTTGAAGGTTGTGTGTAACTTTTTACAGGTATTAGGCTAGTCGTTGTTTTATTACCAAAGGGTTGGCTGGGTGTAAGATTACTTAAAAACCTTTAGACCTTCCCCGACTTTCTGGGTTGCCTCTAACAGCCTGTGGACTGACTTCTAAAGGACTCAGGACACATTTTCTGGGAAAATCCGAATGATGTGAGGTTTTGTGTGCTCCCAAGTTCCTTGACTCTCTTCAGCTACAGCCAACAATGTGCTGCATTTGCAAATGCTAGCTTAGAAAAAGAGTCTGCTCATGTCAACAAATAATAGGCAACCACCATCTCCGGAGATAGACCTAAAGTTGGTGGCTGTCCTGTAATGGTAGCAGCAGGTTTGCTAATGTAAGCTTGCTTGCTAATGCGGAAAAAATTACTAGCTAGTTGACATAGCAGAATACTGTCTTAAGTGGATAACACCAGCTAACTCATCGAGACTGGCTTGGCTGCACGGCCTGGGTCTGCCTTCGCTTCCTGGAATTGGCTGATCAAGTGATTTGTAAACAGCAAGCTAGCATCATTGGAATTCTATTTTACAGTATTTTATCAACATGATGCTGGTCAGTCATGTTGAGTCTCACTGTTTTGGCCGATACTCGTTCTTGCCTATCTGGCATTCTATCCGGCTGTTAAGTTGTGATGTAACGCCCTTTCAAAATATGATTTCCAGGTCCAAGCCGGTCCAAGCCTCGTATTACAACAACACAGCAGTGCCGTGTTTCCCATGGTTTGAACAGATCTGAGGTTCTTTTTTTAAATAGGGAATTGTTAGTTTATCTCTTTCTTATGGATGAAAAAGGTGTCTTACGGAAGTTAGAGGTGAACGGAATTGTTCACATGTTCGGCCGTTGACTGTTTTATTTCAACGGAGCGTTTGGACCCAGAAATCATATTTTGAAAGGGTGTAAGGTCAGACTGAACAGTGCAAGTGCGAGCAACAGGATGCTGACTGCAGTTCAAATAACACCGACTTTTATCACTAATAACTAGGGTTTTCTGAACATTACACAGAGAACCTTTAAATTACCATATATTTCCTAACTAACCATTTAAATATAGTCATTAAATATTGTGGAACCAACGACCTTGTGTAACTTACCTGTACATTCACTTTCTACCTCGCTGTCTAGGCACCTTATGACTCTACCAAAACCATGCTTACTGGGAATTTATGAAACCCTAACTCTACTGAGAATGGTGTCAGAATTGATAAAAAATGATTGATAGGGATGAACACAGCTGACAGCTGACAACATGGATCAATCAGATGTGGATGACTGATATTCAAGAATGGGTCTCTAAACATAGACGCAAACAGAAATCCAAAATGAGAAAAGTATACACTGTAAAATGTAATAACCTATGAGTAAACACAGTTTGGTAACCAGCCAGTTTTATGCAACCACGCAGCGTTGGAAGGCTTTGTTTCTATGAAAATAGAGTATAATGCTGAGGATGTCGGTTGCTGCGGTGTGACTCTGTATCACATGTCTCAGTATGATCGGCAGCCATGCCTCTCTTCCCCTTTGCTGGCAGGCTGGGCATCGCTCAGGGCAAGGCTGGCCATCAAACACAGGGAGGAGAAGCAGCAAAGAATTTGACTTATTATAGGGAAGTAAGACTCCTGCTATTTGCAGTCACTTTCTGACTTTCCGGGCTAGGCACTCTTTTCCTTTTTTTTTTTCTTCTTTTGACTGCATATTCCACTGGAAACAATTTTCTTAAGTCTCTCTCAACACAAATATGAAACGTATCTTTTTCTCTGCATATGACCGACTCTCTTGCTCTCTATCTTTGTTGTCTATGTCTTTGTCTCTCCCTCTCTCAGACATCCTGTGCTGTGCCTCGTAGCCCAGAGGCAGCGAGTTTGACGTCACAAAGGAATGCATCACAAGAGGTTGTGTTGTCTGCTCTGTGTGTGTGTGTGTGTGTGTGTGTGTGTGTGTGTGTGTGTGTGTGTGTGTGTGTGTGTGTGTGTGTGTGTGTGTGTGTGTGTGTGTGTGTGTGTGTGTGTGTGTGTGTGTGTGTGTGTGTGTGTGTGTGTGTGTGAACCTTAAAGAGGATGGGAGACTAGGTTCTTTCATAATGTACTTGCACGACAATTTCAGCACCCAGTTCTGCTGATACCACACATGCAGACAGTTTTTACAGCAACAGCATATATTTTCGCCCATTCTGTCTCTGAAGATGAAGACAGGTGCAAAGACATAAAGACAGTCAATGGAGGCTTTGATTTCACATTCTCAATAGCTTAACTTTATTCTAACAGCTAGACAAGTGGAGAAAAAACAGCATCGATGCATGTCCATCACAAACTTTCACATTGACTTCTGCCTCGAGAAGAAGGCACAAACAACAAGGAGAAAAGGAGCCAATGGCCAAAACAAAAACAACCTCCGCAGTGAGAAAGAAAGTGCCCGCTCATTTAACCTCTTTGCAGAAAATCAATTTCTGTCCATTCTATGGCTGAGTCATTGTTTCTGTCAATTTCACAGACCCTCTGGGAGGGGGTGGTAGTGGTGAAGGGGGTGCTTGAAATTATGGCAACAAGCCCTGATCCCTTACTCTACTTCTTTTGTCCGCGTCTGGTAAAAACAAGCCCCGGTCAGTCACCCCTATTTCCACCTGGGCGCTCACTCGCTGCGCCGTGACCCCACCTCCAGGAAGTGACTCTGGTATCGACCAATTAGCCTCCGGTGGTGGGGCCCTTCCTTAAAAAACAACAACACAGCGGCCGACTTTGTTGTTCCTGCTTATGGTTCACTGTGCACAATAAGCAGAGCGCTATTTTTAGGAAACCGAGGTTAAGAGCGCTCTCGTGGCACCAGACACTGACAGTCACAGACGGGTTGGAAGTGTAGGTGCTGTGGTAGAGCGAGCAGAGGTGAGCAGAGGTGACAGAGAGAGGTGCGGAATGAGGATCGCTGTCATGGGGTCGAGAGAGACGGGGCAACGCGCTAAAAGTTTCTGCCTTGGCAATGAAAGCAGAGATGCAGAAAATGGTGCACACACAGGGTCACACACAAAGCACTGCAAGCAATGCATTCCACATGAGCAAACATACACACACACAGACATTTAACACAGGACACACTCACATTCTGCGTTCGTTTTTTCTCTTCACACATGCAGTTGAAGGACAGGCCAGCCACACACACACGCATGCACACGCACACACACACGCACACGCACAGGTTTAGGTGAAATCCCGTGGATCAAACGTATCAAACGTTTTTGATACCATATCACAGCATGGACTTTTCTGTGGTTCTCCCCAAGGACTTGGTCTTAATTTGCTAGGGATTTTGACCATTTTTACACCACTTCTACTGCTGAACTGCCATCTCCCCCTACAGATCCCCTGTACCCCCTAAAAAAGACATAAATGGGTGGGTCTCTAAGGGTTAATATATTTGGTAGTCTAGAACCAGAGCTGCGTTAAGTTGACATTTCTGAGCACGTCCAAGCTAATGCATAAGAGCCTAAATATCCAATTTGACTAAAAGTAAAGTTAGCATAACATTGACGCCAGCTTAGCTTATCACTTCAGAGGGCAGCTTGACGCACTGTTTTCAGGTCCTAGTGGAGGGAAAGTTTAACACTTTGTGTGATAGAAATATGTTTAATCAAGCGTTTGTTTTTAAAGGGATATTTCAATATTTTATTGACAAAAAGCTCATGTTCTTTCTGTGGGATGAGGTTAGATGTCAGGACATAATTAGCCTAGCTTAGAATGAAGATTAGGTACACAGGTACACAGCAAGCTATGTAGTCTGAAGTTCCAACGACTCCAAAACTCACTAATTAACACGTGTCACGTTTGTTAAATTCATACTTAAAGAGAACTGTAAAATGAAACTTGTTGCATGAAGTGAGTATTTCTTGGAGAGCAGCTGGGTGCAGTTATTAAGGCCGGACACTCAGCGCAGAGGTGATGGATGGATGGTTAGAAGTATAAAATATTGTGTTCTATCTATCCTGTGATGTTATGAATACGTTTAATAACAGAGTCATGTTTGGATAGGGGCAAAAAGCACTGGAGAAACACACACACACACACACACACACGCACACGCACGCACACGCACGCACACACAGGCACACGCACACACGCACACACAGAGTTGGTTTCTGACAGATTCACAATACATATATATATATATATATATATATATATATATATATATATATATATAAATATATATATATATATATATATATAAATATATATATATATATATAAATATATATATATATATATATATATATAAATATATATATATATATATATGTATATATATATACATATATATGTATATATATATACATACATATATATATGTATGTATATATATATATATATATATATATATATATAAATATATATATATAAGCAATGCATATGAATGTAGCTAGACTTATGGGACAGTTACAGTCCACCTGTACACACTCCTGCATGCATGCACACATAGGTCCACAACACTCATCTATGTAGACACACGCAACTAAGCATAGGAACGAGCATGCAAATCCACACAAGTAACAAAAGCATTTTAGCAGTCTCAGCACAAATACACGCCACATTCTTCTACTTCCTGAACTAAGAGAGAGTGCATCCACAGTTCAGTCCGCTTCAGCCTCCCTCCTCTCACCAACAACCACCATCGCACTGACGGCGACTGCGCATTAGTCAGCTGCTTACTGGACGCTATGTGGCAACACGCTGTGTCCAAATCAGCCACTGACCCACATAACATTAAGTCTTCTGCTGACATCTTCAAAACTGTACTGAAAAGTTTAGGAAGTTTCAAGTGGTGCACAGGAGTCTGGGCTGGATTACTTCAGAGTGCTGTGGAGGGAACCATGAGAACAAACACTCATCCTTAATGACCTCCATGCTGTATAGAGAGCTACAGAATCAGCACCAACACAAACAGATTTTGCACATGAGCAGTGTACGTAGGATTTAAAAGGTACTTAACATAAGATTAAAGATTTAGCTTTGGACATAATAAACTTATTGAAGTTAAATAAACTGTATTTTGCTAATACGATGCACAGGATTTTCAGCTGCATCCTCTGGTATCCCTCGCCTGATAACACATTTTGAGGGGCTGTGATGACAAAAGTGGCAAAGGGAAGAGGAAATCCACCTTGCCTTCAAAGGAGAACGGTGACTATCATGACTAGATCAGTCTTGCCCATACAGAACGTCTTCCTGATACTAAGGCGAAACCAACGATGTCGCCACAAAAACACCGTGACAGATCTCCATGGCAACAGGACTCTGTTTGGCATTGTTTGTTGTTCCGAGACAAGAGTGTGTCAGTTTCAGATATGACTCCTACCAGCAGCGGCCTGCGCTTGGTGCTGGGACTGACTCAACCAACAGCGGGCTTAGCAAGAATCCGAGTGTCTGGTTGTTTTTTTTGGGGGGGGGGGGTTTGGCCATGGTATGCTCAAGGGCGGATGCAAAGATCCCATATACTGCTCATTTCCAGGTTCATACTTCTATTTTTGTTTTTTATCATACTCTGTTTGAATGTACCTGTATTCACTCTCTGTCTGAAACACTCTGTTAAAGCGCCTGTCTCTTTCAGACCTCCTACTGAAAAAGCCAGTCTGCTCTGATTGGTCAGCATTTCCAGGTCTTCTGCTTCTTCAGGCAGAGAATGACAATAACGGCAGTGTCGCTGCACTTTCTACCTTTATATATAATACAGTTATGACATCACAACTGTACAGAAGTGTTGACGGCTCGTTTGAAAGGCACAGTTTCTGAATATGCGCTGTGTGCATTTACCTGGGGATTGATTGTTGTTGGTTTCACAGTACTTATGTACAACCCCAACTCCAAAGTTGGGACGTTGTGTGAAACAGAAATAAAAACACAATGCAATGATTTGCAAATCACTTTCAACCTATGTTCAATTGACTACACTACAAAGACAAGATATTTAATGTTCAAACTGATAAATGTTTTTGTTTTTCAAATATTCACTCGTTTTAAATGTTGATGCCTTCAACACGTGTCAAAAAAGCAGGGACAGGCGCATGTTTACCACTGTGTGACATCCCCTTTACTTTTAACAACACTCAAGAAGTGTTTGGGAACTGAGGACACTAATTGTAGAAGCTTTGGAGGTTGTAATTCTTTACCATTCTAATTTACAACTTCAGTTGCTCAACAGTCCGGGGTCTCTGTTGTGGTATTTTGCGCTTCATAAAGCATCACACATTTTCAAAGGGAGTCAGGTGTGGACTGCAGCAGCCCAGTCTAGTGCCTGCACTCTTTTACTACAAAGCCACGCTGTTGGAACACGTGCAGAATGTGGTTTGTCGTTGTCTCGCTGAAATAAGCAGGGACGTCCCTGAAAAAGACGTTGCTTTAATGGCAGCATGTTGCTCCAAAACCTGTATGTACCTTTCAGCATTAATGGGACCTTCACAGATGTGAAAGTTACCCATGATGCAGTGGGCACTAACACACCCCCATACCATCACAGAGGCTGGCTTTGAACTTAGTGCTGATAACAATCTGGATGGTCCTTTTTCTTTTTGGCTGGAGGACACGACGTCCATGATTTCAAAAACAATTTCAAATATGGACTCGTCCGACTCTATGAAGTGTATTAACTGAGAATGTTTTCCAAAGTGTTCCTGAGCCCACGTGGTAATATCCTTTACAGAGTGATGTTGGTTTTTAATGCAGTGCCGTGTGAGGGAGGGAAGGTCACAGGGATTCAGTGTTCAGTGTTTTCAGCCTTGCTGTTTACGTGCAGAGTCTTTTAACATTATGGACTGTAGATGATGAAATCCCTAAATGACTTGCAGTTGTACGTTTAGAAACATTTTTCTTAAACTGTTGGACTATTTACTCATGAGTTGTTCACAAAGTGGTGACCTTCTTCCATCCTTGCTTGTGAATGACTGAGTCTTTCGTTGATGATCCTTTTGTACCCAATCATGACACTCTCCTGTTTTCAATTAACCTGTTCACATGTGGAATGTTCCAAACAGGTGTTTTTGGAGCATTCCTCAACTTTCCCAGTCTTTTGTTGCCCGTCTTAGCTTTTTTGGAACATGTTGCAGGCATCAAATTCATAATGAGTGAATATTTGCAAAAAAAAAAAAAGTTTATCTGTTTGAATATTAAATATCTTGTCTTTGTAATGTATTCAATTGAACATATGCTGAAAAGGATTTGCAAATCATTGTATTCGGTTTTTATTTACGTTACGTCCCAACCGGCTGTGGTTCAAAGGTAGAGCGGGTTGTCCTCCATTCGAGAGACCGGCCGTTCGATCCCCGGCTCCTTTGGGCCACATGTCGACGTGTCCTTGGGCAAGACACTGAACCCCAAATTGCTCCCCGTGCTGCGCATGGGTCTGTAAATGTGGTGTGAATGGTTAGATTATATAGTATGTAGGTGTCCACTGCCATCGGTGTGACTGTCTGTGTGAATGTGACAAGTAGTGTAAAAATGCCTTGAGTAGTCAGAAGACTATAAATACAAGTCCATCTACCGTTTACCAACTTCATGTGAATTGCGGTTGTAACACCTCAACCTGCTTTATAATCAGAAAAGACATGGAAATCTCACTTTTTACAATACAGGATCTTTAACACAAGCTTGCCTGATAACTGACAACCATGCCAATAACAGCGCAAACACAGACCATTCACATTGCCCACCTTCTTCCAATTTCATCAAACAAGAGCTGTCATTCTATTTGGATTTCATAACAGCTGGGTAAAATCCAGTCTAGTGTGCAAAATCAGTTGAACCATTGGTTAAAAATACACCGTGAAATTTCAAATGAAGTTAAATAGTTTCATGGAACTTGCTCTGACATCATTACAGATGTAGTGGCCTTGTATTTCGAGGAAGTCAGCACACGAAGAATAGAACTGCCAATGGACAATGTCAATGCAATTAAAGTGGTGTTTTGGGGGGATTTTTTTAGCCTCTGCACAACCAACAATACAAAAGCTAAAGTGTTTATCATTATTGGATTTAACAGTAAGACAAGCAGCAATGATTAGTGTGTCCGACTCACTAGGCTTATAACCTAATAACTTAGAATTACTTCCAAGGCCAAGGAGCCCACTATTAAAGGTTAAGTATGGAGAAACTTTATTAAAAGAAATAATAAACACCCACGGGGCGTTTTGAAGGGTACAGAATGAAAGAATTGCTTTTCCATAAAAATAATAATTAATATTTTATTTTATTTTTTGCCAGGGTTGTCTGTTGTTGCTACAGACACAAGAATCATTTAGAGTTGAGAGCTAGCTAATGGATCACACACCACTCAAAGAAAGACTTCCAGTTGAAGACTGGCTAATGTTAAATGCTGTTGTAAATTTAATTGATTAGTCCAAATTAGTGGTTCCCCTGTTTGATTCATCACTGACATGCTGCAGGCTGATCGCTGACACACTCTGAAACAAAACAAACCTGGCAACCGGACTACTGGAATTATTTTTTGTTGATGCGACTATGATCTTGAGACCCTAGATGGCAGTGTTCTGCTCGTGCTCCATATTCAACCTTTAAGTCACTACGTTCCATCAGGTTGAAGGGTTACAGATTGCACCCTGTGTAATGTATGAAAGCTGGTCCTGGATGTTTTCAATTGGCATTCTCGGACCAAATGGCTTTGAGGACTCCCTGAGAGGAACTGTTCACTGAGGACCTACAGAGAACTACATATGTTAAGGTTGTTCTTGCTGGTTGCTTTTCACACTGGAACGCTGAAGTGGTTTAAGCTAGCCTGTCCTTCCACCCCACTCCCCACCGCAGGCAGACTACAGCTAACCCGCCTGTCCGTCTCTATGCCGTGCATTGAAGGTATAGTGAAATTAGCAGGCCAGTTAGCTCGTACGAGATGATGGTAGTTCCTCTTGCTAGTACCTACTCTGAAGTAAAGCTAAAACACTATTTCAATAAATACGATTGTTCCTAGTTCTTGGTTACAAGGATGGCGCATACAAGGGTACAGTAAAAAGAAAGGTTCTTAAAACTATGAAAAGGATCCTCAAGCTATCATTAGCAACTCCGGCTCTTTATTGGATTTGGAGTTTACACTCCAGAGACTCCAGCTACCGTTAATGATAGTGTGCCGTTAGCCAAAGTAACACATAGCTGTGTCCCCCTAAAGGCTCTCTCTTTCCACGTTAATAATAAAATGCTGTTAAATAACAGTAACAAGTATGAAAGCTGAGCAGCCAAACAGGGTTATGTTAAAATTAAATAATAGTATGATCTCACATTTTCCATATCATACTTATAAGAGGCTACTTGGACTAACTGGCTGAACAAAGCTGTTTATAAGTTGGTGAGTTTTTTGTTTTTTGACAGGTAGCTGTTAGCTTTAGCCATCAGTCTCTTATCACAATATCCTATATTTAGCCACCACCTGCATACTTGAGACCCCTTTTACAAGATTCTTGTTTTTAAATGACTCAGCTGAAAACATCTTTTAAAGAAAGTTGAAGAAGGACATAGTATTTTCTACCAACTGATGGAGCTAACGTTTGCTTAATTAGCTAGCTAGTTTTAACTGATACAATTTGTCAGTCAGATGTGATTTTAGCCGGCAAAATGGATAGCTGCTAGCTTGAGATACAAAGTCGGCTTTAGTCTACCTCTGTCTAAAGACCCATTGTTAAAACAAAAAATAAAAATACTACAGATTTCCAGTGGCAAATCTGCCATCGTTATCGTTGTAAGGTGTAGCAACAGTAATTAAAAGTGGGCTAAGTAAACATTCAATTACATCTACAGCGCCCAACCAAGAGCAAAAGCTTGTAAAGAGTCAATGTCCTGCTCAAGGACATCTGAGAGGACATGTGGCTGGTTCTGAACATGCCGTGATAAAGGCTGTAACCTTTCAGCTGCAGGACACTCTTTCTCCAACTATCCCTGTCACAAGGACATGCCAGATGCAAAAGTCAGCTCCACAAAGCCGCTCCCTGCCTCTTCACTCTGCACCTCACTTAATTATGTTTTCTCTATAATTCAGCTCTGGAGCTTCATCACCATCTCTCACCGCATTTTTCTCATGTATGCTATCATTCCTCACCCCCTCCTATCTTTGCTAGTCAGACTGATATGTAAGCTGAGGCCTATACTGTATGAGGCAGCTATTGGTTGATGTGGCTTCTGACAGTTTGTCTTCATCAGAGACTAAAATATCTGCAAATAAACTCGACCCAAAGTCCAAATCCTCTCCAGGGAACTGGTCAAATTTACATATCTGTATTGGCTTTTAAATACCTACATCTGTTCTAGCAGCCTCCTCTATACTTTCTCTACCCCCCCCCCCCCCTTTCCCTGCACCCGTAGGCGAAGGGAGAATTCCGGCAGGGTGGGGGCTTTCCCCAGGAAGAACGGGAGCTTTGTCCCCTGAGGGACGAGGCCATAGGCTGACAGACAGTCTGGCAACCTCTGACCAGGCAGCAAGTGAGAGAGTGAGTGAGAGAGTGTGAGAGAGCGAGAGAGAGAGAGAGAGAGAAGAGAGAGAGAGAGAGAGAGAGAGAGAGAGAGAGAGAGAGAGAGAGAGAGAGAGACAGAGAGACAGAGAGACAGAGAGACAGAGAGAGCGAGAGGGAGAGAGAGTGTGATAGGGCGTAATCGCAGTGCAGGAGATGAAACTAGAGCTGGAGTTTCGTCTTAGCTCAGGGGCACGCAGTAAGTTCACTGAGTGTAGGAATTGGGCAACATCGGTGAGTTTAATAACCAGACCAAAACCAACTGATAAGCCGAGGCTGCGATCAGTTTGAGGGGGCATTTCTTTCATTTGATGGATGTGACCATGAAGTTGTGATTCAGGTTGTAGTATATTTTAACATTCCCCTTCTGCACCAAAGTGCCGTCTCTAGATAAAACATGAAATCCCTGATGTTTCTTTTATCATCACGCAGTTATTCTAGCACTCTGCATAGTGGAGAGTGTTGACACACTTAGAATGACTCATTTAATGGAAGACACACTCCGTGCTCTGCTGTTGGCAAATGTTAATCAGGTTTGTCGGGTCTCACCTCTCCAGGTTGACGGTGTCGGTTCTGTCTAATTACATCACTTAAGTTAATAACAAATGTGTTGCTCTGATGGAGTACTTCACCCTTTAATGACCATTTGTACATCAATTACAGAGTGTTGCCTTGAATTCGTGAAGAAAACTTTCCTATTCACAACACCTTCACTACTCGTCCCCTACTGGTCTGAGAAGCTTGCGTAAGGCCACTATTTGTCCGATTAGTACATTGCAAGTCTGTGCAAGCGGGAGACTGTCATGCGGAAATGTTAATGTTTTAGCGACAATGCATGTTTGGGAAGTGCTGAGCATACGACTGGGCAAATGAGACTGGATATACTGCATGAGTTGTGTGAGACTTTGTGAAGGGATGTTTTGATATAGTTTCGCCGTGCTTAAGGACACGTGGACCCCCATCTCTTAAACGTGGACCCCCATCTCTTAAATTCATCAAGACTTCACCGTGTTTTCATTCTCCGTTCTCTGCGGAGGCACACAACAAAAACAAAGTTTTCTTCATGAATCCAAGGCAACTGATATACAAATGGTCGTTTTTGGGGGTGACATATTGTCTTAACTGTTGGGCTGCCTTTTAAAACGTGGTCTATTACAACTCAATTCAATTTCAATTCAATTTTCTTTATAGTGCCAAATCATAACAAAAGTTATCTTAGGACACTTTACAGAGTAGGTAAAGACCACACTCTATGACTTATTTATGATTTACATAGACCCAACAATTCCCCCGCAGAGAACGGTGGCAACAGAAACCTTCCCATTAACAGACAGGAACGAACAGACAGACGGACATCTGTCTGCACCGGTTGGGGAGGAAGAAAAGGAGAGAGAAAGAGAGAAAAGACAGACAGATGGACAGAGAGAGACAAAGACAGACAGATGGACAGAGAGAGACAAAGACAGACAGATGGACAGAGAGAGACGATGACAGAAACAAAGACAGAAAGATGGACAGAGAGAGACAAACAGACACACTTCCAGAGATGCAAGCAACCAAAGCGTAACAGCAACTATAATAATATCTATAGTAATGTGAATATGACTGATATGTTATGGCAGTTAATACAGCAGAATAGTAGAAACAAGCACAGCTAAGGTGATAGAATATGACAATGATAATAACGTGGACAACATTGTACTGGTGGTTGAAACATGACTCCTTGTGCAAAGTATCTGTTGCCAGGCAAGGCTGTGAAGTCACTTATTAACAATCCAGTGCTCATGTGTTGAAATTTAACCTTCATTAGCGCCATTTCCTCCCCAACTGAGACAGGAGGGTCGTTACTGGCCCCACCCCAGCAGCTCGGAGGTCCAGGTAGTGAGGCAGAGGTGGGAGGTATGCTGTGAAGACGTACATGTAACACAACCAGGTACAAAGAGCCAGGAACTACGGCTCATGAACTAGGGTCAAAATGCAAGTTGCGAAAAAGATTTCTGTGTTTTTAGAAATGTACCTGGAAAAGAGGATGTAATATTACCTGACATCTGTCTGTGACCTTACATTAACATGAATGTGCTTCTTGGCATTAATATGGTATCTTATAGGGACTTAGAATGTCTGTGGTGAGCAGAGTGGAGTTGCAGTTATTGAAACTTTTATCTCAGAAGCAGAGCTTCCTCGAGGGCATCATTTTAATAAATGAATGAGATTACTTGTTTGTCTGGACTAACTAATCTAAACTGGAATATGAACAGGACAGCTATAAGAGCAAGAGAACGAAAAAAGGAAAAGAAAAAAAGAAGTGAAAAAATATTGTCAGAGAAAAAAAAAATACTTCCCCATGTCCCTAACTGAAGCACCCTACACCCCATGAGAATTCAAATGATCGCGAAATCACGAGCCATAACAAAGACGAGCAGTTTTACGACACCGATGAACATTCCTTTTGTTGGTTTCCTTCCTGAACTCAAAACAAATGTGTCCTAATACTTAGAACCAGTTTCTCTTCCATCAATTAAGTCTTGTGATCTCTGTAGCGAGAAAGAGCTCGGGCTGAGAAGGAGCTTTTCAGACTGGAGACGGGAAAAAACAACAACAGAGTTCACTCTGGCCGAGTTCTGGAAACCTCTCTACTTCCTGTGCGCTCTGACCTTCCACTGTCTGCTTTTCTTCTTTCTCCTCCTCCCCTGCAGTTGTTGTTCTGCCCCCTCACTCATCCTGCTCACACACACACACACACACACACACACACACACACACACACACACACACACACACACACACACACACACACACACACACACACACACACACACACACACACACACACACACACACACACACACACACACACACACACACACACACACACACACACACACACACACACACACACACACACACACACACACACACACACACACACACACACACACACACAACTAAGCGTGGGTGTGCAGTCATTGTATGGGCACCTACAGTAAATAGAGTCTCCTGTGTGTGAAGACGCACTGTTTCAAACTAAGAGGTCAGCATTCACAGTTCATTTGATTAAATATGATCATTACACTAACTGTGTCAACCTGAATTCAGAAGAGTGCAGTGTGTTTTAATGGGCTGCACTCCAGTATGTTTGGATAGTTTACGTTAACATTTCTAATATGGCACCCTGAGTTTGAATTGAGATTGTGTCTTTTCTACCCCGGGAGAAAGAAAAATCACAAGAAACAACCGTAACAACATGATAATTGCCTGCAGAAGAAAAGGTTGACCCTTTTTAGTAGATTAGTTGACTAATGGTCAGTTTTGGTCTTAGCTCACTGAGATTTCTTGGATGATTAGTCATTTTTTTATGCTTTGTTCATGCTGTGTGACGTATTTCCAAGGAACGTATGAGCCCATTTCTGGTAAACACAAGATTTAAAGTGGTGCTTCTGTGTGATCCTTTGTGGAGAAACTCGGTTTTACGGATCTGAGGATTGAACTGACTGTTAGTCGACTAAGGATTTCTTTAATCAAGGACAGCCCTGAACATTTCTGAAGAAAATGTGCACATTAAACAAGAAAAAGTGGAATAGAAAAGTTGAACGAAGCTGAACCAACAGTTGAAATACAATTAGTGGAAAAAAGGTGTTATGGCAATTACAATGTATGAGTTCAAGGAAAAGTTTTCAAAGTGAAAGTGCTGAAAGGAGTAGAAGATTCAGTTGAACTATGGACTGCGAAAGGAGATGAAATGTCACTTGGCGTCTAAGTGATGATTTGAGCTGGAAGGTCAGATTCAGTGGTAGCAGTCCTGGAAGGACTAAGTGCCAGTTCAGGTGTATAAACCATAGACTGTATTAAATATGGACGTAGCCTCTGTGACTTCACCCGTAGGTTTCTGAAGAGCCAGAATAAAATTCAACGTGTGCCAGGCTTTGAAGCCAATTTGAAATAGTGGGCGAATGGTGGAATTGCAGCTTCTGGATCAATCACATGATGAACTTTGTTCCATTACCTTATAGGGGTGTGAAAAAAATCAATCAATTAATCATTTCAGTAATTCCAGTGTAAAATCATCCCAGGGTCTTTTTCGGCAAATACACTCATCAAAGAAGCCATCGAGACCATTATTTTCGTGTATGAACAATTAACGGAGAAATCCGGTAGAGTCACTAACAGCTGGACGTGGCTAACAGCTGGCCTTCGCTAACACCGCTTAGCTCGGAGCAGTAAAGTGAAGGCATTAAAACGTCTTTTTTTTTTAACCACTAATACTGCTCAAAATAACACCAAACCTCTGGAGAAGAGTCCTTACACAGAAAACAAAGCATTGACTTTTGGTAATACACTTGAATGGACTTACTATGAGAGGAGCTGGTACAGGGGCCAGTTGGTAAGTCTTTTAACACTCTTTTAATAAACTCTGGGTTCACTAACTACGTTGTCGGTGCTTTAGGGACTCTTCTAATGCTACTGCAGAAGTTTGGTTATTTCAATCAGTATTAGTGGTTAAAAAAGCCGCTTTAATGTCTTCACCGTGCTGCCCCGAGCTAATCAGTGTTAGCTAACAGCCGACCACTGCCGGTGTTGTGGCGACTCTACCGGATCTCTCCGTTAATAGTTCAGTTTACTCCGTTTATACACGAAAAAATTGTCTCGATGGCTTATTTGATGACCGAATATGCCAAAAAAGAGCCTGGGATGATTTTACACCGGAATTGCACTTTAAGTGTGGCTATTCTTTACCAACTCTTTACTCTTTTCGATTTCTTTTGCATAGAGAAATAGGTAGCTATACATGTTTATAATCAAATAGGATCATCAAGTGGCCATCTTGGGCACTTCCATGTTGGAGGTTGTGTCCTGGTATAAACAGAAGGATATCCCCTGATGTGTAAGCATGAATAACTCAAATTGAACATTTTTTAGTATGTAATTTTCAGTCTAATGATAGGCAATAAGTGAATCGTTCAATATTTTTGGGAAATGCACTTTCCCAAAATGTCTGGACAGAATTCAGCTGAAGGTTTTCAAGGCCAGTATTGAAAACAGGATTTCTAGGTTAAAGTTTCTGGGTGATTTTTTTTGTGCTGATATTATCGAGAATTTTAACCTATTTTCATTTCCTGGTTTAAGGGGTTCAATGTAGATTTATATTGTGCTGAGCTGATTCAAATAACCAAATCTTTATTGACTCATCATCATTCACTTTCTTTCTCAAAATAAGATGAGAAGATTGACATCAATCTCATGTTTGTACACAGGGCTAGAGTCAGGATGTGGTTAGCCTAATTTAGCATAAGCACAAATAGTTATTTTCATATTTCTTTTTTCCCCCCATGAGCCAGGATAGCTGTTTCTCTCTGCTTACAGTCTTTATGCTAATCTAAGCTGATCAGCTCATCTTGAGGACATGAAAATGGGCAAAATTCAAGATATCAAAAAAAGAAAAGCGCTTTGATGGAAAAATACTGCTATCGTTTCGCGCCTTGAGAAACTTGCAGCTAAATATTGGCCACTCCACACTCACACATAAGAATCTGTCAAATCTCCAGATCTAACCTGCTCGTTAATCCAACATGAGCCTAGGATCTTTGGATTCTGCCTGCCTGTCTTTTCCAAACTATAGAATAAAGACAGTAGGGGAACGATGCAGCCAGGCAGCTGGCTAAGCTACACACACAGTCAGGCTGGCTTTATCACACACTGACACTCACTGAGCCAGCAGCAACACAGCTGAGTCTACCCTTGGGGACCCCTTCCCTCTCCCTGCCAGGACACCCCAGGCACCTCTCGGATATACCAATCAGCAAACCGACACTAAAGATGCAGCCACCTTTATGGGTGGGTAACTTCATCATGATGAATTTCTGCTGCACTCCACATTTGAGGACATGTCTCCTGCTGAATAAAAATTAAAATTCACCTATGCATAAACATGTTCTTCGTGGTGGTGTGGATCAAAAGTGGTGAGCTAGTTGAGTAATTCAGTTAATTTTCAAAGCAGACATGTAGTGGGTAATTCATTTCAGAGTGGTACCCCATGGTGTATATGAATGCATATCATTACTTCAGGTTGCATTTTTACACGATATCACAGCGATACCCAAATTTGACATAATTATTATAACTCTAGGTCCACTTGCTACATTTTTCCATGGGATGTGACCCATATAGACCCGATCACAATGTTTGTTTACAGTAACTTCCGGGGACAAAACCTGTGCTTCCCGGATACAGTTCAACGGCACTGAGCAAAAGGAACATCTGCATATACTTTCATCTTAAATGCATGTTTGACGCTTTGATACCTCATTATTAACAGCACCTTCACCAAGGTTAGGTTGGTGACCTAATTTACCAGTTAGGCCACGGACCACAGAGAAAGGCGCCACTCAAAAGAAACAGTCAGTCTGACCAGCTGTGAAGGGTGGCTGTTGGTAACGCTAGATATGGTTATTCAAAGAAGCTGGGCAAAACAACACAGGACATAAAATAAGCACAGCAGAAACATCAGGTATGGCCAGACAGTTGTTTATAACTTAAATATATTTAAATGTCACAGTTATGGCTGAAAATCAGCAAGTTCAGAATTTACCGATCTCAACAATGTAAATCACCTGCCACTACTCGGTAGTGATTTGTTGTTATTAGGAGACGTCATGCTGATTCTGACTACACGACCCCCTTTACCGTGTGCCCAAACTTCCATACTTGGTCATGTGATAACAACATGGCATCATTTGCTGATGAAGACCATGTGAAGAAAAAAAAGCCAGCAAGTGGACTCTGTGTGGGGCTGTGTGATATGGCAAAAATTTTCTATCCTGAAGATCATTTCATAACTCAATAATACCATACAGCAGGTTTTCTGGTAATTCCATAAATAGTCTGTATAAAATAAACACATGGTGAACTCTGTTTTTGATTCACCTGTGTGAATCAAACACTTGACAAATAAAAAGTGCTCAGTATATTCTCATTTTATTTATTTCCATTAACAACTTTAGTGTAAACTGAACATAACCTGCAAGGACTGGAACAGAAAACATTTGACTGCTGGTTTTACGGCAGACATTTTATCGCTTGGACGATATACATCTTATATCGCCTTGTCGCTTAATTGTCATGAAGGTTTTTCAAGGCCAGTATTGATAACAGGATTTCTAGATTAAAGTTTCTGGGTGATTGTTTTTGTGCTGATATTATCGAGAATTTTAACCTATTTTTATTTCCTGGTTTAAGGGGTTCAAAGTAGATGTATACTGTGCTGAACTGATTAAAATAAACTAATCTTCATTGACTCACAGTCATTCACTTTCTTTCTCAAAATGAGATAAGAAGATCAATATCAATCTCATGTCTGTGCGATAAGCACAGGGCTAGGTTCAGGATGTGGTTAGCCTAGCTTAGCATAACCATAAATTGTTAATTTCATATTTATTTTTTCCCCCATGAGCCAGGATAGCCGTTTCTCTCTGCTTCCAGTCTTTATGCTTAGCTAAGCCGATCAGCTCATCTTGAGGACACGAAAATGGGCAAAATTCAAGATGTATATTGTCATTTAACTGATGACACATGCATGGTGATGGTGCCATATCAAGGAAACAGGTTTTTCCCCAAGCAAGTGTATTGACATTCATTCATGGGTAATGGTGGTAGTTAGCCTGATCCATTTTAGTTGCTGCCTGAGATGAGGAACTTGTATTGTATGTAATATCTTGAGTTGAATAAGACAACACAGATTCGCACACAGCAGCCAATAAAAGGCAATCTAACTGCAAAGGTCAAGCCTTACTGAAATCCTTCACTGCTAAATTCCTCTATATCGGTACAAACTGTAGGTGTTTTTATCGTGTTCTTTCTCCCTAATGGCCAGCTGAACTTTATTATCGGCTCACTTATAAACCTAACTACACGTTAAATGGTAAAACTACTACCTCAACAAAACACAGGTGCGTGCTCAGACTTTATCAGGTTTTAAATCCCTAATTCCCTTCACAAAATAAAGTGTCTAAATTGCCCTGATGGTTCCTGCTGCTAAACAGGGGGATGGTGGTGTGTGTGCGTGTGCGTGTGCATGTGTGTGCATGTGTGCAGTGGTAACAAGAGTTCAGTTCACCACACACATGCAAACATCACACACCCAGCCGCCAGGACACTGGGGGCCCAGAATGAAAACATGCTGGTAGAGGGATGTATCAGATGTTTGTCCACTCGTGGAGAAAAAAGAAAAAGACATGTTGATCCAAGATCTAACTGTGGCTTCTTCCTGAAAAAAAGGCCTGTGAGTTCCAGCCCAGCAAGTGCTTAGCTTGGCACTTTCCCCACCAGTTCTAACTACAGCCTGTGCAGAGTTTTATGGCTTGTGGCGATGCCTATAGCTGTTTTTGCATCTATGAAGGCTTTGTGCACATAACTGACAGTGGAAGGACGGCAGCTGGACTGAATGAGGGCTACTGATAGCAAGCATCGTACTGTACTGCAGCAAGAAGATATGTTCGCATTTCAATTACAGAGAACTTAAAGTAGCACTAATGAATATCTTCACACAAACAACGGAGCAATAAACTACAGACAGACATAGTTGGTGATCTGGTGGGCATTTAAAGAGCCAGATCTCTTTCTCAGGTACTGCAAACCAGAGGTAAAAAGAGAGTGAATATTGGCTTTACATTAACCACATGACCCAAAATGAGTGCTAATGTTGCTAATTTGCTGGATATGTAAATGACATGTTAGAGACTGTGTATAAAGATGGACGCCTCGACAGCTCCCCGAAAGTGAAGCCGAAATCTGAATGATGTTCGGGTGAGTGAAGCCCAAATCTGAATCGCCCCCTGGTTGCTGGCTGCGGTATAGGTAATAAACCCTGCCCCTTCATTAAAAGAGGAAAACCAATGGCGGTTTCGGTCAATTTAGGTCCTTTTTAAACACGCCGATGTTTATTCAAGTGTTCATTTTAGTTTTGATTAGTTATTTGATGCTGTACAAACAGGCTGAACCGTCATGACTGACAGCTCTGATTGGGACGGGATTGGTCAGACAGATGAATGGGCGGGACTGATGCTGCCCGATCACTACTGCACAGACTTTGGTTGCAAAATTCTAATATGGCAGCGCCTGTATCCAAGATGTTTTGAAATCGCTTTTGTATGGGGGGAGGGAGTGGATGCATCATCCATCCCTATTAACAGTCTTTGGTCAGCGATATAACTTTAACATGTCAATGTTTACATACCCTTTTGTAGCCGAAAAATTAAAAACTATTTATGCTTTCAAACCCACTGGAAATTAAACTAATTAAATTAAAATTGCAAACTGATGTCAGCAGAGCAATCTTCTCCTATTGTTGTTTGGTAGTATGTTCAACCCGCCAAGGTGTATCATGAGACACATGTCCTTGTCTGTAGATAAGAAGCAGCCGTCAGATAGAAATCTAATGTGGGTCACAGTTCAGTCTGAGGTTTTGAGCGACTGACGATGGCTGTCAGTCTGTGTTAGCCAATGATGGTGGAAATGAAAGGATTTGCTAAAAAACAGCAGCATTCTGACCACGTGCAATTTGATTTCAGTAGGAATCTAAAAGGAGTCCTTGTATCCTGCAGAGCTGCATGGCTTTAGAGCGGTAAAGCCTGGAGATCTCATTTAGATAACGACCAGATAGCAAAACACTAGTCTGCTAAAAACAGAAAATGACTGAGTGCGTAAGGTGTGAAAAGTCCCCGGCCTCTCATCCCCAGATATGTACGGTGAGAGAAAGAGGCTCCTCTACGCTGTTCTGTATTTACATTCAGTGGAATTCCTGTCGGGCCGCTAATTCAATTCAATTAAATTTTATTTACAGTGCCAAATCATGACAAAAGTTATCTCAGGGCACTAGGTAAAGACCACACTCTATGACTTATTTATGATTTACATAGACCCAACAATTCCCCCGTAGAGTACGGTGGCAACGTAAACCTTTCCTTTAACAGATAGGAACTAACAGACCCAGCTCTATGGAGGACGGACATCTGTCTGCACCGGTTGAGAGGAAGAAAAGAAGAGAGAAAGAGAGAAAAAGACAGACAGATGGACAGAGAGAGACAAAGACAGACAGAGAGAGAGTCCCAGAGATGCAGGCAACCACAAAGTAACAGTAACTATAATAATATCTATAGTAATGTGAATATGACTTATATGTTATAGCAGTTAATATAGTAGAGTAGTAGAAACAAGCACAGCTAAGGTGATAGATTATGAAAATGATAATAATTATGGTGGCAAACATGATCAATGATGAGTAGTGGCAATAGCAGCTATGGTACAGCGATACATACCACTGATGGTGTTTTTATGGCTACAAATGTTATAATTTATAAGACCAGTGACAGTATATATGACTAATAGTTATAGTAGTAGCAGGAAGCGTCATGGCTCTGGATTCAGCTGCAGGGCCCTACCGTGCACTCTCCTTCTTTTTCAATGACGCTGCTTCATCAGCATCTTCAAAAACAGGCCAAAGCGCTCCTCTGGTCATTAACTACAACTAAGTGATGGTGATGACTTTTCACCTTCACCCATCAGTGGAACAGCTGCTCAAAAAGGCATCTTCTTTTAATGTAGTAATGTTCTTGGGTCACTTGTTTCTGTTCTGGGGGAATTCTATTTCTCTCAGCCTCCCTCTTATACTATCAATAGGTTCTACTTTTCTGGTAAAATCATCTCGTTACCCCATTGCATGATGGTCCACTTTCGGCTACAGTGTAGTCAGATTTCTCCCTGTATGATTGCAGAGCACGGGCGCAAAAAGCCAGCTCTTGAAAGAAGAACTTGCACCATTATTGTGAGGAACTGACATCACTTGGTGCTTTAGTACATTCTGTACTGTCAGAGCCATCACCTGATGTTTTAACAGTATTCTAGGGGGCATTTTTCCTTTAAAATGCTCTTATGTTGAGATGGTCTCGCATCTGTGTGCTTAACCTGTCAGCACACTCAACCACAACACCCCCCCCCCCCCCCCCCCCCCCAACCACCACCACAACAGGATATTGCACAGTGGCACAACAGGGCTATAGCTATATGGAGACATGTAGTGACAGGCCATGGACAAAGAGTCGGAGAAGAATTTTAAAAAAAGCAAGAGGCAGGAGAGCGATACCATCTCCCGGCGCTCAGATAGAGCGATTGTGTTGGCCAGCCTCACATACAAACACTTTATTGACATAACTCAACTTTCTTTCGCACTACAGGAGACATTTTTCAGGTGGAGAGGTCTCACCGGGAAAGAAGCCAACACCAGGGTGAAAGGGTGAAACAAAGAGTGAGCAGATGCTGAAGAGAATGTGAAGAGGCCTGGACGGAAACAGTTTAGCGCTCGCTCAAAAGTGGGAAAGATGGAAATGCTGAAAGGAGTCTGAGCTTTAAACAAAGCGTGAATGAAGGGAGTAAACCTTCCACCGCTCCCAACCAAGGTCACATTCTCAGAACCGACAGTGCTGAATGTTTTGCAGAGTCAGTCGTTCCAAGTTAAACAAGGAGCAGCCATGATGATGAACTGAAAGGATTGATCAGAGGATGGGTGGAAATCCTTCAGACCACAACAGATACAGCCACAGAGCTGACGGGGATTATATGCCGCATCACAGGAATGATAACAGAGGGGAGGCTGCTGTAAAATTCAGGTGGCTCAGCATTTAGGTTAGCAAAAAGTACTGTTCGAGCTGAGAAGGGCACTTGTTCTGCTTCAAAAAAAAAAGGGGGGGGGGCAGAATAAAAGCTTTATCAGTGATACAAGTCTCCGCAGTGTAGCTTTAATGACAAGGTTCAGCGCGTACGTGTCTGGGCCCCGAAACACTGACGCAAGACCTTTCCCAGGTGCCCCATGGGCGGCAGGGTCCAAAGTGTGAGTTGGACGTACAGCCGCCCCTTGTGTTTCTGACCTCTGCTAGCAAAGCATGGCATTCTGTTCTATCAACAACATATTTACATCTCTGTAGCCTTGGCCTACATTTTGGAGACACACGTGACCGGGCTACCATCCAAAAACCACTGGTCTGATTTTTTTAATGCTCCGTCATGATCTTGAACTAGAACTCTATACTCTGAACTATAATAAAAAATGACTGGGACTGTCCCAATGAAGGTACAGAATCAAAAGTGGAGGGGTGATTACATTTCCCACACTAATGACATGTTTGAGTTCATTCTACTGGAGCACAGGCCTTACAGTATGTTCAGTGAGTTAAAAGGTCGCCTTTGTTCTAGATGTGGCCTTGTATACTAAGAGGAGCAGCTTTATATGTAGTACACCGCGTTCCACCACTGCCATGGGGCATGCTGCCACACAGAGGGCCCAGTAAATAAGTCTGTGCCCTTTAATTTCATCAGTGCAACGCCGACAGAATGGGACTGAGTTTGAGTGATGAAAGACTTGCACTGCAGCCTTAGAGACTTACTGTTGTTGGACTTGAGATCCCGATGGATGACGGGGACGATGGCCTCGCTGTGTAGATACAACATCCCTTTGGCTATCTGCACAGCCCAGTTGACCAGGACGTGCGGCGGAATGCGACGCCCCGCCAGCGCCCGGCTCAGCGCCCCACCCGAGGCGTACTCCATGATGAGGCACAAGTTGGGCTCCTGCAGGCAGACGCCTTTCAGGGCAATGATGTTCGGGTGAGTGAGCATGGCGAACAAACGCGCCTCCTGCCGGACGTTCTGCGCCGTCACGCTGATATCCTCGTCCGGGTCTTGGCGGGCGGCCTTCACGGCCACCAGCCGGCCTCTCCATGTACCGCGATACACTTTTCCAAAGCCCCCGACCCCGATGACCTCCTCCAGGCTCAGCTCCCGGAAATCCAGAACATCGGGTTCGAACTCGCCCACCACGGCCGGACCGAGCTCACCTACCACGCCGGCGCCTGGAAGCTTCCCGTATCCGCTGGGCTTGAAGGAGCCGTAGTTGGACGGGAAGATGCCCACCTTGTTGTTGACCTTACCCGCCCACCAGCCCTCATCCCCTGATATCTCAGAGTCCAGAGACAGGACTTCCACCAGGTCACCTTTACGCAAGGTGAGTTCATCTTTACAGGAGGCCTCATAGTCGAACAAGGCCGTCCACACGGGGTTGGTGAAGTTCCCTTTTTGCGATTGTTCCAAATTCTTCCAGTTGGACAGTGGGCCACGACTGAATATGTTCTTCAGTGGCTCCATGGAGCCTCGAGCAGATGTTTAGACTGGATCGGATTTTGCACCCCAAGGGTTTGAAAATAAAGTACAAAGGAGTACTTTATTGCGCCTCGCTCCCTTTCCTGTCTTTCTTGTTGGTTCATCAGGGACCAGTGAAATGTGTTCAAGAGCTCGACCAACAAGCGGGCTGCGGGAGAGGATTCAAAGACAACCAAGTGGTGAGTGTCTTTCGTCCGTCTTGACATCACATGCACAGCCCTCCGCGCGAAAAGACAGAATCAGTCGAGAGATTGATTTTTGTCTGATGACCAGAAGGGTTTCAAAGCTCAGAAAGGCAGCGACTCAACTGATGATCTCTGTGTTCAAGTGTGCGGTTTCCCAACACAGTTTGAGCCCATCATGATTACACCGGCCTGTATTTGAGAGGCTCTCGAATCCTTTCATTAGGGATGAATGAGCTCTTCCCCTTCCCTCGTTCAAAACTGCCACCTGTTGAGTTGGGAGTTCTTGAAACTCAAAGTGTGAGGACAGAAACAAGCGCATCCAAAGGTTGTTGTACAAGAAGAAACTATCCCAAATCACGCGTCCCACTGGGCCTACGTAGAGCTGTCCATTTGGAGTTTTTATGTATTTTTAGCCATTAAGTGCAGCGGCCACCACAAGCAGGAAGCGCTGCGAAGCGGAGAAGAATAGCAGGAAAGGAGCGTTCAGTCCAGCCAGCCAGTGTTTTACGACAAGTTCCAGGGCTCACCGGTTCGCGTTAGTAAACCCAAACCTCCAACGACGGCGTCTGACCGCAACTTTGCGGCGCTCCCGCAGGAAATCCCGCATCCCTTTGAGCGACAGTATCCATACTTAGGGTGTTTATCAGAAGCACACGGTGAGCTGGGCTTTAGCACAACATACAAACTCGGGGGAACCGCCGACTTTGTGACAGGAAGAGCTATCCAAACCCGCTTGACTTTACTTTCCACAGAGAGAGACGCAACACAAACAAATGCCCTTAGTTCCTAGTCGGAGTCGAGCGCGTGGCCCGGTCCAGCTCGGTGGTCCCGTTGTTCCACTCGGTATCCGAACAGCACGATAACTCCATGGTGACTTATTATCATAGCCCTCTGCCTCGGTCGGTGCTCACTCGCCAGAACCTCGGACCACCGCTACGTCCGTGCTTACAGTCAGTGGAGAGGGTGGGGTTTCAGAACTTTTTCTCTCCCGACAGGAAAGGAGTCAGATGACAGGCCCCGGTCAAGACCCGCGCATACACACGGGCCCACATCCGGCCGGCACTGTCAAAATAAAACAACCGGAGCGCACCTTGGAGACATTAATGGGGTTTTCTCATCGATTTCATCAGTAAAATCTGCATGAGCAACAAGCAAACGGTAGATCACATGAGATAGATAGATAGATAGATAGATAGATAGATAGATAGATAGATAGATAGATAGATAGATGGATAGATGGATAGATGGATGGATAGATGGATAGATAGATAGATAGATAGATAGATAACTTTATTTATCCCTGAGGAGAAATTAGGTCATCGTAGCAGCGATACAATACAATCAGAAGTACAAAATATAAAATACAATATAAAATACAAACTATAAACTACAATAAGAGTACAGTATCAACAATAAGAGTGCAGTATCAATATAATATTAATAGTATTGATATTTTGATTATCTTAACTAAGAAGCCAGTCAATCAAATGAGTGGACACTGAATTATGGAGGACTGCCCCTGTCAGTATAAAAAGGAAGTAAATATTCCATTTAATGTAACAAAATAACCACACAAATATTAAATTTTCCCTATTTATATATAAAAAGGCAAATTGAATATTTTTGAAAACATTTGTTAGTGTTGCGTAAGGTGGAAGATACAGAGGAAGAAGTATGTGACATGATAAACACGCGGTATAGTTGTGGCATGATAAACATGATATATATATATATATTTTCATAATTTTAGAACTTGTTTTCTGCATTATTTCTTATTCATTTATTTGTCCGTATTTATTTTTGATTCATTTTTTTTTTTGTTCTTTATACTTTAAAAAATCTTTATGCAGTTCTTCAAACCTTGCAAATCTTCTGCGTTACCTGTAAAAATAAAATGGAAGTAAATATTCCATTACATGTAACAAAATAACATTAAAAATGTTAAATTGTTCCTATTATGTGTGTGTATATATATTCATAATTTTAAAGCTGAGTTTTTTGCATTTTTTATGCATTACTTATCTATTTATTTATCTATCTTTATTTGTCTTACTTAAAGATTCTTTTTTGGCATCTTTTCATGCTTTTTTATTATATATTTATATTATGTATATAATTATACAGACAGGAAATCGGGTGAGAGAGAGGGGGGGGGGCTTCAGCCTCTTTACATGGGGCAACTGATCTAACCACTGTGCCACCAGCCACCCCAATTATTTTTAATTCATCCATTTATTTCCGTACTATATTCTTTATACTTTTTAAAAATCTTTATTCATTTCTTTCCATGCGAATGAGAGGCATATAAGTTATCTAGTGCTCCCCTGACCTGATGTAGGATATAATGAGTCTACCTGTGTGGTAGTAAGGCATGGGCTGCGGTCGAATATTCAAAAATTTTACCTCCTATTTCTATTCCTAACCACTTTTCCTTGACCTCGAGAACTTCATGAGGTCAGGGAAGTTCATAAGGACTTCGGAAAAGAAAAGGCAACCACAGTGCCCAGAGAATCCTACTGCACTTAAACTCAGCTCTGTAATTATGCTATATATGTGATTTGACGTGGACCTGCTGTGAGGAAACTACAATGTTCCAAAGGTGCACTACCAAAAGTGCATCTGGATACTTTGCCCTGTGCGTTCTCACTGTGTTGTTTTATGCATTTCATTATTGCAGCTAATCTTATAAAAGCTGCGACGTGTAATGCCAAATATATAGCCTTTACGGCTGAAAAACAATTAGTAGGTGATTCTGTTTGTTGCTCAAACATTTCCACAGCAGTGAGTGAAACAGACTCGAGGCCGTCTGTCAGTGGCTGTGCAGCCCCTCACCCCGGCAGACTTGACCTGATGACAGGGATCACAGTTCGTACAACTGAAGTCTGTCAGGACTGAAGTCACTCTGGACCAGTTCTCCTCTGTCCACACAACATGCTCCTCAGCAAAGGCAAGTCTAGCCTTTTTATTCTTTCTGCTGATGAGAGGTTTGGTCACTGCAGAGTGGGCTGTCACTCCAAATTGTCTTTAATAGTGAGACACTGTTTGCAGAGACAGATCCTTGTCCTGTTTAGCACTGAACTGAAGACCAACTCCAGCTGCAGTGTTGAACCGATTCCCTATTCAGAGTCTTCTCATAATCCTGTTCTCTCGTGCACTTGTTTTACATGGACGACCAGCTTTTTTTGATGGACTTAAATTAATCTGTGTCCTTGTAATGTTTCAATATTCTTGAAATCACAGACTGTGAACGCCCAACCTATCTCTGATGGCTGAGAGGGTCATCCCTTTGGCCTTCATCTGAACGACCTGCTGTATCAGGGTTTCCATCTCCTTAGAGCAGCTCCCATCTGAAAAGTCACCAGGAGAGCTGCAGATAAACAGGGGGTGTCCAACAATGAAGTCAATGTCACCAGGTGCAGATTAACACCAATAACTTGGAGGGATCTGAAAGTGTTCTCTTCAGTCAAAAGCAACTGGACTTGATATTTGTCTAGGAAGACGTTTCACCTCTCATCCAAGAGGCTTCATCAGTTCATGTACACATCTGACCAGGCTGGGACTGGTCCAACTAACTGGTGTGGAGAGCCAGGTATTTAACCTCTCACAAGGCCGATGATGTCACTGGAACCCTTTGTGCTCCAAGTGACAGTCATTGGTGGAAGTAGGTTTGGACTTTGTTAGTGCTCTTTTGAGTCTTAACGACAGTCTTTGGAGTCACAGGAGGCCATTTATGAACAGTTGTTCTTTGAGGTTAGATCGTTGAATCTCCTGAAGGGATGAAAGGGCCGCATTATAAATTGGAGACTGGTGTCTCAGACCTCCTCCTCTGTTTAGCGATGGTTTCTCTACTTTTGCATAGATGGCTTCTTTTACTTCTCTTCTTTCTCATTTTGAAGCTCTTACTGTAAGTAGCCTTCAGTGGTGTATAAATCGGTCAGAACATGTCACTGTGCCTATAGGTATTTTAATACGTTTTTTTTTCTATGTTATTATTATTATTGTCCGTCACATTTTTATACTACTGTCATCGCCAGTTCACCCAAAGAGATCATCGATCCCAACGGATCTTACCTGGTTAAATGTGGGTTAAATCAAAGTTAAGAACAGAAGAAAATGCATCTCATTTATCTTCATATGGGTTTTCTCTTGACCAGTTAGTTTAGCCTGGCTTTTATTTTGAAATTCACCCGAGAAGTCCTATTTGTTTATAATGTCTCACTTGACACTGGTGGTAACAGGTGGTAAATGAACCTGAAAGGAAAAAAATCCTCAAAATCATGTACCCAAAGGATAACACAGCCAGTCATGAAGTAATATAAACATAACTTTGGCCTTTTGTTGGTAAGTATCATGAGCAGATAACCCCACAACTTCTATTAAAAATCACCATTTCCTGAATGATGCTGTGAACTCAGACATGTTATGTCCAGTTTCCTTTTCCATAGTCGTCAACATGTCAGTAATGTGTGCTACAAAAACAACACAGTAAAGTGTCTTCCTGTTAAATCCGTTGAGATATTTACACTTTAGTGACATTCATACTCAAGGACGGTAGTTCATTAAAATTTCCCCATAGTCCAAGAAAGGAGGATAAGGTCTCTGTGAGGAGAATTTAGTTGGAGATTTTCTTTTGTCTGGTGTTACTTTGAACAAGAAAGAAAGGACTTCCAAGCCTCTCCTCAAGCAACACATTAAAAAGACCTTTGGCTGGTGGCTGGTTTGTTCTTTCTGCAGTGTGATGAGCTACTTACTCGCCTGAGGTGGAAGAGCTGTTCCTGAAACATCACTGAAGTGGAGTCAGATTAATAGCGGTACAGTTTTACTTTAGATAAAGTCAGATGCAGCTCATTTAAAAGTTTTACTCCAGGGATAATACTCTCACTTTCACTATCTTTCTAAAGTAAAAACATTTCATTAAGATTCTCTTAATAAAGAAAATGTACACACTACTGCTATTCTGCGATGCAATGCTTATGATATTACATTTTATTATCTATTATAGCCAATAATGTAGTTTATGGAAGCCCATTTCCACCTGTCTGTGTAATGTCAGAATGAGCCCATGTGTGGACAGCACGCACAGTCCGGAGACTTCACAGCGAGTGAGTGCGCTCGTTGATGATGTTTCAGTTATGCAAGAGAAAACAGAGTGAAAAAATTTACATGAAGACGCCAACGAAAATATCTAACTGGAGAGACGACGTCAAGAACTTCTGTCGTAAGGGCTGACATCAGACACGAGACTTTGTTGTTTATGACCAAATTACTAACCGGCTACGTGACTACTGTGTAATCCGCATCATCCCCTTCCTCCTGCACACTCTACCGAGGCAGCAACCCTCGTCTTTAAGTGAAATTCCGGCGCAAAATCATCCCATGTTCTTTTTGGGCAAATAAATTAATCAAATAAGCCATCGAGACAGTTTTTATCCTGTAACAACTATTAACGGAGAAATCATAACATAAAAAACATAAAACAAAGCACCAATGGGCCCCTTCCTTTTGGATTGACTAATCCACTTGAATGGACTTTACTATGAGAGGAGCTGGTACAGGGGCCAGTAGGTAAGTCTTTAAAACACTCTTTTAATAAACTCTGGGTTCACTAACTATGTTTATGCTTTGATTTCTGTGTAGAGACTCTTCTCATGCTACTGCAGAGGTTTGGAGTTATTTTGAGCAGTATTAGTGGTCAAAAAAGATGTTTTAATGCTTTCGCCATACTGCCCCAAGCTAATCAGTGTTAGCCACGTCCGGCTGTTAGCGACTGTTGGGGATTTCTCTGTTAATAGTTGTTACACGAAAAAAACTGTCTCGATGGCTTATTTGATGAGTGTATTTGCCGAAAAAGACCATTGGATGATTTTCTGCCCGAATTGCACTTTAACCTAACATAGTATTTCCAGTAGGCCTAGAAGAACGCGTATGGCTGGAGAATCTCCTGTTGTGTGAAAAGTGTGAAACATCAACTTTGGACAGTGTCTGGAGTTCATGAGAAAACAGCTTTTGTCACTATATCCTATATTTTAACTACTGTGGTAAAACAGGGACATTGTTTTATTTGAAAAAGCTTGAAGTACAGATTTGAGACTGTATTAATGAGTTGGTTCCGAGTGTGTCCTGTCATCGAGGCCACAGCATGACTACAACACAAGGTGCATTTGAAACATGCTTTTCCAGTAGCCACACAATGAAAGGCTTTTCTTCTGAAAAAAGGTCAGGAATTCCTCTTTGCCACATTTCCCCAGATTTCCAGAAGTGCTCAGCGCTTAAAAACCAGTGGCTTCATGGGAGTGGGTGGGAACCAGAGGGCCACCTTTGGCCCCACTGTGGCTGTGTGGAAACAGTGTGCTTCCTTCTGTTAGCCCTTTGATGGCTGCCCCTACCCTTCCTCCTTCCCTGCCCCATAGCTGCCGTTTGTTTGGACACCAACCTCCTAAAGTCAACCACCTACACCCCCCTCTTCCCACACACACACACACACACTCGCCCACACAGCTCAAACCCCACCCTCCTCACAGTCCGCTGAGTCAACGCTTGTGCAGGAAGGATGCAGTTGTTTTTGCGGCTCAGGGTTGCTTGCTCGATATGGCGGGGGGTGGAGGAGGCGGCTTGCATTTACACGACAAAATGGACTGCTTGAAAAATAAAGGCAGGAGGAAGAGGAAAGGGGCTGGACCCACTCGGGGCCAAAGTGTGCCGGCTACTTTGAAAGTACAGTGTGTGTCTAAGATGGTAACAATGGCCTCTCTGTGAACACCTTGCCACAAACATGTACTGTCTTGTACTTATCAGATGCAAATGCCAGGAGGAGGCTGCAATGTCGGGGATAAATGGCAGCCCTTGTCTTTCTTTCAGGTGGTATGAGGCGTTGGTCAGTACGTCATTGTAAGAAGCATCCATGGGAAACTTTTTATATTGCAAAATACAGAAGAGGGTAGAAGATAAAATACCAGTCAGGACTACAAAGGATGTTCCAGTCATATGAAGGTGAAAAATTAAGGTTTCAGATTTTCTTGAGTGTTTCAGGCTGTTTCCCTCCGATTAGGAAAACACAACACACCTAAACAAGGGCTGTTTTCTTAATTGAAATATGAACTTTATTTTACCCATACAAAATAAAAAGAATGTTAAAAGTTTACAATACAGTGTCAACTTCAACTGTCTATTTGGAAACATTTCATACTGAGACCGACACATAAATGGGAGCCCCGTCTCTGTTTTCAATGGATACATTTAAAACAATCTAAAACAGGGGGGGAAAATTGTTAAAGGAGGAAGTTGATTGAAATTGGAGTGGTGGCCAAAATAGAAACAAGAGAGGGAAAAAAAAAAAGGAGACAAGCAACTTTAAAAACAAAGTTATGGTCCAAGAGTCACAGCATACTTCTGATGGACAACTCAGGGGAATTTAATGGTCGTATAAAAGAATATACAAGGTCCACCTGCCAGAGCAACTAGCCTCCGGCAGCTTCAAAAACAACAACAAACTAAATGTTAATCATTAACCTGCTGACATGGTCGACTTCAGCGCTGTCGGCGTGGAGGTTTACAGTTCTTTTGATAAAAACGTGAATTAAAAATAGAAACTAATTGAAGAAGCTGGGAGCAAACCTACAGTAAAAATACACCTGCTTCCTTGTTTATGTTACAGCCTGAAAACCGGACTGACTAGCAAGTTGTGACAAAGCCGGGAAGTAGGGCTCACTTCTGAACAGCAGCTTGTCACAGCCGATCGATAACATAGTCATAGAATACTTCATGAATGAGACGATGACCTCCTTTCCCTTTGACAAGTGCTCATCACCTTCCGAATACTTTACTGTTGCCCTGAACTCGTCTCAGCTGGTTACCTTTGTGTGGGCATCAAAGGCTTTAACTACCTCTTAGAATTGTTTCAGCCAAGCCGGGGTGACTGATGTGTCCACTTCATGATGTCTACTACAGAGGATTGAGGAGGAAAGAAAAGTGCCAAAAAGAAAAAAGCTACAAGGCAACACAAACCACACCTATCCTGTCTGCGGGGGCTCATGGCAAAAACAGTGACGACCGCCATTTTTAATAGTCAAAATAGAACGACTGACTTGTTAAAAAACATCCTCGTTGGATTCTCCTCTAAAATAAAATAAAACACTTTTTAAAAAAAAAAAAAAAGATGAAAATTAAAACACATATTATACAACCGGTTTTCTTTCTCCTGCGACGGTGTCTCCTACAGGCGGCAGCTGAGGGCGCGCTGCGATGAAGAGTCTTTCCCTCTTCCGGTTAGAGCGCCCGCCGCAAGAACAACTCAAGAAACCAAAAAAATAATGCTGAAAGAGTGTGTGTCTGTGTGTGTGTGTGTGCGTGTGTGCGTGAGAGAAAGAGAGAGTGGTGGAAGCGGAGGGAGCTAAGAGTCATAGTCTTCATCGTCGTCGTCCTCGTTTTTGTGCGGCTCGGGGGGTGGGGGAGGGGGCGCAACGCTGATCATCGAGGGGTGGGGGGCAAAGGCCATGCCGCCCTGGGGCTGTGCGGGAGCCATGCTGCCCATTGAACCCATGCTGCCCATGTGCATGTACTGGGGGGGTGCGTCGGAGCTGTGGGGGTACAGGCAGAGGTTTAAAGCAGGCGTTAGGAGTCAATCAGATTAAAAAGATCTATATACTGTCTTTAAGCATCCATAAATGCTCGTGCTTAAGCTCTCCAATAAAAGACAGGCGTGGTTTCATGTGGCCCCCCCATTATGTTTTTATTATTATGTTTTTAACTATACTGTTTAAAGCAATTCTTACATTTCTTGCATGTTTCACAGCACAGCGCTTCCCTCCAAAGTCCCACCCTCGCCCCCCTGCCCTCTGACACTCCCTCCTTCCCCGACACGTGCTGTGAGAGAGAAATAGTTGCGCTCCAGTGCCGTGGGATGTCCGAGGTTTCGGACCTCTAACTAGGCAAAGTGCGCTGGCATGCCTGTCAAACTGGAACCTCCTACTAGCGAATTCGGGGGAGATCGTCTGAGCATTTTAAGATTACAAAAGAAAAGTGTAAAAGGTAAGAATTGTAAGAATATTTACTTTGCTAATCTGGATATACAGTATGTCAATACACACAGTTTGTGTCCATACCTGTGGAACCTGGATGTAGCCTGCAGATTTGTGCTTGACTGAGAGCCGTCCTCCTCGTCCCCGTCTGTCTCACTGTCTTCAGAGTCATCCTGTGCCATCACAAGAAACAGGACATAAACATACTTCTTACCTCAAACGCACACAAATTCTTTTTTTTTTTTAACATATAAATCATGCTCTGGATGATTTTAAATTGATTTGTTATGTAGTTTGTCCAGCAGAGTGTGGTCAGAAACTCACTGATACTGAACTCACAGTATTGATCTTTATGTAGTTATATTTTAATACCGTATTTTGCTCCAGCGTATAAGTCGCACCTGCTAAAAAATTCATAATGACGGAGGAAAACACAGAAGTCGCACTGAACTATAAGTCGCATTTTTGAGGGACTTTTATTTTATAAAATCAGAAACCAGGAACAGACATTTCATCAAAGGAGAAAGTGATTTACATTCATCGCCTTGGCAACTACCTGGGTGTGGAGACGTCACTGCACCGCTGACTCTCTCTCCCGGCAGCACGTTGTTCAAGCACCCGTTCGTGAACTTGCTCCTCTAGCTGTGGCCACCTAGCTTTAAGCCCGTGACCAGCTTTTTTAGTTTCCTCTCCACTTTTCACCAGCCCCTCACAAGTTTCTCCCTCACTCCAAACTTTCTTTCTGCTGCTCGATTAGTTTTCATCTTCAGTGGTACAGGAGTAACAGGAGAAGCAGATACTGGCACACAAGCCTAGAGCGCCCTCCGTCAGTGTGAAAATAACCAAAGTGTGAAATTATATCATTTTTTTTAATATAAAAGTGTCACCCGAGTATTAAAAAAGTGTGACTTATAGTCTGAAACATACTGTACTTTATTTTCTCCTTGTTTGACAAGTATTACATTGCTTTCCTAAACAAATAACTGTATTTAAGAATACGTAACATTTGTGCACATTATATATGCAGTCTTCTGAGTACATTTGCAGAGTCATATTTGAACAATCCACATAGAAAAGGTCTATTTTCTTTCCAGCTCAAAAAGTTCACTATCATTGGTTGCCATATCGCTGACCTGAGAATTTTTCCCTCAAAAATCAGTATTTGTCTCCAAAATCCCATGTTGGTCGGCCTTTATAAATTACTAAAACTCTATGGAGTTCAATTAGATCATTCTTTGTGTAATGATAATTTCTCTTCAAAACGTAAGTTGTGCTTGCAAAATTATTTTTCTGTGCTCTTTTTCTACATGCAGGAAAAAAGAACTCTGAAAAAGTGTAAATAAAACGCCCACCTCTTGTTCTGACTCGGTGCCAGACAACTTCTTGTCCTTGCCTTTGGAGCCAGCGCCCCCATTCTTGCGACCAGAACCTGGTTTTCTACCCCTGGGGGAGGAAACAAAAAACGAACAAAACTTTCAGATAAACAGAGACTGTTCTGATGCAGAGAATAATGTTGTCAATACTGCTGGTGGAAATGACTTTAAGCCATGTATATTCAAGGATGCTGCGAGTCAACGTGCCTCACTCCCATAGCTGAGACTAGACTAGATTTGAGACTACATGTCTAAATATTGAATCATAATCAAACCAGCCACATTTTAGTGGAAAGAAGTCGGCTTACTCATTTCATTTATGATATTCTATGGCAGCCTCTCTGCTTCACTTTAGGTGCAGTGCCAGTACTTGATTTGACAATCAATACGCTACGATCCTCAATAATTAGCGTGCCCTCTCTAAATTTTTCATATTTTATTTTTTTTGAGTCCATCTATAAATCACAAAAAAATTGGAAACGTTGAAAGGATGACAAACACATTGCTTGAGTCAATTTCAATTTGCAGTAGCAGCTGTTCCTGGAAAAGGCAACGGTAAGTGTTTGTATAAGGCCGGGTCGCCCAATCCTGCTCCTGGAGGGCCACTGTCCTGCATGTTTTAGGTTTCTCCCTGCTCTAACACTCCTGAGTCTAAAGATTTTCAAACCTGTGACGCGCTTCAGCTGCTTGATAACGAGCACTTCATTAGACTCAGGTGTGTTAGAGCAGAGAGAAACCTAAAACATGCAGGACAGGGGCCCTCCAGGAGCAGGGTTGGGCAGCCCTGATATAAAGAGTGTTGCCCTGTTGAGGGATTAAATTCTTACATATAGTAGTGTGGGTGCACGCACTTATCAAAAATGACTGAATGATGAATTAACAAAGCGATAAACCAGATTCATTAATCAAACTCAGCTGTAGGATACAGTGGCTGGCCGGGGCCCACATCATATTATCCTGGACTGACAATGTACATGAAACAGGCCAGGAGTTTCCTGGAGTCAACTTTAAAGTGTTGACCGTTCAGTTCCTTGTTGTCATGGTACTATACAAACATGTTGGTGTGTGTGTGTATGCGTGTATATGTGCATGTGTGCGTGTGTGTGTGAGTGTGTGAGAGAGAGAGAGCCATACCTGCGTGGAACTTTTTCTCCTCCCCCCTCAGAGTGGTTCTCTTCTCCCTCGCCCTGCATGTCCGGCACCGTCGCCACCAGGTCCTTCAAGAAGTCAAACTGTTGCTCCAGCTCAATACACTGCTTTCTGTGGACACACACAATCTGAATCAGTATTCAGTTGAGTTGAGTAAAAAGTGAAATGGGGGTTATATATTCATTTGAACAACATGCAGAATCAGAGTCACACAGTAAGATTCCCCTGGCCAGAAATATTTTCAGATACAAGGGCCATGTGTAACAAATCCACTCAAACTACACAGGGCTACTCCTCCCAAAAGATACCATTTTCTTTGAATTGTCTTTATTTTAATCAAATGAAGACATTAAACATTCTCAGCTACATGTATCCAAAAATCAAACTGCAACTTTAACATGATTTTCTGTTATTATCCAGCCTCCTGAATTCACGTCAGTCAGGATGAACTGGGCAGAGGATGACTCCCAGAGCAGTCAAACTCCAAACACAGTGCAATATAGACCAAGCTGTTTATCAAGACACACACAGACACAGAAACTTACAGATGTGATGTTGTCATTGTCTTTGCATTCCTCGACTGGGTGACATGACAGGCCTTTGTAAGCAATGATTCCAAAAAAAGCTCCAGGGCTCTTGCTGATGTCTTAGCTAAGGAAATGATGATGCAGCAGGTCTGTGTTCTTTATTTCAAACTGAAAAAAACGCAACTTTTTATACTGTGGAAGCCTGAACCAGCAAAGGTTTTGACAATTAATTTCCTGTTGATTGACTGCTTAATCAAGAAGTTGTTTTTAGCTTTCAAACCATTAGTTTGAGGTCCCTCGACTAAATGTATGGTAGTAGTTTGGATAAATCCAACACCGTGCTGTGCATTCAAAACACATACAGCTGATATAAACATATGAACATGCACAGAGAAGATATTTGACAGAAAGGATACAAATAATAACGGGTACTGCTGCAGCCACTTTGCCTATTTCTTCATCTGTCTGCATAATCTTCTTAATCCGTGCCTGTAGGGAGAAGATGTTTAGTTGCAATACATGTGAATACATTGTCCAATCAATTTTTTATATGAAAAATAACCATAAAGATAGCTTCGTGTCAGGTAAACGCCAACGCTGGCTAAAGAAGTTACCAAAATACAGTAACGTCAGCACATATTTGTGTATAGTCAGTAGTATGGATAGGACTTTCATGCATGCTTGTTTAAAAGCATCCATTTCCGTCATGTAGATCTTTCTATGTAGAATGTGATGTGGATCCCTCCGAATCTCCTTAAATATGCACCTACAAACAACACTTTCCCTCAGATTGATAGCGTTCAGTGTATTTTAGCTGGGCATGCTAAAAACAACGATACGTGGTTAGCTCGCTACTCGTTAGCTAACTTACGTCGCATGCTTTAAATGTACCATAGAGAACACTAGGGTGTAAAGTAAGTTAGAAAATTAATTCAAACCAACAGCGTCGGTGTATTTGTACATATGCTATTTACATTTAAGTGGTAAAGGGCTTGTGTTTCTAAACTCTCTGCAACAAATCAGGCCGAACCCCAGTCAAGATAGCTGGGCAAGTTAGCTTTCTGTCACACAGTGTGCTAACGTTGTCTAGCCGCAACACCGGTTCAGCTAAGTTCAAACTTACCGGAGGGAATCTGGCGTTGTATTTCTTCTTTTTGCTGGGCATAATTAAATCACCTGGATGGCAAGCCTAAAATAAAATGGAATATACCCTGGAATATTATTCTATATCATCTATAAATCACCTCCACCGCGCACACACTTGATAGCCACGGCTACCCTGCTAATTCGTTAGCATTAGCACGTCGTCACTCGCTCCTGTTGCCCGGCAGCTCAGCTTGACTCCGCGGGGTCCCAGCGCCGTAATGTCGGAGCAACTAATAAATAAAGTAAGACTATTGCACTTCATAGCTAACGTTGCGCAAAATAAACACCAACAATTGAAGGCACACTTGTATATTCGATGATGCACTTACCCAGAGGAACCTGGGATTATGTAATTTAAGAGCTTACATATTTAAATACATACACGTCGTTTTACAGTCGGGTTTATTGCCATTTTTATTTACATTTTAAATAATGCAGCTTTATTTGCGCGCCTAATTAATACATGATTATTTAATACGTTTAAACATGGAAATACAGTTTAGAGTCTGGTTGAGGATGTGTGAAATGTGAAACTTCACAGCAGTTTGGGAGACCTGCTGCGCTCGTACAGTAGATGGCGGTGTGTACCCTCAAGCTGTTCGGTGTCCGCCATTGAAGCCAAGATAAGAAGAAGCAGACTCCGTTCGGTTGGGGTTGGGCTGCGGGATAACAACAACAACAACAGCGCGCAACAAACGCCAACATCTGCAGGTTTGTGAAGCCTCAATGTTTAAAGTTTGCTGTTAATGTGCGAACATTTCTAGTGTCCACATTCACAGTATGCGTGTTATAACGTTAGTGAGCAACGGCGGGCTATTAGTAACCTCATTTATCAAGAAGACGAACATGGACGACTTGTAAAATTGCTAACTCGCTAGCCGGCCAAGTAACAGCTAGCTACAATAAGACTGGAGCCGAGCGATTCCATGTTTTCTTCACGTTTAGTTACGTCAAACAAACACAATAGCAACTTCACCTTATTTCTGTTAAATAATAGGTGGTAGACAGACGTTACCTTTGAAAAGGTGTTGCTAATGTGGTCGGCTAATAAGTTAGCATCATTAGTAAACGTTAAAACCACCCAACTGTCCACTTCTGTCCGGATTTCCAAGGAACTGTGAGGGCAAAGTAACAGAAAGCTCGCACCGTGTGGTTTAAATATACATTTTAATACAGAACATTTCACTCCATCCAACAGGATCAGTTCCAGGACTCACTCAACAACTTCTCACTGACGGCATCATGGAGGAGGAAGGGGCCCCTGGTGACTGCGAGGTGGTGACCCACTTTTCTGCAGATACCTATGCCGCTGAGGCCATGGCTGCAGACATGGACCCCTGGATTGTGTTTGACGCGAGAAGAACTCCCAGATCCGAGTTTGACAGTTGGCTGCAGAGCAACGGACCCTCACAAGTGAACAGATTTGGTGATGAGGAGAGTGGCGTCAGCCCTGTGGGGTGGATCGCCGTGCTGGGCCTGAACCACTGCCCCAGCGTTGGAGATGTTACGGGTCTCCAGGAGAGCTGGGAGAAACTGTTGGCCGGAGGCCGGCCTGTCAGTTTCCAAACAGTGAAGGAACTGGCCCTGAACCATGGAGTGCTTACAGGCAAATGGCTGATGCACTTGGACACTGGTTTCAAGTTGGACCATGCCTGGGAGTGTGTGGCCAGGGCAGCCCTGGATGGCAAGGTCTCTCTTGTTAAAGTCAGTCCCCATAATCCCAAGGGGGACGGCAAGCAGGTCATATGTGCCTATAACCAGAACTTCACTGATGAGAGCGAGGTTATAGAGCTGGACTCCATCATCCGTGCCACAGGGATCAAATGCCCTCTCACCTACAAGCCAGATGTGTACACATACCTGGGAATCTACCGAAACAACCGCTGGAAACTTTGTCCGACAATATACGAGAGCAAATTTGACCTGGAGTGCGTGCCTCGGCGTTCTCACATTACCAACAAAGTCACCAATCTTGAAGTAACATAAGCCTGTCAGAACAAGAGGGTAGTTTTTCAGAACGGGTAAATGAAGAAGCACTAGATGATCCCATGATCCGGGATGTGCATGTGGTTTTGAAAGTGGATGGATTTTGATCTCAAGTTCTTCCTTTTGGCAAAAAAAAAAAAGCACTAAATCTCATTTCAGTCTCATGCTGTTATATTTCCTAAGTGACCTGAACTATTGTCACAATTTTGTATTGATTATATTGTGTTCAGAAATAGGAGTTTTTGTATATGATGATCGGTTTGTAAACACAAACGCTTACCTGATGAACAGGGTGGCTGAAGAAATCCTTGATTTGTACGCACAGAAGGAACATTTTCATCCAACAAAGATTTTGTTTTTTCTTTTCACAATATTGTACGTTTGTCTCATTTGTTTTGACTTTCTTCTTTGATTTGTACTGAAGCACGATAAGAGTTGCCAAATAAAGTCTACGTTTGAAGACCATCATATGTTGTGGTTTTTATTGCCCAGAAAAGTGTTTTGGAATTCTGATAATTATTCATTAGAGCAGAAAGGCATGTAGTATAATCTGTTTACATCATACCAGTATAAAACAGCATCATTCCATCTCAAAGCATCTTTTACTACAGAGCAAGTTGACCTACAGGTCTGAAACACGCGAGTTAAACTGCAGCCATTATTGATAAAATAACTAGAGATACCAATAAGAGACCAGAGGAAACTCTATTGGCAGACACAAAAATAAGATCTGATACAGCTCCACGAGTGTAGGCTTCTCTGCTATAAGCATGTACTTATTAATGTTGCTTGTTTGTGATAATTATTTATATGTAGACCTTCATTTGGTTTGTAACACATTACTACATTTTGTTGAGACTCAACAAAGACCTGTATAAGAAAGCTGTTACTGCTGACCTTCACAAAGCATTCTAAAAAGTTCCAAAGTAATAGATGAGGGTGTTAAATTACAAGACATAAATTGCATAAACTTACCTCCGGTTCTGATTAAATACCTATTAAAAATACCCCCTACTGTAAGGCGGACCACACTTTTCAGAGTGATCGTCTCATTAACAAGGACCAGAGCTACTAAAATAGTTCAGTTGACAGTACAAAAACATGCTTAACATGTTCCACAGAAAACAGATGCCTTCTGATTTGATTGTCTCTACAAAACAAAGTCGATGACTGATGCTAAACAAGGGGGATGAAATCTGAACATGTTCAGTTCTGTCTTTTATCATTTGCTGGTCAAACTGTATCTAAAGGCCTGGAAAACCCCACTAATTGAATTGACCGTTAAGAGTCTTTGCTGGTGTTCCAGTAACATGTCCACAGTGAACCGTTTTGCTACATTCTGTCTCTTACAGCCCTATTATATCCACCTTGCTTCCTTTTTTTGTCTTTTATAACAACAAATGACTTTTAGTCCTGGAGGTTAAAGGGGCTGATACAAGTGGTTTATGTAAAGAAGTCTGTTTAAAAACAAAGACACACTTTTTAAGTTGGGTGTCCTGACACAAACCCGGCTTGGCTTCCACTATTAAAAATGGAAATAAGACGATCCTCGTCGGCAGACATCAACTCGTCAAACTCATCCAGCACGGCGGGCTGGTGGTGGTTGTTGTTAGATGCGATGTCGATCATGCCCTCGTTCTGGAGCAAGTTGACGATGCTGTTGGGGTAATTCATCCAGGTGCTTCCCGGGATGCTGGCGGGCTCAGAAGTGTTCTGGGAGGCTGCACTGTGGGCAGCAGTAGAAGAGCTGGGAAGGGCAGATTGTTGGCACGAAGCTTGAGCCAACATCGAGGTGCCGTTCCCGCTCTCGTTCATGAGGGCGGGGTTCAGGAGGTCCTCAAAGTCATCCATGTTGAGGTTGTCCAGAGCGCCTGGGGCCTGGGCTTCAGAAAAGCTAGGGAACTCTGGGATTTCGTCGTCAGCGAGTTGTGCGTCCAGCTGAGAGCGGAACTGAGAGCCTTGGAGGGTGAAGGAGCTGCTGGTCTGTGAGGAGGACGCGCTTCCCTGAGAAGCTGCCTGCTCCTGGGACATGGCAGAGGAAATGTTGGGGAAGAATTCATGAAGGTCTGACAGGTTGACGGTCGAGTAGTCCTGGTTGGTGGTGGAAGTGGTGGTAGAGGAGCTGGAGGGTGGTGCCTGGCCCATTGTAAATGTGGCCACTGCACTGGTTTTGGGCTGGGGGCCCAGGTTCAGGCTCTCCATGATCCTCCACGTTTGGGTTGTAGTTGCAGCAGAGAGGGAGGAGGAGCCCTCTACTTTAGGCTGGACTGAGAAGAGCTGTCCTGGTTGATAGGAGTAGGAGGGCTGAGGTTTCGCTCCACTGGCACCAGGGGGCACCGCAGCTACCAAAGACACAACACAAACGACAAGCTATTTGAGTTTGCTTACATCGGCTTCCTGTGCACTTCAGAATTCAGTGCACGATCCTCCTGATCGCATGCAAAGCATTCCATGGCACGGCAACCGCTTACATTTCTGAACTTATAAGCCAAACCATGTCAGACCAATTGTTCTTTAATATCGCAGGGGTAAGGCTCAAAACAGAGGGGGACTGTGGTTTTACGATTTTAGCTCCAACACTATGTAATTCCCCCCTTCACTGTCAGGACAGCTGAGTCTTTTAATTCAGTTTAGCTTGTTAGATTACTTTTATTGTGTCAGCTTCTCATTTCTACATTTTATATGCGTGTTCATGCTGCGTGCTATTAGACATTTTTGTTATCGACTGTGAAGCACTCTAGCACTGCTGTTTTGCTATATCTATATATAAATAACATTCACTTATGTTATGCAGCAAATGGCCGACAAATCATCAGTTTAATGTGTTTTTTAAATTTGCTTAGTTTCTACACAGATGCAGTTGCTATTGTATCTTTAAGACAGACTCACCAGCTGGTGCATTCATTGACAGAGGCTTGGCTGGGACGGTTCTCCTTGCCGGGCTTATGTGCCGTCTATCTTGTGGAATGGACACTGAAATTCCAACAGCAACGATTATATGACATTGCAACTAAAAATCATAATTACCTATTATACTGTATAATCTGTATAGCAGTGAGAGTGATAGAATAATAAATCTCTTTAACATACCACTAGACAGCATGGGCCCCAGCTTCAGGCTCTGGAACATGTCTCCTGTACGCTTTCTCTTCTCACTCAGTCTGTATTCATCTACAGGGGGCGTTTTTAATAGGTTAGAAGACGGACTAACAAAGACATCTCTCAGAGTTCAATACTGTCAAGTAAAACTTACATTAGTTACTGATTTGATATCGTATAGAAAAATGAGAAAGAAAATTGCCTCGTACCTGGCTCTGCAGGCAGGTACTGAAAGTCCATCGGCTCACTGACCTCTCGGTCAGAGGGCCGACGGAGCTGCATCTTGACTCTAATGGGCTCGGAGAGGTTAGTGTCACGGTATGGTGGTGTGCGGAACACAATGGCCACCTGCCTGTGGACATCGGCCTGTGAGAATGTGCCCTTTCCCTCCCAGGAGTCCTGGAAAAAACGCACCTCGATGTCTTCTAAGAGGGAACAGAAATGCAAGGAGAAACTAAAATATAAACTCCACATGGTTTACAGGACATATGCTGGCCACAATCAAACGAATGCAATAAATGAGGTAAAAAAAAATACTAATTTAAATAAAAAAACGTTTTTGATGATCACATATTTTTGCGTTATTTAAACAAGTTCACAAGGCGCAGGGAGGCTGAAAGTTTTCAGGGTTGGCCTTGACAACAATTAACAATTAGCAGGCACACAAACACAATGAGAAGCAGTTAACTGGCATTCTACACATATGGCATGTTAAAACAGGAAAAATGAGAAGTGCACATCGCAATACAGGAAGAAAGCTTTTGTTTTGTGATGGAAGCCACCCAGAGATAACGTGCCTGCTTTCACTACAGCAGATGCTGTGACAGGCACCGGAACATCACGGGCAACAAGGGCGCTGTACTAAAATATCACTTCCTGCTGTGACTGGTGTGTTATCTATGAGCGGAGGTTTTTTGAAACGCATACTCAAAGCTCCATTCTTTTTTTTGGCCTCAGGATCAAGCGAAATTACTACCTTATAAAGTTTTGTTGAACATGTAAACAGCTGAGTATTTACACTCCCAGCAGACACATAGCAACATTAGCATTCATCTGGAGTCGTGTTTGTGCCGACAGAAATATTCACTCTGATGTTTACCTGTGTTTTGGCATCTACGAACTCCTGAAAAGAAAGATGCTAAATGCTCCAATATGTTTACCCGCTGGTTGTTATCTTTGCCTGCCATTGAGTGCTGGAAAATTATCATACATTACATGTGCTTTGTTTGTGCTTTGTCGTCTCGCAGGTCTCTGCTGATCGTGGTGGTGCCTGCTGCCGTGGTCCTGCATGACGCTTCCTGCTGCTATTATAATCTATAACCTTGTTTCTACTATTCTGCTGTATTAACCGTCATAACATATAAGTCATATTCACATTACTATAGATATTATTATAGTTACTGTAAGTGTGTCTGTCTCTGTCTTTGTGTCTGTCTTTGTCTCTCTCTGTGGGTTTTCTCTCTTTCTCTCTCCTTTTCTTCCTCTCTCCAGTGCAGACAGATGTCCGTCCTCCACAGAGCTGGGTCTGTTCGTTCCTGTCTGTTAAAGTGAAGGTTTTCGTTTCCACCGTACTCTACGGGGGAATTGTTGGGTCTCTGTAAATCATAAATAAGTCATAGAGTGGGGTCTTTACCTACTCTGTAAAGTGTCATGAGATAACTTTTGTTATGATTTGGCACTGTAAATAAAATTGAATTGAATTACATTAGGCTTTAGGAGGTTTCCCCCCCCCTCTGAAAGCTTCCTGCTATGCCAGTGAGAGCAGAGTCTGCAGGCAGGGAAATCAAAACAACAGCCGTCTTTCCATTTAGTGTTTCCAGTTTCGAACATGAAGCAAACTCTTGAAATGTTGCAAAAGAACAAAACAAATAAGGCACGTTTTATGTCAGAAGTTGGCGCTACTTAAAGTTGCTAACCACAAATATAAAAAGTCCCCATGACCATCTAACCCCATCTACGAGAGGGAAATGAAGAGAGGGCTTCAGGATTTTGGATCAATTGGGCAGGTTTGATCAAATGTTGTGGTTTCCATGAAGCTTTTCTAATGTGATACTTCAAAACGGTGAATAAGAATATGTAAATGGATGGGAACACTTTCCGAAGCTGCCGGGTTGGAGAATTAGGAATGCAGTAAAGAAAGACATTGACTATGACTGTGTTACTGTGATTTATCCAGTGGTAGAGCACAGAAACCCACGGTCAATATAAAAAGGTAATCGCCAAATGAAAACACTTTATTATAGAGTCAGGGTTCTGTTTCTAAGCACACAGTAACTACTTTATATGAGTATTTATCACTAAAACTAACTCATCATCTACAGCCATATTGTACCTTTTTGCACTTTGTCACACAGCAGAAAGATTTCATCCCCTCCTTTGCAGCTTCCGGAGTTACGGTTGACTCGGCAGATCTTCAGCTCAGCTGTGTTTGGGGCCCCTTTAAGACAGAAAAAGCATTCATGAATACATACAGATAGAAATAAATACAACACCAAGGCTACAGATTAACACGTTTTAAATGCAGAGGAATGTGGGCTGTGACTGAATACTTCACACCTTAAGCAAAAGAAGAAGTTAAGAAGTTGTTCAATTTGTCTAATGTATATTATTCGAAAGCAGAATAACTGAAGTTAGTGTGTCAGCCTGGCCTTAATTTAAATAGTAGATATCACATTTTGAAAGTGAATTCATATTATTCATATCAAATTGCAGCAAGTGAGGGAATTAAATATTGCAGGTTCTATAGGTTGGAGTTTGAACTTACTTACACAGATACTGGTGTTTTATTCTAATCAAATTTCTTTTTCTTTTTTTTTTTTATCAGCTTACCCCGACAAAAATCTTGCGGAAAACACTGAGGTCATGTTATTTTTGGGAATAAGCAATTAAAAACAATAGTCAAAAGATATTAGTTCTTGAACCCTAATATGTTGTATGTGTGCTTGTGTATGCATATGTGTTGCCTACTCACTGTTGTCGTAGATGGGCTGCGAAACCACAGGCTCCATAGGAAACAGATCCCCTGTGGGAAGAGTGATGGAGGCCTGGAAGCAAAGTCGGACTGAGTTCAGGTCAAACTCCTCCTCCCAGACCTTCGCCTCGGGAACTGCAGCCGAGACACAGAAGGGAAAGGGTGAGGTTCACAATCAGGCAACACTGCATCCTGTCATAAGAAGGCTTCGAAACCGTTCCCTCAATCACTCACTATTCTCTATGTAGTGTTTATTAAATAGTGCACTATGTAGGGAACGACCAAACCAGATTTCAGACACTACGCTGGAATTTTCTAACAAATCGTTGCGTCACTGGACGCACCGGATATGTGTGTGATGGAAGTGACTGAAATTAACCACGGAGAATTTGAACACCACTACAAATGGCGTACACACTATATAGTGCACTACTTCTGTGATAGGGAAAGATTTTAGAGCTGAAACAATTACTTGAGTAACTCAATCTACTCGATTACAACGCCACTTCACAGAGTGACGCTGGTTCAGTTTAAGGAGGATGGTTGCCGTAGTGATGGGCAAACAGGAAGAGAATGGGTAACGTTAGCTGTCCTTATGAACGCCTCTATGTTTAGTTTTTCATGTTAAACAGAACGTCACCTCCCTGATCAGTCTTTATAGTTTTGTCTGAGTAAATGTGTCAGTGGAGTTTTGTTCATTGTTGTTGTTGTTGTTGTTGTTGTTACAGTGAGAGGAAGAGAGCAACTCACTCTTCCTGTTAATATCTATCTCTAATTCATTTACAAATTCATCTATTTGTCTATGCACCACTTTGAATTGGTAAACTTATTTATGGTAAATTGCGAGTGTATTGCCTTCAACACACACACACATCTCGTCTCTCTCTCTCTCTTCCCCTCACGCACACATGCACACTCAAACACAAACCACACCAAATAGGCCTACCGTAGACATAATTTTTTTTGCAAAATAACGCAAATTATAATACATTTTTATGCAGAACTATATAGATATGTAGATTACTCGATTACAAAAAGAATTGATCGCTGCAGTCCTATTGATTTCGAACACAGCTAGTGTTTTAATCAGTCAAGGGTGAAGGTAACAAACCGCACTTCTTGTTGTTAGATTTTGGTTTTACCCAAAAGAGTGAAACAGCGGCCTGGAGCCACAGAGATAAAAAAAAAAAAAACAATGAATGACTTATGGGGCTGCGGAAGGGAGAAAAAGAAAAAAGACTTGGATATTTTCTGAGATTATAGTGCTAAATTACCAAGAAACAACTAACAAATGTGAGAAAATTACTGAAATGATCAAGAGAGCAAATTCTGAGGGATTAGCTAACACTGCTCATGCTAACTACCCAGTTAACTAGTTCTTAACAAAGTAACATTTAAAAGCTAAACTGGCTACGGGTTTAAATACAAATGTACAAATTGTGTAAATAGGAGGACAGAAAGACAATGAGAGTAAAACGTATCCATGACGGTAGCTAGCTTGACATTAGCCAAAAAAAGCATCAAGCTAGCTACAGTATTCATGTTGTCTTGTATCAGAACAGCCATTTAAACCAGTTTGTTAGCTTTGCAAGTGAAATCAAGCCAATTTAAAAGTCCCACTCCAAACACATTTTAAAGTATGTAAAAACTATTCTGCTACAGTTCAGATTTTGTTTAACATAGTTTTCTCACACAGAAAATAAAAAATAAAAAAAAACGCAGGGAAGGGGTTGGAAGCACATTTACTTTTTAGCCCTTATTGAGATTTTCTGCATTTTCAAACCCTCTCATTTAAAGTCAACGGGTAACTTCAGATTTGAGTATATTTTGAATTGAATTCTGTCAGTTTTATAAATACAGTTACGACAGAAATTTTAGTTTTGTTACAGTAAAATAACAGTCTTTATATCACAGTGGAGCATTTAGGCACTTTAACATTTCACACAACGATAGATTTGACAGAGAAGGGCCAACAACACAAAGTCCTTACTGTTGAAGGGGTTATTATTAGTCTGCAGCCTACAGGTGATGGCCTCGTTCACATCCTTCTTCTTCACACACTGTATGCCCAGGTTCTGAAAACTAAAAGCAAATACAGTCGGAGTCTGAAACCAAAAGACAGGAACCACTGAAGCGTACATGTACTTCCTATTCTCTCAATTAACAACTGCTTTAATCTCCTCTGTGCCTCCTCGTTTAAAAATAAAGCATTACCACTATGGCTCACTGACCACATCTGCGCGTTGTGACAACTATGCTTGACTTCAAGTGCACTACCAATAGATGAAGACATTTAGGACATAATATATAAACTTGTAAACAATTTCTAAACTGAGATTCTATTTTATTCTATTTTATGTAATAAAACATAACTAGGGTAAACAGAAAATGAAATAGTTTTTAGAAGTTTGAGAAAATAATTTTCCTTCGCTCATATTACTCGACTGTGTCTACTATAATGTGTGCTCGAGCTAAAGTCGCACTAACTGAGGACTTTGTGTCTGACTGAACGTCTCTTGACAAGAAAAAAAATCTGAAGCTTGTGACGAACACTGAGGGTGATCGCCCTAAAGTTTAAAGAAATACTTTACTACTACTTTACTCGTTTTAACCCAGGTCTGTGTCATAGCAGAGTGGGCATTGTGTACACATGAACGTTGTCTCTGTTGCAGAAGACTGGAGCATCAGAGATCTGCTGAAATCCGCCTGATGATGCGTTTCCACGGATCCAACTGATCTCCGATGCTCCACTGCATGAGGACTTCTGCAACAGAGACTGGTCAAACGCTGTTCATGGAAACATGAAAACCGCACGGTACTCTCATCTTTTCTTTCCATTCCTCTTACATCAGGGGTGTCCAATCCTGCTCCTGGAGGGCCACTGTCCTGCATGTTTTAGGTTTCTCCCTGCTAAAACACACTTGAGTCTAACGATTTTCAAACCTGTGACGAGCATCAGCTGCTTTATAACGAGCACATCATTAGATTTAGGTGTGTTGGAGCAGAGAGAAACCTAAAACATGCAGGACAGGAGCCGGGTTGGGCAGCCCTGTCTTACATACATGCATAATCTATAAGCTTGTCCTGTATATTAATTGTAAAAAAAGGAATGAATGAAAATTAAATCCTATTGAAATTGTCTTATTATTGATAAAGGTTCTCCTGAAAACGCTGGTTATCAGTGACAGCGGTGGCCATTAAGTGAACTGCAGTCAGCTTCCTGTTGCTTATACTCCGTAGGCTCGACCGAGTTCCGGCCAAACCAGTGAGACTAAACACGATTGACCAACATCATGTTTATAAAATGCTTTAAAATGAATTACACTCTTGTTTAGAATATTGCTAGCTTTCTGTCAGCCAACGCTACGAAGACGCTTGATGCTGAGCAGCCAAGCCACAGCCAGCTGGCCAACCTTAGCTTAGGTTATGGAATGTAATTCAATTTTCTTTATAGTGTCAAATCATAATAAAAGTTATCTCAGGACACTGTCCGTATAAAGTAGGTCTAAGTAGGAGACCAATTGCCCCATGACCCGATGAGAAGTCACAGCACCACCAAGCGGCTCATAGACACAGGGCATGGTCTGTGTCACATGTACGCCACACATTAACCCTCCAGTCTACCTGTGTATCCGTCTCTCCTGCAGGTCTGCCTCGTAGTAGCCATGTTTACAGTCTTTCCCAACCAGCTCATGGGGGTGAGGCTTGTGCGGCGCATTCTTCGTCACCAGCGAGATACGAACACGCAGGGGGCCACTGTAATTGTGCACCTGTAGGAGGAATGGGTCATACTTTAATGATTCCAAGTATTTGATCGGAGTGGAGGATGCTCGCTTACAGTCAAACTAATACTTCATTTTTCCTAATGCTCTGTTGTTGTTTTTTATGTTTTATCATGGCTGGAAGGAATCTCAGAAACTGTTCAGCCAGTACATTTAGACATTAGCTGTTCGTGGCCTCTATAAGAAACTGTAATATTTTTAGAAATAAAATACAAGACAAATACTGAGGCGCTAGAGTTGATTCTTTAAAAAAAAAACATCCAAAGAAAAGTGTCTTGCCAAGAGTCAATGCTTAGCTTAGCATAAAGACTGGAAACAGAGGTTTAACAGCTCGCCTCGCTCTGTCCAGCGGGGAAGAAAGTCCACCTACGTCAAGACCACCTCTAAATATCACTAGATTCAAAATAAGCACAATACGTACAAAGCAAAGTGAATAATAAAATTTGCAATTGTATGGGGAGCCATTAACTCCCTGTAGATTTTTTTATGTTGTTTCATTACTTTCTGCATGTGCATTCATTATTTATTTATTTATTTATTCATTATTGATTTCTTCCTTGAATGTCAAAGTGCAAAATGTTATCAAAGATGTTCTGGTTGCAGCCAGAGCTGATTCAGCCCTGATCTGTCCCCTAGTCAGTGCATACATTTTCAACAGTAAGTATGGTACATTATTATTGTATTATAGTAGCAGTATGATACAAAAAGTAACGCCCAGGCCACACATCCTGCAGAGCAGTGCGTGACTGAAACTGCTGCAGCTCACACACCTGTGGTGTTCACACACACAGCTGTTGCTGCTGCGCTGCTTTCTACGTCGAGTTAGCTTTTGATGATAACCATAAATATGTTTTTTTATTTCTTTATAAATGTCATTTATATTTGTTGTAGAGATAAAAGCTTCAGATTTTGTCCACCAAAACGAAATAGAAACAGAAAGTGTTGAGTTAAATGTAATTAAATGTATATACGCGTATTGAAACTGTGGTGAAAGTGCTGTTATGATGTCAATGAGACTGTCAAAAGACAATTTCACTGTCTGTTTTTGCTGCAAAAGGCCTGCAACGGTACAAATAGGCAGGACCTTGACTCTCTGGATGTTCTCCAGGCGACATGCAGCCACGCAGCGTTTGCTCCAACCCATCAAGATGGGCGCACAGCAACAATCTTCCACCATAGTGGATCAGGATGTAATCTAAGCTACATTCGATGGATGGCAGATAGTAAAACATGCTCAATGAGTTGGACCGGTCTCACCTTTATGGCTGGGTGGGTCTTAGTGGTGTCGTTGCTCTTCTCTCCGGGGATGCTGCCAGCTGAACGGCCCTCACACTTATACCTAAACCTCATCCCCCTCTGCTTCGGTTGCTCGATGATCTCTATAAAAGGGTTTGCTGCTTGGACTGATGAGATGGAATTGAGAGAAGAAGAAGAGGAAGAATTTGACTTAGATGCAGGGTCACATCACTTTATACAAAAAACACAATATACAGACTGTGAAACGCTCCTTCGCTTGAAGCAGTGGCTACGTTCACACTGCAGGTCTTTACGCACTATTCCAATTTATTACTCAAATCCAATTTCTTGTTTGTATGTTCACATTACGTCTTTAATTGTGGCCTGTCTAAGGATTGTTGTCTGAACAGCTCACGCTCTGGAAGTGACCCACGTGAGCAGTTGATCATTGATGACATCACGCCACAACGGTGTTTACGGAAGCGAACACGGCAACGGCAACCGGATTTGTAGGACTTTATGGCCTAATGCGGCAATCAGCAAATCTGACCGATAAGACCCTTCAAGCCTAGCTTGCACCGAAGTAGCACCCCAAATACTAATGAGGTCTAAAACTTCACTATCCCTTCACTGGCCGCCTGCTTCACTGCTGTTCGTTCTGATGTTTTCAATCAACTTTATTTGTCATTCATCTACAAAATAGAGCAGCTCGGGTCAGAATGACGTCAAACTCACATTAAATGGGACATTCAGATTGCGGTCGCATTCCAAAAAATACATATCCGAATCAGTAGCACATTTCAAAGTGGCCTAATTCTGATTGGAAAATGCCAGATTCAGTGAGAGTTGTGCTGTTCACACTGTCAAAAGCAAATCAGATATGGGTCACATATGAGAGGAAAAATCAGATTCGGGTCACTTGGAACTGCAGTGCACAGAAAAAGCTCTGTCATTGATCACGTTGCACAGAGTGTTGAAATGTTTACTCATGAAAGATCTGCAGAGATCGTCAGCACTGGTTCATATAAAACAGATTGTTTACGGGGAAATAGTTCCTTACCTGGGTTGAGTGGGTTCAGGCCCCATCCATACACACCTGTGGTGGACAGAAAACAAGAAAAGACATGTCAACCACTTGTTAGTCAAAGCCAAAGAGCGATTAGTGGTTACCGTCCACAGTAAATGACACACAGCATACAGCGGCAGCACCAATGACAAAAACCAAAAGCTGCTTTCAGCACATATTTGTGGTTTAGTAAGAGTTTGTCATTTGCGCTGTGGTCCTGGGTGGAAATCTACTAGACAGCGCAGCGTCCAAAGAGGTCAAAGGGTGCAGAGATACAAGGGCTTCCCAGCTAAATATAATTACTCACCATAAACTGCCTGCCAAGCGTGGAGAGAAGAAGAAGTGCAGAGAAAAAAAGCAAACAATGACAGGCAGGGTTTAATACTGGTGTCAAATAACCCGCCTTGTTGTGAGGAGTTTCCATTGTAAGTGAAGAGCCAGCGGTGCTCTAGTTTCAGGCGCTCGGTTGATGAATTGTTAAAGCTGATAGAGAGTAACAAGGTGTGACACCAAATCAGGTGGTCAAAGCTCCACCCATCAGCTCGTGGGACTTGTTTCATGTGAAAGCGTGGCTGGGATACTTTCTAAGTTGTGACATGCCTGATTCCCAGCCTCAGATCAGTCTCATAGCATGTGGACCAAATGACAATTATCTTTGACTTTTCATTTAAAGATTAGTGTGAATGAATATGGATCTTGGAAATAGGCAAAGCACGAAGATGAATATGTGTGTAATATTTAACTTTAGAGTATTTTAAACACTCCTGCCTATAATTGAGCCCAATTTAATAGAATAGAACAGAAATACTTTATTGATCCCAATTGCAGTATGATTATGTTGTGAAAGTGAAAGTCAGGGTGTACCTGGTGTGAGTCACTTTCACTCAAAGTGGCGTTACAAAGGACACACACACACACACACACACACACACACACACACACACACACACACACACACACACACACACACACACACACACACACACACACACACACACACACACACACACACACACACACACACACACACACACACACACACACACACAATCAAAAGCCATCATACTAATTGTAAAATACACAATATAGCATGTTTTCTGGTAAATGAATAAATAGTCCTTATTAAACCACTTAAAACGTGTATTCGTATATTCTGTATGAAATTGAGTTTCCAGAAGCTTACAAAAAGATGAGGGAGGTGTAAAAATAAAAACAGTATAAGAACCAATAAACTCTTAGCTCAATAGATACAGAAAGTAAAACAATAAACAGTAACCAATAAACTCTAAGCTAAATAAATACCGAAAGTGTAAAAAAACATAATCAGTAACCAATATTATCTTAGATAAATAAATACAGAAAGTACAAAAAACAATCAGTAACCAATAAACTCTTAGCTAAATAAATATAGAAAGTAAAACAATAACCTCTTAGTTAAAGCAATATAAAATAGAGATGTGAATACGGGTCAAATAAAATTCAGAGAAAATGAAATCAGATAAGTTACATGTAGAGAAATCATATAAGATCAAATATGTATGCCTGCATATGACAGAAATGAGCAGCAAGATTAAATTATTGCACAGAATAGATAAGTGTCCAGGTATGCAAGAGTAGATTTAATCGCGATACGATTCGATTGATAAATGATGAACGATCGTATGGAGCCCCACATAGCAACGTGCTGTTTCTGACCAGTACCAAGCTCCTCCAAGCAGTGGCATGCATGTGTCCCAATTAAAAACCCAACTGGTGTCTCACCTACACTTGTAAGTGCGGTGCGCTATAGCGATGATTTCCGTGGTGGGCGGGGCGAACAATGGGGACCAATCAAAAAAGGACAGATTTGGAATTGCCAAAAATGCAACCTGGTTTGTTAAATGTCGGCCGAAGTGAAGAGACCGTATAAACACTGACAAACAACACGAGTCTCCATCACACGTTTACAGAAATACACGTCTCCCGTATAAATTGGTGGCTATTTAAATGAGGTTCGGCATTTTTTTTTTTCAGCCCTAACGAGGAAATCCGTGAGGTGGACTAACCCAGCGGGCCTCTTGGCAGGTCGAGACTGGTTCCCGCGAGCCAGGTGAGTGAGCGACACGCGCAGCAATACATACAGTCAACGGGACGGCAACTTTCGGTACGGTAAGTAACACAGGCCCAAAGTTATGTCAAACTTCCTACTGTACGTCCGCTCTCTACCCGGGAGCAGCAGACTCCCCCCGTTAGCGCAAACACGGTGATAGCGGGGCTTTCCCCCTGTGCGCACAACAACTCCCCGCACACTTTCACCGCCGCTGTCTAATGTGAGTAAACAGGCCCGGGACATAAATACACTTTCACTGACCGTCCATGGCTGCGTCCGAGTGCGACTCTCGCTTCTCCCTCCGTCGACACCGCCGTTTGTCTGTCGTTTGTTGTTTTTGTTCAGCTAGAAGCTAACGCAAACACGGCCGTGCGGACTGTAACTTCTTGACATTGCTGCTCCGTCGCCTCCCTCGCTCCACCCACGTCTGAGCACGACAGGGCACACATGGTAAAGCCGGAGAGTGCGAGGACGACGCGAGGTTTCCGGGAGGAACTGCTTTGATCTAAAACAAGTAATAATAATAATGGAAATATTGCTAATTTATCTGGCATAGCACACAATGTACGGATAAGATAAGAGTATAGACCGACATACACTGCATACGTAGGCAACTAATGAGACTTTTGAGTTATCTCAGTGTAGTATGAAAATAGTTTATACCATCACAATATAAAGAATGTCATTTCAATTCAAATAGTGTACAAAAAGCTTAACGGAACAAAGGCTAAAATCTTGCCTGTAAATAAAACTGTTATTATAATACTATTCAACTACATTAAAAATCAATTCAATTTTATTTTCAGTGCCAAATCATTAAAAAAAATATCTCAGGACACTTTACAGAGTAGGTAAAGACCACATTCTATGACTTATTTATGATTTACAGAGACCCAACAATTCCCCCGTAGAGTATGGTGGCAACGAAAACCTTCACTTTAACAGACAGGAACGAACAGACAGACCCAGCTCTGTGGAGGACGGACATCTGTCTGCACCGGTTGGGGAGGAAGAAAATGAGAGAGAAAGAGAGAAAAGACAGACAGAGAGAGACAAAGACAGACACTTACAGAGATGCAAGCAACCACAAAAGTAACATTAACTATAACAATATCTATAGTAATGTGAATATGACTTATATGTTATGGCAGTTAATATAGTAGAATAGTAGGAACAAGCACAGCTAAGGTGATATGACAATGATAATAATTATGATGGTAAATATAATCAATGATGAGTTGTGGTAATAACAGCTGTGATACAATGAGACACCACTGATGGTGTTTTTCTGGCTACAAATGTTATAATTTATAAGACTAATGATAGTTTATATGAGTAATAGTAATAAAAGCAGCAGGAAGCGTCATGCGGGACCACGGCAGCAGGCACCACCACCATAGTCGTCACCATACGACAAAGACGACAAAGCACAAACAACTCCGGGGAAGAAGTTGAGTTAGTAACATGCATTGATGAGACATGAATGATACAAACAGAGAGAGAGAAGCTCAGAGGATCTGGAACAGGATTATACCTCGGCAGACTAGGCCTATAGCAGCATCATTAAGCAGGACAAAATCAGTTTAGGCCCCGTACATGCAGGCTCTAAGAGAAGTTGAATGCCAATTTCCATTTTTTTTAAATTGTTTCATTCTATATTAAGAAGAGATCATCATGACGGCAATGGCAGTGTTTAGGAAATGGCAAAACATATTTAGGTAGGTACCAAAACAATGGACACTGATCTTAAAAAAAGTCCTGTTAGCTTACCTTGAAAACACTTAATAGTAGTTCATATTTTTTTTGTTCACTCACTCAGTCACTCACTCATCTTCAACCGCTTAGCCGGGGTTGGGTCTCAGGGGCAGCAGCTCCAGCAGGGGACCCCAAACTTCCCTTTCCCGAGGCGTTCCCAGGCCAGTGTGGAGATATGATCTCTCCACCTGGTCCTGGGTCTTCCCCGAGGCCTCCTCCCAGCTTTTTTGTGTTCAGTTAGAGCAATTTAAGGGCACGGGCAGGAAACATGCAATCACCTTCTGTCCTTCTGTCTTTTTCTAAAGCTTTTTTTCCCTAATCGTCTCTCCAGTGTTATCGTCTTTTTTCTTTTGTTTGAGGGAGCCTAATATCTCTATTTTTTCAGATTATTTTTTTGGACATTGTTCTGTGATTGTAGCTTGAAAACTTCCAAAAAAATAGTAATTCATTAAGTCAGAGGTTTAAGCATATTATTCAGTAAAATATTAAAAGAATATGCCAACTTATAGCAGTTATAATAAAATATTGGATTTAATCTTTGATTAAAGTAATTGTGAAATAATAATAATAATAATAATAATAATAATAATAATAATAATAATAATAATAATAGATAAGTTTGCGCCTTAGCTATTATTTTGAAGAAACCCGTCGTCTGTTTCCGGTGTTGCCCTCCGCCTAACTTGACGCAGCTGCTGCACCCTTAGCCTTTCCTCTGCGGAGCAACTCGCCACCACCCACTCAAAACAGTGCGGAAATACCCAGATGACGCACTCGAGAGGAAGAGAAAATAGGTTGTGAGTGGGAGAGGCAATAACATAACTTCTGGGTTTAGTCATAACCGGGAGAGTCTGGAGCCACTCTGCTGCTGTCCTACGCTCAAATAGGCTTCCCAGGCCTTAACGCCGGCTAAGTAGTTCAAGTAAACACGTAGGGCTCCTATCTTTTTTTTATTCATTTTCATTTGCACCTTCCTAAGCACTTTACTTTATTTTTTCAACTGAATAAAGTCATAAAATAGTCCTAAAAGCGGTTCATCAAAATACTTCACACTCATAAAATTCACTGTGTGATCAGAAGAGGGCGCTATACGTAAATAAATGACTATTTAGCTTTGCTTAGTTTGTTAGAGTTCCTTCATATTTCTTCATTCAAACTTGTTTTTGTGGCTATAAACGTGGATCATGAATACTAAAAATATCTGATTCGGATTTTCATTTTTTTGTACAAATGGCAAGAAATGAAAGAGTTTTAGATATGCACTTGTTGCAAAAGTTGAGAAATATTTATTACATACATATCCTTATATACACATTTTTACTCTTATTTTTTATTATTATTATTTTTTATTATTGAAACATCACAGTTACCTGTTGCAGATACTCTGGCTATGCTGTTGCCTTCAGGTACTGTCGAAAACTACAGTTGTAAACAACAACAACAACAATTAAAACGAATACAATTATGTTAAGAAGGTGGGAAATGCCCATTAAATTTTTGTAGTTCGAGCGTTGTCCCCTGTGTGCATGGGGGTCCTTTGGGTGCTCTCACTGTAGCATGCTCCCACAGTCTAAAATATGCAGGTGCTGTAATTCATCCATGTATTTTCTATACCCACAGATCCCATTCAGGATGGTGGGGTTACTGGTTCTCCTTTCCGTATCCGAGGGGCATTTGAATGCAGCACGCTGTCCTAAACGGGAGGCCTGTGTGGGAGGAGGTTGGAGGAGGTTGGCGGTGTTTCTGTGCGGTGAGGCGGTGCCTGCTCTGCCTGCTCCAGACTGCGGCGGGCAGAGCTCTTTGCTACAGAAATGGCGGAGGGGGAGTTGGACGTCGACTCGCTGATTTCCAGGCTTTTAGAGGGTGAGTTGGAAACCAAAGTACTTTCATATTACACCGTCGTAAGCGGCTGTAGTCTTAAACGGTTATGTCGGTTTGGTTTTTAACACCAGTCGACAGGAAAGAGCCCCGCTTTATAGTTCAAGTATCCCGGAGAGTAAACAGGACTTGTCCCGTATGGTAGGTGTTAAATCACACCTAACGACACATGAGACTTTTTATAAAGTGATTCGTTGGTGTTAAAGTGTGAGTTCGTAACAAAGTTAGAACGTAGTTCGAGGAGGACTGTTTGTAACGTTACCCCGAGTACGGGAGAGGACCAACCCCTAAACTAGCATAACTCCAGAAAATGATTGTAACCTTGATTAATGTCACAATGCTCGTATTGCAAAATTGTTGGTGTCATCACTTTGGCATGTAGTATGTAAAGCACTGACTGAAAAAAGAAGCCTTTCTTCATATAAAGCTCACACATACTGCTCTGGTGCTGCTTTAAGACAGCTTGTGGAGTATAGCAGTCCCATAAGTTGACTTTTCTTTGCAAACCAAGTGCAGCTGGTGAATCAAGTGTGCCGAACATCTCAGCACAATAGTCTGGTCTCTGAAGTCCCTTTAAGTCTTGGCTCCAGCGTGTGTATATATCATTTACCCACAACCATAATTAGAAATGTCTTGTTTTCAAATGGGATTTGGCACATGGGTTTCTCAGCTGAAAAGAGAAGACGCGTCACAGGGTTATGTGGTGTTTATGGGGGGATATTACAGATTATAATGTTTACGCAAGCCATAGACCTCTGTTATATTTCACCTCATAGACCCGTTTGTACCATGGTCATTTTAAAACCAACTAAGTTTGTTACTCCATGTATTTAGTATTTTCCATAGCCAGTGTTTTTGAATGAGTCTTCTATAAACCGTACTCAATCTTTGACAGTTCTGCTAATGTGCTTGTCTGGATATCATCTGGGTTGTTTGATAAAGCACTAAAGTGACCTCAGCACTGTCGAAGAAAGGGCTGTTGCTTCTGCAGAATGCTTGTGTTTTGGTATCAGTGGGTTCTTAGAAGTGCTAAATAAGGGACCTGACAGTAGAGTAGGGGAGCTGATCCATCTCTCCCTCGCCTTCCGTTGTATAGAGAACACAGAGACAGTATCCCTCTGTGTCACTTGTGGACAGCTGAGGCAGCGGTAAACAAACATCCACGATTCCATTGTCACACACTGATTAAGTGCTAGACGACACATTTGAAACATACACAGTTTTGCAGTATATGCTAATGAATGTGCATAATAGGGATCAACATGTCAGGATAACTTGATCGTCTGGATTGATTGGGACTGGTTATGTAATAACGCTTGTTGTCTGTGTGTCAGCTGTACAGTAACTGGCTGCAATGTGAGCCTGTTGTCAGCTGAGCGAGGCTATACTGCAGCTGGTTCGCTACATATTTAGTTGCTCTTTTTATTTAAATGCCGCAACTAGGAAACCTCAGTGGAGGAAATTGGAGAGATCTGGGCCTAAAGGCTTCCAGATGTGAGCTGTGAATATATCCGACCATCCATCTTCTTTCAGCCACTCTCTCTTTCCATCTACAGCTAGTTTGTATCTAGCTGGCTCATGTTCGGTGTGAAAATACCAACTGAATTAAATCATTTTCTGAAATACCTCAGTTTGAAAATGTTATGCAAACTTTTGCAAAAGTTCTCAAATGAGAAATGTTCTCCAAACACAAAACCGTACAAGAACTTTGCCAAAATAAAATGGCAAAACTAGTTGACAGAACAATCTCCATTTAATTATCCAATCTGGAGCTTTTGACCACAAATATTTTCATCTTCATCAGCATTAAGCATTAAACTTTGCTCAGCTGCCTCTAAACTGTGTTCAAATTTTCCATTATTTTTAACCCTTATTTATGTTTGATCAGATAGTTCCTGATTTTTCAAAGTTGGTTAATGGACCATTTTAATTATAAATACATCTACAGTTAATCCAGACATTTATGTTCCAGATGCATCAATTAGTTGCTTCGTCTATAAAATCTTCTAAAATGGTGCTGCCTGTCACTCAACGTCAATCACTGCAAGCTTTTTAAAATTGAATGCAACTTGGGATTGAACTGAGCTGTTTCCATTTACTTGATGTGTATGTCATATATTTAAAAAATATATCAAATGAAGAACTCTACTGGTATCACTTTAAAACTTAGTTACGGCACAAATTCATCCCATGGTCTATTTTGGCACTTGCACACATCAAATAAGCCATCGAGAGATCGTGTAACAACTATTGACGGAGAAATCCTATAGAGTCACTAACAGCCAGATGTGGCTAACACCGATTAGCTCGGGGCAGTGCAGTGAAGGCATTCAAAGGTCTTTTTTTAACCACTAATACTGCTGAAAATAACAGCAAACCTCTGCAGCAGCCTGAGTAGAGTCCATACACAGAAAACAAATCACCAATGGGCTCCTTCCTTTGGGATTGACTTTGGTAATCCACTTGAATGGACTTTACTATGAGAGGAGCTGGTACAGGGGCCAGTAGGTAAGTCTTTAAAACACTAATAAACTCTGGGTTCACTAACTACATTGTTGGTGCTTCGTTTTATGTGTAAGGACTCTTCTCATGCTACTGAAGAGGTTTGGTGATATTCTGAGCAGTATAAGTGGTTAAAAAAGACGTTTGAATGCCTGCACCGTACTGCCCCGAGCTAATCAGTGTTAGCCACGTCTGACTGTTAGCGACTCTACCAGATTTCTTGGTAAATATTTCACACATGAAAAAAACTGTCTCGATGGCTTATTTGATGTATGTAATTGCTGAAAAAGACCATGGGATGATTTTGTGCTGGAATTACACTTTAAGGGTATTGATATATAGGATACCATGCCCTAAAACACTAGGAGACATATGAGGACCATATACAGGCAGAAATACACATACACTAACTCTTCCGTGTGCATCTTCCTGTATTTTATTCTAAGACTTGACCTTTCAACAAGACAGATAACTCTCACAGGCTTTTCCTGCTGATGAAACTGTGATATCCATCATCTTAGTTCACTATACAAGATCACATCTACAGCCTCCTTTCTTTTCAGCCTTTAATAAATGGCCTGTCAGTGTTTTTCACTTGGCCTGTCACTTTACCACAGTACAGTCATTTTTTCTTCTTTGTGGGAACAAAGGAACTTTTTTTTAAGTAAGACGGGAGTTCCTTAAGCACTTTAATAGGAAGTTGATCTCTCACTTCTTCAATGAGCTCTGGTGCCAGTCTAGAAGCCACTCATGCACATAGACGTATATATGGAGAGCTCCCTGATCTCTTATTAAATGTCAACAGGCACAGCTGTCCCTGGTAGAAATGAACCTACCCTTTTGGTGACACTCACAGAGGGGAGAGTAAAAAGGGCAATACGGTAGTAAGAATCTAAAGACATGCTAGCAGCTGTGCTTTGAGCTCAGTGCTGTTGTTGTCAAGTTAATACACAATGGCAATGCTAACTTGTTGTGTGTAGCTGGCGAATAGTTATCACCTTCAGTACAACATTAGCTAATTAGCACAAAACTCTAAGCTAACTGATGGGAATGTCATAAGTGTAAATCCTTTCCTGTTGTTTTGCAGATACATTGTGAGAGCAGTGACTACATTCCCATGCACATTCAGTGTTTCTCCTAGGTTTACAGCTTTCGGGGTTGGGGCATTGCTTTCAAAAACACCGATTTTTTCGATTTTTTCACACGATGCAGAGAGCAGAGGAGAATTGTAAACGTGCGGCCATATAGATACAGAAAGGACAAGTCATCATGTAAATAAGAGGCTATTTCATTGTTTAAGGACAAGATATAGACCTGTTCTATAGGAAAGTATCCTTTATAGATATCCTTTATCCTCCTTAAATGACTTCTGCTGTGATCTGGTGCTGTTGGGCCCTGAAACTGGTCAGTGAGATGTGATTGTGGCCCCTACAGGGCTCCAGTCAGAGGGCCCCGGTCAGTGAGTCACTAGTTGATTTCAGTCTTTTACTCCCAGAGTAACAGTAAATACAAGCAGGACAGAGGATAAGCTTGTCAGTGCACGTACAGTTTCTGAAATAAAACACAAATAAACAAATGCATGAGTATATGATTTATTTCTTATATCCAGCATTATAGAAGCATTTAAGGACTGTAACTTAAATCTGCAACTTTTCCACATCAGTATTAAACACAAAAGGTAATGATGTCCCCTCCTATAACGTCATAAAATCATATTGAACCACGTTACCTGAACATTTACAGGAATACAAGGCAGCTATAGGAGCTAGCCAGTTAGCTTATCACTTAGTTCAACTAGTTTGGGATCAGACTAATTACTGAAATGTGTGTCTTACTGCAACACAATGAACAGACTTAACCTAGTGCATACACTTAAGTTAAAAACCAGAACATCATAAAATAATCACGTTATTGTGCTTCATGAATGTAGGGGAAACACTGACATTAATATTCCACCATTATAGAGCGCTGCAGGGATGACGTATTTTTGTAGCCAGACCCTGAAATTAGCATTGCCCTGGTTCCCTAAAAAAAGTCTATTTTTCCATTGGATTATTGCAGAAAATAAGTTCTGTGACGAACAAATGCATTTGAAGTTTGGTTCAGCAAGATAATCTTCTTTGAAGCATAAATACGATCGGTTAGAAGTAAAAAGCTAACGTTAACGTAGCTACAAACCAACTCCACCACCCTCTAGCCTCTGACTGATTTCTCTTGTGCAGTGTGCCACTTGTTAGGAAACACCTTTTTACATGCTGCACATGCTGCAAAATTCATGAGTGGGGTATTTGCTGACATATATTTCATTGTAGAACAATTTGTTGCTAGCCACCGCAGACCTTATTTAAGGCCTCTAACCGAACATCATCAGACTTTAGGACGAGGGAACCGGTAATGCAAAAATGCTGCAAACTCATTCCTGTGTTTGAGGACTCACTCTTGCACCACTCTACTCTACATTTGACAATATTCTGAATTTATACAAACAGCATATTCCGAGTATAGCATTTTTTGATCAAGGCGTGGGATAGTTGGTATGTAGATTTGAGGAGCATTCATGTATGCAGCACATTCAGAAATTGTGTCTCAGTTGGGGTTTTTACCACAGTTTAACTGTCAGCGCTGTGCGCTGTACTCAAACAAACTAAACAACTCTTTGCAAGGCTGGGGAAGAGATGAATGGCCAAACCAGAAGAAGAAGAAAAACACCTTCTTTTAAACATTATTAAAGACTTGGATATCAGCAGATTTTTGGATATGTGCAAATATGGCAACAGTGAAGAAGACTTCTTTACAAGAAGATGGTTGAAGGAATGAAAGAGGACGGCTGTGCTTGCACGGTCTAACGCAGTCTCCACTGGTAGAAATCTTTTTCCTATATTGTAAACTGCAATCAAACGGTATTTTTAGCCATTAGCCATGTAAATAGCATTGTAGTATAATAAATAATAATAATAAGGGCAACTAGTTGTTAAGACTTCATCCACCGTAGTGTGTGGACATTTAAAAACACACTCATAAAATGCACGTGAAGGGTTGACGGGTGGTGTATAGCCGACAGGCTGAACCTGATCGACTGACAACATGGTTTACAATCACTGAAGCCTCCTCAGTGGCCTCAGCGTGCAAGTTTCTGGCTTCTCTGGTTTCACTTGTCACTCTGAATCATAGGCAGTCTATGCTCTGAATACAATGACTTCTCATTTGCTGCCTTGTGACCAGTCTTGTGAGTCAGAATTGAAAGGTAAGCAACCCAAGGGTAGACAGATGAACTCACTAAAGCCAATACAAACAAATGGCACTTTTATCTCTTTTAGCGCTGGTTCACAATTGGGCCTAGAAGCTCTCTCCCAGTGTTTGGGCACAGTTAGAGTAAACAGTAATAACATAGTAATATGAGGCATATTATAGGATTTATTGCATATGAGGTGACTAAAAGAACTGGTGTCTAATCCCAATGCAAATATATTCAGGACCGCCTCATCCAGTGCTTGGAGTTTATTAAGAAAGCATAGCATGTATTTAATTGGCGGGTAATAACCAAGGTGTGATGACCTGTCACTGAGGTGAGACACAATCAGGGCCATCACAGCCACATCGCACACTACTGCATTGCACAGTGGGGAAATCATCAGTCATTTGTGTTGTTTTGTTTCCGGTTCCACAGCAGAGTGACCAACTACAGTTGGTTACAGCTGATGTTGCAGTTTTCACGGTAATCATAGAAACCCTTCAGTTGTCTCCGAGCTCAGCAACGCCGCACCTTTCCTCCCCTGTGTTCCCGTGTGCTTGTTTGTTTAAGTTCTCCATAGCAGATCCCTCCTCCTGCTCCTCATTAGTGTTTACTAGTGCTGTGTTGTGTCTATACTCCAGCAAAGCAGCTATTACACCTTCCCAACATGCCCACGCTAAGCCCGCACTGGCCCAGGCTTTAGCAACAACGGGCCCTCTGTCTGGCCTGCCAGCACAGGTGGCCTGTAGGCTTTATGTGGCACAATCAACACCACGGCCCCATACATCAGCCAGACAGCCAGAGGGGGCAGGCAGGACGGAAAGTTGCATTTTGGAGCCATTTTGTCGTTTTGGTTTATGGGCAGCTAAGTTGTAACCCAGTTTGGGTACATGAAATCTCTCTCTCTGTTTCGTAGCTGACAAGGTTGTGTTTGACTGTTGAACTGCAAACTTTTTGGACAATCACTATCCACTTTCAACACAATATAAAGGCAAGACTGAGACTGTATGTTAGAGGTGCAACAGTACACAAATCATGCTTAAGTATGTACCTCGGTAGTGCTTTCTACAGAATCATTGATTCTGAAAATTATAAAGATTAAACTTACTTATATAGTCAATAAGCAAATATGTGAGTAATGCTCCACCGTTATTACAAAAGAATAAACCCTGCTATAACATTTCTTGCTTAACATTCTTATTATTGTTTTTAAAATGATACATTTTTTACATTTTTTTTATAGAAAACCTAACAAGTTCATCAAGTTGTTAAGGTGACTCTAGGACTTACTTTTGCTGTGCAGTGGAATGATAAAAGTCAGTGTAAAAGCAGCACAGGTGAAGAACAGTCATGAAGTTAAAAAAGAAAACAATAGTCTAATGTTGCTAGCATCACCTAACATTACCATCATTCATAACATTCACCATCATAAGCTGCTGGTCCTACCAGACTTACCAAGGCTTCAGCAGGAAACGGCTGCGTTCAAGTAAGCAAAAGTGAGTTTTATTGCTCATGAATTCAACTTGTCTTTTGTAAGAGTTAGTTTTTTCCAAAGGTTACATCGTCTTGCCGCTTTAATGGAAAGTGCACAGACATATTCTGACACTTATGTGTACAAACATACTCGTTAAAAATAAGAGTTCCTTTCTTTCACAGAGAAGATGTTGAATTGTGAATTGTTTCATAGGCTGAACTGAAAGAGTTAAACAACATCAAAGTGTTCTGCTCTTTCATAATACACTGTACGCTGGTGTCGCCCTTCTTGTTTTGGTCGGACTTGGAGGACTGCTGCTGTGTTGCGTGGTGTTCAGGCTGCTGGCGTGGCATTCTGTTATGGAAACAACAATGGTGGAGCCTGTGTGGCGGGGAGCGTTCACCCCCTGGCACCAAGCGTGGTACAGAGCTCACCCGGGCTTTTCAGCTGCCCATCTAGGCTTTCCAATAAACTCTGTCTCCCCCACTTTAGCTTCACTTCCTCCCTACATTTCTCTCGTTTTTCTCCGCTCAATCTCTCCCACTTTCTCCGCGTCTCCTCCGTACTTCTCCCCCAGTCTCTCCTCTCAGTTTCATCCTTTCTTTCGCCCCACAAAGACAGCCATTCACCCGTGGCACTTAAATGTGAACAAAACGTCCTCTGAAAATGCCATCGCAGTTGAGATTTCTGCCTTAAGATTCTGTCCCGCTCTCCTCGCCAGAGTTGCTTTGTGTCTCTCGTTCACTGAGGGGTCAGTGTTTTCCATCGCCCCTGTGTGGGAGAGGGTTAGGCGGAGGAGTGGAGTGGGGGCTGCTGGCCACGTGCCCAGTTGGAAAGAATAGAGAATGGAGATGGAGAGCTAAAATAGGTCTGACAGGGCATCTTTATTGGTGCAGCAAAGACTAAAACACGCACGTCAAACCCGTTTTAAATTCATGGCCTCGCTTGACCCATTAGAAGTCCTTTTGCATTGGTTTGCATTGATATCAATAATAAAAACAACTACATGCATGTGTTGTTATAGGTGACAACCCCACAAAGAGTTTACTCCTGACTCTGCAGTTTCCCCCCAGCTCTGTGGAGTGCTTCAGCATCTTTCAGCTCATTATTTTGGTTTTCTGACCCACAGCTGAAGTTTTTTGTTGCAACCAGGGCATCAGCACTCTATACTCAGTACCTTTTAAGGTATCAACAGAAATAACCTTGTACCAAGTAGTATAGAAATTCACGATAGCGTTTTTTTTTTTTTTTCATCAGCCTTAGCCGATGACCATTACGGACTGCTGATTTTCTTGAGCTAATATTTGAATCCGATGCTACTTTTTCTCCCTCAATTCACATCACAAAAATGACACAATGATGATAACAAATGCGAAGAGTCTCAATTTTAAAAAACAAACATTTATTGACCTTAAAAGAGGCGTCTCCAGCAACACCAAGCTGCCTGTGGATGCCCGTCTGAAATGATGCCGGGAAAGAACTATCAGTGAACGCAGCAGCCTGCATCAGCCTATACCGATACACATAAAAAACGCAAATATCTGCTGATATTATCTGCTGGCCGATGTATCGGTCTATCACTAGTACCTGGTACTTTTTGTGGTACCGCTTTGGTGGGGTTCCAAGGAAGGTGAGCCGATACTTCTGTAGAAGGTGGAGTTAAAACACTGCAGACCACTGATTGATTTGCCATTTTTGCGTAGCCAGGCTTCCGTCAATAGCTACATTTTTATTCACTTGACCCTGATTTTTAACAATGGCATCCCACAAAACTTCACAATACAATGGACAAAGTGCAGACAAAAGGATCCAGTCAGTGTCGCGTTAAAGATGATGTCACGGCAGAATCTGCGCCTACACTGAGGGGGGAGAGGACAACGAAATAGAAAAAAAGCACCTTTTAAGGCATAAAATAGTGCAGCTGTTAACATATATGAATATAATATAATGTTGAATACAAAAGGAAGTATAGGACTGAGGTAGAGTGGTGTACAGTAATGGTACATAGTGTTGGTGTGAATCCGCTTACGCAGCTCTCTGGCAGTGTAGTTGACAGCCGTCACCTTGTGTGGACCTTCTCTTGCTGACGGAGCCATGTCTGTGCCCGACTGGTCTTGTTCTCGGTGTGTATCCCATACAACAACTGAGCCTGCAAGTGCTCTCTCTTTGTCCCGACTGACTCGCTCACATCCTCCTTCCTCCATACAGTAGCGCCCATATATGGTAATGCCTTCAAGAAGCAATCTGTCTGTAATTCACTTATCTGTCGCTCTCTCTCTCTCTCTCTCTCTCTCTCTCTCTCTCTCTCTCTCTCTCTCTCTCTCTCTCTCTCTCTCTCTCTCTCTCTCTCTCTCTCTCTCTCTCTGTCTCTGTCTCTGTCTCTGTCTCTCTCTCTCTAGCTCAACACACACACACTGTTGGAGTGAACTCTGCTCCTTTAAATAAATGGAAAAATAGTTGACCCCCTTGACCAACAGGTTGCTATCGGTGAGGCAGAAGAAATGACGGCGTAAGCTGAAAGACAAGTTAGTTTGATTAGTTCAGAATGTGTCAGGTTGTGTGTCGAAACAACTCTGGTGTGGTTCAGCGTGCAGCACAATGGCGGGTTGGGCAGCAACCACGATCCTCCCAAATATTTGCCAGCTGGACTTTAACTCAGGGAACACTGGCTCATTAGAATGATCAACAACTGTAACACAGGTTAGAGAGCAGTGCTTTAAGGCTGTATGAACTAGGACGGCAACCAACGATTGTTTTCAGTTTTTCCTCCATTAATTGATTCGAAACGGTATTTCCCAAAGCCCAAGATGACATCTTCAAATGTGTTGTGTTAGATATTCAGTTTTCAGAGGAAAGAAACCAGAACATATTCACATTTTAGACACTTGAATCAGAGAATTTTGGACATGTATGAAGGGAAATGACTTAAAATGATTAATTGATCAAAATAGTTAGTTTAGTCATTTGCCAGAAAAGCACCAACTGTTTTGTTAATCAATTCATTCTTTTTTTTCGAGCAGAAATTCAGTGATTACAGCTTTTCTCTGTTTTCTTCTCATTGTAAAGTGCATATTTCTGGACTTTTAAACACTCATAATAATAATAATAATAATAATAACACTTAAAACGTACAATTAATTGCACCCTATGTGATCTGATCAGCTGTAGATCTGTTAAAAGGTTGTGGTTTCCTTGTGCATGCTTTCCTAGTGAGGTACTCTGTCATTTCATTTTAAAGGCTGAAGCCCCGTGCAGCCAGAGCAGTTAAGGTCTGAGCGGCCTGTGCTCTGTCTGGAATGCAAAGACCGCTCAGGGAGGGAGAGCGGTCCTCTGACGTCAGCACGCTTCACAAGGCACAACGGAAGAGGATGATGGCCCAGGGGTTCAGGCAAAGTCAAGAATGCAACTTAACGATAAATAAATGAAGAGGAAAGGACGGGGGGTGGTAGAGGTGAAGGAGGTCGGGAGAATGGAGGAACATAGATAGAGAGGACAGTTGCTTGCAGTGCAGTGTGCGATGTAGGAAAGAGGTCAGAAGGCGAAGTAAAAACCTAAAAGCTTAGGCAGAGCGACGCATGCACCTGACCAAATTAGGAGAGGTGACTCTGAACATAAAGAGCTTTCTCAAAGAGGAGATTTTCACTAATCTTTCCAGAACCAGCTGGGAAATGCTAGTGGAACATCAGTCTCAACCAGTCCAGACAAGGCTTTCATGAAGGGAAGCTCAACAGCTGTTTTAGCCCTGGATTCATTCTCACTGCTGCCGTGCGTCTCTCTGGGTTGTCTGTCATTGTGTCTTTTAGCTTGTGTTTACATATTCAGTTGGTATATCTAGGCACATTGTTCTCTGGAGATTACAACACTGTGCTGTGCTTAACAGTCAGTCAGTTTTTCAGAATATGAATTATATTAATGTATATAGGCATTTTTACCTGAAGAAACATTTGTTATCATATCCGAAAACGTTTTATTTTTGCACTAAACTGCACCACCTTAAAAATAATGTATGTACTGCACAGGCCCAACAAGTGGCAAAGTTTTCTACGCACACAGGCACACGTGAATGCTCGTGCATTGCTTACAGTCTTCTCATAAAAGTCCAATAATAAAAGGTTATTCCAGTGATTCAGTATGGCACTTAAAGTGTAACTCGGGTAAAAAAACAAAACAACCCATGGTCTTTTTTTGGCAGGAATATACATCAAAAACAAGACATGTTTTTTTTTTTTGTTGATCACCTATTAACAGAGAAATCCCGGAGACTCGCTAACAGCAGACATGGCTAACACTGAGTTGCTCGGGGCGGAGCGTCGAACAATCTCAAACATCCATATTAAGAGGCAGCCCAAACAAGTCGATTACCTAATGCACTGGAGTTCAGTTCTATTGAAGTTCAATAGAACTGAACTCTGTAATTGACTTGTTTGGGCTGCCTGTCAATATGTACAGAGTCGGCTGCTAAGGCTTGTAGCATTGTAATACAGTCTTTTTTTAATTAACTCTGGATTCACTAACTATGTTGTTGGTGCTTTGTTTTCTGTGTATGGGCTCTTCTCATGCTGCTGCAGAGGTTTGCTGTTATTTTCAGCAGCATTAGTGGTTAAAAAAGATGTTTTGGATGGTTCAGCGCTCCCCCCGAGCTAATCAGTGTTAGCCATGTCTGGCTGTTAGTGACTGTCTGGGATTTCTCTGTTAATAGGTGATTACCCAATAAACTTGTCTCGATGTCTTATTTGATGTATATTTGTGTCGAAAAAGAGACTGGGTTTCTTTTTTGGCCAAAGTTACACTTAAAAGAGGTTTAAGATGAGGGCTTGGCAGTAATTGTTTCTGTAGTTAGAAACAACTTTAAGAAAATAATTTAGTTTGCTTATTATAATATAACTTTTATTCTTTTATGTCCCATTTTCATTATTGAGCTGTATAGTATCTTAACTACTCAAAATATAAGTAACTATGATCGACTCTCTCCCCAATCCAAAAACTAGAGTGCTAAAACTCAAATGTGGGAGACAATGAACTGTTTAACAACTGCCACTACCCTAGAATAAAACATTTGGGTATAAAAAAAAAAAAGAAAACAAACCAAACAAGTCTCCATTCATTGGCTATGAGTGCATCTCCACGCTTTATACGCACTTGATGACAAGTTTGAGACTAACTTCTCTGGTTTCTAGCTTTGAGAGAGAAGAGCTCATGTTCACAAATCTCGATTGAACTTCCCTAGGCCTTGGAGATAACCTTTGCATTCTTCATTTAGGCGGTGCTCCCCTTTAACGTTAGGGGACTTGGGGGAGATGGATGGAGTGGTCAATATATCAACAAAAGCTGAGACATCTTCTTATTTATTCCCTAATACTGGGCAGAAATGCTGCAAAAACTTCACACGAGCACTTCTTTTCAAACTTTTTTTCCAGTTTAAACCACACAAAGCAGAATCTCCACAACCTGGCAGAAGTTCTTCCTTAGGTATGAAAACCCAACCATCACAGCAAGCTAGGTGCTGAGTCAACCTGCTGGATGGACTGAGTGACGTATGTACCATGCAGAGACTGTTTAAAGAATGGACGTAGCATCGCCCTCGGGGCCCGTTCTCCCAACTTGATCCAATCGTCCTCGCCTCTGGGAGTCTCCATCTTTACAGTCTTTGACTCTGCCTCATTTGCACTTACCAAAAAAGGGCATTGAGGGGGAAGGAGATAAGTCTGTCTCGTGGACGTATACTGAATTGGCCACATTAGCTCCACCGCCTGAGAGCTAGGCTAACAGAACACGCTGCTAGATAGACGGAAGTGGGAGTCAGTGTTGAGATTATGAATGTGCAGGCAGCATTTATGATCGATTATTTAAACTGATATTCAACACAGTACCATGCTCATAGACCGTAAAACACCGACCCTCACGGCCTGAATCCTCCCGCTGCTCCAGATTAGCATCTAGTGTATGTGTCATAGATAGAAGGCTGTATTGCAAGTCATGGTGCAAGTGCGGCTATTTAATTAGCATAACAAAGCTAATGTTAACACAGTGTGTTCCTAAACCATCTGTTGGTTCAGTTGATTGAAGAGCAAAACATCTTGTCACTTATAGTAACCTGTAACAAATAACCACAGTCTAGATTGAGATGACAGAGTTAGCACGCTAATGATGCTAATCCTGACAACTAGCCCTCAAGGAGAAGTGAGGGCCAGAGGCTAGCTGTCACTCAAGAGGCCATGCCCCTAATTATTCATAAACCTTAACACCAATAAAATAAAAACTAGCCTGGTACAAAAAATTCACCCCCCTCAGTGTTGTCGTGGAGATATGACCTAAACATACAGACTAGAATGTTTTTTTGTCCCAGGCCTTAAACAAGTTTAATGATGCTGTGAAAACGTCGTGTTTAACATGGAGGTCAATGAGAAACTGCTCTATTATGAAACCTGCTCCTAGTGGACACTCAACTGCAGCTTTTGGCACTTCCGTAATGGATCCACCAGGAAGTTGTTGTGGTGGGGGCTTGGTACCATGTCATTTTTAATTTTTGAAAATCATAATTCATAGTACATTTAATAATGTAGTATATCTTAGGCCTGAATCAGGGTGTGTGGTCTTCTGTTGTGTGTCCTTCACTGTTGTTAGTATGCAGGGCGTGGGTTGGTAGATACCGCTTACCAACATGTTCCAGGCGGGAAATTGGTCTTGCTTGGTTGCCATGGCGATCAGATGTGGGTACCACCTCCTGTTCCTTCTCACGGGGGGAGCTGCAGTGCGGTGGCAACAGAGTAAAGGATGCTGGGATACACCCCCCCCCCCCTCCCACACACACACACACACACACACACACACACACACACACACACACACACACACACACACACACACACACACACACACACACACACACACACACACAAGCCCGTAGTGGTACGATCTGAAGTCAAGGTCACTCGATCAGTGTTTGTGTGTGTGTTCCCAGGTCTGTCTTAACTTTACCATATGATGAAAGGGGATCCTTCCAGACGTGCGCGTGCGTGCCTGGCCGTCCTATATTAGGCCTCCTTGCCTGTCAGCTGAGCCAGCACTGACCTGCAAACGCGTCATGGCAGAGCTGAAAGGGATGGGTGTGAAATCACCCTCTCAACAGTCGACGCACACATTTGAGTGGACACAGACACTCCTTGCTTGTGTAATGTGCTCACTGTAAAACAAGTGTTATGCATAAAGACCAATAATACAAGGTGTTTATGTTTTAAGGGCATGATGACCCAGAGCTTCACAGCATGAAATACTACCTTTGCACAGTCTAAATATAGCCCCGCCCCTGTCTTTACTGTTCAGGTGGGGTGTGTGTGTGTGTGTGTGTGTATGTGTGTGAAGGCAGCTTGTTTGGCTTCGGTGAAGGAGACAAACACACAGAGCGAATGTTGATCACCTAAGGCCTCCAGGCAGAAATAGCAGGGTCATGTTGCACATGTACACATACCCTGTTGTCTTTTGAAGCTGGATGTAAATTGGATTCAGAGTTGGAAGGAACAGGCAGGAGTCACCTGCAGGAATCCCACACCTCTATCTCTCTCAAACACACACACACACACACACACTCCCTTCACTTTTAAAGCAGACTCCTCTGGCTGTGGAGCTGCAGGATTCTTCACCCCGTCTGTTTGATTTACCTATTAAGATTTCCATCATGCTGTGGTTTCATCTGACAGCAGTGGTCTGAGTCAGCTCTGGTCCACTTCTGTGGTTTACCAAGCAGGCGGAAAAGAGGAGTGTATGTGTGTGTGAGAGAGAGAGACACGCTGCTGCTCATCAAATAGGGCAGCGGCAGAACATGGAAATGCAGCAGGAGAGTTCAAACGTTTAGTCAGTGGTGGTTTGCATTTCTCAGCTTTAATGCTGCCTTCCATTTACCTCGGAAGTCTGAACTGGGAATGAGGATGAGGAGACTCTAGCCAGGGTAGAGATCGTTAGCAATACCAGTTGATAACGACGCATTACATGGTATTTTGCCAACGCACCGTAGCAATATGTCCACAGAGAAAAGATGGACAGTACTGTGTTTAAGATTAACAGTGTATTCGTACAGGTTTAAATGGTGTTCACGCTGGGAGCGGCCATGTTGGATTGTTAGTTTGGGGGTTGTGAAGGATCTCAGAGTTCAAGTACAGCAGCCATACGTTCATGTGAGTTTAGGACATCAACAGGTGCCTGACTGCAGTATTTCTGAACATTATTCCTGCCAAAGTTTTCTTTATACAATCTAGAGCTGCAACTGATGTTTATTCTTATGGATTAATTTGTCGATCATTTTCTGGATTAATCAGTTACTTTATTCTATTAAATGGGATAAATGCGTTTATAGCTTACAGTCGGAACCCCAAAAAGTCAATTATCATTTTTTTGTTGAAATAGTCGTTTCAGCTCTAATCCTGTCCATCAATAAATCCATCTGTGATGCTTTTCAGCGAATATCAGCTCATGTTCATATTCTTCTTTACCTATTCTTTAATTGGATACTGATTTAAATGCATGTTATTTAGCCAAAATGAAACCGGTGCATTTATTTGTATTGAAAATCTAGTTTTGGTATGGCAATAGAAACTTCTGGTATCATAATGGATTGAGATGAATCTTTCAATGTCTTCTTTTTATTGTTTATTGTTAAAGTCGTTCAATTCTGCAACATTTTAAATTTAGTATATTCTTTCTGTTTCTATGTGTATATTTGTATATGTCCACTAACCATAAGGTCAAATCCCTGGTATGTAATCTGTTTATATACTAGGGGTAAACTTTGCAGGGCCAATATTTGAAGCCGATACTTCTTTTACTCCCCCAATTTACATCATGAAAATTACACAGTGATGATAACAAGTGTTACGAGTCTCAATTTAAAACAAGGAACATTTATTGACCTTAAAAAAGGCGTCTCCAGCAAAACGGAGCTGCCTGTGGACGCCTGTTAGTAAATAATGAGGGTAAAAAACTATCGGCGAACGCAGCTGCCCGCATTGGCTGATACACTTAAAAAACGCAAATATTGTCCGATGCTATCAGAGAGCCGATGTATCGGTCTAGCACTATTACATACTTGGCAATAAAGTTGATTCATATTCTGAAATGCATCAAATACAATGATGCTTTGAATAGATGGGCTGAATGTTGTCTTGTATGCACTGTATTTATTGTAATAAATCCAGTAACCCCAGTCTCATGCATCTGTCCCATCCCTTTTACATGGATCTACAGTTTGTACATGCTCCCTGTCACGGGGCCACAGTTACACAACAGGAAGTCATCTCCATAACACTCCCAACAGCATCAACAAAGTCCAGGCTATTTCCATCCTCTGCCTGTGTACTAAACACTGGCCCCCATATTTAGTTTTTCTGTAAAAGCTCCCCCTGTGGAAGTGAACGTCTCTCCAAAGCACACACAGTTATTCTTTAACCTTATTCCATCTCTCCACCAGTGCGAGGATGTCGTCCAGGGAAGATTGTCCAGATGACGGAGGCCGAGGTGCGCGGCCTCTGCATCAAATCCCGGGAGATCTTCCTCAGCCAGCCAATTCTTCTGGAGCTGGAGGCTCCGCTCAAAATCTGTGGTCAGTAACCTCCCGCTTGTCCGGGTTCTTCTAAACTTTACAAAACTGTTTTCGTTATCTCCTCCTTCCTCCACCCATCACCGCCTCCGCTCCATCCTCCAGGTGATATCCACGGACAGTACACAGACCTGCTGAGGCTCTTTGAGTATGGCGGCTTCCCCCCGGAGGCCAACTACCTGTTCCTGGGCGACTACGTGGACAGAGGGAAGCAGTCTCTGGAGACCATCTGCCTGCTGCTGGCGTACAAGATCAAATACCCCGAGAACTTCTTCCTGCTCAGGGGCAACCACGAATGTGCCTCCATCAACCGCATCTACGGCTTCTACGACGAGTGTGAGCGCTCCGCTCTCATAGAGGGTTTCATTTTCACTTCCCTCTCAGGTCCCATTGTGGTGGATCTAGTTCCATTATGTCGGACTCGGCACACAAAGCTGTGAGCAGAACAGTAGTTACAATAGAGAGGAAGGCTGATTAAAGTTAAATACTTTCTTTGGGAGGAAAGAAGTAATACTTTTTTATTCCATCAAAATTATTATTATAATTTGGTGACTTTTTTTCATTTATTGATTATATGACAAAAGCTATTGAGAATAGCGTTGTAGCCACACTGCAAAGTAATAAAACGGTGAAAGTTAAAGGTTCCTCATTGTAAAAAGTGAGATTTAAAGCAGGTGGAGGTGTTATTTACATGCTGTTAAAGTATCAAAACAATCCACACACGGCCCATATTCAGAAACTGTCCTTAAACCAGCCGTCAGGACTTCTGTGTAATTGCGGTGTCACAACTACACTGTATATAGGTAGAATGTGCTGTTACAGTGCTGTTGTAGTCATTCCCCGGCTGCGATGAGTGCAGAAACGCAGAGACCCAATCATGTGCACCAATCAGAGAAGACTTGTTTTTTTCAGGAGGGGGTCTTAAAGAGACAGGCGCTAAAACGGAACGTTTCAGTCAGAGGGTGAGAACAGGAATATTCAGAGAGACAGCATGAGAAAAATAATGGGTTTTTGAAATTTAAAGAATGTAAACATGTTCTAATAGAAACCCAAAATCCAAGTATGAACCTGAAAATGAGCAGAATTTTTGTATGTTTGTAAGTCATAACACCTTAACGTAACATACCTTTACATAAAAACACTTCCATATAATGAATAGCAAAAGTCTGTACTGTATATAATCCGTCAGGTAAATGAGTAATACACTTAAGCAGTGGTGTGGTCGGTGGACGCATTGTGAGACAGAACAAGGCGAAAGAGGACTGCACACTTTATTCCAGACACGTCTTATGTCAACAGCCATGAGGCCTCCTGACTCACAGTCCTGTTGATTTTGCAGGTAAACGCAGATTCAACATCAAGCTGTGGAAGACGTTCACAGACTGCTTCAACTGCCTGCCCATCGCCGCCATAGTGGACGAGAAGATCTTCTGCTGTCACGGAGGTATTCACGCTGACAAAGTGGTGTCTGATACTGGCAGCATGTGGGAAAGATAGAGTTTCAGTATTTTTTTGGTTGATTAATGTGCGGTATACGGATGAAAGCACGTCGATAGCTTTACTCCTGTGGGTCAATACCCGGTGGAGCTTTATGAAGAGATTTACGCTGATGGTTTTGTGTCATTGCGTCGCCCACAGGTCTCTCTCCGGACCTGCAGTCTATGGAGCAGATCAGACGCATCATGAGACCCACAGACGTGCCCGACACAGGTGGGTCAGCACACACACGGAGAAAAATGGACAAAAAAAAGTCTGTTTACCTCGCAGAACACAGGAGTTGCTGGTCCACTGCCTCGACGGGGTTCATGTCTTTGTGTCATTGTGTGATTTTTGGTGCTTCAAAGATACGTTTTTGCGCTTCCCTCGCTGCCCCTGTCCACAGCAGAACGTTTCTTAGCTCCTGTCTGTCCTGTCTGCTTCTCCAAACAGACAACAGGCTAACTGTCATCTGCTGTGGGTAACACACACATAGAACCGTGCTTTAAAAGAACTAAACCATCCCTTAAGTCTGTGAATGTTCTCTTAATCCCTTAAGTGTGTCTTTTTCCCCTGGTGCGACTCCTTTTCTTTGTTCAATCAGGTTAGTAGTAGGGGCTGTAATAACAGTTGATAACTGTTTCCTAACATGTTCAGAGAACTATTTTGTCTTAACATCACTGCTCCATGTACATGTACAGTTTACTGTTACATATGACAAAGAAAAGTATCAAACCGGCACATTTCAGAAGCTCTGACGTAAGAGTGGTCCACAGGTTTGCTTTATAATAAACAAGTAAGCCATTATCAACGTTTTGTTTCAGCGTAACTGCTAATATCAATACCAGAGCTTGTACGTTGGGATTGATTGGCCGATCCAGGCATTTTTCGATGATTGTTTATCTGCTATTTAAAGCACAACTATTCACTGCTTTACAGTTTGTGTAACAGATCTGGGCTCATATTTATCCATCTCATTTGGGATAGGAAATCAGCCCTGACTCAAGTAGCCAAAAATTCTCAGTGACATGAGTATTTGGTTCTACTTTTAGCCCCGGGAGTAAAAGCATTTTATTGACTTCCTTAACTTCGGAAATGACTCCTGTATCTGCTGATATTGAGGAGAGTCAGGAAGACATTCTGTGGGAGGAGAGGTGTTTATTTATGAGGACGAGGTTATTAAAAGATACTGTGATTGAATTCCTTGTAACCTCAGCTGATGATGGATTTGTGCTCTTCTGTTAGTCCTGGTAAACCAGTGTGAGTCTTTGCCCCCACTTCACCAAACCTGGTTGTTCTTGTCCTTATAAGGCAGCCAGTGTTCAGACCCCAGCAGCCGCTGTGTCTCAGATCCTCTTATGGTCTTTCAGGGAGTCCCAGAGTGCCTGGAGGTGAAGAATGTGTGTGTATATGTATAGGGTTGGCTTGGTGTTTTAATACCTGGCATACTGTAAATGTAACATAAAGGTGAGTTCCAGCAGCTGACTCCTCTCTGGACAGCATTAATGTCACTAAAATGTGTAAAGTAAAGTGTGTGTTTGTGTGTGTCCTTCCAGGCCTCCTGTGTGATCTGCTGTGGTCTGACCCCGACAAGGACGTCCAGGGCTGGGGAGAAAACGACCGCGGCGTCTCCTTCACATTCGGAGCCGATGTGGTCAGCAAGTTCCTCAACCGCCACGACCTGGACCTCATCTGCAGAGCCCACCAGGTACAACACACACATCTCACTCTTATACCCATTTGAATACATAGAAATGACTTCCCCTAGCCGACCACAACAGGAACCCATCGGGCCGTCCATATACGTGTTATCTGTGCAAACGTTTACATATCGGCCTGATGAGGATGATGCCTGTGTTCATCGAGTAACGGTGCCGTGTGTCTGACGCCCCCAGGTGGTAGAAGATGGTTATGAGTTCTTTGCCAAGAGGCAGCTGGTGACTCTGTTCTCAGCTCCCAACTACTGTGGAGAGTTCGACAACGCCGGCGGCATGATGAGCGTGGACGAAACCCTGATGTGCTCCTTCCAGGTATGAAGTTACCACAACGTACTGACATGCCCGTGTTCATGTAATCACCAGCACGCAAAGATGGGCTGGCTAAATGAATTCAAAGATGATGAAGAAGATGAGTCATGGGAAATGATATTGCATCTTTTTCCATAAAACAACATAAAAAGATGCAAGATCCCATATTTGTTGGCTCTGAGGTTGATGCATACTTTCTTAAATTCCCCTTTTAACCCTTTTATCGTGTTAGGGTCAAATTTGTTTCCAGTTTAGATGTGTAAAAAGTATAATTAACTCTTTTATATCGGAACAAGGATTCATGATATCCTCAGGAACAGCTATTTTAACACTTTTTTTTTTTCAACATTTAAGTAAATTGTAAAGGTCTCTAAAAAAAACATCTGTGGTGTTTCGGGTCAAATATGACCCGGCAGGGGGCTGAGTTGTCGGAGCAGTCGCCCCATGTAAAGAGGCTGAAGGTCCTCGAGGCAGCGGCCGTGGGTTCGACTCCGACCTGCGGCCCTTTGCTGCATGTCTCTCTCTCACCCCATTTCCTGTCTGTCCTATCTGAAAAAGGCTTGGAAAACTGCCAAAAAAAATAATAAATATGACCCAGCAGAGAATAGTGGCTGTTGCATAAGTTGTGAGCTGCTCTGCGGATCAAATTTGTCTCTCACACACACTCACACACACACACACACACACACACACACACAACCCCTGGAACACAGGCTTTCTTGCAGGATATTGATACCTTTTGACTAAATACTTACTTGAATGTTGACGAACACACACAGGCACACATCTTATGATCTCATGATCACCTACGGGTCAAATCTTTGGTAATGAGAGTAATAATGAGGATTCGCCTGCAACCCACACAATGGACAAGCTAGGGGGAACTAGAGAAAGTGGTGCCAGTCCAGCCCCACCAACGAGGACAGAAAAAACAGTAATCCAGCCCCTCTGGCTCAGAAGCAGAGTCGTCCTCGTCGCTGCTTATCCAGATCGTCCCCAGCGCTACCTCCACAGTAAACGCCTTCACGGACATTCATGTCCACAGCGTGCAGGTCTCTGTGGAAATGAGCACAGTGCTTTCACATCTGAGTGGCTGCTAGTCAGTTTAACAGGGTCCACCAACTACACGCGCAGATCCAGCAAGCTCGCAGTGCCGTCTTCTGATTGGCTGTGTGACTGACGTAGAATCTCGTGATAGGAGATTCTGCCGATTCGGGCAAAGTTAAATCCAATTTCTTCTCCGTATTATCGCTGAGATATTGATAGAGACGGGGACAAAACATGGTTTAAATGAACTGGTTTAGTTTTCTTCTGAAATGTCTGGGTCTGAAGGCCGCCTCATGGGGGCGCCACATGTTCAGACTCCTCCGGGGCTCTTACAGCAGCACACAGGAGTATAAAGCTGATAACCAGAAGAGACACAACTCTACATTTAATATTAATGATAATTAATGGTTTTATATAGCACCTTTCATAACGTAAACTGCAGCTCACAGTACTTTACTCAAAGTTAAAATGAATCAGCAACACAGGAATTACAATAGGAAAAAAACTGAAAAAGAAGCAAGGAAATCTAAAAACCAAAAACAATAAGCAGGGTTCCCACAGTCATGGGAACCTGGGAAATTGAATATGGAAATCAAATTATTCAGGTGTGGAATAGTGATGGAATTAGTCAAATGAGTTGTGTTATGAAACTCATTCCATGGAGAACCTTCCAGGTCATTCTGATTTCTTCTCTGCAGCTGTTGATGCAGTTTCTCAAACGTGTCGATGTGTAACGTTGGTTTCTTCGTTCCCTCGGTCTCTCCTTCCATGTTTGACAGCTGACATAAAGTTTGAATCCGATACGTTAGAACAATGCCAAGCAAGTGGACATATATTTTATTTCAATGAAGGATACGGTTTGACTGATGATTATTAAACGTACACTTGCCCAGTATTATTCTCATACATCAGATTCAAACATTAAACGTCAAATGTGTGGGAACTCTGAATAAATACAAAGGCTGTGGATTATGCATTCTTTAGCCTTAGCAATGAAATATCCTGACGCACAAAAACGGAACACAACACACGTGTAAGCAATATAAACTCCACAGGAGCTGCAGCCAAAAACACGTTACAGCATTACAGCGAGAGCTGCAAGTATAAATAAGTCTGTGGAGAGTAGCTCAGTCCATAGGTGACTCGGCCAGCTCATCTCCTGGGCACTGCCGAGGTGCTGTTGAGCAGGGCACTGAACCCCCAACTGCTTGGGGTGCTGATCCATTGGCAGCCCCCTCGCTCTGACATCTCTCCATTAATTGCATTTATAAAGGTTCTGTTTGTGCATGTGTGTGTGTATTTTCGTCCCTGTGTGTGTGTGTGTCCTGAATAATAACAGAGTGAAAAAATTGAATTTCCCCTTGCGGGATAAATAAAGTAATAATTCTTGGCAGTGATGAATTATTACTATTTCTGTAATGCAGAGGTACCGTGAGGATTTTATTGCACTGTCGTGATATTTTGGTCCTGCTAGGACCGGCCCCGGATGTGACTGCCGTCCGGCCTGGATTCCGAAGCCTTTTATTCCAGAAAATGCATCACTTAAAAGCTTTTTTTCCCCCCCTCGTGTTCCATCTCTAGATCCTGAAGCCGTCTGAGAAGAAAGCCAAGTACCAGTATGGAGGGATGAACTCGGGCCGGCCCATCACTCCTCCCCGCACAGCCCAAGCTCCAAAGAAACGATGAAGGAGGACGGGAGGGAGGAAGAGACTCGGAAAGAGAGGTGGTCGTCAAAGATCGGCTCCCGTTGGCGTTTCACAACACAAAATGAGTGAAGCAACACTCGGCAGAGAGGGACAACAGAACACACCTGTTTGAAAAAGACACACCCAAACCTGTCTTTCATTTCCTTTTTTTATCTCCCTCTGAACTGTCACTCTCTTCTTCCTAAAACCTTTTTTCTCTGCATCTGCGTAACATTTTTAAAAACAAGTGTTAAAAGAAGAGTACAAGGGTGTCATTCTGTAGCATATCTGAGGTTGTGTTTGTCTTTTTGTCCTTTGCCTTTTGTTTTCTTGACAACGGAATGACAACTAGTTTAGTTTACCATGTCCTTACTTCCCCGCCTGTGCAGACACAACAGGTATTAATAATGACGACTGCTGGGTTTTCAATAAATAATACAGGAAATGAATCCATCGGGATGTTGTGTTTGTGGTTCTTCCAGCGAAGGCGCTCATTTCAAACTGAAGTGGGACAGAACGTGAACACAGCGCAAGGGTGGAGAAGAAGTCTGCGTTGCTTCTGTTAATATCTGTTCATTGATTGGATTTCTTTAAATTTTTGAATTGATCCTCTAAGTGTTCTTATTTGATTGTACAGCCTGTATCATGTATAGATATTTTACTGTTGTGAAAACTCAATTATGATAACTACACAGCAGGTTCGGACGGATTTCTCCATTTACACGTCGACATCTAAAATCATAAATCTCATTTTTCTGTCTCGAAACATTGATCACTGAACTCGGTTGGCCAGAATAAAATCATCTGAACAGCCAGACGTACGAGCGCCGCTCATGGTTTCAGCTCAGGCCCATTTCAAAGTAAGAGCGCAGTGACTCAGGGCAGCTTCATCCTCAGGGCCCAGCTGTCTGGATTCCACTGGTCCAAAGAACGATCTCTATAGTGAGCAGGCACGGGACCATCATAGACTTTGCACGTCACAATCATCCTAGCCAAAATAATTGCGATCCACGAAATATGAATCATCAAAATATACCAACATTTCTTAAAATGGCACTAAAACACACTGGAAACACTTCCTTACATTTTTATTGCAGCACAGATAATACGGACACACTTCAGTTCCAGTGAAAAACAAATTGTCATGAATAAGGTAAGCAAACATCATAAGATCCCATTATTGAAAATGTCAACAAAAAAAGAATCGTTTAGAATATAAATTGTAGAACTGAGAGCCTATTAAATGATCAAGCTTACACAAATGCACTTTTACTTTCTACTTTTGTTAGGCCACATCAAATGAGACGGATTTTGTCTAAATCAGTTCTATTTGATTTGAACTGTTGCCAAATGAATGTGACTGTTGGATAAAAACTGAAGTAACCAGCAGTCAGGTCACAATCATCCCAATAATGGAAAGTCTCTACGTTAACTTGTGGCTGTAAACCTGTGACTGTAAGAAGTCCCATCCCATATAGTGAAGCACACCAAAGACCATTTCCAACAGCGAGTTGAAAGCATTTCTTTATTGACAGTCAAATCTCTACACATTATGCACGTGCGTAGGCAAGAGGTCCCTTTGCTCTAACCCAAGAGACGTGATGTGTGTTTCAGTCCAGACCCTGTGTGTCTGCCAGCATCTCTTTGTATGGATGGAGCCCAGGTGAACGGCACATAATGGATCGTCACGTTAAGTATTAATGCAGTGGCTGCACCGCGTCAGAGAAAACAACAGGATGACGCGGCGATGCTCTGAATGCATCCACCCCAGATCCCTCTGGGTTTCCTGCTCTTCTGTGCTCCATCGGCAGCACGAGCACGGACTGATCACCACGAGGAGGCAGACGGCAGTATTTACGCTCACAACATCAATGTTTCTAACAGTTTGAAGGCTGATTCTAACGTATACCTGGCACTGTACTGAGCGCTGCCTGAGAACTACCAAACTCACGTTCTTTATACAACAAGTTCAGAGGAGAAAGGACATTTACAGTAACCGTTTGTATTCTTCTGACCCGCACTGGTTTCCCCGGTGTTTAATCACTACAACATGGCCTGAGTTCTTCATCCACATTACATTACAGTGATGCTGCATTTACATTCTGTAGGAAATATGGGTCATTTCGGCTTCCTACTTAAAAGATATTGTTCGGGTTTAAGGGAGCATCGATCGCATTTGAACTTCTGGATTTATCAAGACTCAGCAAGACACCATTTTTAAAATACTCATACTGTGTGTTCCAGTACCCATACTACCGTACTACTCATTTAGTGTGCCAGAAAGAGAAACACCAGGATGTCGTACTGAATCCTGGTTGCATTTTGCAGCATGCTCTTCAGCTATTCTCACCCACAATCCCTTGCGCAGCACATGAACAAGAGGGTCACAAGGAGTTCAAGTTTGAAGCAGTAACGTCACGTAATTATATTCATACTACATGCAAGTGTGTACTAAGTAAAGGCAGCTGCAGTATGGTTGCCATGACAACTACGTCTTGCGTCTGTATTTTCAGCTCACGTGGTCAGTTTTTTTCAAAAACCTGTAAACTCAACTATAAATGCATCTTTGTTCAGATTCCCACTAGATGTGAATGCAGAACAAATGGAGTGACACTTTCAAAATAAAGTCCTGTCACATTGCTGCCGTCGTCAGGTGCATCTGAAGCAGCGGGCGGCACAACACAAATGTACCTGGAGCCTCATGCAGTAAACTACTCAGGAGTCTCTTCATTTACACGCTCAGTAAATGAAATAAAAACACTTGGAATTATAAGCATAGGAATCCATGCTCATTCAACACGTGTTAACAAACAACATGTTACTAAAAAAGGTCAATATACGGTAGGTATTGTCACGCTGAGCGTAAACAAACAATGAGAAAAACAAACCCAACTACATTTGAAATGATCCACATCATTAGAGCATGGCACACTGGCGACAACGTCCAAAGAAAACCCATTTCTTTTCGACACAGTTGAACAACACAAAACAGAAGAAGAGAAGGACTCGAATTCCCAGGTGATTAGTAGTTTTGGAACAGCAGCATCACTACATTGGTACATTACAGTAAGAAAACAGCAGCTGCCAGCTGTTCTAAGAAGGTAAAGACTGAAATGAACTGATAGTATTTCTACTTATCGTACGGAGCCAGGAGGCATCGTGGCTTCAGTGTAGATTACCTATCAACCAGCCAGTAGTATCCAGACCTCACATCAAACATGACAGCACAGCAGAGCAGTCTATCGTGTTGAGCTTTTTCAGCAGAAGAAATGAATCCTCAAGGACTTCCGTCTTTTGACCACTAGATGGCAGCGGCAGCCTTGGCACTGGGCAGTCACAACTCTCATGGCTGTGAAATGTCCCATGAGCACAGACGAAATAGAATACAATGGACCCCGGGGGACTGACGTGTGAAAGGCCCCCCACCTATGTTGGTGGTTGTTTTGCGTCTCTCTGTGGTCGTGTGTGTCTATACGGCGATAAAATCGACTTTAAAGAAATGTTAACTGTCAGTTTAAAGAGGCAGGCGGCACAGGCCCCTAGCCTGTGTCCAGTGGGCCCATTCAGTAACAATTTACAATACAACATTATAAATATCTTTTTGTTTGTTCTACTCCTGTAAAGAGCTATTCCGTTAGAAAATACAAAAGAATCCTCAGGAGAAAAATACATCAAAAACATCTAATGTAATGAATCTAACAAAAAGTCATAATTCAAGCCATCAAGTAATCAAATAAAATTACAGGATAATGCCTCAAGTCTACTTACAACAAATCTAAATTAAACATTATTAAATCTACAAAATAAAATGTAGAAACGCACAACGGTCAACGTAAAAGTCCAACAAAATCAATCTTATGAGGGGAAATATTTTCCGCCCTGTGTATTCGATTAGCAGCAGGTAACAAAGCACGCAGGAGAGTAACAAACAATTTCCCTTATTCCTAATTTCAAAAGGGACCCGAGTCAGTCAGTTAACCAGGACGACTTCATGAGCTGCGTTGTTTCAGCGTCACACCGTGTGCTAGGTTGTCAGTCGCCCAGGAGGGGCAAATACAACCAAACATTTATCATACCCCCCCTCCAAGTGTGTCTACCGTGTGTGCTTGTGTGTGTGTGTGTGACTAGACCAGAGCTCGGAGAGGGAAGGACAGGGCGGCTCCTATGGACAGACCCAGGGCCAAGAAGAACGTCATCAGGGCTCCTGCGGTCTCTGCGTCCTTAGGCTCCACCAACCTGAGGAGAGAGCAGTGGGGGGGTTTGGTCAAGGACAGCTAGTGCTTTTGTGTCAAAAGATCAAGGGGTGATTTTGAACACACCTTGTTGGTGCATTCAAGGACTCTCAGAGATTCAAGAGTTAGCGGCATAGCACGATGTTCATGAGCTACATATCAAAGGTTAGAATCCTTATAACATTATTGACATTAAACACCCCTTTTTGATTAATGCCCAACTGTTACATTAATAATATTACCTCTTCATACAGCAGATTTCATTGTTAGTGGCAGAGTCTGCCATTCCCACACTGGATTCAAAGAGCTTGTTTCTCATTTTAACTCACCCATATTAGCTTTACTGTATTTGCTGTCCAACAGCTGCGTCAGAACGGTGTTAAGTTACAACTATTGTTACCCCAGCCTACTGCTGCTTCACATTAAAAGCATTCAACTTTGCTAAAATACGCACAAACACAATCACTGAAGTGACTGAAACAGGCTCCATGTATCTCTGACAAACATTGTTTCCTATAAAGTGGAAAGAGGAAAATGGCTCTTAAAGCTCTGAGTGAAATTAATTTAACTTTCCTATTTTTATGGTCACATTACAGCAAAGGGCATCAACAGAAAGTAAAGAATAAACTCAACCAGCACAAGACTTTCCTTTCTTTTCAATGAACACATACACACACACATACATAATATTTCCATTCCCTGATTGTCAGTTCTTAATAGAAACATTAGTTTGTCCACTTGGAAATAAAGTGCAGTATCTGGTATACAATCATAGAAATATGGCTCAAGGCTCACGCTACGTTGCACCTCATAAACCGGACGGTAAACACGTGTCCCGAACCACCTAATCTGTTGATCTTTACGAATCAACACCTGACAGTCTCACAATGGCATAACAATCAGGGCTGAAAAACAATATCAAAAATTGTGTCATGACCTTAAAATCAAACGTTGAATCGAATCGTGACACCCCGTCCCCTACTACATAGCTAAATATATGTAAAGTCTGATGTTAGAGCAACCTTGAACATCACATGATGAGTTCACACAGTCCATGCTCCAAAACAACATGTAGAAACAGTGAGTGTTTTGAGTGTGAATCACGCAGTCCGATGTAAACCAAGATGTAAAATGATCCAGTCACCAGCAGTAATAGGTAAGACGCAGCAAAGTTCAACTGCAACCTAAAGATTTACACATTATCGTACAAAAAACAAAGTGTAAAACCAGCTCTGAAAATGTTTTAAGGCTATTTAAGTCCTGCAGACATTGTCATTATGGCGTGATACTGCCTCGTTTGTACTGTGTACATGTGTTCAGCATCAGTGATAAACTAGTGTGGACTCACTGTGGTGCGTAGGACATGGAGAGGCAGACGAAGTAGCCACTGGACAGAGAGAAGAGAGCCATGATGATAGAGAAAGCAGCATCGTGGCTGAAGTAGACGGGGAGGAAAGAGCGACTCTGGACGTTACAGAGCATCAGCAGAGGGACGAACACCACCCTGGAGACGACGAGCACCGGGAACAGACGAGACTCTTTACGAGGCTGCAGAGGAGACATATTGAAAATATTAAGAAACGCTGTTTGAAGTTGATACAGACAATATTTGTGTCCTCGTTTAAGCGTTTTAAGCTTGTGCTTGTTGGCTCCACATACAGAATTAAAGCTGCATCATATGGGCTGGCTACACACGATCGCTGTGAACACCATGTGGGCCTGGACAGACAATTATATACTGTAAATAATAGATGAGAGATCTTATCAGACACTCACCCAACGTATCAATGTGGTGATGGTGCGACCGAACCAGTCGTGGACGTTGAACATCAAGAAGCAGCACACTGAGATAAAGAAGCGGTCTGAAGAGAGAACAAACAATAAGAGACACGCACACACACACGCACACGCACGCACAACTAATGAACAAATTACTGAAATACTGTTGTTTTTTTACTGTTCATAATTTGATAGAATATCCTCTGTGGCTTTTGTTTTTTAAATAACCAAGGCACTTCAACAAAAACCTTATTTTGTGAAAAGAACAGTGAGCAACTCAATATGCTCACACGCTCTGGTTTGATCTGAGTCCATTCTTCTTCACTCTCTTCCACAGTTCACTAACTGGGTGGGTTTCTTACACATTACTTTGTTACCAAGGATTTTTTCTCTATGGGGTTTAGACCTGGACTCTGAATATTTCAATGTTGCAATATTCTGAGCTTCAATTAACTGTTTAACCTGTTTTGCAGTCCGACAGGGGGAAATGTTTTGTATCAAAATTGCAGCTGGTTGGAGACAATTGCAGTGGAGGTGTTGCATGTTGCTGAAGGAGGTTCACATAAACATTTGCAGTCACCCTACCATGTAGCTGTACAAGAGGCCCAACTCCTGCTGCAGAAAACATCCCCAAACCATGACACTTCCTCCTCCAAATTTAACTGACTTCTTTACACACTTTGGGTTCAGTCTTTCGCTAGTCCTTCAGGTATCTGAAAGTGTCTCTCTAATTTTGATCACAGTTTCTTCCACAAAAAAAACTTTATTTTGTTTATTTTATAAGTGCCTTATTGAAAAAATCATGCTGGTACAGCAGTGGTATAGCCACAGCTGATATTCTATCAAACTCGGAGCAGTAGATAAGCACAGTATTTATTTTTGATCTCCAGTGTGTGTGTGTATATGTATGTATGTATGCATGCATGCATGCATGCATGCATGCATGCATGTATGTATGTATGTATGTATGTATGTATGTATGTATGTATGTATGTATGTATGTATGTATGTATGTATGTATGTATGTATGTATGTATGTATGTATGTATGTATGTATGTATGTATATATATATATATATATATATATATATATATATATATATATATATATATATATATATATATATATATATACATATACATATATACACACACAAAAATGATATGTTGGCTCATGATTAACTGGAATTGTGTTGAGTCATACCCCATTTTCCTGGGAATGAAGTCTTGACATCTGCAGTGACAGCAGGGAAGACGGACAGAGTGACTGTGAACACAAACGTCACGCAGAACGCCATCACCCAGATCTAAAAATGAAACAAAAGACTATTCAGCGTTTTATACTTTATATTTGAATGGGACTTAAAGGCTTTAAGAGACTTTAAAGAAGTCCCAACAAACATCACAGAACATTTGATTTTCTGTAAATGGAACTCTTCCTCTTCTTAAACTGATTTCTCTTAAGAACTCCAGAAATAGTCTGAAGTTTCTCTTTCGCACATGCAGCACACAACAGGAGATTCTCCGTGTCAGACTGGAAATAATCCATTTGGCAGATGGATTTGGTCCATTTAGGCGAGGGCGGTGCCTGGGTACAGCGTGCAGGAGGCAGGACATGGCGACGATTACACCGCAATCACGTCGCTGCTTTGTAATTTGGTCTTAATCAACCGAGTCTCTTGCCATTCCTTGAATTTGTCTGATGACTTCGGCATCAGTCCTTACCGACAGAAGTCCCTGGATCTCGTTGTCTCTGCAGATAGACATCCTCACTGACGTCTGCATGTAAATCCTTCTTCTTCACCATCGAATGTTTGTTATCTTCAGGTCATGCCAGCTGCATGATAGCTACATCAGCTGCTCTAATCAGACATGGGCTCAATCGGACATTACACGGACTGTGTGCAAAAGAGCTGGCAGGGTGAAGTCTGTTAAATAGCTGGTCCAATTGATTCACCCATTAGTGTGCTCACATACAGATAATGTCTACATAAGTCAGAGTCATCAGAGTTGCAGTGCATGTGTGAAAGGGGGTCTAGTAACAGTTGGACTGAAACATCAAACCACTGGGTTCACCTTTTTGAAGACCTCTATGACCGAGGCCTTAGCTGGTGCCTTCTCGTCCTGCTCCAGGGACAGGAAGGCGTGCTTTGGCCCGTCTGGACTGGGGTCCACGTCGGCCTCAGCTGCACTGCCCTCCTTGGTTGTCCTGCTGGTCACTGTGCCGTTAGCATGGCCGTTTAGCCTGCCGTTTTCCACGGTGCTGCTCTCTGCAATATAATATATACATATTACTAACACTGTGCTCAAGGAAATGTTTAAAATACTACATTTAGTGAATTATTTCAGTAATCATTTTTTAGTATTCATAGAGAGCCCTGAAAAAGAGTGTGTGCCATGTGGGCCTCTCTGACTAACAGGCTCTGTCTTTGTCTGGGCACTGCCAGCACTCTAACTGGATCAACAGAGGGTCAACTCACTTAACGAGATAATGGTCCACTGATTTGATTTATTTCAAGCAGACTCAGTGGAAAAACAAACAGACGATTGATGATCTCAATTCTACAAAATGTTAAAACGCGTGCACTTCAACTTGGAAACAAATGATAATCAACCCTGAGGGTGTTAAAAGGAGTCTGTCGAAGCCAAAATCCCACCTTTCAGTAACTCATCCGTGGTGCCGGCCTCATACTTGCCGCTTTTGTTCAGATGAAACTGTGCAAACTCCTGTATGGAAACACCAGACAACACAGATTAGGCCTTACAGCTGAAACACAAGAAGTAAAGAAGTAAAACGCTCTTATGCTGTTTGGCTAATACATGTTACTAATATAATTCCTGACAGCCCAAACTGCATCCAAGAGGCTCCTATTTCACCTTTGAGGATTTGATCATCACACCTCAGGGTTCGCTAAAGTTTCTGTTTAGCTATAATTAAAAAGTTACTGTCCTGATTCCAAAGTCCCACTATATAAAACAAGACCCATCTTAAAACACCCTCATTTTGTATATAGTTATCTAATGATCAGGGGTCAACAAAGAGATGATACCCAAGTTTAGGTGGGATGGAATGGATTGTGGGTAATGTAGTCATGCAGAGCTGCGAGCTGACTGACCAGGCGGGGCAGCAGCAGGTAGCTGAAGAGTGTGACCAGCGTCCCCACACATGGCGTGACGAAGTAACCCAGCGCTGCGGTCTCAGAGTCTGCATCACCTGAGTGACAAACATGAGTTCCCTCATTAGGGATTCAGGGAGAGAGACATTTCACATCAAGGAGAACACTGTTCCAAACATGAGCTTGGTCTTTGGAATGGAAAAGAGTGTTGTGTGGTGTCATGCTGATTTGACTAGCTCAATATCCACTTTGAATGTCCTCTGTTACTAGGCAACTGGGAATTAGGCTCCCGGTGGTGTTTAGTATGTCGTGTGGGTGGGCTCACTGGCTATGGCTAGCAGCATGGCGATGGCAGCGAAGGTCCCGGCGAGGCCCTGGCCGCTCATGAAGATAGTGCTGTACTTCTGAGGCAGCAGACCAACCAGGCCGAACAGACTGCCCTGCAGCACAGCACCGAACGCTGGGGAGAAGAAGCATCGTTTGATTCAACGCTTGTCCACACACGTACACATCTCTCAGCCTCTCTTTCTTTCAGGCTCTTACTCACACACAGTCGCACTGACTTACAGTTGATGAACCAGATTGTAGCCATGGTGACAGAGAAGAAGCGGTCTACCTCCATGGGCACTTTGACCAGCACTGCTGTGAGGATGAAGAGCAGCAGGATAAAAAGCAGGCTACCTGCAACGCGCATAGCCTCCGATATCCTGAAACAAGAAACACTCACATCAGTCATTTAACCAAGAACTAGGGAAGGGAACTAATAAGGTTTAATTGAAATTGATGACATCATTGATTCTGCCTATCAGTCCAATTCTTTAGGGATTCCTGATCAATTTTCTGGGTGGGAAAAAAGTAGTCAGACAGGTTTCATCATGCGAGTCTGAACACAGTGTGCATTAAGTGACAGAAAATAAACATCTGCTAAGCCTGAGTGGCACTAATGTAATTCTAACGGGATATTTACCCTCAGTATCAGACGTGCTGCTCAGTTTAGAAGCTGTGGCACTCGAGTATCAAATACATTCCTGGAGTCCATAATGCACAGAAAGATGTTTCAGCATATTGCTGTCGTTTCTATCCTTGTTGCTAAAATGTTATTATAACCTTTATTTATTCTACAGAGACATTAAAGTTACCCTCATTTTCAACGTCATCGACTTTACAAGGCAACTAAAATATTTACAGTTACAGTCATTTGAAAGTGGTTACATGACATGATACATTTAACAAAAAGACAGTCATCTGAAACAGTTACAATTAGGAACACAGCTACCCACGACCAAGGTCCTACACTCTGAGTGAGAGCATGTTCAATCTCAGGATGGGCATTCAAAGAGCTAGCATCAAAAAACAAAAAGCAGTCTCTCCAATATTCATAGAGACCTGAGGAACTTTGAGTAGCAGTAATTCAGCTTAGCGGATCATGCAAGTGCCTGACTTCCATTCTAACATATTTTCTACATACAGTGGTAATTTGCCTAAGTGGCCTTAAAAATATATAAAAACCAGGGTCTCTTTTGCCTTTCCTCATGAGAGGGCCAACCAACTTTTCCATACAGAACACGGTGGCGAGGATCATATTTATCACCAGTGATAAATCTTGGAGCTGAATGATCGACTGAATCTAGACGTTTCAGAGTGGTGGCAGCAGCATGTCTACAGATGATATCACCATAATCCATGACAGACATAAACACTGCTTCAATTAGTACTTTTCTTGAGAGCAAAAGCAAGATTTGTTTTTGTTTGTCTCAGCTTTAAGATAAGTTCATTAATATGACATTTGAATGAGAAGTCATTACATTTGTCATCTGTAATCATGAGATGAAGCCACGCTTTGGACCGTTTCTTCCTCTCCGCCATGACTCCTTGTTGGAAGTTTCCAGCAGCTTGGGGCAAAGTTTGATCTGATAGTTTTGTTTGAATCCAATTTGTTATAAGTTTTAACTGGAACCGGATCTCGGTTCCCAACCCTTCAAAGAACACACCTTACATTATACTGGATACGATAAACACCACAAAGAAATATCTTGGCACGAGACGAGGTCATACATGCTTTGTAAAGGCAAAAGAGCTGTCCTCCATTAAAAAAAAAATCTTTAGTCGACTAACACACAAATGATTTTGTCGACTAATTGTTTAGTTGATTTATTTTCAAAACCTCTACAAAGAATAATGCAAAAGGGCCACTTTAAATTTTGTGCTTACCAGTAATGTGCTCTCAAGTCAGCATTAAAAAAACACAACACTAAATGGCATATACTACATACAAATGCCCAACACTAAGTAGACTAATTTACTAATTGACATCCGTTTGTGAATGGAGAACCCCAAAGTCTTAATTGTCACTGACCTCTGGTAGAGGAAGGAGTTGAGCAGGGTGAACACCAGCAGGGGCAGCTGGGATAGCAGGGTCATCCAGTTGTTGAAGTAGTACTCCTTGCGCACCACCACTGTGCTGTTGCTCGTGTTGAGGCGATCTTGGAAATACTGAGGGGGAAAAAAAGACACTATCACATCATCCTGCAAATATATCTACATGCAAACTTTTACATATATATGTTAACCAATAATGGAAAATAAGTCATTGTTTTCAGTGTCACCTGAAAGCTCCATTCGCTATCATATTTACAAGTTGAGTTGACTTTGTTTGTCCCTAAGATGAGGTGAACTATTTCCCACCTGCAGCATATACTTCTGCTTTCCTCTTCTGTTTGTTGGTATTTGTTACAAAAGTACAGGGGATAGTTCAATTCTTGATCATTTTGAAGCTGCACTAAGCATTTCTTTACATCAACAATGGGTCAAACTACTGAAAAAAAACAAAGAATTATTTTAAGTGTTTGTTTTAGCATCTTTCAGTTCATTGTTTGTGTTTCTAACTTTACTGTTTAGTTCATCCTCATCACTCAAAACATTGTTTCTATTTAAAAAGCTCTGATAAACCCACTGTTATGTCCAGCACTAAACAGCAGACAGAAAAGCTTAGGATCTAACTGGTGAACACAGTCCAGCATTTAGGGGAGCCAGACATTTCCCTCATTCGTTGCTGGTGGAAAGCCAGACATGTGGATCACATGTTCTGGTGCCGTGATCCACATGTTTATCCAAAGTCATATGATGGACTGTGAGGATTTAGAATGACCTATGGGTCATTACATTTCAGCACCCTACACCAAGACTGCGAATCCAAGCCTTCATGTACACTTTTGTTACAAACTATAGTTTTTCTACATTATATAAACAGCTTATTGTCCATGAGACCACTGTCACCCACCCAGCATGTGATTCTTTAAGAGGTTTAACATCCTCCACTCCTTAAGGACCCCAGCTGACATTTTGTCTTTCAGAGACTGAAGCAGGTTCCGTAATAACAAATCCATTGTTACCAACCGTGTCACGCTTGTTGAGAAAGCGGCTAAAAACAGTTTGAAGTTAAGCTAAACTTGATCTAAAACAAGATGAATCAAAAACTGGCACGTTTCAAAGATGTTCCTTCACCTCGGACCTCAAGATATATAACTGAAAAGGGTTCTATGGGTACCCACATGTCGCCCTTTAATTAATAAATATTATTATTAATTTATTATGTTATTTTGTCCCTGTCTAAAATGGAGAATTTGAATATTTCTACATACAGGGGTCCCTAAACAGTCTTGAATTAGATAAATTAGGTCTGACTGGAAAGCTGAGACTCTTGTGGATTCAGTGAGCCCAGTTGTATTTATGTGTGATGATGTTAGGTGGTGTAGTGGTTAGCATTGTCGCCTCACGGTCTGCATGGGTTTTCTCCGGGTTCTCCGGTTTCCTCCCACAGTCCAAAGACATGCACGTGTTAGGTTAATTGATGACTCTAAATTCCCCTGTAGATGTGAATGTGAGTGGTTGTCTGTCTCTGTTTGTCTCTATGTGCCCTGTGACAGACTGGCATCCAGGGTGTACCCCGCCTCATGCCCTAAGTAGTGAACCACTGGACCAACAGTTTTCTCATTTCAGAGAAAGGCTTTCATGCAGATGAGATGATGAGAAGCAGAAGGCTTTGAGAGATTGAGTATGAAGTTTTTACCAGTGAGGCAGTCATGAAGAAGTTCCATGGTAGTAACGTCCCCAGGCCCAGAAAGAAGAAACAGATCCCCACCAGGCAGCCCCTGTAGATGGGAAGGAAAGAGTTCTCAGTATACAGCAGGATGCTGCTTTCCATATCAGACAGAACTGTTAGGGCTATGCCCACATATCCAACAACTAGGATATTTGTTTTTTATTATCAAAACTGTAGAATAACAAAATCCTTAAAAAAAGCAATGCCTTAAATCAAACCGAAAGAGACAACAGATAATTCCCACTAGTCTGATGTGCAGTTGTCATAAGGAGGCAAGAAATGGTTTTAAGTAGGACACTAGCTCTACTCTAGCTGATTCAAAAAGTTGATTCGGTGGTCAACTCTGGACTCATTCAATGCACTACATTCTGTAAAGAGTTTGTGTGTGTGTGAGAGAGAGAGAGAGCGAGAGAGAGCGAGAGAGAGAGAGAGCAAGAGAGAGAGAGAGAGAGAGAGAGAGAGAAACCAGCACCACCCTTTTCTATTTGATCCAACACAAAAACTGTGGTCGAGAGCAAATCCTCTCTGAGGAACTATGGTGGAAACAAACAGCGGGAAGTGAGACCTCCTGGTTTCCATCTCATTCTAACTCACCGGTCCTGAGGAGCATCTGTCCGTCCCTTCATCCTGATGTAGGAAGTTGTGGTGAAACTGAAAGCCAACGGGAGAGAACAGAGGTCAGCAGCATCAACAAATGATAACAGAGAGAGTAGTTTGTTTCTCAAACACCCCTCAGCTAAAGGCTGCACTAAGCATGATACACAAATCCATTTACATTGTGGCAAGGCTGCGATAAGCTGGTAAGAGTGTGGGAGAGGAGCAGGGAAACACATAAAAACACACAGCAATGTAATAACAGCCTGTTTGTGTAACAAATTGTCAGTTGGCTGCTCACCATGGATGTATAATTAGAACTAGATACCGCGCTGCTCATCCTTGCAGCATTTTTCCAGTGGCCACTCTGTACTGCAACAAGAAATGCTCATGAGCATTTTCTCCACAGGCCACCATTGTAAAAAGAGATCTCTGTAAAACTGTTGACAAGACACCTCCAAATGCAAACAATACTCATTATACATTTCATTTTAACCTCTGGACTTTTTATATTTGGATGACACACCCACGTGGGGCCCAGGGTGGTCGTTCTCATGAAATCAATGGCCATGATGTTTTTGACATAAAAGTCATCCATCAATCTTCATCTGCTTGTCCCTAACAGGGTCGTGGGGGGCTGGATCTGATCCCAGCTGACATCGGGCGTGAGGCGGGGTCCACCCTGAACACGACACCAATCTATCGCAGGGCACATAGCGACGTACACACCTGTGGGCAATTTAGAATCATCAATGAACCTAACACCTGCATGTCTTTGGACTGTGGGAGGAAGCCGGAGAACCCAGAGAAAACCCACGCAGACATGGGGAGAACATGCAAACTCCACACAGAAGAGCCCCAGCCGGGACTCAAACCAGGAACCCTCTTGCTGTGAGGCGACAGTGCTAACCACCACACCACCCTGACGCCCGAAGTAAAAGTGATATTTTCGTTAAATTAAATAAACACTTTATTATGGTCTTTCTTGAACAGTGTGTCATTTACTCATTATCAGTGTTTTGACACATTTTGAGCTGAAATTCTTGAGGGAACAGGGTTTTATCTAAAAATCTCAAACACCTTTTAGTTTAATGAGAGGAAGCCACTGAACAACTGGGAATAGCAGGAGCATATAGAGCCCATCATATGACCGGACTAAGTGCAGTTTCAAAGACTTTCCATTGAGGCTTGGGCGCTGGAACCAGCACCCTGAGGCTGGGAACAGATTCTATCCCTCTCCAATGTGTATATTAGTCAAGAATCTGAGAGTCCACTCCCTATGTACACACCACAGGACTGGGAATGTACTGACCTACTCAGTGGCAGAGCTATTCCTCTCACTCACACTACTGTCACAGGCTGCTGGGCTTGTTTTGACTTGTTAAAGGGGGTTGGGGGCTAGACACGTGACAGACAAACACACATCCTACTTTGGGAATCTGCACTAGTTCCTAAAATACAGCTCATAAACACACACCAAATCTCACACTTCAGTCCAACAGGAAAATATGAATCCTTGCATGTTTTGCGGCTGTGGAGGAGGAGGTGGCCTGCGTGACTGATTCCTTTTTCCACTGACTCCATGCTCGTCAGCGTTTTGTCTACTTCCTTAAACTTGCCAACCGACACCACCTTCTTCCTATAGACAAAAGAAGGTGTGACACAGGCGTTGGCAACCCAACACAAAAGACAGCTGCGTCATTCTTGGAGGATGTAACAGCACAAACTGCAGAATTACAAAATCCAGCTGAGACATTATCCTTCACGCTTCATTATAGTACACAAAGTTACCACCTCCGATAGCCAAGTTAAAACAAAAGCCTGTTTTCTCCCTGGTGAGATGGTTGGTTGCACAGCCCCTTTGCATCTTGGTGAGACATGGTTTTAAAAAGCCTGCCAGTAAATCAGCCCGGTCAAAAGTCGTTATAGTCAAGAGGGAACAATGTTTTAGGCAGCTGAGCAGAACTAATTAGAGCCAGCTAGTAAATCATGGACAAAGTGATGTGGACTGCACATGCAGGTCATACGAACTGTGGCTGTGTTTTGATTAATAAAAGATACCATGGAAGAAAAGAGACCGGATGGGAGGGGATAAGGCAGATGGTGTGTTTGGCTTCGAAGCCCTTGTAATAAAGCTTTGTTCCTTAGACTAAAAAGAGTCAGTGTTGTGGACACAAACCCTTGGCTTATATTCTAAATAGTAGAAACCAGTCAAAGTGCCTGGAGTCTGTTTTTTTGCGTGTTCATATAAACACACTGAAGTGAAGATAACATAAGAGAAGACTTTATTGGTCCTCAGAGGGGAACTTTGTTTTTTCTTTGCAGCTGCACAAGGGCAGAATAAGTACAGAAAGAGTCACATGCTGGAGGATGGTGGACTATGGTGTCATGGACAATAAGCAATAGTATATACAATCGCATGTAACATTAGTGTGGATTCTTAGCTCCTCTAGTTTCATGGTATATACATAACTTCACTGCGATACGGCCAAAATCTATCTCGAAAAAAATAAGTAGTATAGTAAAGTAAGTAGTCTATAAGAAATAACCCCACGTTAAAACCTATTTTGTATACTTCTGTGATTAAATACTAAAAGTACTTTCTACTGCCTCATTTTACTGACAACTTTAGTGCAAAACGAACTGTTTCAAATGAAATTATAGCAGGGAAAAATAATCTTTTCAGCTATACACTAACTCTGTTTACATGCAATGGGATCCATGAGGAAGGCGAACAGAGAAACCTTCCCCCTGCTCCAACCCGTGAGGCAACAACTAGCAAAACAGTTAACAATCTAGTCCGATTCTACATTTTCATTATGTCCTAAATCTTTCCAGCCCACTCTTTAAGATGATTCAAGTGGTCACAGTGTTTCAGGTGTGAGACACCTCCTTCGTCACTGAGATATACACTCACTCACTCACTCATCTTCAACCGCTTATCCGGGGTCGGGTGGCGGGGGGCGTCAGCTCTAGCAGGGGACCCATTACATGTAAAATATGAGTGATCTTTCAGGTGGGATTTTAGAAACACATTTGCCGCATTACACCCTTCAGATGTCTAGTCACTGAGGGGACAGCCACTAATCACTTTGAACGGTTGATGGGGTTTTGTCAGCAGAACAGTGCTCCTTTGCAGACACTGAAGGCAGGAGATGATAAAGTGTGGAGGATAAAGAGCAGACAAAATACCAAAATACTATGCGTCATCTCCAGACAGCTTACTAACTGAAACTACTGAAAACTCAATCCTACTTAGAGTCCCCTTTAATTTATATTTTCCAACACACACAGAGCTATCGCTTTTCAGTGGCACACATCAATCTGCCTGTTTCTGGGCTTTTCCACTGATTACTGATACACTAAATTATACACACACACACTCACAAAGACACACACACGCTTATATTGTATGTAGTATATGGGGCTTGTTAAAGGTTTTGTGGGAAATCTAGTAAATCCTGGTATAGTTCATTAATTAGACGTGGCTGATGCACAATTAAAAACGTATTATATACCCATCAAAATCTTCAGTTTAGGAACTACAGGGTTAGGTTTTTTTATTCTATCTGCTGTTTAGTTCCTCACTCACTCATTAAACCTTAGGAAGGTGTCGGTCAAACCCTTGCAGGCTTCTGTTTCCCGCTGAGTCACAGGAGATTAATGGTCCTTATAATAAACCACACTAAGTCACATCCACCATGTGCTCATCAGTAGCAGGGGCCACATAGACATTTCGTAGAATATTCGATACACAAGAGTCTTTGCCAGATTTAGAGTAAGTGCATCAGGTCAATATCAATTCCCTGCTGCTGGGTTTAATTTACAGTGTAGCTCTTGACAGGTGTAGGGGTGTTAAATACAGTTATTTAGTAAACTGTAACCAGGAAATTAAATGAGCACCATAGAAACAACGCGGAATGACACTACGACTGAATTTGAATGGGAAATCAGATTGTTTTTAAAGTAAATAGTTAAATAGCATCTTTATTGAACATGGCGAGGTTTACAATGCACCTGTTTTGTTCTGCGAAGAAGCACAAAGGGATAGTAGCAGCCTGAATGAAACCAGTAATAGCAAAATAACCCTGGTATTTAAAGGCACCGTAGGTAAAGTACGTTTATGGTGCAGTGGGTCACACTTTTACTGACACATCCAAGTGTAACGCTACTGGAGACGGAGGAGGAAACAACATCCGTAGGCTACTATCGTCTCATCACCCAGTTGACAGTCAACAGACCAGTTCTTTCTCAGAAGACGGCGAACATAACATTTCCTTATAAAACACAGCGTAGGCGATGCTAATACAAAACAGCCGTGCCATATGTTACCATAACGTTAGTGCTGGCTAACATGACAAAGACTCACCTTGAAAATGTTGGTCCTTGTCACTGTGATTTCATAATGTGCCCTCGGTAAAGCTCCGTTTATATCCAAAACGGTTTCAAAAATGATGAAATGGCACACAAATTAATAGCTATATGTATTCGTCGCGCGCACACGTGGCGGGAATGTACAAATGGCCACGGTAGTTTATGATGCAGCTCGGTGAGCCGTTTTTTTACGCTGCGTCCGTCGTCATAACGTCACAGCTTCACAGCTTCATAGCTACAGCAGCAGCTTCCCAAAACAGCAGAGCACTTCCGGTGTGCTGTCAAATCTCGCATCCCAGCTTGTTTGTGTCTCATGTTCGCGGGCTTTTGACATCAGGCTCAACTGTTGTTTACCGTTTGCAGCTGTTCGGTTACATCCTTCTTTATGAAACTCAAACATAAAGAGAAATAATAAAGCAAGGGTGCCTTTTGTGACTCCCAGACTGACACTGTTATTCATCTGTTTTGGAAAGGTGACTATAAACCATAGACTGAATACAATATATATAATATAATATGTATATGTAACACAATATCAACCTGTAAACTGTGGCAAAATATTTGCAGATTCATTTTAGATCATATCTGCTGTGATTTTGAGCTCCTCCTGCAAAATGTCCTTTTTTGTCTTTGTACAGAGTGACGCTCCAGCTGACAATATTTTTTAATTCATCTCATTTTAATTCTTGCAAAGTTTTAAATCCACGTCCAAGTGTAAATTTGCCGAAGTAAAAACCATTTTTTGTGTTTTCTAGAAAGAACTGGAGGTGCATTTCAAGTCAATATCCTCTGCTAATAACAAGAAAGCTATCAAAACTATTGAACTGTGCTCCCACTTTAATATCTTTAATTCAATTTCATTTTCATTGCTCATGTCCCCTGGTGTATCTTGCTTTTTTCTTTTTTTATCTCTATTTATGTATGTATTTATTTTGTTGTTAGGTCTATTTGTTATCCAACTGTTATTAATGTGATGCTCGTCATATGAGTTGATGCACTGTTAGTGTATTTAGTCAATCAATAATAAAGGTGATGGGGGGGTGCTGTTTGGTCTACTACAGTAATAACAGGTTTTGTTGGGTGTAAATGGTGTAATGTTACACATATATACACTATATTTGATTGGTTGGATGACCAGAATACAATTTGTATCATTTTGCATTGAGAATATTGTTTTTTTAGGGGTCATTCTAACTTTTATGTTCTATTTTACCGTTATTACTTATTACGATACATTTGTTTTCATTTCCCAATTTTTCCTTAACTCTTTATTTGTTTTCTTTTTTGTTACATCCTTTTTTGTGTGTTTCGTTGTTTCCTCCCTCTTATAAGATATCTAGAAAGTAAAGATACAATAATTCAAGAGAAGTCAGATCAGTCACAATGTTGCCTTTCAGAGACACATGGATGTTCTGCGTTAAGAGACAGCTGCTGTGTGGGATGCTGCCTCTGATTTGCTGTAGTTGTGCGCCCTCTGCTGGTACAATCTGACCTCTCAGTGTCATGACTTGTGAAAGGGACCGGTAACTCAGATACTGTAAAATATGTGCAACAACCTTCCTTCATAAATTTGACCAAAATATATTCCTGTGTAAAAACAAAAAATACTCAAATATTTAAACATCTTTAAAGAGTGATTTTTCTTTTACAAAAAAGGAACAGAGGAAAAATACAAATCCTCAGAAACAAAAAAGATCTTGGAGAATTTTTGACCTTTGGGGCGGCTGTGGATTAGTGGTAGAGTGGGTCGTCCTCCATTCAAGAGATTGGCAGTTCGATCCCTAGCTCCCCCGGTCAACATGTCGCAGTGTCCTTGGGCAAGACACTGAACCCCGAATTGCTCCCCGTGCTGCGCATGGGTGTGTAAATGTGGTGTGAATGATTAGATCAGATGGTTTGTAGATGTCCACTGCCATCAGTGTGAATGTCAGTGTGAATGGGTGAATGTGGCAAGTAGTGTGAAAGCACCTTGAGTAGTCAGAAGACTAGAAAGGTGCTTTATAAGTACAAGTCCATTTACCATTTACCATTTACTTTGTGGAATACTTTGTCTATAGTCTGACCATGACAGAGCACACAGGAAATCAATAAGAGGAAGATTGTAAAAATGTCTTCACAACAAAGAGATTAACTATTAATTACAGCTAATTACGATACGATATAGTTTAAATTGGCTCCATAGCCATAACAGTTATACTATGTTATGTTTTGTGCTAAGTTTTCGGGGAGACTGGATTGGTCGTGTCATGGCTGGGCCGTCTCTGTATTTAATATTCAAACACTAGTTACAAAGAGGAAGGTAATGGCTTTAAAGTGAAATTCTGGCGTAAAATCATCCCAGGGTTTTTTCCGGCAAATTTGGTCATCAACTAAGTCATGGAGATAATAAAAGAGTGTTTTAAAGACTTACCTACTGGCCCCTGTACCAGCTCCTCTCATAGTAAAGTCCATTCAAGTGGATTACCAAAGTCAATCCCAAAGGAAGGAGCCCATTGGTGCTTTGTTTTCTGTGTAGAGACTCTTCTCATGCTGCTGCAGAGGTTTGCTGTTATTTTCAGCAGCATTAGTGGTTAAAAAAGACTTTTGAATGCCTTCAGCGTACCGCCCCGAGCTAATCAGTGTTAGCCACGTCCGGCTGTTAGCCACTCTACCGGATATCTCTGTTTATAGTTTATACACGAAAAAATTGTCTCGATTGGTTATTTGATGACCCAATTTGCCGAAAAAGACCCTGGGGTGATTTTAAACTGGAATGTGACTATAATTTTAGCTTACCTTCAATTTGCTATGCATAAAGACACCTGTTACATGGTACTTTGAGCTGCATTTTTGAATGAATGGTGCTATAAATAAAGTTTATTATTATTATTATTATTATTATTATTATTATTATTATTATTATTATGGTTGTCTCACTGCTCTGGTGGTTGGGTGTTTCATGTCACACAGAGTATGAGAATGTATTTTTTAAGTTATGGATGTAGTTATTATTACTGTTGGCAGAATGCTCTGGAACTTCAAAAGAAAGACAGACAGGGGCCACCAGACATTATGTTCTTGGCCTTTCAGTGTCACAGAGATAGTGGTTGTCTCATTTTAAAAACATATTGGGTGTCTAGTTACTAATTTCTTTTTTTAACTAAAACCAGGGTGGCTGGTGGCACAGTGGTTAGAGCAGTCGCTCCATGTAAAGAGGCTGAAGGTCCTCGAGGCAGTGGCTGTGGGTTTGACTCTGACCTGTGGCCTTTTGATGCATGCCCCCCCCCTCTCTCAACCCATTTCCTGTCTGTCCTATCTGATAAAAGACTTGAAAACTGCCAAAAAATAATCTTAAAAAAATAATAATAATAAATTGATAGCTATGTAGACAACCAACCCCATGGTTGAATTAGTTGTCACAATGTGTCAGTGGGAGGTCATAGCTTTGAAAATGAACCCAAACAACACCTTGAGCTGCCCTCTAATGCAGTAATGACTATTGTAGGATGTATTGATGATGAGGAATTTACGCCTAAAAGTGTAACAACGACCCTGGTCTCCCCTAATTTCAATATGAGTGAATGTGCCACCGTAGATTTAAATGTACTCTATCACTCGTAATAACTCACATCCATGTGATCACAAATAAGTTATCTACCTTGATCTGGAACAACCAGGGCAAACCGAATTAATAAGTGTGTGTGTGTGTGTGTGTGTGTGTGTGTGTGTGTGTGTGTGTGTGTGTGTGTGTGTGTGTGTGTGTGTGTGTGTGTGTGTGTGTGTGTGTGTGTGTGTGTGTGAATTAGTATTGATAGAACTGTTTGTTCATCTCTTTACTGCATGTCACAAACAAGAAGACCTGCAGAAGGGCTGTCAGTGACGGGTGTGAAGACATGCAGCGGTTTGTGGTTAAGGTCTTCCTGTTTACCTCATATTACTGACAGTCCACAGCAGTCCACAAGCCCACTTCTGTTTAAAGAAAATGCAACATAAAACTGGCTAACTCAATAATCCAAACTGCCGTCTCTGAAACAATAGTTAATTTGAGTGTGAACTAACTTCCATTCATTGCTGTCACTACTGTATGCTTCCTAAGTGTGCAGAGACGTCTGGTTCAACTCCCCCATGGCAGTGCTGCTTAGTTGCCACTGAGTACTTTAATATACCTGCCTGATTGTGTCTACAACTGTTGTATTATGTCTATATTTGAGCATTCGCAGGCATTGAGAAATGTTTTGAATCATAGCAATGAGTGAATGGGGATTAACTTTGATATTTGATACTGTACACCTGGTCATTGTAGTAGAGACTGTGGGAAACAGAGGCTATGGTATCTATTCATTTTATTATACTGCACTGTATCCACACATCCACACCCTAAACTGCCTTAGAAAACATTGGTTTGACCTGGTGGAATGTTTTTTCACAAGACAGTAAAATTAGAGAACAATGGGCAGAACGATGCTAAAAAAGCTCCATTAAGAGGAGGGGAATTGCACAGTACAGGTGTTTCCTCTTGTGTTGCCTGATTAGACCTCCTTTCAGGACTGTGTCGGTGTCTAACCGCGCTTGCTCCTCACTCTCCTGGGTTTTTCTTTACTTAAACCATTGACATTGTTTAATGAAGTATAAAACACCTCTTTACTAAGAGACCTCTGCTACAGGGAACTAGTGAAGATATTTCTACACTTTGAAATGTTGAGCCCAGAGGATAAACTGTCTTTTCTCCTTGTTGAAGGGACCCACCAGCTCAATATGTCTGTCTGCCACAACCTGAGGGACCCACCATCAATACTAACCTGAGGGACCCAACCTGAGGGGCAAACCATCAATAACAACCCGAGGGACCCAACCTGAGGGACAAGCCATCAATACTAACCTGAGGGACCCAACCTGAGGGACAAACAATCAATACTAACCTGAGGGACCCAACCTGAGGGACAAACCATCAATAACAACCTCAGGGACCCAACCTGAGGGACAAACAATCAATACTAACCTGAGGGACCAAACCTTAGGGACCCACCATCAATACTAACCTGAGGGACCCACCATCAATACTAACCTGAGGGACCAACCTGAGGGACCCACCATCAATACTAACCTGGGGGACCCAACCTGAGGGATCCTCCATCAATACTAACCTGAGGGACCCACCATCAATACTAACCTGAGGGACCCAACCTGAGGGACCCACCATTAATACTAACCTGAGGGACCCAACCTGAGGGACCCACCATCAATACTAACCTGAGGAACCCAACCTGAGGGACCCACCATCGATACTAATCCGAAGGACCCAACTTGAGGGATCCTCCATCAATACTAACCTGAGGGACCCAACCTGAGGGATCCTCCATCAATACTAACCTGAGGGACCCAACCTGAGGGATCCTCCATCAATACTAACCTGAGGGACCCAACCTGAGGGACCCACCATCAATACTAACCTGAGGGACCCAACCTGAGGGACCCACCATCAATACTAACCTGAGGGACCCAACCTGAGGGACAGACCATCAATAACAACCTGAGGGACCCAACCTGAGGGACCCACCATCAATACTAACCTGAGGGACCCAACCTGAGGGAAAAACAATCAATACTAACCTGAGGGACCCACCATCAATACTAACCTGAGGGACCCAACCTGAGGGACCCAACCTGAGGGACAAACAATCAATAACAACCTGATTTTTATTGTTATGTACTGTACTCAATGAACTGTATATTTTTGATATGATGATTTGATTTTGTGTTAATATATTAATGTGTTATGCTTTGTCAACATTCCTGTGAATGTTCTCATTTGTCCAGGTCCTCGTTATCCCCAAAGCAATTTTAGTCAAAAGCAACTGGACTGGAAAGCAACTAGACTCAACTGGCTTCATCAGTTCATGTACGCTTCTGACCAGGCTGGGACTGGTCCAACTATCTGGTGTGGAGATCCAGGTAGATAACCTTTCACAAGGCCGATGATGTAACTGGAACCCACTGATCTCCAATTTACAATGCTGCCCTTTCATCCCTTCCCAGGAGATTCGACAATCTAACCTCAAAGAACAACTATTCACAAATGGCCTCCTGTGACTCCAACCACTGTCGTTAAGACCCAATAGAGCGCTAACAAAGTCGAAACCAATTTCTCACCAATGACTGAAATTGCTTTGGGGATACTAGATAGATAGATAGATAGATAGATAGATAGATAGATAGATAGATAGATAGATAGATAGATAGATAGATAGATAGATAGATAGATAGATAGATAGATAGATAGATAGATAGATAGATAGATAGACAGATAGATAGATAGATAGATAGATAGATAAATATATAGATAGATAGATAGATAGATAGATAGATAGATAGATAGATAGATAGATAGATAGATAGATAGATAGATAGATAGATAGATAGATAGATAGATAGATAGATAGATAGATAGATAGATAGATAGATAGATAGATAGATAGATAGATAAACAGGTTGATTGATTGATCACAAATTATGCTAAATGTATCAGTTCAAATCTTAACGATCAAAAAATGTTAGCATCAATTTAATTTGGATAAAAAGACTGATTTATTTAAATGTGCTTCTCTCTGCATTACATTATTTGGCTTCTGCTTCTAACATGTAGGGGAAATGATGTTTGTTCTTGAAATATTTGAGAAAAGCATTAATGACTAATGTAATACTTCTTCCATCTTCATACAGTAGAGAGGCAGGGCACAACTAAATTGTGAATATTTATTAAATATTTCTCTCTTCAACTCACCAGGAAGGAATAGAGAAAGGTCTTTGAAGTGAGGAGCTGTAAAGAGACGCGTGTCAGTGAGTGTAAAGATGAAGCTTCTACTGAGCAGTCTGTTGCTCACCTCTCTCTGTGCCCTGTCTTCCTGGAGTAAGTAAAAATTTACCCTGTCTAAAATGATCTCTGTTTAAAACTCTCTATTCAGTTTTGTTTTACAGTTAGTTAACATTCAAACATGGAAATTGAGCAAAACAAGTTTATGGTTTTTGGGAATGAAGACGGCTGTGTTGATGTGTGGGGCAGCACATACGACAATGGACTATTCATGAAGTCAAATGCAACGAAACGAAACGATTCATTTCAATTTGATAAACACTGTGGGAGCGATAGAAGAAAATACATTTTCATAACTCATGTAAAGGAAATATATATATATTTCCATATGTGGAGTTAGATCACGGATTTCCTTGAGAAATGATTAAAAATGTTTGTTTTTGTATGGTTTAATATCACACAATAAGTAATAGTTATGTCCGTCTAGTCGAGTGTCATTGGTTGAGTAAATAGGAAGTCTTTTGATAACTTTAAACTGCTCATAAATACTCATACTGTTGAAAATCAAAACTATGATAACAAACGTCTTTGATACTGTTACAGAGTTAACACTGATCAAGTAATAATAATAATAATAATAACACATATTATATATACATAATGTATTATAATAATAATGATATAATAATACCAACCAGAAGCTTTCAGATGCAAATATGAGTGCACTGAGTACAGGCTAACTTAATAAAGTGGAACTTTCCGGATTTGAACCGAAATGTTTTACTGGTGCTGCACAGTGGTGTGGTGGTTAGCCCTGTTGCCTCACAGCAAGAGGGTTCCTGGTTTGAATCCCGACTGGGGCCCTTCTGTGTGGAGTTTGCATGTTGTCCCCGTGTCTGCGTGGGTTTTCTCCGGGTTCTCCGGTTTCCTCCCACAGTCCAAAGACATGCAGGTGTCAGGTTCATTGATGACTCTAAATTGCCCGTAGGTGTGAATGTCTCTATGTGCCCTGTGATAGACTGTCAATGACTGAAAAGATTGGCTCCCGCCCCCCCCCCCCACCCCCTCCCATCTTGAAAGATACATTTTTTAAAATACATCAAAAACCAAACACTGTCTTTATATTTTTTATTTTTACTGTATTTGGTTGTTGACATATTTATACCAAAACATCTGATTAAATCCCCATAATTTTAAACATGTGTCTGTGTATTAAAAATAGTATCATCTGGTCACTAATAGGATGTAATAAGGAGGTACTTATGTTAGCCAGACTCCTCCGGGCACATAACAAACAAGCTCCACACAGTAACAATTCATTCAACTAGTATTCTATTAAGGCACCAGTGTGGGTGTTCTGGGAAAACTGTAACCTGCAGCATTCAGGGAAGCAGAGCACCAGATAATGTCGTACAGACCAGAGTTCGACCCACACTTGTGATGAACTACCAAATCATGTATTATGTACTCTTCATAGGTGTTTCATCAGGCCCACTGGTTACCCAGAGTCCTGATGTCTCTGTCATGGAGGGGGGGACGGTAAACATCACCTGCTGCTGGACACTGGACTATGAAAGAATTACAGTTCACTGGTTGAAAAATCAAACAAAAATGAAGAGCCAGAATTTCATCCTGAAGAATCCCTCTCAGGGATCTTTGCAAAAGAACACATCGAACTGCTCACACTTGATCCTTACGGACGTCACAAGAGGGGATTCAGGGAGATACATCTGTACGGTGACTTTGGCGATACCTCTTTTATTAAAGCTTGAAGGATATGGTACTGTCATCACAGTGAGAAACAGCACAGTGGACAACACAGCAGGAGGTACGTGTCAAAACACCAGTAGTTTGATAGTGTTGCATTCAGGGTTGGACTGATTTGTTGCTTTGCCAATGGCTGCAGTTAATAATGTTGTGGGTCAGCAGAAGGTAGATGGCAAATAAGTTAAGCCACCGTGTGTAGACGTCGTCTGAACATGTTGCCTCTGTGCGTGACTTTCAGGTTCTCACCAGGAGGAAGTGCTCGTTTACGTCCTGAGGTGTCTGCCCATCCTCGGCCTCATCATAACCTTCTTCTGCATTAACAGTTTATGTACCAGGGCTCAGCAACACACACCAGGTACAACATAACTTTTACATTACTCCACTTTGATGACATTGGGCCTCATTTATCAAACTTGCGTGGAAACGGGTGCAGATCTGAGCGCATAATTGGTCGTAGGAAAGGACCCACGTGTGATTTATGAAACATTGGTATCTGACCAATCTCAGCGTGCCTTGATAAATGCGGCGGATGACTTCGATCGTCATTAACATGTTGCGCCCTTAAATATTCCTGGTTCGAGGCCTCGCCCACTGAGGTCAAACACGGAGAGGAAGAACGCTGGTTAGAAAAGAAACTTTTCCGACACACAGATCGGCATCCTGACATCCGACATGGAGCAAAATAAAGATGTGCTTTTTGTCAGTCTTAAGAGTGGAATAAAAGGGGCCCATCATAAAAACACTGTATGGAAAAAAATAATGGAGGGAGTCAAAACGAAGCAGCGCTCCACTGTGACCCGAGTGCGCCTGTGCGCACTGTTGGACAGGTGTGCCGTATTCAGCACCCCTGCGTGAATTGCAGCCCTTCGCATTATAGCTGATATTCAAAAGATCCATTTAATTCATTTTGTAATCATGGCTGCAGTTTATTTCCACAGAACATAAAAAAAGGTGTTGTTTTGTGTTCGCTAAGTTTGTGATTTTAAACTCTTTAAAATAGTTTAAAGACTGTAAGTAACCAACGTTCTGACCGTTGTTGGTTAGCAGTATATAAATTACTCCTATAGATCGAAACAACAACCTTCTCATCCAGAATATCACCTATAATGACTTTGGCTCTGCAGTGCGTCTTGCTGCAGCCGCGCGCCAACACATCCATTCATTAATGCATTGGCGGGTGGCTGGAGCCCAGCTGTTTTGATATTTAAAAGAATTACGTGTGCCCCCCCCCCCCTGGCCTCCACGTTTAAAAGCGATAGCTGAGCATCACACATCACCTGTACATTTATCGAGTGGTAGTTTTGGCGATTGATGAATGCGTAATCATTCATGGATGGTGCCTTCAGACGCACATGAGTACAATCAATTGCTCCAACCACAATTTTAATTTTTTTTATTCGTTTTAAGAATCCGTTTTGATCTGTTCTTAATATGAGACTGCTTATGCTTAATGACAGCTGAGGTTTGTTCATAATTTTCAGCCAGATTTTGCTGTGCTGCACCGCAAATACACAGGCTGAAATGCGTACACGATCTCAGACCAGACGTGAGATTTGATCGTAGCTCCCGCTCACGTCCAAATTGATAAATGCCGACGTTTGCCAGGAAATGGTCGTACGCACGTTTTTCTGCCGTACGTTCGTTTGATAAATGAGGCCCAGTGTGTCTAGATGCATATGTTACAGTGCACCATGACACCATGTTTCAGCTGCTCCTGGGAATAAACTCACTTCAGCCCAAACAATAGAGGGAGACCAAGAAGAAGAGGAAAGAGATGAGAGGGGAAATAGAAGCAGAAGGTAAGAAAGGAGGATTACATTGTCTCAAAATCAACATGTATCTCCTGATGAGTGGCTAACGTCGTGGATAAAATGTGTGTATAAATCTGCACTGTCAGGATTGTCTTGATGCTTTTATTTTGACGTTTAAGCCAAATAGACTAAAGTATCCTGCCTGTATCCTTTGATTACAGTTGTGTTACTAAATGCATGTCAATTCTCATGATAGTCATAATCGTGATATATTGGTTGACATTAGGTTATGCTTACATGTTATATGTGTATATATCCCTTTTTCTCCCTCTTCGTGATATATTGGTTGACATTAGGTTATGCTTACATGTTATATGTGTATATATCCCTTTTTCTCCCTCTTCCTTCTCTTCTCATATTTGTCTGTATCACCATCATGTGTCTCCTGTTGTTTATCGTCTGTATATACTATATGTCCTACTCTGTAAGCGACTTTGGGTTTCTGAAAAGCGCTATATAAATAAAATGAATTATTATTATTATATTTCTGTTTTATTTACTTTTTATTTGTATTGTATCATCTATCTGTGCCATAGTATGTGTTTATAATACCATACCATCTGCCTCTCATTCACACACACACACACACACACACACACACACACACACACACACACACACACACACACACACACACACACACTCACACACACTCACACACACACACACACACACACACACACACACACACACACACACACACACACACACACACACACACACACACACACATACACCTATACCATCTTTATACATATAATTGTAACTTCCCATTGTATTCTGTTCTTATCTGTTGTTATCTGTACTTTATGTCCACTGTATGTGTTTGTAATCCACATGGTGTGATGTATTTGTCCCTCATGTCACCTTGTCTATCACTATATTTCACCAATAACAAAAAATGCTTGTCATTAAAAACAATGTGAAAACAACTACAGGACAGCGATCCTTTTCATCCTAATTTCATATTGTACAGCATTTACTGTATAAATATGGTATGAGAAGGGACACTTCATTGGTCTTACCCGGCGAAGGGTCTGTACTTTCCAGGGTTTGAAAAGTTTATACTTTGGCGACTTCTAGTGGCAGTTTGAAATGGAAAATCCACTTTAGCAGGCAATTTGTGTAACTCCCACTATACAAGACCTGACCCCTGGGCACAGATGAAATTTACAGTAAGAAGAAACAGATACACTGCAGCAGTTTCTACCAAGATTATCTTACTTTTCTACCAATAAAAATGGTAATTAGCTTACTTTAAGAACCAAAAATACTGTATATCAAAAGGCAGGCCACTACTTCTGTCACCTGATAGTTGAAACATAGTTGCAGGCATTACTATTGTTCTAATTTCAATGAAAATTCCTTTGTGAAAAAATAAATATTTCTCTCCTGCGTCCCTCAACATCTGATATGTTGGTGGTCCAGTTCAGTTTTTCTGCTATAAAATCAGATTTTTAATCCTCAAACTGCACTGTGAGACGGAGCAAAAATATCTCAGATGTCATTCAGGGTTTACACTGTAGCTGCCTTCTGTGTGAAGGAGGGAGGAACAAAAGCTGTGGTTCTTCACACTTCTCTGCAGAAAACACAGATAAACACAGAAGAAAAGAGCCCCATGTGGGTGTGTGTGGGTGTGTGTGTGTGTGTGTGTGTGTGTGTGTGTGCGCGAGCTGTGTGTGTGTGTGTGTGTGTGTGTGTGTGTGTGTGTGTGTGTGTGTGGGAAGGACTTCGAGCAGCTGTGAAGACATGAGTGTCAGTTGTCAGTGGTGAATCTGAGTGTAAAGATGAAGCTTCTGCTCAGCAGTCTGACACTCGCCTCTCTCTGTGCCCTCTCATCTTGGAGTGAGTAGAAACACAACAACTTAACCTTTAACATCACATCTGTTTCCCACAGCAGACATATATGATGGTTAAAATCTGTGCTCAAAATGTCAAAACTATTACAGGTTCTTCTAATAACTGGATTTATTTGTTTATTAACACATAACTGTATGTAGAGTCACTATATCCATATAAAACATTATCTTGTTGCCAGGGCTCTGAGGTTATGCTCACAGTGAATAACGGAAATCTTTCCGTTGGTTTGGCAATAATATGACTATTTGCTTAATTTCGCTCGTGCAGTTACGTACAATATGAACGATGTTGTGATGAACTACCAAATCACGTATTATGTACTCTTCATAGGTGTTTCATCAGGCACACAGGTTACCCAGAGTCCTGATGTCTCTGTCATGGAGGGGGGGACGGTAAACATCACCTGCTGCTGGACACTGGACTATGAAAGATTTACAGTTAACTGGCTGAAAAATCAAACAAAAATGAAGATCCAGACTTTCATCCTGAAGAATCCCTCTCCTGGATCTTTGCAAAAGAACACATCGAACTGCTCACACTTGATCCTTTCGGACGTCACAAGACAGGATTCAGGGAAATACATCTGTACAGTGACTGGGGAGATACCTCTTTTATTAAAGTTTGAAGGATATGGTACTGTCATCACAGTGAGAAACAACACAACTGACAACACAGCAGGAGGTAGGTGTCAAAACACCAGTAGTTTGATAGTGTTGCATTCAGGGTTGGACTCATTTGTTGCTTTGCCAATGGCTGCAGTTAATAATGTTGTGGGTCCGTCCAGAAAACAGACTTTATCAATCTTGATATATATGTGTGTGTGTGTGTGTGTGTGTGTGTGTGTGTGTGTGTGTGTGTGTGTGTGTGTGTGTGTGTGTGTGTGTGTGTGTGTGTGTGTGTGTGTAAAAATATGTATTTCTCATAGTGCAACTTTTGTGAGATCCATTCTATACTCACAAACCATATTTTTAGTTTATAAAACAACAAAAAAAAGCACAAAAAAAGAGAACTTCAATCCTGTTATTATCATTTGTGTTTAATTTGTTTTTCTCACAATGTGCACATCGAGGTACTACCAGCAGTTCTGCGCTGTTTGCCGTGCTAATTTCCCTGGCTGTGGTGGCTCTGTTGCTCCTCATCGGTCTCGTCTGCTTCTGCACTCTGCAAGGAAGACAAGGTACAAAGATGAAGTAAATGTATAATTACCATATTGTTCAAGCATCACAAACTTAATCGATACAGTGTCCCAAATTAAATGGTTGTTTTTGGCAGCTCAAAAAGGTGAAACACAACACTGACATATCATCACCTGATATACTGTTAGTGAACAGCTGCCTGTTACATGGGACACTAAAGTTTTGGGTTGTAAAGCACAACACTAGAGCTAAAGGTGCAGAAAATGCTTTGTGCTGAGCTGATGGGGATTGCAGTAAAGTCAAAATTTGTAGAGAAAGTATTTTTATTTAACCGTTTAAAAAATGGTAGCAGCTGAATTCTGAAGAAATTGGAAAGAAATTTAGAAAACTCTTTGACTCTGTCGGTGGTAAATGGGCTGCATTTATACAGCGCCTTTCTACCTTACCGGACAAAGTGCTTTAAAATTAGCCTGTCATTCACCCATTCACACACACATTCATATACAGATGGTGGCGGCCATGGCACTGGCCTGTCCATCAAGGTCAACTTTGGGGTCAGGCACAAGGACACTTCGACATGTGGACTGCAAATTGATAACATTAAAGTTGTAGATAAAAAGGATAAAAATGACTTGTTACATGAAATATTTCCTAATTGAACAAATTCATATTCATGTTTGATGTCAGGCAATTCTGGGATGTAATTATACAGTTTAACACAAAATGTGACACAGTATAATTTCAGTGACAAATGTATGGGACCAAGAATTGAACCCTGTGGTACACCAAGGACGATGTCTGGAGAATATTGAGGAATTGCTTGTTCATGTGGTTAGCACTTAGTCATGTATTGGAGTTGAGCCAACATAGTGCTGCTGAGGGTGAGAAAAGGGCTTCAGGAGAAATGGAAGGAATAGTGTCCTGCCACAGTCCAAACAAGAGGCCACTTTCACTAACTGTTTGTTAGCAGTGCAATGGACCAGTGACCGGGACTTTCAAAGGCTCCTGGCCCCATAATAGTGGGAGGGGATAAGTTGTTATAGAAAGTGGAAGGCAGGATGGTATATCATTTTTTTGCCTTGTATATTAATTCACGATGCCATGTGGTCATAGTTAAAGCAGTCAGACAATCAGTAGCAACGGCAATACCCAGCTAAAGTGTGTTGATCCAATGTAACTTTCATTGCAGCTCGCAGTCAATTTTGTGCAATAATTATTTTAATAGTTTGTGTGTGTGTGTGTGTGTGTGTGTGTGCGTGCGTGCGTGCGTGCGTGCGTGCGTGCGTGCGTGCGTGCGTGTGTGTGTGCGTGTGTGTGTGTGTGTTTAGCACAAGCAGCCAGGGTGATCTACGAGGTTCCCCACTTTGACTCTGAGGAGGTAGAAATGGATAAAGACAGCACCAGCTCCTCCAGGGGTTCTTCTCAGTGGGTGAGTTTACGACATCAAGTCTACAAAGACACTTGTGCACAAGCGTGGTGTGTAAAGAGTTCTCTGTCCCTTTATGTTCAGTGTGGTGAATGAGGTATCATATTGTGTGGGGAAAAGGGAAACCACCTGTTGATGTGATCCTGTTACTATGCAGACTTAAGTGGAGGGAACACACAGACACAGACACAGACACACACACACACACACACACACACGAACACAGCAGTCATGGCAACTCTAGGGATCTTTGTTTTAGTGGATACTTCGCTCGACATTCTAAAATTTCCACTTTCCATTATTTATATGCACACATTACAGTGTAAGGAAGTTTCTGTTTTTCTGCTCACTCAGTCTGAAAAATAATGTTTAAGTTTTGACTTGTTTTGCTTAAAGCAGAACTTCCAGAGTGAACACCTTATTATGAAATCTAACTGACATCCTGTTTCTGACTAACTGTGCCCATTGCTCACACCTACTCGGTTTTATATTGCACCCATTAGCAAAAGTCTTTTGACACGTGTTGGTTTACTGCTATACTGCATCCATACAGTATGATGTGTATAATTGTTTTTCTGTCTCTTTCAGTGTCAGGTACCAGTGTATGAATCCTTTGATTACTTTGAACGTGTCCAGACCAAAGAAAGTGGATGAGGATCTGCTCGAGAAAATGTCCTCATTTTCCAGTATTTTACTGTCCCGACTTTGCAGCATGTATATATGTAATGTATATCCATTTACTCACCTTTAACTAAAATATGTAAATGATTTTAGATGTGTAAATATTTCACATTTTCTATAAACTCAGTCTTATCCATCTTTGTGGTCTAAGTTCATTTCAGGGATGATCAGTGAATGTGCATTTAAAGACTTTGCTTGTGTCGCCGCCTTTTCTTTGACTTGATCGTACTACAAGCTCGTCGGTGGTCTGCATTAGTGAGTGGTATTGATTCTGTAGCAAAGGTTTCACAATGACTTCAGATCACAAGAAGGCTACCAAGTGGAAACTGTGGTGTTCGAATAGGTCATTGACAGGAAGTGGAAACAGCTCCTGTGACGGTGATAGCAGTTTCTCCCTGGCCTTGTTGTGTGCGTTTTTATCACACACACACACACAGATCACACACAGAGCTTCTAAAATAGTCGAAACTAGGCCTAATGGACTCTGACTGTAAGTGTGTTTGATTAAAGCATGTTTTACTATAATTTATTATCTTCACAGCATTCATCAAAACACTGTTAGCATTATTGAAAGCATCCCACTCAAAATTAGTGGGGAGTTGCTAACTAGCATTACACACATGGTCGTTGTACACATTAAGAGTACGTAGCGGAGAGCTGAATTATTGTAATGTTCCTCGTCACTCTACCATTCAAGATTTTTTAGGGTTATACCATGACATTCTATTTACAAAAAGTCAGTGGCCTTAAGGTATGGTTATACTGTTAAGATTTTGGTAAATGTCTCAAGGTTCTAATGCTTTAGCATAGTGTATGTTAAATAATTGTTTACAACAAGGATTCCAAAACACTGAAAACATGAAGCTAATTAGTTAGCAACCAGACCTATCTCCAAAGAACTGTGGTATTCAGAATACAGGGAAAGAAATAAACACTCTAGTTCGTTTGCATTCTTTTAAACTAATCATTTATCTCGGGCTCAGCTTAGCAAATGTTCGTTCATTCATTCATCTTCAACCGCTTGTCACTACCGGGGTCGTTGGGGGGCTGGAGCCGATCCCAGCTGACATAGGGCGTAAGGCGGGGTCCACCCTGGACAGGACGCCAGTCTATCGCAGGACACATAGAGACAAACAGAGACAGACAACCATTCACACCTACGGGTGATTTAGAGTCATCAATGAACCGAACACCTGCATGTCTTTGGACTGTGGGAGGAAGAAAACCCATGCAGACACAGGGAATCAGCCGGGAATCAAACCAGCAACCCTCTTGCTGAGAGGCAACAGTGCTAACCACCACACACCGCCCGCTTAGCAAATGTTGCCCTTGCAAAATAGAAAACAGGTGGAGAGACAGAGCACCGGATGTCAGCCTTTACCCCAGCACTGCACATCTGGTTAGCCATAGTAGCTAGCAACTTTCAGTCTTAGGATATGCTATGTAGCTATAAAATCAGGAGGTCAATTAGTGACTGAACACGCCGTACCTTACTCAAATGATATCTTCTGAACTTTGGAAAAGGTTAAGATAATTTTGGAGTCACAGTTCTTTAACATAATTGTGCTTATGCCAGAGGAAAGGAGTGACTAATACGTTAATAAATACTAGCCTGATTGGAGCCTAATGGTAGAGTTGATACAGGGACACTTGACCCAATGAGTCAGCCAGACCCATGCTAAAGGTTACTGCATAGAAAGAGACACCTTCATTCATGAGAACAAACTGAACTTACACTTACCATATATGCATTCCAGCGAACCCACTGATTTAACATGCTAAAGGTGTTAACCACCACATATTGTGAGACTGTACCTTTCTCATGCTTTCACAGTTCCTTTCGCTTGCAAACATTCACCCCTGTACATACTACATTCACATCTGTGATATTTAGTAATGGAGTACATTGCTTTTGCTATCACGCAAATAAATTACCTACTAACCCTGAAACCCATTGTTTTATCTGTTGAATGGTGCCACATGTTAAGTGAAACGCAGATACTTAACATGATGTGACCAGATAAATGCTTCTATGCAGTATATCTTACAAATTCTGTAATGGAGCAATGTTTCCAGGAAACCAGGCCAGAAGACATGCGAGCAAACATGCTCCCTTGCATACTTTTGTGCAGTTTGAACTTTCCTGTTGTGGTTCATGTCCACGCTTACAAAGTAGCATAGACGACCACTAACCACAGGGGATGTAGTGACCCTGTTAAAATGTGTTTCCATATCATGGTGATGATACCTGATCAGAAGACCAACACAGCCTTTATAGGCCTACGTAAAATAATGATGATGACCGGCTGATACTGTTTTCATCTTGTGACTGCGTGTGTGTGCGTCATCATGGCATAATGGGGTCCTGAGACACCTACCTTTGCTGGAACTACCACGGAGGAGGTTTTGAGACTTATAGGTGTTTATGCTGTACGTCTGTGGACAGATTTTGTCACAGGGATAGCTTTACCACACCGGTCAATCTTCGTTCCTACCCTCACCTATGGTCATGAAAGCTGGGTCATGACCGAAAGAACGAGGTCACGGGTACAAGAGGTCGAAATGGGTTTTCTCAGGAGGGGGACTGGAGTCTCCCTTAGAGATTGGGTGAGAAGTTTGGCCATCCGTGAGGAACTCTGAGTAGAGCCGCTGCTCCTTTGCGTTGAAAGGAGCCAGTTGAGGTGGTTCGGGCATCTGGTAAGGTTGAGCGCTTCCCTAGGAAGTTGTTCCAGGCACGTCCAGCTGGGAGGAGGCCTCGGGAAAAGACCTAGGAAGAGCAGGTAAGGAGAAATTATATCTCCACACTGGCCTGGGAACTCCTCGGGATCCCCCCAGTTAGAGCATGTGGCCCGGTAAAGGGAAGTTTGGGGTCCCCTGCTAGAGCTGCTGCCCCTGCGACCGGACCCCGGATAGGAGGTTGAAGATGAGCGATGAGTTAGATTTCGTCACAGTGACAGCATCGCAATCGTGCAAATAACAGTCAAAACATTACAAGTGTGTAGTTGAGATCAAAATGAAGGCTGAGTTCAAAGATGGGTGCGGTCTGAACGATTGACCCACCACTTTACACCCCTGGTTCAAATGTGTGCCGTGGTTGATGAGACCCAATCCCGAGATTGTCTCCAGTTTACTTTGTCTCACATTAAACAAATCACAGACTCTATTGTGGTTTAGTTATTAAAAAGACCTCATCTTAAATCAACAAGTAAATGACTAAAGCTTCATATGATCTGTGAGGTAATATGTACACTGGGCGTTGTAGGACCTAGGTTGTGTTGACACAGTTGGAACCACCACCTTTGTCAAACACTCAAGCCAGCACCTGGCGTTTTGAGATATGTCCCGAGCCCTTTTTTTTCAAAAAGGTATAAAAGTCACCGTTCTCCTCCTCCGGTCCCAACACATCTGCTCTGTCGATCGGTGGTGTTCCTTCGTTTCTCTCTTCACCGTATTACCCACCTCTTAAACAGCCATCATGACCCAGCTCGAGACCGCCATGGCCATCCTGATGAAGACCTTCGATACATATGCTGGCAGTGAGGGCAGCAGGGACTCCCTAAGTAAAGCCGAGGTGAAGTCTTTGCTGGAGAAGGAGCTGCCCGGACTGCTCAAGGTACCGTACACCCTGTTTAATGAGGCTCATGTTTTCAATATCTGTCCACTAAACTTATATATGTTGCATTGCACAAGCTCTGCGCTACGTTACAAAAAGAAGCCACCACGGTAAAAATCTATTGAGTCATGGTGTAAAATGCTCCAGACTATTGATGTTTAAACAGGCTTTTTCAATGTTGTAGTTGTACGTCAAATTAGCATTAACTTCCTGGCCTGGAAATGTTTGTCGATTTGAAGTTGTACGTAAACATTTGAACAATAAAGCCATGACGGATTTTGAACAATCTCCAGCCGCATTCGAAATGATTTCATTTTTAGATGTTTTGTTAAGGTGGATTTGACGTTTCTGACCACTTTAAAGTCCCTCTCCCATCGTTGTGTCATGCCTCAACATTAAGTTATTGTAATTTCTGCAACCAAAGACCTACCTTTAAGAACAATACACTGTTGTATTCTACTAAATAGGCCTGGACAAAGAGACCCCCACTTTGTTTTCAGTCTTCCCGCTTGCATACAGTCGTATGATCTGTAAATTCTTGCACATTCTCTGTCCACATATTCATAGTATAGTCTTTTTTTAGTATCAGTATGTATATTATACCCTTACCACATATCCCATACATATCATATATTATTGCATGCACATGTACATATACATTAGTATATTATTATTTTATTTTGCCATCATCCTGCCACTGCACCTTACTATTCAATTATCTTGATTTATCTCGTGCTTATGTCTAAGTGCATGTTCCATTCTCTGTTTCTACTTATTTCTCATACCCAGATAATTTTATTGTGATTTTATCTTATTTTTGTTCTATTGTATTATATTATATTCAGTTGTGCCACATTGCTGCAACAAAATAATTTTCCCTTCGGGGATGAGTAAAGAAATTATCTCTCTATCTATCTATCTATGATGTATTATTTTAAAAATATCAATGTTGTTTGTTGGTCTGTGCAGGCAGCAAAGAACCAAGGGGAGGTGGACAAGATGCTGAAAGGTCTGGATTTCAACGGAGACTCCGAGGTGGACTTCAGCGAATTTGTGGTGCTGGTTGCTGCTCTCACCTGCGCCTGCCACGACCGCTGTCCCAAAAAGTGAGCCGTGCAAACGCACTTTGGGGTGGGGCAAAATGTCGGCAACATCAACGCAGGAAAAACCGCCTCTTTTTCTGGTGGTTTACAGTATACCCACCTATCAGCCCATTGGAATATAAGAGACAGTATGCCCACTTCCTCCTCTGTAACCTACCCATCATCTACCAATACACTACTGTCTGTAGTGACTGTTTACTCTGACAACTGAATAAAAGGATTTATTTACCTGTGAATGGCTTGTGCATATTTTATTGTGTGACTAATATTGACCCCATAGTCCAACATTGCAGTTGGAAATAGCAGGAGTATGGTAAGAAAATGATTATATGCATTTAAAGAAATGCAAATTGCGCTTTGAATTGAGTATTTTTCTATATTACTCTGCTCTGATTTGGATGAGCAAATGTACGGTATATACCCCCTTGGAATAATGAAACTTAATCCATTGCACAATCACAGAGACGTATCAATCTCAAACTGAGGCTGGTCTTAGTTCCTTAAAAATTCTGGAGAGGTTAAAATGATAGATACACATATAACACAGAAAATGAGCAGCAGCAGGACACGGCTGAGACACGTATACACTTTGGGTAACACTTTCTATGAAGACCACATGCATAATGCTTCATGACCACACTCAGGAACACACAATAAATGTATTTATTTATTTCGGTATATATCAAGCTTATATAAACAAAAGGGTGTAAGTGGAAGCCAAAGTTTATATTCCCCTACCCATTTTACCTTAAAATGAATTCAAAATACAAAAGAATCACGTCACAAACATTTGAAACCAATCTGTACACTTACATTTCTGATCACAACAAAATAAAGAACAGCGCATAAGTCAAGATAGTACAAAAACATTCAACTTTCCATACTGTAACGAGAAATGATGTGGTTCTTATAGAGTCTTTCAAAGCCGACCAGAGTACATCATTATTTAATGTTACAGGACAATTTTCCCAGATGTTAACCCATCTAACAGAAAAACAGGGATTTTTTTTTAAAGTAGTTGGAGTCTTTTCTTTCTCAAAAAACACTTGTCTCCTTGGGTTATAACTGGAAGCCTTCACTTTAAACAGATTCTGCATATGTTGAGGAATAAGTTTATTTTTGTGCATGGTTTGTATTGTTATATAATTAACATCAGTCCCTCAATTTCAAGATGTTCAAGTAATGCTTTTCGAGGCTCTATATTAATAATCATAAAACATTATAGATGTGACTTATAATTACTTCAAAGTTCACGTGCTTTCTAGACTAGTTATAAACCAGAGGTTGACTGATAGGGCTTAAAGAGTCATTATAGCATTACACTTCACTTACCACTAACAATGCAATGTTAATGCATGTCATCAATATTGAAGCATGCATTATTATAGATTCATCAATATGCACTTCAGTTCCCTTAATACAAACAATTACATATGCTGATTGTTGAGGTGTGTGTAGGTCGTCATAATGTAATATAAGCCCCATCAGTCTATTATCACGAGTCAAGAGCATCCATAAGACACTTTAACTTAGACATCATTGTACTCTAATGGTTTATGATTGTCGATGAAGTGCATTAGAAAGCATTATGTGTGTTAATGAGTGTAGTCATGAAGCATTATGAATGCATTATAATTCACTATGAATGTCCTCATAATGCACTGCAGAGGGCTTCGTAGAAAGTGTTACCAAACGTTGTAGTTGTTAGGGACCAAGCACTGAGGCACCATGTCACCGCAGTGGTGGTTGAAAATGTGGGGTTTTAGTTACCCAAGAAATGCAGAACAATTATACACCAAGACCTTAATAACTAGGCATATAAAAAGAGGTCAGTGTAACATAACTTTACTCAAAATAACAGGACCTAAAGAGTGTGTTAACTGAACAAACAGTGACACATGAGCAAACATAAGATGCCACCTCTGACTAAACAAATGAAAACTAACTAAACAATATAGCAGCGCATGACAAGGATCTGGCTTCAGGATTTAAGTGTCCAACGCCCTCAGCTGCTCCTTTTTCTCCACCACAAACCGCACTAACAGGCACGATAACGCAAAGAAAAGAAAAGAAAGAAATTGTTAATGTGACCAACAAACATTGCATGTGTAAATCAGTGTTAAAATGTGTGCACTTCATTAAAGATCATAAGGTTTGGAACAGAACCTGTCTCTCTGCTCCAGTAGTACCTCAGGCTGCCTTGCTGTTCCTGAACCCTGATTAAAGACTCTTGGCCCAAGCTGCTCCATGTTGGCCTAATGAGGCCTCAGCCATGAAGAGAGCTGTGCCCTCTCTGTCTCTCTACTCAGACTGGTGGCAGCAGCCTGGTGTTTTGGTTTAATTTGTTGCATCATTTTCTTTGGCCAGAGCACCTTTTATTGTTATTTTTACCACCTCGTCTGACATTTTTGTTCTTTTGGTTCAGGTTTAGTTCTTTTTTGTTAGGGAACAATAAATCATTTTTGCATTTGAACCTGGTTTTGTTGTTGTTTGTGGCATTTTGTATTGATGGACGTAACAGTGTGACTGACTGCAAATGAACTTAACCTGTGTAAGTAGCAACCAAAGAGATGAGAGGGTGTGAATCGGGCCGATGTAACATATATTATATTATGCATGATGTGCGGCTGTGGAGAGTGTAATTTTGCATACAGGTATATAAATATATTTGTATGGTTGGAGAAGAACAAAAGGAATGGTAACGTTTCATGTGGGGGATAGTGAACGCTATGAAAAGTTTTTAAAGCGCTGCCTGTAGCAGGTGGTCAAATGGCCTCCTGTGTTTGAAATAGACTTCCTGTCTAACTAGGACAAGGAAACGTGCACATGCACACAGTGTGCCATGTCTTCTTTTCACTTCATCTGAAGGATTAGACAACATTGTTTATTGGTTGAAAAATACTCCCAACCTCGGTTTAATGAAAGTGTCTCAAGCTTACAGCAAAAAGATGAAACTGTGTAGATACGACGGTTTTAACGCACAGCTGACTGTAACTCCTGGAAATTGCTAGAGCGTGCAGCAATCTCAAGCGAGTGGTCAGAGCAGTGGCTTTGAATCGGATGCAACAGTGTGAGCCATGCACAGAGTGTTGTGCCACATCACCAACGGCGTCTTGCAAACATCAGGTCACATGCACATGTATTTATAGCTCAAGAAGGTGTTAAAAATTCAACACACAAACAACAGCATCTTAAAGACCACAACAACTTCAAGTAGAGACAAACAGTTGATATTTGTCCTGCATGGTGTTTACACCTGACTATTCAATTCAATTTTTCTATTCATTCATTGTTTTCAGTGCCAAATCATAACAAAAGTTATCTCAGGACACTTTACAGAGTAGGTAAAGACCACACTCTATGTCTTATTTGTGATTTACATAGACCCAACAATTCCCCCGTAGAGTACGGTGGAAACCAAAACCTTCCCTATGGTAGTGTAGGAATGTAACTGAGCTAAAATATGATATATGTATTTTGTTCTGATTCCACTTTATAAACCTCAGACAGATACTTTTTACTCCACTACAATAATCTGACCGTTACCAGTTATTTTACAAATAATTAATAATAAATAATTTTTCTGTATGCAAAATATCGAAATGATTGAGCGACAGAAATTAATCGGTAGCTACTTTTTCTTTATATGAAGTAATTTCTTTATGTAAAAGCATTACATAATTCCATCTTTTCTTTTGAATTACTTTTGGATTATTTAGAGGTTTTCGCGACGGGTTAGACCAAATAGGCCTCGTGAAGGTGTCCTTTAGGTTCGATTGAGAGAGAGGAAGTGACATTCTTCACTCCTTTTTTTCATCTTTGCAAACATAAAATCAATGGATGAATGGAGAAAACAATCAGCAGATGAATCCAGAATGAAAACAACAACCATTACACCGCCCCAGCCAACTACAACAGTAAACTCCTGCTTTTACATTAATGCATGAGTAATGCTAAGACAAGATGACCGATGGATGAACTGCAGATGTATTAAGTGAGAAATTTGAACTAATAGATACCATCAGTGAGCTTCCCCAGTCGATTAAAACCGTTCTTTTTCTCATGGGTCCCACAGAAGGGGAGGGACTTCCTCTTTCTATTGGCAGTCTGTCTGTTGTTTAGGTATGAGGACGTGTTGGCTGATTTTCATACATTTCCACAACAGAAATGTGAACACTGGATGAAGACAGGTTCAAAATTCTCCTTTCATTTTGTTGACATATCAGAGTCAAAGGTCTTTACAGAGGGGGTCTCTTTTTATCACCCCATAAATCAGAAAACACTGCCAACAGCCTTTGAAAAATCCTTTTTTGCCCTGTTTTTAGGAGTAACGTGTAGCATAGATCAGGATATTAATATGAAATGGAATAAAACAGGACCGTTTGGTGTATGGAAGTGCGACTGAAGTGGAGATGTGGGAACATTTCTTTTGAGAAAATAAATATATATAGTGTTAATTTCATACATTTTGCAACTAGGAGTGAAAAGTGTAACTATTTTTAACTTATATATATCGCTATCAAACTTCTTCAGTTGATTACTGACATAAAGACACATAATACATATTTTTGTATTACAAGTTTTGTGACATGTCATGTTTAAATGTGCAAATAAGGCATTATTTAATGTTAACCTTCAGTGAATTTAGGAGAGATCCACAGACACAGACAGTTAAATAAACACCTAAATGTTTGTTTTGGCCTTTTTCTTTCCACTAGTCTGAAAGACGACATGTTAATGAAGCAAAATAGCCCAAAATCTCAAAATGGACCAATGTATGGGAACATCGTTATTGCCTGTTTAGTGTCTCGACTTAAGTACATTTCCCTGATCACATTTTTATAGTTAAACTTAACATTTTTAACACAGGACTTTTACTATGTAACGGAGTATTTTGACAGTGTGGCATTAATACTTTTACCTAAGTAAAGGACCTGAATCCTTCCCCCACCCCTGGTCTAAAGTGGCCTGCCTAATAATCCACCTCTGTGACACTTTCTGTCTTTAGGTCAGGTCGACACTCTATTAGCCCAGCAGGGAGCACTGGCCAAGTGACACACTTTCTCCAGCAGGAGGTTGTGTAATTACACAACTCCTCTGCTGCCCTCAAGTGGCAGATGGATGAACTCTTTGATAAAAGGGGGCAGAGGTTCATGATTATCATCAGTAGGCTGCCATCGTCAGTCACTACTGCCTTTAAATGAGTCACTGTATCTGGATTCAGAGCCTCCCTTTTCTACTGGAATTGGTTTGGCTGTGCAGGCTGAGTGCGAGGCCTCCCAGGGCTGTTTGTGGAACGTGGCTGTAATCGGCTTGCAAGGTCATTAAGCTCAGACTCTCCTCTCTCCACTTCCTCTCTCTCTCCCTCCCTTTCGCTCTCTCTCTCTCTCTGCCCGGGCATTATAAAGGCTTATGGGGATTAGATATCCAGAGTGGAGGAGGATGTAGCTCTGGAGTCAGGAGATTCAGGTGGGGAGAAAAAGTGTGGTGTGGTGTGGTGAGGTGAGGTGTTGACTGTGGTGCATCTGTCTCATCCTATGTTCTTACTGCATTATTAGCACTAAATAATGTGCACCTTTGTATAGCTTATATGATAAAGTGCCTCTTCTTTCTGCTATATCTTGATATGCAAGTTCTATTCTCTGAAGCGGGCCTCTGGACGCGCTTGAAAGCTTTATGGAAATCAATGGAAATGACATCCAAGCAAATGGACTGTGCATTGAGAATAGTTCCCACAGATACGTGTCCCCGAAAGTCAATCAGCATGCTCACGCCTTTATAACGCCTTTATTGGTGATAACAAATGGCCTGATTATTGTTCATTTTTTAAAGCAGACATTCAGATTACTCCGCTGACTCATGTCGGAGCAAGAGTCTTCCCATATAGGCTCCACTCTCAAAGTGAGTGTCAGTGCAGGATATTGGTGCTCAGAGGTTTACACCAAACACGCACACTGCTTGGCTCGGTCCACGTGAAGAGGTATGAAGTTGTTATGAATAAGTCATTCTGTTTTGAAGTCACACTTCTCTGGTCATATGAGCTGCCAGGGTGTCCACATCATCTTGTGGGCTGACTTTCAGTGGGAGAAACACCATGAATACACTACTGCTCTTTGTCTCTAAACTTTAACCCAGTGTGTTTTCTTGATGGGGCAGGCTTCACGCGGCCTCACTGGGCTGTGAAGATGGTTCACAGTAGGTCTATTAGCCTACTACCCAAAGACTCATGAGTTGTTTTTAATATTGATTATGTCATTTTCAGCTTTTGATGTGTCATCAACGGAGAGGTCAACTTTAAATATCATATGTAATTGTTCCTCGTAGGACTTGGTGGACTGGTGAATATTGGACTTACATTCATCGGTTCACCTGAAACTTGACTCCAAATGAATGTTGTATATAAAGATGGACGACACACTTCCTCCACTGTACAAAAGTGAAGCCAAACATCCCAGATATGGACGCTGCTATGATGTAATTTTGCATCCAGAGTCTGTGCAGTAGGGATCAGGAGGTATCGAAGTCCCACCCATGCACCTGCCCAACCATTCAGGAGTCAATCACAGCTGTCAATCATACAGTTACAGCTCATTTTACGGCATCAAATAACAAATTGAAACCAAACAACAAAGGTTGCGATCCGGATGTTTTGGCTTCACTTTTAGGGAGCTGTCAAGGCGTCCATACATATAGAAGAAGAAAAAGAAGAATTATTACTTTATTAGTCGTGCAAGGGGAAATTCAATTTTTTCACTCTGTTATTATTATTATACAGGTTACACACACATACAGGACCTATATACATGCAATTAATGGAGAGATGTCAGGGCGAGGGGGCTGCCAAATGGATCAGCGCCCCAAGCAGTTGGGGGTTCGGTGCCTTGCTCAACAGCACCTCCGCAGTGCCCAGGAGAGTCCACATTCCATTCATGGTCCACACCAGGACTCCAAACGCAGACCCTCCGGTTCTCAGCCGAGTCACCTATGGACTGAGCTAAGATCACTATAAGCCAATCAATTAAGGCCAGCCCTGTGTAAAAATGATGTTCCTATACAACTAAACAGTCAATTACATTTCAAGGGTACCATATTTTCTAATCAAAGTCCATGAAAGTCTGCTTGGGGTTCAAACAAACACCCAGGTGACTGCTGTGACTTAACATACTTAACTACTTAACAAACAGACTTATTTGAACCCGAAGCATAATCTTTTTTCTGAACCTCACCGAGTATTTTTGTTTCAATTCACATGTTTAAAGCAGCAACCGCTTCACAACGCGATGGAAAATATGCCTTGAAAACTGTTTAGGAGACAGGGTTGATGAGGCTTGTTTCTGCTGCTACCAAGTGGCTAAAAAAGCCATTAATGCAGGTTTAAAACTACGTTACCTACCCGTAGGTGATCAAGACCATTATTCCTTGTTGATTTCCTTTAATAATTCTGTTAAAGTAAATGGATTGTGCAAAATAAGCGCAAGAATACCAAATGTGGTTGACGTTTTGTCAAGTATAATTTATACAAAACCTATACATATTCCAAAAATAGTCTATGGCAATACAGAGAAGACCACACTGGTGATGTGACTCTGTGGAAGGCAATGCCACCACTTTGACAGACTGAAATATCTCAACAGCTATTGAATGCCTCCCATAGCATTCATTCCTTTCAACTTAGTGTCACAGAGGACATGTATGACAGGCGGCATGCTGGTATCTGTCTGCTTTGAAGACTAAAGTCCTGTCTCCCCTGATGAGTCCTGACTTCTGAACGCAGCACCACCAGATGTGCGACTCACTGATAAGATTCAGTGTGTTGTCTTTATCAACACTACAGAGAAGCTCCAAAAGGCTCTAAAGTTGGATAACTGTGGGGAAAGAACAACAAAACAGTCCTCTTTCATACCAGACAGTAGTGTCAGCGCTGTTACCTTTGACCTGCATTCATGATAAGCAGGCTTATGGTGCAGAAACTTTGAGTGACTTAGCTACATCATTCAAATTTTTTGAAAGATGGAATGATAATGCCTCTTTTTACTATCTGGCCCAAGGTGGTTACTCTATTTGTTACATTGAAATGTCACGGAGCAAGTTTAAGGTAGTTAACAAAATAAAAAGCATTGAAAAGAAAATTCCCTGGATTAAAATTATTGCAGTGTCACACAAGAACATGTGGGGCTGATCTGCGTGATGTCATTTGTCATTGTCACAGCTGAGCGTTGAGTTGAAAACATAAGGAGTAGAATCCAGAGATGTAATGTTAAATAATCAAGTTTAATAATTACATTTCAATTCAATTCAATTCAATTCAGACAGGAACGTGGAACAGACCCAGCTCTGTGGAGGGCGGACATCTGTCTGCACCGGTTGGGGAGGAAGAAAAGGAGAGAGAAAGAGAGAGAAGACAGACAGATGGACAGAGAGAGACAAAGACAGACAGATGGACAGAGAGAGACAAAGACCGACACAAAGACAGACAGAGAGACACTTCCAGCAAAGCGTAACAGCAACTATAATAATATCTATAGTAATGTGAATATGACTTATTTGTAATGGCAGTTAATACAGTAGAATAGTAGAAACAAGCACAGCTAAGGTGATAGAATATGACAATGATAATCGTGTGTCCAGGTCATCGTTATCCCCAGGCTGGGACCGGTCCAACTATCTGGTGTGGAGATCCAGGTATTTAACCTCTATTGAGGGCGTGCACAAGGCCGTGACCTTTGGACCAGTCCCAGCCTGGTCAGATGCGTACATGAACTGATGAAGCCTCTTGGATGAGAGGTGAAACGTCTTCCCAGACAAACAACCAAGTCCAGTTGCTTTTGACTGAAATTGCTTTGGGGATACAGACAATGATAATAATTTTGATGGTAAATATAATCAATGATGAGTAGTGGTAATAACAGCTGTGATACAATGAGACATACCACTGATGGTGTTTTTATGGCTACAAATGTTATATTTTATAAGACTAATGATAGTTTATATGAGTAATAGTGATAATAGCAGCAGGAAGCGTCATGCAGGACCACGCAGCAGCAGGCACCACCACAATCACCAGAGACCTGAGAGACAACAAAGCACAAACAACTCCTGGGAAGAAGTTGAATTAGTAACATGCATTGATGAGACATGAATGATACAAACAGAGAGGAGAGAGGTTTAGAGGACCAGGAACAGGATTATACCCCGGCAGACTAGGCCTATAGCGGCATCATTAAGCAGAACAAAATCAGTTTTAAAAATAACAACATTGCTAAGGGCTCGTAAGCCCTAGCTGTAAGCTTTATCAAAAAGGAAAGTTTTAAGTTTACTCTTAATATGGGGACAGTGTCTGCCTCCCGAATCACACTTGGGAGTTGGTTCCACAGGAGAGGAGCTTGGTAGCTGAAGGCTTTGCTCACCCATTCTACTTTTGGGGACTCTAGGAACGACAAGTAGCCCTGCATTCTCAGAGCGCAGCTCTATAAGGTAAACTACTGTACCAACAAATCCAAAATAATCAACTATATATAGCTGCTTAAATTCACAACATTACATTTAGCTCATACAGTACATATTCATTTGTATTCTTACCACTTCTTGAAGCAACCAACACCAAAAACACGGGACGTTTTCATACAGCATGTGGAGGGGTTTCGTATTTTGCAGATTGCAACTACCTAAATACGGCGTCCTTCACCCCTCCCCTTCCAAGTATTTAATAGAAACTACAGTGGCCTTCAGGTGACATAATAAGGCGAAAGGCCCTCTCTACAGCGCGTTTGGATGTCGGCTCTGGGCTACTACAGAAACATGGCAGTGCAACATGGAAGAGGACCAGCTCCCCATGTAGATATGAAGGGCTCATTCGAAGCTAACAAAAACACAGCCATTCTTAGTATCAGGGGATTATACACTATTGAAAACATAATGAGTTGTATATTATATTATATATTTTAAATTCAGCTAATAAATCCCCCTTAATCCTACACACTGCTTCTTTAAAGAATATGGTTGGTCTTAACTTTCCAAATGTTAATCAAACAGAAGGACATTTATTGGGGACTAGTATCAGCTGCAAACCACTATACACTTGAAGCTCCCTGATGTTTTTTAATAGTTTTTGGAGCTCTATGGCACAAAGGAGTAATGCTGCTTTCCAGTGCCGTGGGAGGTCGGAACTTTCTGACCTCCAACTCGGAAAAGTGCACGTGAACACTTGCGAACTTGGGGGAGCTCAACCAACCCCGACCTCACCAAGATAAGTCGGAGAACAATGGCGGCGCCCGTGGAGACACAGGCTATAAACGTTACTTCCCTGCGTGTTGTATTAGATACTGCAATTTTAACACAAATTATTTTAAATATTCTCGCATGAAAATATAAGTTATAACCTCTTATCATATATATATATATATATATATATATATAAAATGAAACATTAATGTGTATATTATATATATATATATATATATATATATATATATATATATATATATATATATATATATATATATATTCTATAAACATTAATGTTTCATTTAGATGGAATAAAAAGCTAAATCTCAAGTGTCACAGCATATATATTGTACATATACATATTGTATCCAGTTCCTTTTAATATCCATATGTAGAGCTTTTACATAAACGGCTCCAAATTGTTGATGCAGATCCTTTCACTAGAATACCGCTCTAATGTCAACCAATGTTATCCACCGCTGGACAATATGTTAATTAACATATCTGATGGTGGTCATCCATGTTTTCTGTTTACGTTCGACTTAAATGGTCTGGAATGCTCTGAAGTCGGAGCTCGTAAACTCCAGGTAGGAGAAGTCCCATGTCCCAGTGCTGAGGAATGCAGCATAAGACACACCAGGCTTCGGATGCACACACAATACTTGTAATTAGGACTAGTGCAGCGCCTGTTAAGAATGAGTCTGTTGGGAGCAGATTGATTTAAAAAAAACAAAAACACACACACTCAGACACACACACACACACACACACACACACACACACACACACACACACACACACACACACACACACACACACACACACACACACACACACACACACACACACACACACACACACACACTCAGACACACACACACACACACACACATGCAAACACACACACACGCACGCAGGCACACGCACACACACACACACACACACACTCAGACACACACACACACACAACAGTCAGACACACACATACACTCAGACACACACACACACACACTCAGACACACACACACACACACACACACACTCAGACACACACACACACACACACACACACTCAGACACACCCACACACACACACACACACACACTCACATTCACAACGTTACACTGTCACTGACAGTTTAACGACAAACTGGCTGTTTGTCATTAAAAATTCAATTTTAGATTGACAAACATCATAACTGTAGCGTAGTGTAGTGTGGTCATGACATGGTTCAAACGGGATCAAAAATAATTTGTCTCTTTGAAGCTTTCTTATAACTTTATTCCTTTAAATTAAAATATGGATATATTTACGTTAGACTGGTTTCATCTCCTTTAACTCTTCTTATATTAAAAGCGATGTGTCTGTTAAGCAGGCTCTGGACACAGAGAGAGAAAAAGAAACAAAACTCTCTGCGCTCAGTTGGACTGGGAGCACTGTATTGTATCGGTAATAACTTATTACTGCAGAAGTGCGGACCGGAGACAGGTTATCAGAGGGCTGTGGGGCCATTTGCATAGAGAGCACATGTATGCCTGTGCTGTGCTGATAACAGGCTCTCTGTGGATAGACTGTGACCGCATGATGTAATCCACATTTTCCTGCTTTTACAGCCACTTGCCTGTGACGTCAGTAAAACGAGCAATGTTTGTGCACTGTCCTGCTGCAAACAGGCCTGCTCTCTGTCTTATTCTTTTATTCACTCACTCACACACACAGTCACACACACATGACAATGAGACTTTGTCTATCTTTATCGTCAGCAGCCCTAGAGAGGTCAGCACAGAAACGTTGACACATTGTCAGAGATAAATTGTCCCTATAACACTGTCGGCCAGCACATATCTGAATCCATCCGGAGACATTAGCACCCGTAGAAACCCTTTAATGCTCCCAGTGTACGGTTCTCTCCCACTGCATGAGATTCGTCATCAGCTGTTAGGTCAAAATTGAAACATCGGTAGTTTAAATCCATGGATATCCTCTAAGATCTGGATCATTTAAAATAATCATACGGCGATTCTTTTTCCCTCAACAGTCAATTACTGCCTCATCAAATGATGACTCGGACTGTCCTTGATTAAAGAGAGTCACGGTTTTGGGTTAGTGGCAGATCTGTAAAACTGGGTTTCTTCATAAAGAATCGTGCAAAAGCGCCAACTTGATTCTTGTGTTTGCCGGATATATGCTCAGAAGTTTCTTGGAAAAAGGTTATTCAGCGTGAAAAAGGCATAAAAACCAAAGAAATCCTAGTTGACTGAGACAAAAATGATTGATTAGTCGACAATAAACATCGCTTTGAGTTGCATTGCTTTACAATACCAAAATGGGACACTGTTAATTGTTAATCCTAATCCAATTACTCTATTCCTTTTAAAATGCTGCTCCAAGAGCCTCGGGTTTTGTTGTGTAATTAACCGATAACCCCGAGCCATCAGACTGATTGATCTGTATCATCTGACCTACTGATTAATCTCTCTGCTGGAGCAACAACAACTGAGTCACAGGGCAAATCTGGTTCTTTAGATCATGTGCTAATGAGTTCATCTGACGTTGACCTTTTACCCGCGTGTAGCCTGTAGACAAAGTCTCTGTCAGACTAAAAACAGTTACACACCTACTGCAGGAAGAACTCAGTGACCTACTGTAGAAGTATGTGCTGCTGCTGTGGAGGAACAAACTGTACGGCTGTGTACGTTACTCGTGTTACGTAATGTTCTAAACTTCAAAATGAATAATATTAAAGGGTGAAAGATTGTCCTGTCCTGTAATATTTTATATGCACATATATCTATATCTCCACATAATAGTTAAATGTTTAATGTTTACGTTTACCTTTGTTCAATTTTTTTATCCATGTTTTTGTCTATTTTTTTTGCCTATGTAAATTGAGAGCGACAAAAAACGCCAGAGTCAAATTCCTTGTACGCGTTTCACTCACTTGGTCATTAAAGCTGATCCTGATTCTGATTCTGAAAGAGAGCCGGCTGTTAAATGACAATCAGAAACACACTATGTACCTCTTCAGCACAGACACTGGAAGCAAACAAGTAAAGAATTGTAGAAAAAATGCATCAAAATCAACAACCGGATCAATTAATTCACTTCAATTCAGTTCAATTTTGTTTATAGTGCCAAATCATGACAAAAGTTATCTCAGGACACTTTACAGAGTAGGTATAGACCACACTCTATGACTTATTTATGATTTACAGAGACCCAACAATTCGCCCGTAGAGTACGGTGGAAACGAAAACCTTCACTTTAACAGACAGGAACGTGGAACAGACCCAGCTCTGTGGAGGACGGTCATCTGTCTGCACCGGTTGGGGAGGAAGAAAAGGAGAGAGACAGAGAGACACTTCCAGAGATGCAAGCAACCACTAAGTAACAGTGACTATAATATTAGCTAAAGCAATGTGAATATGACTTACAAGTTAAGGAAGTTAATACTGCGGAACAGCACGAAACAGGCACAGCTAGAGTGACAGAACATGGCAATAATAATAATTATGATGGCAAACATGGAGTTGAATTAGTAACATGCATTGATGAGACATGAATGATACATACAGAGAGGAGAGAAGCTCAGAGGATTAGGAACAGGATTGTCCCCCGGCAGACTAGACCTATAACAGCATCATTAAGCAAAACAAAATCATCTTAAAAATAACAATTGTTCTACTTTTATTCATTGTTAGCCTAAAATATAACTGCACCCCTTTCATTCTCTCTGTTTTAATGTTTGGCCTGATGAAAGTTTGTAGCCTGCGTCTCTGCAGGATGCAACATAAATACAGTACTCGGTCATAAAAAGAAGTTTAGGTTCAGACTGTCAGCACTACAGGTAAAATACATACTCTTATTAGTGGGGCTATTATGTTCAGAATCTACAGTTTGTTTTCATTGTGATCCTGAATGGCCTGAGGTGAGGTGGCTGAGTGCCAGTGGAAGCATTGCGCAACGGCAAGCCCGAGAAGCAAAACAACACTCAGGCATGTCACTGTTCCATGAGTCTGTGAGTCTGGGCATATGCAAGTGCATGTACGCGATCAGGTATGCAGACAGAGTCCAGACAGAGAGGAGACGGGGGTAAACAGCTCTGGAGACAAGAAAGAGGAACCAAAGTCATATGGCTTTGTCTGGGGCGGGATTTGTTTCTTCCTCAAAGATCCCGATTGGTCTCTTTGATTAATACCTCACGCTGTGATAGGTCTCTTGAGTTGAATCAAATTGTCTTTATTGTCATTATACCAGTAGGACGGAAGTGCAGAAATAATTTAACATTAAGAGCAACAAAAAGAAAAGACTAGACCATTAAAAGACACATTCAGGGAGCACTCCCACTGTCCATCCGTACTGTGCCCCGTGCTTTAGGGTACTTGTCCCCCCTCCCTCCGCCCCCCCCCCCCCCCCCCCCGTGGCCCCTGGTCATTCACTTTTATTGTCGGCTGTATAAATTGTTATCCCCCCAAAAATTGAAAGAATTACATTCAAAAATCACACGCAATATTTATCCCACCAATACATTTGTTTCAAGGTTCGCAGATGTGGACAACAAATGTGAAATTTGTAAGAAGAAGAAGAAGAATTATTACTTTATTAATCCCGCAAGGGGAAGAAGAAACTATTATGCATTTATCCTGGGAGTGTCAGTACACTTTGGAGTTCTGGGGGAAAAAATTAGACCTTTTTTAACATTCAATACAATTATTTCATTAAACTGGAGGCAAAAGACGTCATCACCTGCTATGAAAGCAAAAACAATACAGTGGATTAATGTCAATTTACCAATTCTACAAGGGAAATTTCATATCCATAAATCTCAATTCGCCAAATCTCGGCCAAATTTATATCCCTTTAAAATGTAATTTCAAAATGATTTTGAGTCTGTTCAAATGATTAATAATAAGAAATGTAATTATACCGCTGATATGTTACAGGTTTTTTTTAAGGAAATATAATAATACAGCCCACATTTTATTTTAATTTATCTGTTATGTATCTATTTTTGCTTTATTTTTATTGTTTTATTTTGCGCCTGGTTATTTGATAGTGTATTTAAGTCCTCTCTCTTCCTAGTTTACCGATGTTATGTCATTATAATTTAAGACTGGAATATTCATTGAAAGGAGAAATGACTGCCTTAGATAAACGTTCTTTTCTTTGTCAAGTACGATGCAGAAATGTTCTACAAATGTTTGTCTTATGGAAATTTGGATTTCGTCACAGAAAATTCACTTGAACAGAAGAGATTTGCACTAATATGCTGTTTTGTCATACAGAACCTCTGAAACAGATGAGAAACTGTAGATTTTAGCAATAGCAGATGCTGTGTCTGACGGGGAAGGTTTTAGCTAAAGACACTACCCATTGAAATGTTGGTTAATAATGTTACACATTAGCGTGTGTTCCTGCCTGTCCCTGAACGGGCTAAATGTGTGGGTGTTGATGGGTTTGTCAGTGTGAATGAAAGAATGAATTTACATTGATGTATTATTGTCAGTGGCACTTTATCATTGATCCCAAAGGGTGTCACAAAATGCAATTATTTTCCTATGATGACAAATTAACAGTCTATGGCAAGTGCTGAATTTACAGGTAGGCCTAATAATTCCCAGCAGTGTCAAGTCTTTCTTTGAATAATCCAGTTGTTGGTGAAGAAAAGTATTCATTTTTAATTATCAGCAATGAATTCATCCATTAAACATATTTTAACAGGAATCTTAACTCAAAAATGTTATATGTGCAATACAGTGGGTACTGCATATTAATATATTGTTACTGGTTGCACTAACTGTTTTGTAACTAAGCAATGTTCACACTTACTCAGCATCGTTGTGATGTAAGTGTGGTGCATAGCGGTTTGCACAACAAACTAGATTTTATGTAACGGTAAGTTGTTGCATTATATTTCCACTAACTAAATGCCAGGTGTAGGCCTAACTGTTGGGTAGCTTACTGAGCGAGCTAAAAAAACTGTTTTTATTTCTGTTCCATTCAGGGCTTTCGTGACCACCAGGAGACCAACAGCATGTGTGCTTACCTAAGAGAATGAGGCTAAACGTGGGTGTTCTCATGTATCTGATTGACTCAATAGTGACAGACTAACTAAGCCATATTACAGCCACATCCATGAAAGCCACTAAAATGTTCTAGCTTAACTAGTCTGAATTAATGAATACACTTACATACATCAAATAAGCCACAGAGACAGTTCTTTTTCGTGTATGAACTATTAACGGAGAAATCCTATAGAGTCGCAAACAGCGGGACGTAGCTAACACTGATTAGCTTGGGGCAGTATGGTGAAGGCATTCAAACGTCTTTTTTTTACCACTAATACTGTTCAAAATAACAGCAAACCTCTGCAGCAGCATGAGAAGAGTCCCTACACAGAAAACAAAGCACCAATGGGCTCCTTCGTTTGGGATTGACTTTGGTAATCCACATGAATGGACTTTACTATGAGAGGAGCTGGTACAGGCGCCAGTAGGTCTTAAAAACACTCTTGTTGGTGCTTAATTTTATGTGTAGGGACTCTTCTCATGCTACTGCAGAGGTTTGGTGTTATTTTGGCAGCATTAGTGGTTAAAAAAGACGTTTGAATTCCTTCACCGTACTGCCCCCAGCTCATCAGTGTTAGCCACGTCCGGCTGTTAGCAGCTGATTTCTCAGTTAATAATTGTTACCCGAAAAAAACTGTCTCGATGGCTTATTTGATGTATGTAAGGGCGCACTCACACTGTCCATCCGTACCGTGCCCAAGCACGTTTCACCGCTAATGTCTAGTTCGTTTGACCAGTGTGAGTGCAACTGTACGGCGTCTAGGAGCAGTACGCTTGCCGGCCACGGCCCATTTGGGGGAGGTGGGCTTTTGTAAAACACGTTTGCACGTGTACGAGCACGAGGGCTACGGCGGTTCTGAGGTCATTTTCTGTGCGCCTGTTGGGACATAGAAAAAAGAAGGAGGGACCATGCGCGGACATTTAAAACAATAGAACCGAAAGGTTCACGTTGGTGTGATGCGGAGGTGGAGTGTTTACTGCAGATTTGGTCAGATGAAAATATTCAAAAACAGTCGGACGTCAATCAATGCGTGTGGCGTGTTACGGCGTGATGACGTATAGGCAGCAAGAAGCATTCACCGAGGCCCAGGCAGTGTGAGTACAAACGGGCCTGGGCCGCGGGGGGAGAGGGGGGGGGGGCAAGTACCATAAAGCACGGGGCACGGTACGGACGGACAGTGTGAGTGTGCCCTAAGTGCTGAAAAAAAGACCATGGGATGATTTTGCGCCGGAATTACACTTTAAGACTAATGTTAACTATGGGGCAAAAGCAGAGAAAATGGAATGAATGTTAGCTTTGATTAACAGTATGAGAACACTGAGGAGGTTGTGTTAGGACACAGAGACAATGTAAAGAAGTTGGTGATTAGAGTATACCACATGGCAATGGTTATCTAACTTGTGTGACTAATAAAGGATTTACCTCAGTGAACCCCTGCAGATGAATCAGCGTCACCTCAGATAGCACTGTGAACTTGCTGTTAAGGTTGAAAACAATAAAGCTTTGTGGGGCACATTTTCCGGTCGCAACCTTGGAGTGAAATCGCACCACACAGAGGCCTCATCCCCCACCCCTCCCCCCATCTCCCTAACCCCCTTCCTGGGAGAGGATTATGGGGCATCTTTTAACTGTGCCATCTGCTCCGAATTGACTTTCAGTTAACGCCGGCAAATTAGAAAGCTGTCAGTGCAGAGAGCAGCTTCAGATGTTGCTCTGCAAATGTTGAGTTGGTGCGTGCTATGTGCTCTTGGCGGCGGAGCAGATGAGATTTGATCAGTGACATGATAATGATGAAAACCCACACAACTTCCTCATTGATCCCGCCTCAGTGTTGCAGAGGGTCAATGGGTGTTTGGCTCTGGCTTCAGATAAAGATCTAGAGCCGATGGGACAGTGTGAGTGCGCTGACTGGCGTTGAGGGACCCAATGACACATACAACCTTGATACCATTTCAGCTGTTAGATGCACTCCGTCTCACTCACACCACACACTCCTGTCATGACCTCCTTTGCTCACTTTCTACCAACACTCACCCCACATTCACTTAAAGACAATAACTTCTCCAGCAAGGAGGAGGCAATGAAGAACAGGAGTGTGTGTGTGTGTGTGTGTGTGTGTGTGTGTGTGTGTGTGTGCGTGTGTGTGTGTGTATGTGTGTGCGTGAGTGTGCGTGTCGTGGCAGGAGTGCAAACAGCTGGTCAATAGGCCTCAATACATCTTATCCTAGGGGACATAACCCTAGGGGCCAGAGGGGACATGAAGTGTGCCACAGTATAGACCCTTGTTGGGGACAGGTGTTCAATCTAACAATAAGCAAAAGCACACGCGCATGCACACGCACACGCACACGCACGTGCACACACACACACACACACACACACACACACACACACACACACACACACACACACACACACACACACACACACACACACACACACACACACACACACACACACACACACACACACACACACACACACACACACACACACTGGTAGTAGCCTAAAGGTAACAACACAGTTGTAGTAGATATAGAAATAGGGTCAGTAAATAGGAGCAGCACTGATATTTTTTAATTGAATTAAAAACTTCCACCAAGCAGTGTTTCATAATAAAAACACATTTATATTTAAAATGATTTCTATATTGTTAAGGTGTGTACTCTGTGTAATAAAGCATAACTAACATATCATAATTATATATTAACATAAAATATCATAAACAAATTAAAGTGTAAATAATGACAGTAAATAAACTATTTTGATCAACTGAAACCATACTGTATATTGTGTATTTAGGCATACAGAACATACCTAGTATTTCTGTTTGTTTTTTATTGTGTTACTTGTGAGTTTTTTTTTTTTTTTTTTACAAATTACTAAAACTTAAACCCAAGAGAGAAGATTTAATCATAATGTCTTTCATCATTTAAACTTTAGTTTGAGCACAAACGAAAAGAGTACTAGTTGGGCTTCTGATGCAATACCCTGGCGGAGGAATCAAACCTATACGAGTAGGACGGCAGAGGTTTGTCATGTTGCCTAGATACGAACGCGGAGGGTGGCACATTCAGGAGTCCCTCTCTCAATGAAACTGGCCTATCGACAGCGGACATTGTGGTTCTGAGTATTAAGAGTCATCGGGGAATGGACTTCCTCCTGCCTGAGCCGGAATGTCGGCGGTTTCCTTGACGCTGATGAAGAAGCACCGGCCGTGAAAACAGCGCCATTTCTGTCGGCGTCCATGATACGCGATGCTACCGCAGCGGATTCCAGAGCTTGAGCTCGGAACGGCAGCGGGAGAGAAATAGCCGCTCCCCTTTCGCCGCTCCTCTTCACTTCAACCCGCGGCAGGTAGGTGCAAACGGCCCGGGGTTTTTCTTGTCGCACTGTGGTCTATCTGTCCTCGTTTAGTCAGGTTACTCTTTCGCTGTGTGACGATATGGCGTACATTTTGAAGGGAAAACGTCTGACAGTCCTGTGGTAGCCCACCGGGGCAGCCGCTCCTCCTCCCCTCACAACAACAAGCGTACGTGAAAGCGAGCTACGACGTGAGCTAACGTTGTTTTTAAATGTTTGGACATCTCTGTAAAACTGTATCCACGTTTGGTGTTAACGTCTCCTGCTGACAATTGACCTGGCCTAGCGTTAACGGGGTGCTATTTGTCGGCTAACTATTTAACGGCGAACCGTCCGGGCTCTAATGTCAGCCTTCCGTTCACCTGTCCGACATGCACTAAACTAACATTAGTAACGTTAGTGTTCGCGGGGAGACATCGTGATTAGGGTTACATTATTTAGACTGCAACGTGACTTCTCCTGTCTCACCTGAATGATGCATGTTGGGTAAACGTACAAATAATAATAAACTACCCACTGACGGGAGTCGAGCGGCTCTCGGTAGCTAACTCGGCTAACCTAGCTCATGAGCTAACGTTAAAGGTCGGTGGTCCAGCTAACCTTGCCATTTGATTGCAAAGCGGCGCGAGGTAACCGACGTTAATACCATAATGCACTAACGCGACGACGTTAGTTGACACTTGAGCCGATTATGCAATTTATTAAAGTGAAAATGACTTAAATGCGTAACGTTAAATATCGTGCCTTGCTGTTCTGTAACGTTAGTTGCATTGCCGCACTCTATAGCCCGATAATGTCACGGTAGAAAATCATTAATATGTGCATGTTAAAGTGCACCTGAAGTAAAGTAAGTTACACTGCACAAATGGCATTGTTTTGTCCATGTCAAAGAAATTGCCTTAAGTAATTGGTTGTAGGCTAAAGTTGGTATGTGGGCAGTGCCGTCAGAGCTAGCTGCCGGGGCTAGTGTGCATACAAGAAACAGCTGGGTTGTAGTGACTGGTCAGCCATGTTTAGCATTTACCGATGAGGCTAGCTAAGCTTTCCGCTGTTGTCCGTCTGTATTTATTTAACTGACAGTGTTATTCTACAAAATAGTGATGACCGCTGAAATGATAGTAGGGTTGCATACTGCGAAACTTTTTATGTTGCCCTTTTGACAATGGGTAACCTATAATGGCCCACTGTTGAGTGACGGACGGGCCAGCCAATCAAATCGGCTCAGCCTCCATTTGCTCTTCACGTCGGTTCCCTAATCCGCTGCTGCCATATGAATCACATACACTTGACAGCACGTAGCCCACTCAGTTGCACTCAACTGCTGGAGTTTGCCTCTTGATGTTGCTTTGTCATGGGCGCTAATCCAGCAAATATAGTTTTATTATTCACTTATTGAAACTATGCAGCTATGTTTCTTTTGCGATGATGCTTCCTGTTTTATTTAGTGTTCCAAAGCCTTGCTGTCATCCAGGTGTTTCAAAATGAAAGCTTCTCCTGTCCCTTAGTTCTTGCGTTGCATTGTATTTACTTAACATGAGGTTAATAACATATGCAACTTTGAATAACTCTGTTTTAGATCCTTTAACATTAGTCCATTGAGAGATCACTTTGTGGTGAAGAGAATGGACCTCACCTTGTTAGCCTGTGTATTTTAAAGAGGGCGTATCACCATATGTCATAATAGTGACAGTCTGTATCATTTAAAGAGCTTCTGCTCTCTCAGGAGACCATTAGCTTGCTGGTAAGCAAGGCTATGGACAGTCAGACTACATCCTTTGGGAGAAGGAAAACAGCCTATATGCTGTGGTAGGATTTGTCATAACATTTGTCTCCTTGTTTCTTTCCTGTTTTAATATTAATAAAGTCAAAGAAAATATAATTCCCATTGCTTCAACAGTGATCTCATCCTTTCATGCATTTTAAAAAAAAATACAGATGCCTTGATTCTGGCTGTTGCTGCTGTGGCTTATGAATAAAGCCTTTGACTCTATCTTTGTGTATTTTTTTTCAAAAGCTTGCATTGAGCTGAGCATGATGTAACATGATGCATTAACACTGATGTATGTTTGCTCTGTTTCAGGTTGTGCCGGTGAAGTAAGACTTAGCCCCAAAATGGACCCCTCCAACTGAGACGCAAACACGTTCTGTGTTTTGCTCAGCAGCATAAGCCATGCCTGACGAGTAAAATCCCCTCTTTGCTCAAAGCAACAAGAAAAAAAAAACATCCTACATGTCTCCCCATGTAGAGCCCCTTCAGTGTGCCCTGCTGGACTAACTGCCCCTCTTCCCAAAGTTCTGCCTCGTCCTCTCTCTGTATCCTTCTCCACCGACCACCCTACAGTAACTACCCATCACAATGCTGCTCCACCTGAGAATGGCCAACACCTGAGGTCCCATGCGTCCAGTCAGCACCGATTCAGACGGTCCTGCTCCTCCTGAAAACCTCTCTTGCCCCTACCCCCTCGTGGGCCCCCTGCCTGCCTCAGAGATGTCCCTGCTCCAGTCGCTGGGTCCAGTACAAAGCTGGCTTGGCCAGGAGCTTGAGAAGTGCGGGATAGATGCCATGATTTACACCCGCTACGTCCTCAGCCTTCTCCTGCATGACAGTTACGACTATGACCTGCAGGACCAGGTTGGCTCCCACAACCTTATATAAATATTTTTAGCTGAGTCAACAGGCTTAGAAAATTATTGTTTGCCATTGTTTGTGTTTTGCATTGTGATTTGAGTGGGCAGAGGGTTTAATTCAGGAAGGGAAGTTGGTATGTGAAAATAATGGCCTCGTTAGAGGAAGACATCAGTTTGCCAGGAGAGTTTTACAATGGGGCTGTTCTTTCAAATCATGGCACTTGTACCACTGATTAATTCTTCCTTTTGACGTCTGTCATATCAGTTATTGATGTTCAGTTTGCTGTGTTTATGTCCTAACATTACAGCATTTAAGCCTGTGTAGAAATGTTTATACACTTTTAATGTCATTTTTGTAATCTTTCTGTACTTTCCGAAAGTTTGTTTTCCTGTTTTACATTGGTTTGTCCTTTGTCACTGACTTTTCTCGGTTTGTGTGTAAGGAAAATGACATCTTCTTGGGCTGGGAGAAGGGAACTGGGAAGAAATGGGGCAAGAGTAAGAAGAAAGGAGGGACCGATCTGAGTCTTGAGGAAATGAAGAAGCAAGCTGCTGTGCAATGCCTCCGCTCTGCATCTGATGAAGTAAGCACCATTGTCTTTTAGCTTGACCGTTGTCCTTACTCATGCATTGAAGCAGGAACTGTTTGACTTGCCTTAGCTTATATGAAACTATTGAACGAATAGCATTCTAAATACAGAAGAAATGTCAGGAATTTATTGCAGCATTATTCCTTGTTGTTTGTTAAGGTACAGTCGTGTAGATATTTATTGCATACATCATGGTTAATAGACTCTGAATAAATCTATGTTAATGTGGGAGGCTAAAGCATTGAACAACACATCATCACCTAATTTGCCTGGGTGGCCGCACCTTCAATAAGTCTTCATTGGAAAGATTATATTAAGGTCAATAGTTTTAAAGTTGTCCCTTGACATGAAACACTGCTCTTCTCACTTATAATGCATGATTTTTATCCTGGCAAACTGTAAAAGCTCTACTGACATTTTTGGCTGGCTGAGGTGAGGCAGGTGTGATTAAGTTGAGAATGACACAACGTAAAGCTGGAGGGAGGGGAAGGGGAAGGGTCTGCAAGGCAAGAGGAGGAGTGCTGAGCTCCTCTCTGGAGACTGGATTCTGCAGTCTATTTTTTAACCAGCACACGCTGCACAGGATTGCAGCAGTGAGCAGCGGAGTCGGTCGGCTGTCAGCTGACCGGCATTAGCACAGTGATGCAAGAGGAAACACAGGGCAGGCGAGAACTGTGCTTTTCATGAGGTGGCATGGTAAGGAATATTATTTTCTGGAAGAGTGAACAGGAAATGACTGAGCTTAAGTGTCTGGCAGGACCGGTAGTGAGGAGCAGCTATGGTGTGATTTATTTGAAACAATTTGCTTCGACATTACCTACTGGATCTAAGCTTACCTTTAAACGTGTGTTGTCTTTTTGTAATTTTAAACCCTTGTTTATGTTTTTCACACATCAGTGTGAGAAGGCAGTAATCTAAACAGGACATGTAATAAATGTTCATTGTCTCAGAACATAGTGAGGCAGCCAGTTGTTCTGTTGCTTAACCCTTTTTATTTATTGTTTTGTTTTTTTTGAAAGCATTTCTGCATGCTACAGCTAAATATAGAACAGTCATGACTGAGCATGCCTGAGCTCTCACAAGTCAGCTGGCTTGACTTGTTTCAACCCCATGCCTTTCATTCTTTCTTATGGGTCAGTGTAGCTTTTGGGAACTCTGCATTTTTGCAATCTTACCTAAGGCTACTGGACGTTGTCAGTCATGTTGTTTTGGAGTTTTTTGGAGAAATTAAAGTGTGTGTGTGTGTGTGGTTTGAGTTCTTAAAAAATCTGTTTCTTGTCTTTCTTATTTGTGCAGAACTCTGGAATTGAGAGCCTGGTTGAAGAGCTTTGCTCTAAACTAAAGGACATCCAAAACAAACAGAAAGGTTTGCTTGATAATCTTTACTATCATATTTCATTTTTTTTTGATGAAGACATTTTAGAAAGAAGTTGTATAATAGTTGCTTTAATAAGTTGTCTTAATAATCAATTCTATTTTAACAGAGGAAAAACAGATTCAAAAGAAATCTGAAGGCTCTCAGTCTCCGGAACGAGCTGAGTCCCCCTCTTCAAAGGACCAGGTGGAAATGTAAGCTACATCGAGGATATTGTGGGTCTATGTATTCACAAAAAGTGGCTGCAGAACCCACACGCACAATTATTTCACTACTGCTATGAATACATTTAAATCAATTTTCCTCTCTTGTCTGTTTTGACTGCAGGTATTATGAAGCCTTTCCTCCTTTGTCAGAGAAACCTGTTTGTCTCCAAGAGATCATGACGGTGTGGAACAAGGCTAAGGCCTGCACATACTCAAGTTCATCATCCTCTGCAGCCCCACAGACCAGCACAGACACCTCTTCCCCAAAAGATTGCAACAGTGAAGGTGAGGCTGCAAAGGAACGAAACCTTGAAGCGTGTGGTACCATCCCGACTACCAACGAGAGAGGCCAGCAACGACGAAGCAAGAAAGAGAAAGAAAATCGATACCATGGTGGTGCAGCAGCAGAGGAGAAATCTACCGTCCACTCCAAGAGACAGATGAGACACAGATCTGAGGGCAAATACAGACCCAGATCCTGGTCTTCTGGCTCTAGTGAGGCGGGCTCAAGCTCAAGTGGGAACCAGGGTGACTTGAAGTCATCCAGAAGCAAGGCAGTTAGAATAAGGCACAAATCCAGGGAGGCTGCAAAGAATAGGAGAACACGCAACAGCGGGCAGGTGAAGCTGCAGATGAAGGTAATCGACAAAGATGAACGAAGAAACGCAGGAGGGAGCAGTAGCAGTGCCGCTGGAGGTGCTGCCAAACAACCACAGCTTTACAAAAAGGGCAAGAGACCCCTGAAGGAGATTCGTAAAGATCCAGGCTGGAAGGAGTCAAAAGACTCTGGAGTTGAGGCCAGAAACAAAAATGAATACATGGAGGAGCCACTTTGGTACACCGAGCCCATCACAGAGTATTTTGTACCTTTCAGCAGCAGACAAAGCAAGCTGGAAACAAAATATCGAAATAAGGCAGACTCTCCCGATGGCTTCGTAGTGTCAACCAACATGGACAGGCTGCCGGAGAGATTCCAGGGAATCTGCATTGCCAATGAGAGCTACCAGAGAGCATACCTAGCAGCAGGTTCATTTGTGGATGGGCACTTTGTGGAAGGGCCTGGCGAAGCAGAGGATGAAACTGTTGAACTCACTGGGACCTCAAGCTGCCCTCAGCCAGAGGATAGTAGAGATTTAGATGACAAGCATCTGTCTGAATTCACTCACTTCTATGAAGTTGACATTTATCAATCCATATTGGATACTAGTGCCTCAAACTCTATACAAGAGAGTCGGATCTTAAGTATGATTCGACAGAAAAGCAAAGAGCAAAGAGACATTGAGGCGGAATGTTGTTTAGTGTTAGATGGCCTTGAGCAGCAAGGGAAAAGTGCAATACGGGCAGACTCACAGGAAGCTTCGGGATCTGTTGGATTCTTAATGGAGGATCTTGAAAACATGGCTCAAGTCTGGGGATGTTATTCACCATCTACTTCAGAAGATATAGATGGAGAAAGCTTTGTAGGAGACTCTCCCATTCGACTCTCCCCCCTTCTTGATAGTGTTTCATTCTCCCTGAGCAAACTACCTGGAAATCTGGAGGAGCCACCTGTCCCTGAAGCCACCAGTGAACCATCTGGTCTGAGCTCATCCTGCTTCTCGCTTTTTGAGCTGCAGTATGACAGCCCCACTTTTCCTTTTCCCCGCGACTCACTCGCTGTTGGTCATGAAAACAACACAGATTCTAGTAGCTGTCTCGACCCACATTCTAATAAACAGTCTCGTTTGCTAATATGGACCAAAAATAGTGCCTTTGACGAAACTGAACACTGTTCTAACCTTTCAACGCGAACTTGCAGTCCGTGGTCACATTCAGAGGAGACTCGTTCAGACAACGAGCAAGGAAATGTTCCAACAGAGGACGCTGCTCATATTGGCAACGAAGAGATTGATTGTATAATCCCTCCTCTCTCTGGTACATATCTGGAGGAAGAAATCTTGGAATTTTTGCAAGAAGACCCTGGCTGTAAGTGCGAGGAGGTCAGTGTTAATACAGCATCCAATCAGACCTTTACCAAAAAATCTAAATTGGAGTCCATTTGTGGTATAGCATTGGAAAAGGATGAGAGTAAACAGTACAGCACTGGCATGTTTTCGGACACAAACCAACACAGTGAGGACTACAGCTCAGGGATAATAAAGGACATTTGGACTGCAATAGGAGATGACAAATCTGTAATCTCAAAGCAAGGAGCAGAAAAACCAAGCGAGGGGCTATTCTCCGATGATTCAGGCGGTTACTGCTGCAGCTGTCCGGAAGTGCAAGCAAAAGGAGTTCCAATTCAGGGACCTCAGAAAAAAGCAGTGCAGCGGTCAGAGTATCACCTTTGGGAAGGCAAGAAAGAAGAACAGGACTTAGCCAAAAACAAACTCTCCAAGTTAGATGGTGCTGGGGATTACATGACTCCGTCCAAGCCCTGGGACTTGAACTCTGACAAGGAGAGTACATCATTCATCCTAGGAGGGGTGTATGGAGAGTTGAAGACACTAAGTGGTGATAAGAATTGGGCTGTTGTGCCGCCAAGTGACACCCAAGATAGCCTGCTACAGTGTGCCGCTGCAGCTGCCTCTGCTTCCAGCTCAGATATGCTTACCATCACTGGCACAGATGTGTTCATGAACACTGGCAGCTGCTTTGCCCCTGGACACAGGCCCCTGTGGAGGCCTCTTGTGTCATTTGGGCAGAGTGACCAGGCCATTAGAGGAGGTGGAGATGGATTGAATAAGGGATTTTCTTTCATCTTCCATGAAGATTTGCTTGGATCTTACGGAGGCTTGCATAGTGAGGAGCAAGGTTTAGAATACCCGTTTGCATCCTTCAACCTGAACAATCCCTTCTCTCAAGTCCTCCATGTTGAGTGTTCTTTTGAGCCTGAGGACATGGCTTCATTCAGTCCAGGGTTCAAGCCCAAATCTATTCTTTGCTCGGACTCTGAGAATGAAGCCTTCCACCCACGAATATATGGCATCAACCGGACGCAGTACAGGGCCATTCGCATTTCCCCCAGGACTCATTTCCGGCCAATATCGGCCTCAGAGTTATCTCCTGGTGAAGTGAGTGATTCGGAGGCTGAGACTGACAAAGAGGAGGTTAACTTTCCCGTCCTTGCGCCGGTGGACGTCTTTGATGATCCTCAGGCAGATCTCAAACCTCTGGAGGATGATGCAGAATGTGAGGGCCCTTATTACGGGAAGTCAGAACTGGAATCTGGTAAATTCTTACCCAGATTAAAGAAGTCTGGCATGGAGAAGAGTGCCCAGACCTCTCTAGATTCACAGGAGGGCTCCAGTACCCTCCTGCCAATTGCTGAGCAAGATATTTGCTTAGACTGCAAAACGGCAGCAGCTGAATCAACTGCAGGTGGACAGACAGACATCTCAGTCTGCAAGATTCCTAAGGATGAATCTTCAAGAGAAAAGCAGTCCTGCTTATCTGCACCAGCAGGTCACATCCCCAAGTACGGGATTGCTTATGACTTTGTTGGAGATGTGCCAGAGGTGAGGGTTTCTTAAAGTGATCTCCTAAGATATCAATATTTCTGTGATCAGTATGCTAGAGAATGTTAACAAAAGTGTTGACTTAACCACGCAGGTTTCATAATCTGTGTTTAGTTGTAAAATGGGTTCCATCTGTGAGGTCTCAGGCAGCAGGTTGCTGAAACGCACTAACCACTTCTCATTTGTCTTGTTTAGTTCCCTCTGTTAAATATAAGTGGACAGGGAGGAACTGGCAATCAGCAAGATGAGTGCTGGTGGCAGAACACACTCTGTTCCCCCCTTTTCCCTGGATCTCAGTGTACAGGTAACCCGGTTTTCAAAAACATATTTTGAATATTTATACCATTTTATTCACATACTTTCTTAAAACACATCACATATTATTATTTTTATTTGAGAGATACTCAGTATTAACACATTTGTTCTGAGGGTTGGAGTCATTAGACAACATACAACTTACTGAACTCTACCACTCCCGAACTGCAACGAAATGTGCTGTACTGTGCCAACACAGATACTGGATATAGAATACGATATAGTACAATTCACTGACATTTTGTTTTCGTTTGATTATATCGGGGCGATAAACAGGAATTTTCAAACGATATTCCTTCAGGTATTTCAGATAACATTTTCTGTGAAATTTCAGTTAATATGCTTGTTCAACACAGTATCTTCATTTAGGATTTTATCACGATACGATTTCATTGAAAATTATAAATTATCATATTGAATTATCGCCCAGCCCTATTTGAAATGAAGTTTGACAGTGGCGGTGAGATGAACAGAGGCCGTCCATCTTGTGCCCAAACCTTCCTCCAACAACGACACTGACATAGTGCTTTAGTGCTATATAAACGGCGCATTTAAATGCTTCATTGAATGTAATGTGTTGCTGGCATTACACTGAAATATGTGACCTATCAGGTTCATAACACAAAAGAGTTGCTCACGGGTGAATTGGCCAAATATTCAATTCAATTTTATTTATAGTGCCAAATCATAACAAAAGTTATCTCAGGACACTTTACAGAGTAGGTAAAGACCACACTATTGATAAGGTGTTAAGATCCTAGACCAGGGGTAGGCAATTCCGGTCCTGGAGGGCCACTGTCCTGCATGTTTTAAGTTTCTCCCTACCCTAACACACCTGAGTCTGACAATAATCAAACTGTGACGAGCATCAGCTGCTTGATAACATGCAAATCATTAGAATCAGGTGTGTCAGAGCAGAGAGAATCCTAAAACATGCAGGACAGTGGCCCTCCAGGACCGGAATTGCCTACCCCTGTCCTAGACCCACACCTGTACACTACTGGCCACCAGCGCCTGCTCCTTTTTGGTAACCAAAATCCACCGAGGGAATTTAAGACAAACATTTGCAATGGCAATCAAGCTGAAGTTCCTAATTGGGTCGCGGAATTTGAACAGTGAGTTAGCAGCGTGGATATTTCCGTGGACAACAGTCTAACCATTTTGCCTGACTTCTTTCTCCAGGGAGCAGCAACATTTGAATACTCCAGTTTTGCAGAGGACACCTGTCATAGAGAGGAAACCCATCCTCTCCTTTTTGTGACTGGACCTCTACCAGCAAAGATTCAGGGTCATCTCAGAGCCGGGAAAACCTAATGTAGGCTAATTTTCTGACACAACCCTTCAAAAAACCCCACGCATAACCCTGCTGGTTTTTATTTACTAACTTAAAACCTTGTGTAATCAACAATCAGATCAACAAAAAGTGGGAGAAAATAGGAAAACTTAAAAAATATGTTCTTTCTTTAAGTGATGCACCGTGCAGACATGCATTTTAGAATTTGTTCCATTTGATTCTTCTGTACACTGGTCCTCATTCAAGTCTCACAGTTAGGTAGTGGGGACAATCTTTTGTTCTGTCCCTGTCGGTTTTGTTCCCACCGTTTTGCTTTTGAGCTAGGATACTGGTAGTTGGTGGTATCTGAATGGTTGTGCATGTTTGTTCGTCCAGCCAGTCTCACTCCTCGTTTTCTAGTTGAACATAATCTTGTGTGAAACGACTGCTATCGCATCCTCTACTTTCCATCTTGTGTTCAGAAAGATAGTAGAAGGATGTTGAGATTTTTGAGTTGTGTAAGAGTTTGAGAGTTTAATTTAAATAGTTTGTGTGGACGACTTTCCGAATGTGAAGTAGAGAATGTGTGCAGCTTTCTTCTAAATCTCCCCAAATTCCCCATGTGTGAAAAGTTATCATAAATGAGTCTGATTTTTGAATGGTTATAGTCTTACAAAAAGCTAGTAGTAGACATAGTATGGTTTGTGAGGCTCAAATAAAAAATAAAAAAATCCTTTTAAAAATAAAAAACAGGAAATCAAAAGTTTTGTTGGGGGAAAAAAAAATACTAATCTACTTGAAATGCAATGCTGTAAAAGAATTGGCGGGAAAAAAAAGAAAAAAAGTTTGTGTTTCGGGGTTCAGACACGACTACAGCCATTTCTGCAGACACCTGTGTTGCAACTGAATGAAACTTTAGTTTTAATTCTTGTAATTTCTATGGTACAGACTCTTGGTGCTATAAATATGTTCAAAAATCCTTTTTAAGTTGCAGTTCCATTATACGGCTGTGACGAGTAGACGGCACAGCCCAGTTTTGTTTCTAGTCCAGACAGTCAGACTCCATGAATATCTTTTTGCGAAAAAATTGTGAAAGAGAAAAAAACAAAAACAAAAAACAGTTTAGCCTGATCGCAGCTCTTGCTTAATGTGGCTTGGTTTTTATTTTAAAGTAACCTCTCTTAGATGTCAGGCCTGTAACGGCAGAAGCAGAAAGACGTGCGGGTGTTATAGCTCACGTCGCTCCACATCTATTCGTTTCCTTGCCCCCGAGCAGGAAGGACAAAATCAGCAGCTCTGATTGACGGTCCGCTGTCCGTGCTGCAACGAAACACCTGTATAGCAAAACAAGTGGCGAGGTGGTGGTCAAACCAAAAACATGTCGTAATTACACTAAGGTACAAATGCTTTTTTTTCTCCATGAGGTGTGTTTTTATTTTATTTTTTGGTTTACAATATATCTTGTTGAACTATTGAGTAACGTTTCACTGCGTGTGTGTGCGCGTGTGTGTTGGCAATAGAACTCGTGAACGCACTGGTTCAGAATGAGTGTACTAGAATTCTATCTCAGAGAATTGTGAACAAAAGCAGCGCACGTTCACATACGATGCAAACGCATTTGTGCCCCCGAAATTTGAGACACACCCTAAAACAAATTAGTTCTAGACCTCTTGAGGTGTGGCCGATTGGCCCTTCGTTCGACCTGTGCTTTAAAAAAAATCTGATAAATGCTTTGTGCATTTCTTAATTCCTGCTGCTTTTCTTTCTTTCAATGTAACTGAAACATCTTCGAACAGGTTATGAGGGCAATAGCAGGGCGACTTACGGTATATACACAATACCATACAACTGAAGCACAGATGGATAAACTAATCCCTCCATTAATGGGCAGTTAATGTGTCAGCAGTGTGAGCAGACTGTCATGCACTGTCGCAGGTGAAAGTGTCTCTGGCATGGCTTTGGAAATGGCTTCCTCCTTTTAAAAAATGCAATTAAGTACAAGCCCATGGTGTGTTCACTCTAATGCCACTTCAATTTAAAAAAAAAAAAGGACCCCAAGTAGCTGAATGAAAGGTACTCCAACTTCAGGGTCTCGTCACCTTTCTTTGACAGTCATCCGACACTCAGGAATTTTTTAATAGAAGCATACCGCATAATCTACACTCAGACCTGTGACGGTGCATTGATGCATTAATGTAAAAACCTTTCTTTGATTGTAGAGCAGCAAATAAGGACAGTTCTTTTCAAGCAAACCACAGAGGTGACTGTCATTAAACTATAGTTTTAGGGGGGAGAAAAAAGAACTAAGCCATTGTAGATTGCATAAGCAATGCGGAGGGGAATTCAAGAGCCCCGAGTCCTATGCAATACATTGGCGCATGTAACCATTCAAGAGTATACGGAGAGAAATCATTCAGTTCATTTTGCATGTCGGTTACTTTTGAGTGAGGGACGCCTGAGAGAGAAAAAACAAACAAACCACGGAGTGTCTCTGAATGCAGCATGCAGACATCGCACTCATGTTTATGTTGGATTTAACAATATTTTGGTTTGAAAAAAAAAAAAAAAAAATACAAGTGAGGTTAAATCAGTGAAAGAATGTTACGACTGTGTGAATCTGCGAGTGAATGTGTGCGAGAAGCTAAGTCACAAAAAAAAGCACTTAGGTGGGAGTTGAAAGGAACGCATCACACCTTTCTTCATTTCATTCTTCCATTTGATGGGCCGTGTTAAGAAAAAAACAAAACATGTATGACGAGAAAACGCGTTCAGTGAGGGTATATGCATTTGGAATGACACTGACGGGATCGCTAAGTTTCGATTGCACTGTGGTCTGAAGAACATATCCAGCACTGAAAACTTGAGTTTTCCTCGTCTTTTCGTCCCCATCTAGACGCTCCTCCATCCGACCCCCTCCCTCCGTGTTCCCAAATCCCATCTGTCCTGAGTAGCTGTGTTGTTCTGATTTCATGTACGCCCTGAGTAAATTATTTTGTTTCATTGTGGATTTTCTTAACATCTAATAAAGGAATAAACCAAACCTCAGCCTATGATTTCCCCTGTGTGTTTTTTTTGTTTGTTTTACGCACAGTGTATAAGCTCAAGTGGTGACTACTCAAGACAGGAAGCAGCTTTACATTTCAAATCCACGACCTGGTGGTGACACTAGAGGGCAGAGTGTAGCTGTAGGAGGAAAAGCCAGCTGATTGAGATCAACTATCCGGCTCTAGTCATTATTTTCTGATGAGGCACAAGAAGATTGTAGTGAAAGGTTCAAATATATAGAAATAAACATTGGAAAAAATATTTTAGTTGTGGGTTACCATTGTTTAGACGCTACAGCCTTCATTTAATAGGTTGTACTGAAACAATTTTACCGTCACTTGTGCATTTATTTGGCTATACTTTAGGGGGAGAAGTTCAGCCATCCATGAGGAACTCGGAGCAGAGCCGCTGCTCCTTTGCGTTGAAAGGAGCCAGTTGAGGTGGTTCGGACATCTAGTAAGGATGAACCCTGGGGTGTTCCAGGCACGTCCAGCTGGGAGGAGGCCTCGGGGAAGACCCAGGACCAGGTGGAGAGATTAGATCTCCACACTGGCCTGGGAACGCCTCAGGATCCCCCAGTTAGAGCTGGTTAATGTGGCCCGGGAAAGGGAAGTTTGGGGTCCCCTGCTAAAGCTGCTGCCCCGCGACCCGACCCCGGATATGAGGCTGAAGATGAAATGAGATGATACTCTTAGGCCAAATGTTGCAGTCATCAGAATAGCTTTAGGAATGGGCTTATACATCTGATTTGACACGTTGATATATTGTGCTGACATTCTGGTAATTGAATTCAATATATACTTTTTAAATCTGGCACTAATTAACAAAATAAGTTCATTTCCTTTGCAAATTGTGTAGGCCTTTACTTAAAAAAATATTCTACCTACTTTTTTTGTCACCAATAACAAATGACACTGAACTGCAAAAAGGGTTTGATGGATGATTGAACAGGTTCACCTTTGATGTGGGTTTCAATCAACATGACAGTTGGTTGAAACCCCACACAATAATGCCCAACAAAGTAGGAATATCGAGGCATAAACCAGTATATAAGGTAACAGTAACATAAGGACAGTTATAAGACATAGAAAAGTTATAGTTGTGGGGGGATTCGTCTTGATAACAGGTCTGTAGGTGCTCGGGTTGCGAGGTCGATTACTAATGCCTTCAGTTCCAGACAGGTGAATCTATCGACGGTGGACAGTCTTGACTCGATTACACTGCACTCGCGGCGCAAGTTTCTTTTAAAATGGCGGCGGAAGCGTCCAAGCAGGTAAGAAATGTTAACGACATCGGATAAACTTAATGAATGTGCTTCATGTCGCACCGGAGAGGCGTTTCCTGACCCGCGGTGATGCCGTGAGAGCAAAACATGTCTCTCGGGTCTGAACTTAATTTGACTGCACTTGAGGAAGCGCTCCTACGGTCACTGAGTCGGCGTCAGCGGCAAGTGCACTCGGCGAGCGGGTCCGGTTAGACGCGGTGCTAGTGTTTACCAGGCTCCCTCCCCCTCCTAAGGTGGATATATGTGTTTGTTCAGACGCAAGAGCTCACACCGGTGCTGTTTGTGTACTCAGCTGCGTTGAGGAGGCGGGGAGGAGAGGCTGGTGCGGCAGTAGTCACAGCATCACCATGGACCGCTCCAGTCGGATACCTGACACCCACCTGTAGCATCAACCGACAACATGGCGAACACCACCCACGGGACCCAGGACCGGGCGGACAGCCGCTGTGGTACGTTACAATGATGCGCTGCTCTCTGCCGACCTGTGTGTACGTGTCACTGTTCACACACACACACACACATACACACGCACCCGCCTTATGAACTCTGCCCTGATGCTGTATGTGCACTGTCCCCGGTAACACTGCAGGTCACGCCAAACTTAATTTATTAAATGATTTGATTTAAATACGGCCTCGAAAATTTTCCATTTGTACAGTTGAATCACGACACTTAGCAGTTTGTGAATTATTGAAAGCCAGTCTTTAATTCGGCATACATTTCATATACCCAGGCCACTTTCTGAGATACAATTCAACTTTTAACCACACAGACAATTGATTTGTTAAGCCAGCGGTGTCAAACTCCAATGCACAGTGGGCCAAATTTAAAAAACTGGGACAAAGTTGCGGGCCAAACTCAATATCTACCAAAAAAAAAAAGACTGCAAATGTGCATGTTTCTCTTCTCTCTAGATGTGTAACGTTGAACCTTTCCAGTGCAGGTCCTTGTTCTTGTCGTGGTGTTTCTCATGTTTGATTCTTTGGTTACAGCCAAACAGCTCTTTACCTTCAGACACAGATCATCTGCCTCCCACCGCTGCTGAAAGCTCCTGTTCTCCATCTTTCTTTGGCTGTTTTTGGGGAGGGGTGGATGAAGTGTGTCTGCAGAGACTGGTAGCATGGATGCTCATGTTTGTTAACAGAAAAGTAGACGTGTATGTGCTTTAAACCCGCGGGCCAGCTCTCATAGAACCTTGATATGATCTTGCGGGCCAAATATATTTACAACGCGGGCCAGATTTGGCCCACGGGCCTGAGTTTGACACCCCTGTGTTAAGCCTTCAAAGTGTTCAATTCCACTAGGACTTATTCATTGCAAGATTTATTTCTAAAACTGTATCTAGGAAGTGTGTCTGAACAATGAAAATACAACCAAGTTAAATGTTTGATGTGTAAAAAAAATGAATACAGCTGAACTGAAAACGAGTCCTATAGGCTGGAAAAACCGACTTCTCAAATAGTTTTTATGTCATGTGCCCTGTATTACATGCATCACACCATGCATTCCAATCTCTGGCTGCAGCGGTGCACCTTAGAAACTCGTATGGCTTTCCCTCCCTCCCATAGTTCAGATTATGTTGTACTAGTCATAATAATATCATTACTCAAAGAACAAGATTCACATGCGCACTCAAATGGGTGTTTCACTTTAGTGGACAATAACAGCATCCTTTGTTTTTATCACCTCCTATTAAAACAAGAACAGGCATGTCTGTATTGGTGCGGCCCAACAGTTTGGTAATACATTATAATGCTTTGTGGTTAAAGCCTTATGAGGGGCATTGCGTTTATATTTAAACTAGTGCAGTGCCTCTTTAAATCATGCCTGTTCAGAATGGGCCCATTGCTTGGCCTGTGGTATTGGGCCCCAAATTGCTATAGATTTATTATGATTTTTAGATATGACAAATATTAAGTGACTACTCTAACTCTTATCACCTCATAGTTTTACTTCAGAAAATAAATCGGCCTCTGAAAACACAACCACTTTGTGCATCTTGTGTTCAGAAATTAAAATGATACTTTCATAAATGACACCTGCTCTTTGGTGTTTTGTGTTATGCGTCTGCCAAATTATAGGAGACGGTTGGACAGGTTCAGAAAGATGATGAATCTAATTTTATCGTTATGTTTGGTTGGTAATTAGAGCCACGTTGTTATTTTATGTTTTTTTTTTATGGAGTTCTGCTGATACAAACACCAGCTCAGAGCAGGACTGTTTAGCCGGCAAGCTGCTCAGGACCTGTTTCTTTTTATATATTGACCGCCTTCTCCTTCGGCAACAGTTAAAAGAGCAGAAAGCAGCCAGGCGAAGACATGCTCGAGGCCTGAAGCCCTACTGCTGCCACTCATTTAATCATTAATATTAAATGTGTTGCTTGTCCAAATTGCACCACCTTCGACACAAAGCACGTCACTTGGTCTCCAGCAATACACCTTCCAAGTGTGAAGTAGCTTGGATGGAGGGTTCGCGAGACATGCAAATGACACTTGCAGAGATTACTTGCTCTATAATTACATATATATTTCAAACAAGTGGCAGTTTTTCAGCAGTACATGGTAATAATACTATTATGGCATTTGTAGAGCTTCTGACTTTTTTAGTGACCTATGGTTGCTGTAGATTATTTCCACAGTGGCTCAGAACCAACCTGTTGCTATGTTTTGGGACAAGGTCCAGACCCACATGACAACCTGCAGGTCAGGGTTCAGAGCTTGGGTAAGAATCTGGCTAAATGTGTCAGCCATTTGAAAGACATTAGGCCAGGGCTGCCCAACCCTGCTCCTGGAGGGCCACTGTCCTGCTCCTGGAGGGCCACTGTCCTGCTCCTGGAGGGCTACTGTCCTGCTCCTGGAGGGCCACTGTCCTGCTCCTGGAGGGCCACTGTCCTGCTCCTGGAGGGCTACTGTCCTGCTCCTGGAGGGCCACTTTCCTGCTCCTGGAGGGCTACTGTCCTGCTCCTGGAGGGCCACTGTCCTGCTCCTGGAGGGCCACTGTCCTGCTCCTGGAGGGCCACTGTCCTGCTCCTGGAGGGCCACTGTCCTGCTCCTGGAGGGCTACTGTCCTGCTCCTGGAGGGCCACTGTCCTGCATGTTTTAGGTTTCTCTCTGTCCTAACACACCTGAATCTAATGATGTGCTTGTTATCAAGCAGCTGAAGCTCGCCACAGGTTTGAAAATCTTTAGACTCAAGTGTGTTAGGGCAGAGAGAAACCTTAAATATGCAGGACAGCGGCCCTCTAGGAGCAGGGTTAAGCAGCCCTGCATTAGGCTTTGCTGACTTATTTTTGCCTACCTATTTATTTGACTTTTATAAGGCTTTTCCTGTTAGAAAGCACAGACAATACTTAAAAGCACCTTCAAACATGCAGCTACTCCAATTGAACTATGATACATGTGTGCTGTCAAATGTATCCGAAGCAATAGGGATTCCTGAAAATTTAAGTGGGAAACAGGACGGTTACGATGTCCCTGTCCATGGGAGTCAGAAGCTCACTGAATGCAGCCTGAGAGCCTGGCACACTAGCTTTAGCTTAGCTTCCCGCCTGGTGTCGGTGCATGATGTAGCCCCACAGAGGCCCTGCTCACATTACAGTACAGGCTCCAGTTACAGCTTGGCTGCTGTGGGATCAGTTTTCACCTCTCAAGGCTTCCACACCCATTTTCTCTGAGGCCCTGGTCAATCAGAAGAAACCTTTAGTTGTATTGTCTTTCATGGAGCTGGTATTGATTAATAATTCGTAATTCTTTGAATACATAGTCTATAAAATGTCTGAAAAAAAGCAGGCACATTCAGGGCGGGATGAACCATATACGTGGCCCTGGGGTTGACATGAACTCTCTCTCTTTCTCATTGAGCCCAATGCTAAACAGGCCGTTTTCACAGCATCATTAAACCTGTTTAAGGCCTGGGACAAAAAAAACATTCTTGTCTGTATGTTAAGGTCACATCTCCATGACAACACTGAGAGGGTGTTTTTTTTTTGTACCAGTGTAGTTTTTATTTTATTGGAGGTTAAAGTTTATGAATAATTAGGGGCGTGGCCTCTCGAGTGACAGCTAGCCCCTGGTCCTCACTTCTCCTCCGAGGTAAACGTCAGCCAGATGGGGTATCCCCCTCCCCTCACGTTCACATACATGCCCTTTTTTGGTAAGAGGAAATGAGGCGGAGTCAAAGTCTGACAAGATGGCGACTCGCAGAGGCGAGTACGATTGGATCAAGTTGACAGAATGGACCCCGACGGAGAGGCTACGTCCATCTTTTTTCTACAGTCTGTGGTGGTGACTCGATTAAGCACATTTCTATTAAGGAATATGAACCATGTAAGCACAAGATAATGTGAAACAATAGAGGGTTTAAAGTAGCAGTGGACAGGTTATCGGCCTGGCCGATATTCAGCATTTGGCTGATTATCTGTACGGGGGTTTTATGTCACGGATCACCGATTTAAAAAATAATTATTTTAAAAGAGAGCTACTTTGGGTCTGCTGCAGGGGTGTCTGTCACTCTGGTCTGTTGCAAGTCAACACTCTACAACACTATCAGATTGGCTAGACGTCATACGAGTTACAGCCAATCACTGCTTTAGATATGACAGAACCTGCAATAATAGAACTGTGGCACCAGAAGATAAGTAAAATGTTAAATGGCATCAACACTGTTTATATTTATTATCAGGGTGCCACTCATCTGTAAAGCACTTTGAATTGCACTAACCAGTATTTTGATACAATATTTAGCTTCAAAGCGCCTGCTGGTGGGTAAAAATGGCACTTTTCTTTTTTTTAAATAAGATATCTGAATATCATTTACTCTACTTTTAAGGTCAGAGGTAAAGGGACCCCTTTGAAAATGGTCATGCCAGTTTCTCCCTCACTGAATTGAAGCCTACCTTTTGGAGCATTATTTAGAAAAGATTTTTCTATTTATAAATCGATATCAGATCATTTAAACGAAGACTGACTGGAAGCTAAAAATTATATTTTTTAAACTGGGCCGCAATAGGCACCACTAGAAAAAGTTAATTCGTTGAGTTGAACTTTCAAAATCATAGAACGTCACTTATTTTAGTTAATGAAATACTGTTTGTAAAAACAAATCGAATGTCATGTTCTTTTTGCAGGTGTGTCTGGAGAAGCTACGGTGGAGAATGGCTGTGTGGTGACAGAGCCGACTGCCTCTGACCTCCACGATCACTACAACCACCACTGCCATGAACCCAGCATGAGCCCACACGGTGAGCCCGCCCCACCCAGTTACGAGCTACCATGTTCCTCTACGCCCATCTACTATTGCAGCCCCCAGAAAAGCTGCTCAGACCTGAACCAGGACAGCCACAGCTTGACTTCCCAGGACTCTGGTATCCCAACTCTGGAGATCCACCCCCCAGAGCCCATCCTCCACAGCCGCCCAGGTGACAGAGGCCTCACCCCGGAGCCCAGTCACTACTCTCCTGCCACTTTAACTTTGGATGGAGATCCCTCTGACGGCATCCGAAAGTCCTCCACCTTCCCCCGCAGCGGGTACGACTCCATCCGCCTCTTCAGCCCCGCCATCAGATTATCCGCCACCGCGGGGTCGGGTCTCGGGGGCGGAGCTTTAAACCGCAGCGATGACATCTCTGTGTGCAGCGTGTCCAGCATGAGCACCGAGCTATCTGTCTCCAATGAAGACATCTTGGATTTCACCGTCACCTCTGACTCAAGCGCCATTGTTAACTTAGAGACTGATAACAGCGGCACCAGTCATTTCTCAGACGTAACGCTGTCATCGTCACCCGGAAACCCCAGAGACTTGTGGAGTCCTGCGCGACCACGTCCGGGATCTGTTGTCACGCAAGAGGAAGAGGACGGCAGACAAAAGAAACCGGGCCCCCTAGCGAGCTTGTTCAACAGGTATGTTCGGAATATCAGTGTTCTATTATTTCATTATTTTGTTTCATATTTTATTTAGGTGGTTGTTTCATTCTTCCTTTTTAACTCTTGGTTTGCCAAATTAGGTGTCAATCCTGGAAAGGAATTCATCTTATTAAAAGTTTATGTAGTGATTATAAATGCTGTTAACAGGGAAAAGCACAATCACATTTTACAGTTTCAAACAGGGTCCCTATTTCAGCATAAAGCAAAATGAGTAAAGTAAATGTTTCAGGCAAGAAATAGGAACTTTGTAATTATATATCTTACATTAGCATTTGCCAAATGTCTTTTGTCTAGCTGCACATTCCATTATCTGTATATAACAAGAGAAAAAGCACAGATTCTGCTGGCCAACAATAGAGAGAGTAGCATTGTGGGCAGCCTCAGCGAGATAACTATCCTGTCTGTACTTCCTCTCATCAGACTCTTTCTCAAAGGCTTTATCGTTACATAAGTAAGCATTGCTTGAAGTTGCTTAGCCAAGACATCCCTCACCCCTCCCACCACTCTTGCACATCACAGCTCACCTAGAACGTGACCCTCTTTAGAACAAAAGCAGAAGAATTTCCTCAGCGTAGCACTGCAGACTTTGCTTAGAAGCCAGTCTGCTCCGTTCAACCGGCACGGATTGGCTCACACACACACGTACACACACACACAGAAGAGAAGCCATTTGTTGTTTTCCACATCAAGCCTCTTCTGCTTCCGTAATGCCGGCCTGCTATGAAATCTCACGCGTCGGTTGGTTTAGTGTGAAAAGAGGCTCGTGATCTGCCCATAGGCAGGACTGCATCATTCTAGGGGACCAGACTGGTGCATATAAAGTGTTCTTTTCCAATACTGTGTTTGATTGGGAGTGTGGCATTCCTTCCTTTTTTAAATAGCTGTGTGTATATTGCAGATAAGGCAGCTGGTGGAGCAGTATTTACCTCTCAGATATTGTTGCTGCCCCACCTCATCCTGTCTGTGATTACTTTAGTGTCTGGCCCAGCCATTGGCCACTCAGTGTTTCTAAATACATATGCCAACAGATAGGAGCATTTGAATAACCGCGCTTTTATGTATTTGTCTTTCTTAGATTCTGTCAGCTGTCATCAGTCTGTGATTTTCAGTGGTTCCCAGGAAGTGTTTTGTAGAGCTGATTCTGAAACCGTTCGTCGACTAATCAATAAGTTGATCACCAGAAAATGAATCTGGACATATGTTAATTAGAAAAACCTCAGTTGTGTCTCAGGATACTTAATATTCTCTGCATTTCTAAAATTCATCATCTGAAGACAGCCTTCTTCAGATCAATGAGAAGAAAATCTTAAATAAGAAACCCTGCTACACTCAGTGTTTAACAACGACAGAATACAGTAAAATCAAAAGTTAGACTTAAAACTGGCAGAGCAGCCAGCCACAGCGCCAGGTCATAGGTCACATATCGAAAGTGATCAAACAAAGACAAACGGACTCAAGATCGTTCATCAGCTGTTTCTGTTCATCCAAAAAGACCTCTCTTCAAGTCTTCATTCACCTAGAGCAGCTGATTCGCTGTGACTGTTGATGGTGAAGATCTAACAAAGCTGAAGTTGGTTGAAGTGGTTCTAAAGTTGGTTTCACTCTCATTGGCCTTCATCACATGTGGCCATTAATCATCGAGAAGGCTTTTCATTTCCTCTCACTGCTTTGCCACATTCCACTTTCTATTGAGTTTTCTTTGAATGAACAGGGAAAACAAATCTTACAGCACCTCGTCAAACTTGTATTTTTTTTTATTTTTGGACCAGGCAGCTGGTCAAAACAGCCGTAACCTGACACCTGCTGTTTTGTTTTATTGCGTGTACGTGTGTGTGTGTGTGTGGACCAGATTCAAGGTTTTATTCAAGGTTAAGACGTATTGCCTGAAGCCTGCAATTATAGTGTTACAGAGGTGGTTAATAAAATGATTAAAAACACCAGAGTACTGATTGCAGGTTGATTACATAATACTCCCATAAATAAATAAAATACAGTACATAAAACGTATGAAATGACGTGGATGGCAATGTCAGTGTGTCAGTTGTTTTTTGTCTTTGGTCCAGACTGAAATATCTCCATAACTATTGAATGGATTGCCATGAAATTTGGTACATGTGTGCCCAGAGCAGGAATAATAGAGGTTGGGTAGTCCTCTGTGTCAGGTCAAAGATTTGATTTTGTCCAATATTTAAATTTCTGACCAAACTAATGACAATCTTCTGACAAAAATCAGCTGTATTGCGAAAAGTGAAAAGTGGAAACCTAACATTGAAAAAATATGTAGAATAATATCCTTGGCATAAAATAAATAGTTTAACATAGTGATTTTTTCTCCATGTTTTCAAAAACACAGAAACAAAAATGACCCATCAACTAGTGACAGTCCCTCCTAGGAGCGTTGTCTGTGCTAACGTTAGCTTCAGCATGTTCAGCGTTGTCTGTGCTAACGTTAGCTGCAGCATGTTCAGCATTGTCTGTGCTAACGTTAGCTGCAGCATGTTCAGCATTGTCTGTGCTAACGTTAGCTGCAACGCGTTCAGCCGTGCTCTTGTCCATGTTTCGTCGTTTTTTAGAACTCAAATGTCGCCCACTGAACCCAGCAACAACTCATCATCTGCTTCTCATCGGATTCATTTCTCTCACGTTGCGTCCTGTGCGTCAGTTTTACGGGCCGGGGGAGAATCAACGTTCCGCACTGCAAATATAAATTGCAATTGATAGCGTTATTTTTTCTGTAATTAATTAAGCAAAATTAACGTGTTAAAGTCCCAGCCTTATTAAACAGTATATTGCTCTTACTTTTTACTAAACAAGAATAATCAATCAAATCAACAGCAGTCAGTCACACAGAAAACTCCCAACAACATAAACTAATATCCCATGACTTAGATGGAGTCCTACCCCGTTCTTTCTCATTGAACTTTACGTTCAACAGAAACATTCCAGCTTTCACCGCACACAGCTCAACATTTAAAACACACAAAAAGAGCATATTCAGAATGAAACAAACAACAACAGGACAACATCCTGACCCCTGGCTACTGTATTACGTCCAATGTTATTTCAAACATTTGTTTGAACTGGGGCGGCCGGTGGCTGAGTGGTTAGAGCAGCCGCCCCATGTAAAGAGGCTGAAGGTCCTCGAGGCAGCAGCCACGGGTTTGACTCCGACCTGCGGCCCTTTGCTGCATGTCCCCCCCCCCCCCCCCCCTCTCTCTCTCTCACCCCATTTCATATCTGTACTATATCATAAAGGCTTGAAAAATGGCCAAAAAAAAGAACTCATTTAACATTCTACATGATTTCAGTTCCTCATAAGGTGACTCCCTTAACTGTAATAAAATGCTATTTAGACTTTCTAAATAATATTACATTTTTTCCCTTTACACATAATTTGGACCGTTTTGAAATCAACCATGTCGTTGCATGTTAGGTTTTTTTTTAATTTGATGAAGAGTGAGTTTGTACAATATCCCAGGGACCCCTGGAGGGATTTTCAGATATGGAACAAATATAGCCTCGTGAGCCCGTCCTGATCTCTCAGCTCCATTGTCTTTTACTCTCAGATCAGTCTGGTAACTCGCGGCACAGAAAATTTGGAGATGTTTGCCAAGCTACCGAATCAATCAGTGTTGGTTTTGAGGGGAATTTGAGTGACGAAACAAGAAGAGACTGTCATTGTAAACAATATGGAGGCTTCCATGGATGAGATGAGCAGCTATGGAGCAAGCCTAGCTGCGGCACGCTTGCCAGTCACGGCCCGTTTGGGAGAGGTGGGCTTTTGTAAAGCACGTTAGTGCGCACATGTACGAGCACGAGGCCTGCAGCGGTTCTGACGTCATTTTATAGACGCCTTTTCGGACATAGAAAAAAGAAGGAGGGACTTTGTGCGGACATTTAAAACAATGGCGGCGAAAGGTTCACGTTGGTGTGATGCGGAGGTGGAGTGTTTACTGCAGATTTGGTTAGATGAAAATATATTTCATATATATTTATATTTAACAGGGTAAAATGATGAAACGATGACATATTTCACCAAAAAATCCACTTAACACATTTTTATATATTTTCCTTAAATCGTCACTTTATATTTGGACATTTCTTATTATTAACTAATGTGTTCTTTTTTCACTTTAAATTATTTAAGAGGAAATAAATGAATTTTGTGTGATCAATCATGTTTAAAATGGCACTACCTCCCTTGACCATTGTTATATCACTCCTTCCTCACATGGAGAAGTTACTCATTCCCTTCAGACTCCTTCTCTTCACACCCGTTCCTCCCCTCCCAGCTGTTAAGTCAGACCTCTCATTGCCTGTTCCTCTACAATCTCACTCTGCCTGAACAAAGTGGCAGTGTGGGTTTTTTTTTCCCCTCTCTGTAACTAAAACTACCAAGTATAAGCCTGAATCTTGACTGAAGGAGAGCCTCGGTTTTTGCTCTGCTTTATTTATTTCCTTGAGCGCTCAACCTGGAGGTGCCTGCACCTCTTGTTTTTTTTGGGAAGGAGGACTTTGAGTGTTTTGTGGTGACACAGCAGGATGGCAGCCCCATCACTTCTTCTCTACATTGACAGGTAGGATACCAGCAGATGACATAAAAAGTTTGTTTTACAGTTCCTTTTCTTTACCGCGGTGGCTTGTAGTTGTTATTTCTGTCTGTGTTTTGTATGCATGCAAGCAGCGGAGATTAGAAGGTGAATAATGTGGCTTTTGTGCTTAACAGCCTATTCTCGGTTGGGACTAAATACACACAGGTCTCTGGATTTAGTGTTTTCTGTTTGACTGTTATAAAAAAAGAGCTTGGAGCAGCTCCACATCGTGCTCACTGATGTCTTTTCTGATGGGAAAATGTACTCTATGTACTTTCTCTCTTCTTGTACTGGCTTGTTTGGTATTTCCATGCCAGGTGTGCTCATTGTTAGTCGAAGCAAATGAACAACTGGGACACCTTTTCACCACATTTGCACAAACCAAGACTGGCCACAAGAGTTGTGAAATGCTAAAATTCTCTGGAGATCTGACCTCAAACCAGCGCTGTGCAAAGCCCCAGCTCGTCATTTTCTAGCCATTCCACTTGAGCACTCGACCATAGCTGCAGCCATTCAGCTGTCACGTCAGGGCATACTTGGCCCGGACTGAATGCAAATCATGTTCCTGCTTTGTGAACATTTGTTTGGTGGCATACACACAAGTAAAAAACATGATTTGCTGATGAGCTGTACAGAAACATCCTATGTGTAAAGTGTTGAAGGTGGAAGCTTAAAGGTCAGGCTTATCTCTGTAAAGGTGGCACTCAGCTGACCTCTGCACTGTACATGTACGCAAAATAGTTTTACGGTTGCTCGCAGGGTTACTGAAGTTCAACACTCTCCAGAGTTCAAAGCCTGGTACCTCTGCTAAGCCCTGCTTTGCTGATGTGCTTGAATATTATGAACATTTTATTTTTATTGCACCCTTTGTGAATAATTAACTGGTCGAGCTTGAAAGTTAACTTTGGAAATAGTAGTTTGACCAAAGAACTTTGCACAAAGTTCAAGCTTTTTCCAGAGCTTTCAATGTTTAAAATCCCAGTGAATTGAAAAGATACATTTTCACAGTTTTAATTTGGTGACCCTTTTCATTTATCTGTTGGTATACACCAAATATGTCGTCAACCCAAAAACAGAGCATTTTAACATTTAAATCCCTCCTTTCTCTATCCTGTAAAACAGTTTCAAATGTTTAATGACTCATCCTTAACTCAGGGGCGTTTACAAAGACTTTGGGCGACTAGCTAGCCACATCGTTTATATAAAACTGCACTTCACCGCTTGTGGGTCCACTTATCGTATGATCAGCGGAGCCCTTGGGCAAGACACTAAGGGCGCACTCACACTGTCCATCCGTACCGTGCCCCATGCTTTAGGGTACTTGTCCCCCCTTCCCTCCCCTTATCACACACCGTAACACATCACACGCGTTGATTGACGTCATCGCGATGCGTCACTCTGTTTACAAATCTTTCCATAGACCTCAGAGTTTTTGTGCGTCTTGTCGACTGTTTTTAAATATTTTCATCGACCAAATCTGCAGTAAACACTCCACCTCCACATCACACCAACGTGAACCTTTCGCCGCCATTGTTTTAAATGTCCGTGCATGGTCCCTCCTTCTTTTTTCTATGTCCCAACAGGCGCACATAAAATGACCTCAGAACCATGCTCGTGCTCATACACATGCGCACATTTGCACATGTACGAGCACAAGCTCGTACATGTGCAAACGTGCTCGAAACGTGCTTGGGCGTGGTATGGATGGACAGTGTGAGTGCGCCCTTACCCCAAATTGCTCTAAAAGATTAGTGTGTGACTGTGCATCTAGATGATTAGATCTTGGTGAACACCTTGCGTCATCAGTGTATGAATGTGGTGAAGGGGTCAGAAGACGAGAAATATGCCAGTGTTTGTGCCAGACATTTTCTGATGCCGAGTGTAGCTCATTGTGCATTGTGCGTGCGTGCGTGCTTGTGTCCTAAACAGTCCTTATATCAGTAAAGATGCTAAAGACGCTCCAGCTTTCGTTTCATGGGGACTTGGCTCACTGGTCATGTGATGAGTATCAAACTTTGGTTACTTGATAACAAGAGCATGTGTCATATATGCTGATGAAGGGAAAATGGAGTTGAACGCTCTGATAAAAGCCAAGTGGACCTTGAGTTAAGATTTAATTTTGTCAGTCCACTGGTTGTTGTTGTTGTTGGTCACACTGTTTTTATGATGATCCTCTCTTTAGATCAGATTTTCAGAACTTTTTTATTCTTGCTTTGCTTCTTTGTGAACTGAAAGCTGTTCTTCTTTTTGGTTTCTCCGAGTGGAGTTAGGTCACTTTGATTGAGATGATAGCTTCCTTTTACAGCTCTGTGTATGAGCATAAATGTTGCTCTGCAAGTGTCTGATTCCTCATGTCTTCCAGTATTTGTCTGTTATCTTTCTCAGAAAAGAAAAAATGTTACAAAGCTGGTGGTTGCTTGTTTGCGTTCTGTGTTCCAATGTGGCGTTCTGAAAATAGCTGAATAAGATAAGCCCTAATGTCGTACACTGTTGGCACTCTGTAGGTACTTAACTTGTCAGTCAACTTCTTCACTGAAGTCTCGAGTCACCCACACAGAGGAAATGCCGTCCACTGCTGGCATTATCTTTGTGTACTACAGTATCAGTTAGCAGAGTGAAAGAAATGCAGGACTGATTTGAAACATGTCGAGTGTGACGTGTTCCCACTAGAGAGTAAATAGTTTTAAAGGTGCCGCCTTGGCTCCCGCGGTCACACACTCATTGAACTTATAAATACCTGTTTATGACGCATGGCTTTTGTGCGTACGCAGCGTTTATACGCCTGGACCCAAGCGGTTGTAATTTTGCTTTCAGGTTTCAGTGGGAAAAACTGATGTCATCATATACAGTCGTGAAATGAAATGATTATCATCAGTGTCATTTTTTTTAATTAATTGAGGGAGCAAAAGTAGAAACGGCTCCAAATATCAGCTCAAGAAAATTGGCAGTCCGTATTGGTCAGCGGCTAAGGCTGATGGAAAATAAATCGGTATTGACATCAGCTCTAAAAAATCCATATCGGCCGATTCCTAATTTGGTGCTACAACCTCAGCTGAATGGCATTATTCAGTATTCACTGAAATGTGCACAATTCGAAACCAATCAGTAATTCAGGTGCCATATTGAGCTATATCAAGCCTGTTAATAACTTTAATCCTGACTCCACATCAAAGTAAGAAACTAATGTATCTTCCAACACCATCACTGCTACTTTATCATTATGGAGTGATGAGTTTTGGAGTTGGCACCGCAGAAGGCTCTGTGTCTTGACGACAGCCGTTTTCAAAATAAAGAGAGAAGCCCGCAGCAGACTAGGTCAGCTCTTGGTGAACTGTGTAGCAGTCGGCGGGTTCAAGGTCACATTGATACAACTGAGACAACTCTGATCCACCTCTCCAGGGTCCACTGGGCTAGGGCCAAGTGAGGTCAACACAACTTGTTTAGCAGAAAGGTTGAATAATTGCATTAATATAGTATTGAATAAAGTAAATATTTCCTGCTGACTCATTGGTCAGAATCCTTGGATAAAGCAGTTGCCATGGTGAATTGCCTGTGGATGAGATGCAAACTAGACAAACAGCAGGATATGGACTCTTTGATGTCCCGGCCCTTTCCTCTGCCGGATAATGTCATGTTTCCTGATCAGAAGAGGCTTTTTAGTTCATGTTATTCATGTTTTTTCACAGCTAGGCTTTGTTCAGGCTTTTTAGTAAAGCTGCTCTTTAACAACACTACGCTAGTGAACAAATGAAAGGAAGAGTTCTGCATGTGGTATTTAAACACCTGATCGATGGAAGGTAAACCCCGCGTACAGGTTGCTCTCTCTTCATAGTTTTCATAGTTTACCGTTCTTTGACATGTTAATATCACCATTAATGCAAATACAAGCTTCACTCTAGAAACCATATAAACTGTCATATCCACCTACTTCATGTATGTTAAGCAACCGTTTGCACGTTGCACCTTTGGACTATTGTCGTACTGTCACTTCGAAGGGAATGGACCCAAATTTGCGATAGGCGTCACGAGTAAGACAACACAAGACTTGCGTCATTCATGAAGTTGACATATTTGAATTTGAGCGATTAGACTCGTGGTACGTTTCTGTCTACAGTGGCATTTTAAGACACGAGAGGTCACCCCGCTTCCCAGCAAGGGACGATGGGCTTGTCACTGCAATCTCTCCTCCATGAACACTGACAAACTAAGCAAACAGGCTACACTCTCCTACGACCTTTTCCCAGATTTCAAACCGGACCAACATGGCGGCTGGTTTCGGAGACTTTCCATATTTAATTTGTTACTTTAAGTAAACCAAATGTGTCTCAGAAAACATTTTAGCTGAGTTATAAACTATGCAGTTGCTGAACCTGTCTTCATTTTAAATGAACAACAGTCAGTTTAAAAGATTTCTGGGACTTTGGAGAGGGGGCGTGTAGTGCTGCACACCTCAATATAGAGTAGCCTGGGCCTCAACTTTATGCAAATGAGAAGCAGGTAACTCAACACCCTGTCTCTGAAAACTCAGTGTCACACTACCAGAATGTATTTCACCTCTGCTTGCATAGACATTAGCTGTGTTTGAAATCGTTCCCTATCACAGAAGTAGTGAACTATGTAGTGTGTACGCCATATTGTAGTGGTGTTCAAATTCTCTGTGGTTAATTTCAGTCACTATATAGTCCACTATAAAATACCCACATTGCAAAGCTGATCTGAGTGTACATACAATGTACACTACATTGTACTCCCGTACAAAACAATGCATTGCGGTCGTGTACTGGAGGAGAAGAAGAAGCCGAAGCGGTGTTAACGGTGGCCAGGTATCTGAGAGCTAACTGCAGTTAGCAACAACCGTTACTCATGAGTTTACTACTGTTACGCGCTTGTGAAATAAATAAGCCGGACCCACAACCATTGTTAACAAAACCACACTTTTACACCATCGAACTTTCATCAGTTTATTTGGGATTTAACATTAAAACTAACCTGAACATCAGTACAGCCTTTTCCTGTCCTCCTGAGTGCAGGTTTGTATCATAAACAGACTGTAAAAGGGGTTCACAGCTCTGTTTGTTTACATGATGCTGGACGCACCCGCTTCCATCTCACACATATCCGGTGCATCCAGTGACGCAACGATTTGTTAGAAAATTCCAGCGTAGTGTCCGAAATCTGGTTTGGTCGTTCCCTACATAGTGCACTATTTAGTAAACACTATACAGGGAATAGTGAGTGAGTGAGGGAATGATTTTGGGACACAGCTACTGAATGGGAAGCGGTAGAATGACAGTCCCTGTGGACATGTACGATCAAACTCAGGCGACAAGTAACGCGGTGCTAAGCGAAATTTACGCCACCTCTCATCCAAGAGACTTCATCAGTTCATGTACGCATCTGACGGCCCGCTTGAAAGAGGTGGGCTTTAGCGGAGCCGTTTGCACTTGTACGAGCACGAGCCCTACGGCGGTAGCGTTATGTCCGCCTGTTCGGACATGTAAATAGAAGGACGGACCATGCGCGGACATTTAACAACAACAACAATGGCGGTGAAAGGTTCACGTTGGTGTGGTGCGGAGGTGGAGTGTTTACTGCAGATTTGGTCGGATGAAAATATTCAAAAACAGTCGACAAGACGCACAAAAACTCCGAGGTCTGTGGAAAGATTTGTAAACAAAGCCACACACACGCGATCAACGCATGTGACGTGTTACGGCGTGATGTCGTATGGACAGCAAGAAAACATTGGCCGGCCCTGGCAGTGTGAGTACAAACGGGGATGGGGCGCGGGGGGAGAGGGAGGGGGGACAAGTACCCTAAAGCCCGGGTCGCGGTGCGGAAGGACAGTGCGAGTACGCCCTAACTGGTGTGGAGATCCAGGTCTTTAACCTTTCACAAGGCCGATGATGTCACTGGAACCCTTGGTGCTCCAAGTGCCAACAACCGCCGTTAGAGTGACAGTTGTTGGTGGGAAGTTGGTTTCAACTTTGTTAGTGCTCTATTGGGTCATAACGACAGTGGTTGGATTCACAGAAGGCCATTTGTGAACAGTACAGATGCAGTAATGTGTGGTTATTTCTGCCTGCCGGTGTCTCCAAATGCAGCTGTGTAAAGGGTCCAAGTCTAGTTTTCTTAGTCCCATGACCCTGAGCAGCCTGCCAGCTCACATCACCATGTCAGGTAGTTATTAGGTTGTCAGAATGCTCTGTGGGTGGCCTGTACACTTCTGCTCTTAAATCCACAGATTCCCTTTGTGAGCTTATCGCAGTGGTTCAGTAGTGAGCTTGTGTTCAAGCTCTTTTATTATAATGGCCTCATTTGTTTGTCCTCCAATCTAATTCCCCCCTCTCTCATTTTCAGGAGCCTGTTTGCCAGAAGGGCGAAGGACAGCCGGCCAGTGGAGCAGAGGGACCCAGGGTGGAAGCTGTTTGGGAAAGTCCCACCACGGGAAGGCCCCGTTAAGGACCCGAAGAGAATACAGAAGGTAGAATTTCAATTTATGGATCAAAGCATCGTCCATATGATAAATTAATGTCATTAAACACCAGGTTTCTCTGCTCTCTACCATATTTAAATAGAAAAAAAAGATATATTTAAAAAGTATTCTAAGTTGTCAGTTGTTTTCTGGCTTTGCTACAGAAAGACGGTTATTGCTGAAAGCAGGGAATAATTAGACGTCTTAAGAGATCCGGAGCATTTTCTCAGATTTCTTCAGATTTCGGCTTGTCTGTTATTTGATGTCTCTCAAATGTGGTTTGACTTTGTTCAGATTGAAGCAACACAGCAAGTTTACCCACGGTTCTGTTCTCAGCTGGAAATGTCTTGTTGCACTGACACACATGGAAATCTGCCTCTCACTGCCCCCTTAAGCACACTTGTCTCGTTATTTGCATACGACATCTGAAGCCCCGCTCAGCAGCCTTTTATGTTCTCTTGTATGAACCAGCAACAGGTTTGTCTGTTTCACAGACCATGTGTTTGCGTTTCTGTGTCTTTATTTTGAGCCTTCAGTATCACAGAGAACATGGCTCTCCTGACTGATACTACAGAGGAGATTACTGTGGTACAAAAGGAAACCTTTATTTATTTCCTTATATTTAAAAAGCACTTTAAAATCTTTATGACACTTTTAATGAATTCCAGGTTTTTTTATTCACGTTTATCCTTCTCACCCTGTAGGGCAGCCATCCTTGAAAACAAGCCCTACACTTGTATCATATGAGTTCTTCGCCGCTTCATTAGCTCTGCAATGCAGGATTCAAGTGAACTGGGCGGTTTTAGGATAAAGCAGTTGTCATTTTATCCTCTTACCACGTTCACTGGCCGTCTTTAAACAGAGGTTTTAGAGATGTTTTGACTTAATTTTGGAATTTTATTGGTATTTATTTCAGTGCTAGATACTAGGGCTGCACGGTTAACGATAATAATCAACATTATTTTGATCAATATTGAGATTGTGATTCTTTTTTCATGATTATTCATTGATTTTAGAGACAAAGTATGCTCCTTGCGCTTTCTTTTTAAAAATAAACGGAGCACTGCTTTCACTTCCTGTTCCTCATTCACGGTGCATCTCCAACAACAACATATAAATACAGTTGTATCAAAACTTTTAACCCAAAATGAAATAAAGAGAGAACTGCTTTACCTTCCATGCTGTGCTACATTCCTGTAGATAAGCAAATCTTAAAATGACTTCAAATAAGGTTCTTCTTCACCTAAATGCAGTGCATGTCCTGGAAGTCAAATCTAAATGAAATTGAAAGTAGCTCTTCTCCTTTTTCTCCAGACATTAAATTGTCACTTTGCCAGTCTTCTCTGTTGCATATCACTCTTCTACTCTGGACTGTAGCCAGGCTGCTCCTGCAGGGCGCACACACAGCAACGTCACAGCTCCCAAAAAGTGGAGCCAAAACATCTGCATCACCCGGCTGGCTGTTTAGGAAGCACTTGATTTTACGTGCAGCACAGTTTTTTTTTCATGAGCACACATTTTAAGTGTCGGTATTTCTGTTGATCATGTTTATGTAACTGTGGGAAGCCAAAATCCAGATGCTCGCAAATTATATTCAAGTAATTGCGCAGCCTTGCTAGATATATCAATCTGAATATCTGAAAGGTTCAATTTGATTTGTTGAAACTCCAGATGGTGAATATAGTAGACGGACGTTGTTTCATTTTCAGTGGAAGCTGACTTTAACATTGGTTATAGAACTCCATTGAAAGCTTGGTCAAAGGTCAAATGGAAGAGCAACTATCTTTTGATGCGATAATGCCTTTAAGCTTATCACTGTTCCATGGGGTAATAAAGACTGATGTGTATTACATTATGTGCCATGATGATAAACCCACTGATGTCTCTGTTATGTAATGACTCTGTGTATCAATACTTTAAACGATCGGGAACACACTGTAACAGAGTACAGTCTCTGTGGCACTGCTGAACACCAGGAGCACAATGCCCGGAGCAACAACACTCCCCATCAGTGACATTTAAGTTCTTAACTATTTTTAGAACGCTGCGCGCTGAAAGCAAAAGAACAACATTCCCAGTTCTGAGAAACCTAATGGGAAACACAAGAATGAATGTTTATTAAAAAGACAATAGATCTTTGGAGGAAGGATACTTAAACTAGTTTACCATACACACTTTATCACAAGAGTCAGATTAAGATAGCCCTTTTTTTGGTTGTTTTGTTGTTATTTATTATCCCTTTTGTGCCAGGGAAACAAATACATTCTAATGCTCAAAAGATCAACCCATCACTACACTATCTTAGGAGTATGTTTTCATACAAATCATACGAGCATCTTTAATAGAACCTTCTTTTACATAAAAAAAGATGATTTAAGAAAAGAATTAAAAATGCTTCAAAAGCCTTTTCAGCCTTTTAACACAACATGTAACCAGCGCAAAATTGATAAATGATAATGCCGATGAATATCATCCTATTTGCCCATTCCGCTCAGCGAGGCAAAGATCAGCTGATGTGTGGCTGATAAATTGGTACATTCATGTGCGGCCGTATCGTGCCACGTGCGTGTGCTGTGTTGCTCAGCAAGCTGAAATTCAAAATGTCAAGGTCTTTGAGAACAATTTGTTAGATAGGCAGCTGGTGACTGAACACTTATAATTTCCCAGTGCCATTCAAAAGGCAGGCAGGCCAATTAAAGAGCACGGCATCTCCAAAGAACACGATGGCAGCTTGTAATTAGAGCCTATAGTAGCCTGTTATTGTGCTATCATTGACACTGTGTGTGACACCAGGGACGTAGCATTCTGTGTGCTGCTGAAACCTGCTTGAAAGGCCTGTTAACAGCTCCTGCAGTTCCTACAGTTTACATAGCAGAGCTTTACCGTGTCTCTAGGTGGTCTCAAATAGCTTGGCATGTTGACTATCGTGTTGTATTGGTTAGAAATTAGAGCCCTGGGATTGGCGTGCTGTTTCCTACACGCCTGTGCACACACCCTCATGCGCCTCATATCTGGAGTCCATCTCATCTGCGGTTGTAACCGTACACTGAACCTGAGGAATCAGTTAACAGGGTATCAAGCTTTTGTCCTGACGCTGACGTTGCTGTTCAAAGAGAGGTGTGTGTGTGTGTGTGTGTGTGTGTGTGTGTGTGTGTGTGTGTGTGTGTGTGTGTGTGTGTGTGTGTGTGTGTGTGTGTGTGTGTGTGTGTGTGTGTGTGTGTGTGTGTGTGTGTGTGTGTGTGTGTGTGTGTGTGTGTGTGTGTGTGTGTGTGTGTGTGTGTGTGTGTGTGTGTGTGTGTGTGTGTGTGTCTGTGTCTGTGTCTGTGTGTGTGTCTGTGTCTGTGTCTGTGTGTGTGTGTGTGTGTGTGTGTTTACAGTGAGGCACGGCGTGTGCTATTTCCACCAGCAGGATTCCCTTTGAGACGGACACTGTGAATCAAGTTTTACATTCTAATTTACAGCCCTTGAGTCTGGGGACTTGAGTGTATCTAGGGGCCTCAGTGCGATGTCTGGTCACAGTGAATTGCTGCCTGCTGAAGAAAGTTATTGTTCTGTCACCTGCTGAGCCTGTAAAACCCATTGTGCGGCAGCCCAGGCGCGTCTGAGGCACTGAGATGTGGGAGCGAGGCATTCTAGACCCTACAGTCCCGTCTGGCTTTCCGTCGCACTGTCCCATTTAATGCACTGCCATGTGCCATATTGTAACTTTGTGAACCCTGCAGAAACCGTGCCAGTCATTCTGCTATCCCCCTCATAAAGCTGGGATTTCAGTGTTCAATCTGCAGCACACTTCATGAAACATCTACTGCACTACATCCTCCTCCTGAAACGATGCAAGTGTTCGGTTTGGTTTCCAATCCGAACTATTGAAACTTTTACTCTGCTTTACTGACGATACTATCAATTTAAGACCCATTCTTACTGTAGAGGAGGAAAAAATCCAAGATTAGCTATATGGCGGCTTTTCAGCTCGAATGAAAATAGACTTTTTCTCTGAAGATGTGAACTGATATGACTCTGCAAATGTACTCCAACTACTTTCTAAAACAAATAACTTTATTACTGTATATTTTATCATTATTATACGTTAAATACACTATGCAATGTATTACAGTGTCAACCAATTCTGTATGGACGCTGAAAAAATCAAATAAATACATAGCTAAATAGTACTGCATGTTCAGTATAAGCCAGTTCCTGACCATTTAAATAAAAAAATTTAAATTAAAATCAAATAAATACATAGCTAAATAGTACTGCATGTTCAGTATAAGCCAGTTCCTGACCATTTAAATATTTTTTTTTAAATTAAAATCAAATAAATACATAGCTAAATAGTACTGCATGTTCAGTATAAGCCAGTTCCTGACCATTTAAATATTTTTTTTTAAATTAAAATCAAATAAATACATAGCTAAATAGTACTGCATGTTCAGTATAAGCCAGTTCCTGACCATTTAAATAAAAAAAATAAAATTAAAATCAAATAAATAGCCATAGGACACCATAAATAGCCATAGGACACCATTTCTAAGGGTTTGGCCAAGTTGATCCGTGCTGTCTTTAAGCCCTATCGTCCCCCCTCCAGACTCCCCCGTGGGCCCAGCCTGCACTCACGTCTTCAAAGATGCAGGCCACTGCTCAATTAATTCTTGCTTATACATACATCACCCCTCAGTTTTCATTTTGTCTGCAGTAAACACTCCACTTCAGCATCAGACCACCGCAAACCCTTCAGCGGCTTTTTCTAAATGGCTGTCAACAGTCGTATATAAATAGTTGTCAGTTTTCTGCATTATTCTGTATGTTTGTTAAAAATGTTTTCATATGGGAAACATATACATTGATGCCAATAGATATGTCTTATCAATATCTGCTTATTATATTGGCTGACTGATATATCAGTCTGGCTCTAATAAGAATATATGAATAAAATCCTCTATCACACTAAATGTAATTTATTTTCAGATTCCAATATTCACAGAGAGTAATGCTTGTTTTTGGCTAATCCAGTAAATAAAAATACATGAGAGATCAAAGCATCACATTAAAAAAGGAATCATTACAAAACATACAATATGACCATAAAGTAGTCCCGCTCATTGAATTGTTTAAAATGTATCATTTCATTTCAAGGTATATACTGTATCGTCACGTTGCCCAAACCTTTCTAGATGGCCACAGGGTACTGAATACTCCTAGATGAAATTAGAGCTGCAGCGATTAGTCGATCAATCAATTAGTTGTCAACTATTGAATAAGACGCCAACTATTTTAATAATTGATTCATCGGTTTAAGTCATTTTTAAAACAAAAAAAATCCTCTTTCAGCTTCTTAAATGTGAATATTTTCTGTTTTTTTTCCCTCTATGACAGTCAACTGAATATATTTTGACATTTGAGAATGTCGTGTTGGGTTTCGGGAAACACTGATCCACATTTTTCACCATTTTCTGACATTTTATAGAGCAACAACTAATCAATAATGACGATAATCGTAACTTGCAGCCTTACATTTAATAAATCAATCCCTGTAATGTTTGCTTCTTGACCTTTTGACCCTCTTTTTTTTTTTTTTTTTTACAAATCAGATTTCTGTGTTGTTGGGCAACTATTACCTCTATGTATAGATAGAATCAAATCTCCCAGAGCACAAGATGTGTGTAACTTGGTGGCAGCGGCGGCTTGTTCAGTCCTGGCTGGATTAAGAGAGCAGGAGGCTGGGTGTCTGAAACCTGATCCATTACTGTGGGATTGATTAGAATGGCTCCCAGGGCTCAGCAGAGCGCAGAGCTCCTTCCAGTGCAGCGATGGTGACTAATAACACACGGCGGTGCTGATTTGCTGACACACACACACGCACAGCAGCAGCAATAGACCTGATGCAGAGCCGCTCAGTGTAGCGTCACTGCTCAGAGAGAGAGAGAGAGAAGGAGGAAAAAAGAGGGGTATCATGCTGCCGCTGCATCGTTTCCAATGCGGGGTGTGTCCCTCCATTGACAGCTTGACTGTCCCTCTGCCCTCCTTTTCGTTCTCCTCCTCCTCCTCCTCCTCCTCCTCGTCTTCTCGCTCTTGGGTGTCTTGTTGCCAGGAGTGAGCCCCCAGGAGCAGCAATGTCGCTAGGCTAAGATTCTGGAAACTAACCCCCACCGGAGGACTGGCCGTCTGTAAGGAACAGCAGCGTTCATGGTGAGTGAGCATTCGCACCGCGAGGACGAGTGGCTGGGCTCGGTGACCCGCCGTCTCTGTCTCCTTGTCTGGCAGAATCAGAGGGCATTGGTAGTCAGAGCGTGAAAGAGCCGAGCCGAGCAGAGGAAGAGGACGGCTCGGGTTTCACATAATAGCCTCTTTGAGCTCGTTGCAGATCCGTGCTTCGTGGTGGCTGTGCTGGGGATCAGGCTGATGACAGTCAGGATGTCTTTAGAAAGATGAAACCGTTTCCTGAGTGTGTTGATTTCCACCCAGGAGATGATTACTTGTAACTCGACATGTAGCCTTCAACATAGTACAACAAAAGCACGTGTCACAGTGTGACAGCGGCATCTTTTTATTTTGGCTTTATGAAGCATGTCTGGGGATTTGTCCCGCTGTTGTCACTGATGCAGTTAAAGAGACACAGACAGATGAATCAGTGACTCCAGTGAAACAACAAACACTGGATGGTGTCGGAGCGTTTGGTGGCAGTGCTCATGCTTCCATCTGTTTGTCTGAATATGTTCTTCATCTTGTCTAAGATGCTGCGTGCCAAGAAATACTACACACAAATCAAATCACGGTTTGAAATTCATTCAAATATATTTGGTTTCCTCAACAGTATTGAATCAGCTCTTGAATAGGTGTCACTTGCAGTTTTCTGTTTGCATAAATAACCAGATGTGTTATCGGTGTGACTAAAGCCTTTGCACAGTCTATAATGACTGGATTTGGTTGACAATGAGGTTATTTTCTCAAAAGACATGTGTGAAGCAAATTAAAATCAGGCTTTGGTCGTCGATTGTTCCTAAAATTTGACTTTTTCACAGGTTCAAGGGTAAAATCCCACAATGTGACTGTTGCAATGACCCACATTAACAATACGGCCACTCAGAATCAGACTGTTTCTAAAGATGGATTCGACCATGCATCCCCCCGAGTCAGTCATAGCTGTCAATCTTAAAGTTTCACCCTGTTTTTAGAACATCAAATAACTAGTTGAAACCTACTTCATCAGAAAAAATACATTAAGACAAACATCTATAATGTATTTCACCGTGTGATAAAAAAACGACCTAAATTGACTCATTGACAATTTACTTTTTTAGTTTTGTCTATGTCTCATTACTAACATGGACAAAGCGGGGTTTATGTATATAGGGTTCATACGGGTGCTTGAAATTTAATGTGTATTTTCAAGGTTTGAAAACCTCTTGAATTTTGGATAAAGTGCTTGAAAATGCTTGAAATTTATCTGTATTTTTTTCACAACAAATACGTATAGAATAGACATATAATGTAATTTCTTACCCTTCTGGTATTATGAAACACTTTTAGCTGTTTGTTACATATCATCTTTTTTTAACATGATTTTTTAAATGAAAAAGAGTGAACTAATAATGTTCCATTGTATTCGTATAAATATTTAATTTACCACGGTTTAAAAATTGACCTTGAAAGTGTTTGAATTTCACCTCGGAAAAAGGTGTACTAACCCTGTATATACCTAACCTATGGTCCGAATTCATGAATGGTATATTTATTGTAATGGAATTATGAGAGTGCATACAGTCCACGTGTTCTGTCACTGACTGATTTGTAAGCTTGCCTCACAAACAGACAATAACTTCCTTCTCATTCAGATTTCAAAGAGACATTAAAAAAGGGACATGTCAGATTAGTGAAGTCACCCTTTAAATGTCAGTTTATTCTAGTATGCTGCTATATAAATTACCTTTTAATGTAATTATCCGTAAAACAACAAACAATATTGGTGGAAGCAATGTGTTGAGATTGAGCTCTGATTAGTGAACCTGTAACCCGTCCTGCAGTAGCTGCCAGACTAGCACACCTACGTACTGCCAAACACACAGACGCCATCACACACATTTCACTTGTTCTGTGCTCGATGGTCTTTGGGACTGCCTCAAACAGCTTCCAGTTAAAAGCTGTGTGTTTGGCATGTATTGAAACCAATCTTAGCGGCCTGCTGTGGCCTTTCATCTCGCAGCTTACACTGTCCATTCGTACCGTGCCCCGTGCTTTAGAGTAATTACCCCCCCCCCCCCCCCCCCCCCCGCGGCCCAGGCCCGTTTGTACTGCCCGTTACTTGAATCGATCTGGGCCGCGCGCAATACTGTATTGCTTATACATCATCACTTAGTCATCGTTTAGTTTTGTCTGACTTTTTTTGAACGTTTCATCTGACCAAATCTGCACTAAACACTCCACCTGGGCATCAAACCTCTGCAAACAGTTCGGTGGCTTCTTTTTAAATGTCCTTCAAAGGGAACAGATGCATACAAATAGACATCAGGACCACCGTCAGCGCTCGTGCTCGTACATGTGCACAAGTCCACCTCTCTCAACCGGGCTGCAGCCGGCAAGCGTGCTGTGCCTGGGCGCAGTACGGTTACACTCACACTGGTCAAACAAACTAGACTTTAGCCATGAAGCGTGCCTGGGCACGGTACGAATAGACAGTGTGAGTGCGCCCCGAGAAAGCAAGTGGTGTTTTGATGAGGATACGATGGAACCAATCCACGGCAGAATAGGACAACAGTTTGACCAACATTTGTGTTCGGTGTCTTGTCAAATCCACTTTTCTCCTTTGTTGCAAAAAGGAAGGAACTTGCATAACGCAACAACATGCACTTACCCAAGTAGTACTTCAGTATAATTGCGTAAGCCTTTGTAGGGCTGCATGATGTGATGCTACTAAAAGACAAGGTCTAAATCGGTTCGAGAAAACAACTCCACGTCATCCTACGAGTGCTGCTTCCTAGCATCTAGAGTTTTGAAGCATAAAGGCCATTATCTGCCAGCCAGTCAGTGTAGCGAGGCACCCATAGAGCTGTTACACCACTACCAGGAAACCGGAGAGCAACTGAAAAACAGTGTGACAAAGCCAGTTGCCCTGGCAGCAGGTTATCATGGGATACAGTTGCTATTCCAGCAGCTAAAAGCTACTGCCACATACACAGAGTAACGTTTCACCCTAGGAGTGAGGGGAAAGGAGGAGGTTTGTTGAGAAATAAAGGTTGTATTCCAATGTTTTTACACATTAAAGTCTGTTTACAGATCTCGGGGGCTACTAATGCATATGTGAAAAGTTGTATAAAGTGGCTCCAAAGGCAGCTGTGTGTGCCGATTCCCCAGTAGGACTAGTTGTTGAGTGACAGAGCAATGTCCATTAATGTGCTTCGCCTTTATTGGATTCTGCCCCGGTGCCCTGCTGTGGCACCATCAGTCCGTTGTTTCTCACCCTCACATACTAATACTTTCACATCCCTCACTTCGTTTTCTCACATCACATTGACACATAACTTCCCCATAAAGCTATCGGTACAGCTTCACACAAGTCCTGTCTTGCGTTTCACCTTGTTGGTTGCACCTGCAATGCTGCTGGACCGCCGCCAAATCACTTCTACTACCCTCCCCCCAATCTAGCTCTCTGTCATCTTCCTCTCCCCCTCTCTCTCTATCTCTGCAGCATCAATCTATTCTCAGGGTCCAGAGCTCTTGACTCTAACCTTTTTTATCGACTTGCAGCTGTCCCCTCGGCTACACAACGTCTTTTATAAGCCAAGCAGCAGTACATGCATGTCACCTGTTCATTAAAGAGCAAAGCAAATCAATACTGCCTAAAGGAAAACCTATATTGTTTTGTGAAAGTGTATTTTTCAGATTGTGCTTTTGTTTGTACACTGTCTACTACATACTACATGTTGTCCAAATCAGTACCTACTGCTTGTATAATGGGCTGTTTTGAATACAGACTCTTTTTAGTGCTCTGCTGTCATCCCAGTGCTGAGTGCAGTCTTATCCTTGAATCGCCTCCATTCTCCGGCAGTGGGGGAAAGGTTTTCATTTAGCACTCTTTAACTTCTCCATCTTTGCCCTCATTTGGTTCTGCGTTCTGTGTCAACTGCTCTCCCTTGATGCCCAAACCTCAAGAGATGTTTTAGGCCTCCTGATATCAGGCTTTGCCATCGTCTGTCTCTGGTCCTCGTTTCTTTCCTTTCATCTTTTGCACATAAGTAGCTTCCCTGCTGTGTGTTAACAAAGTAATACCCTACTATCACTTTGAAATGTGGCCACCTTTTTTCCAAACATGGCCGCTCTCGAGTCTTAAAAAGATAAGAGAAGTAGATACTGGTGACTGCTACTTTGTGTCGACTGCCCCTTTTTAAAGATAAAACTTTATTGATGCCACACTGGGAAAATTCACATCAAAGCTAAATTAGCAGTTTTCAGCCTTCTCTTCTTTTGTTGTTGTTGTTGGATGAGAAGTTTGATACCGCTGTCATAAATCAGGGTTCGTACAGGGGCTTGAAATCCTTGAAAATGCTTTAATTTTAGTGTTATGCTTTCAAGGTTTTAAAAGTGCTTGAATTTTGGATTAAGTACTTGAAAACGCTTGAAATTTTATCCACATTTCTTTCACAACAAATTTTCTTTCTTTTTTTTCATTCCCCTTTACTTAACCAGGAATATTCCCATAGAGATATAAAATCTCTTTTCCAGCAGCATAAACATACAAGTTTCACTTTTAAAAACAAAAACAACACACAACTAAACATGATAAATCAACAAAATAAAACAGCATTAAACATAAAAAAGCAGATCAGTGCTCACAGACAGTACATGTGCAAATTGTACTGAAAAAGTCCATAATCCTGCTTTTGAAATGATCCGTGCTGGTGAGGGATTCCAGTTTGAAATGATCCTGTAGTTTATTCCAAGATAGGAGTGCTAAATATTTAAAAGCACTTTCACCAAACACAGTGGTGTAGAATAGAAATAATATTGAATTCCCTATCCTTCCCGTATTACAAAACATTTTTGGTGTTTATAAAATAATACCATCTCTTTTAACGGAAAACATAAAGGTGAAAACATTTTTTCAATATCTATATGTATTAGTAGAAATATGTAATTTACCACAACAAAAAGTGCTTGAATCGGAAAAGGTGTAAAAACCCTGTTAATTATAGGAACCCTGTAAAACCACAAGAAGACGTTTTTAAACTCTGCTTTTTGTACGCGTTAAACAAACTAAATATAATGTGTTAATTAATGAGCTTTAGATGTGTTTGTGGAAGTATTATGTTTGACCGTTGGACACAGTCAGGCTAGCCGTTTTCCCCTAGCTAGTTTTTATACTAAGCTAAGCTAATTGTCTACTAGCTACATATTTAAAAGTTTGGATATTCTCGTGTAAGTCTTCAGCGGGAAAGAAAACAACTACTCCTTAAAACTAAGAGATGGACATGCTAAACATTACCTGCTAAACACCAGAATCTACGCACACTGACGTTAGCATTTAGCTCAAAGCACCATGGTGACGACTGTAAGCGCGGCCTTACAGAGCTGCTAGCATGGTGGCAGCCTGCTTCCTTTTTCTTTAGTTTTATTGCATTTTTATTAATCTTATAAAGAGCTTAGCTTTGTGATATGTGCTCTATAAGCAAATGTTATGGTTATTATTAGTAATTCATGGTGACTTTATGTCTTTTTATGTCTCTCCTCTTACTTGTGTTCTGTTGCCATGCCCTTCTGGATCTAATTCAGTGACCTGTTATTTGTCCCCCAGGCTCTGCTTGAGCAGACAGCAACACAAAGACAGATTAATAACATCACTAACAGTCATGCATGCACACTCGCTGACTCCTGCTGTGGGAATAGATTTTCCTGTCTATGTTGTGGCCTGTGCCGATCAATGTGAGCGTCCCTGTGGCCGGCAGCACTGTGTTAAGCTGATTGCTTCCAGTCCTCGGCCTGCATTATTAACTGGCTCAAAACTTACCAGAGGCCATTTTGGACACACGGTGGCGTGTGCGTGCGCGTGTGTGTGTGTGTGTGTGTGTGTGTGTGTGTGTGTGTGTGTGTGTGTGTGCGCGCTCATATTCCACTTGCCCTATTTACAGTAGCTTCCTAATTAACTAGAAACACAATGTAGTATCTTCCAACAGTTTCCTCTGAAGGTCTTCCCCGGACTGCTTGTGCTCCGTCAGCTCCCTAATTCTGGCTCTAAGCTCAGAGCTGCAACCATACACACACCTCAGCTTTGAGTCAGCTGATAGTTGGCCTTGTGTTAAACTGCTCTGAGGCCGCAACATACTGAAAGTCACATGGCCTCCTCTTTCTATATGCCTGTATCATACTCCCAGTGGTGGAGCAGAAACAACACACTCATTAGACACCAGCTGATAAACGCTCAGAGGCCAAAAGAGCATCGTCACAAGGTTGTCAAGACATTTTCTCAGTGTTTCTGTGTGACTTAATGTACACATACAAGTCACCTCTTGTTACTTCTCGTTTTTTCATCTCCTTTCTTTTTCTCTCCCCACTGCATGCATGTCCTATTTATACTTTGACATAGAATATAGAGGGAAAAAAACAATTTGATTGTACTGCTATGCTTGTATTAAAAAACTAAACTCTAAATGTGCGTTTTTGTTGTCAGGAATATGAAACAAAGAGTGGCAGAGCTGGACCTGGCAACCCGACGTCTCCCAGGCAGGGTGTGAGGAAAAACCTGGACTTTGAGCCCCTCTCCACCACTGCACTTATACTGGAGGACAGACCTGCGTAAGTAAACACACGCATACACACACACACACACACACGCACACACACACACACACACACACACACACACACACACACACACACACACACACACACACACACACACACACACACACACACACACACACACACACACACACACACACACACACACAGACATACTGTCTTCAGTCCCGGGGGTATTAGACTAATCCCACATTTTTCATTCTCTCTCACCAGCAGTGGAGTTTGCTTATCAGCCTGTTGTCTTCCCGTCTTTATCTTCCTCTCATTCTTTCTTTATCAGTCATCCTTCATCTGTCATTAGACTCCAGTCAGTGTTGTTCACTGTGTCCCTGTTTCTATTACAGACCTTAAAGAGATGTGGTGCTGAAAGTTTAATGGTCCTCCCTCAGCCTGTCTCCATTACCCTGCTTTTTTTAAAAAACATTTTCTGAACATACTGTGGATACAGGCATATGCTGGCCCTCGTGTTTCATTCAGAGGTGCTGCCCAGCCAAAATATTAGCACAAGGAACATTGCGACTGAAAACAATAGTATAATTTCGCCTGATTTCCTGTTTGAACACAAGGAAGTTTATTCTAACACCATGACTCTCAAAACTGTGAGTTCAGCTGCTTCATGCACCCTGAACTCTGTCACCCTCTGCTGGTGAATAGAAATTAGAAAGGTGCACATACTGTATGTTTAAAAGTTTCTATGTTAAGCCCAGTTCAGACCAAAGATTCCCAACGAGTCGAGTTGAAACTTGCAACTACTTGCAACGTGCAGGTCTGCAACGTTCTGACACCTGCCCGTTCAGACCAAGGAGACGCGGTGAGACGATGTGTCATCTCCATAGCAACGCCTCTCTACTACTGTTCTAACCTCTGACTTTTCAGGGGTTTTTTCGTAGCTGGATATGATTTGTAGCATCATAAAATATAAACGAGGTCAGAGACAGTGAGATACTTGGTACAGCTGCATTTCTAGTTGTGATGAAACGGCGAAAATACCGTTTTATTTCCCTTATTCACTGCTTTGGTCTGGATTACTGCGCTCCCTCTCCTTATTCATTGTAGTGCTTGCTCGACCCTCTCTCTTTACCCATCCCTTTTCCCTCTCTCACACGCTCATCGAGCCTCTGATTGATTGACTGGCTGTTGACACAGGAGACATGTGTTATGTTCTAAAACCAGCTGCTGGTGATTTGAAAAGCTGAATCGCTGGCGACAGCATCAGCCGGCTAGATTCGCAACGAGACGGGTCAGTTCACACCGCTGCAACTTTCACCTGCAACGTTCTAAAACAGTTTTGTTGCGTTGCCAATATTTGGTCTGAACTGGGCTTTAGTAAGATTAGTGCATCATTTAGTTTATATTGGTGTAATTAGATATACTTGAAACCAGACCAACCTGCCAAGCTCTGGCTCTATTCGCTTTGGCAGGTACATCTGGCCCCTCTGTTCAGTTGCGTCCAGCAGCTTCTGGTTTGCACCATTGATGACGCCCCTTGGAAATGTATAACTAATTGAGAGTTTTCTGTTTAAAACACATTTGTGAATTAGCCTGGCTTGTAGTAGTAAACTGGAATTATGTCATCCATACATGACACTAGCATTTTTAAAAGTAGATCATATATGCAGTAAAAACAAAGACCAAAATATGACTTTATCACCTATATAATACGAGCATGCTATGAAAAGATGCTAAAAATCACTGTCACCAAGTCTTAGTTTTTTGTGGAGCTTTCAGTCCCGTCTCGGGATTCTTCAGCAGATGGAGTTGGCACAGGGAAATGTGGTTGAAAGCTCCAGGAAAAGGAAGCGAATGCACCTTCAGTTTAGACTATTCTTCTCTTAGACAAAGGTCTAAGCTCTTTAGTAGCCGTTCTGCTTTCAACCATATGACATGATCTTCCTCAGCACACACACATAGCTTAGTTTTCTTCTTCTTTCTTCCTCTTCCTTTTTCATTTGTTCTGAGCACCTTAGGGATGCATTATGAATCAAAGCACCAGAAAAGCTACTGAGCTTGCTCATCATGAATAATGCAAGTTAAGCTCAGAGAACACATCGTCACTAATCCATTTCCCTGCATTGATGTACTTTTGTTACAGTAACCTGCCTGCCAAGCCAGCCGAGGAGGCCCAGAAACACAGACAGCAGTATGAAGAGATGGTGGCCCAGGCCAAGAAGAGAGGTGAGCTCACGTGACAAAGTTATCCAGGGTACCTTACTATCTCGTTCAATTCAATTTTATTTACAGTGCCAAATCCCAACAAAAGTTATCTCAGGACACTTTACAGAGTAGGTAAAGACCACAATCTATGACTTATTTATGATTGATAGACAAAGACAGACAGATGGACAGAGAGAGATAAAGACAGACAGATGGACAGAGAGAGACAAAGACAGACAGATGGACAGAGAGAGACAAAGACAGACACTTGGACAGAGAGAGATAAAGACAGACAGATGGAAAGAGAGAGACAAAGATAGATAGATGGACAGAGAGAGACAAAGACAGAGAGACGGACACACTTCCAGATCTTCAGAGTCCCTGAAGCTCGGCACACTGATAGAGGACTGAAGAGAATCTCTGTTCGTCTTTCTTCCGCCTGCTTTCCACTTCTTCTATTAACGCTCCCTTTATTTAGTATCTGACCTCCTCTTTCCGATCTCCTGTCTGTAGAGCTGAAGGAGGCTCAGAAGAGAAGGAAGCAGCTGGAGGATCGCTGTAAGCTGGAGGAGAGCATCGGTACAGCCGCGCAGATCTGGAACCAGGAGATCTTGCCTAACTGGAGTACAACGTGAGTACAAACAGTGTCTGAATTTAGAATGATGAAAATACTGATGTTCCTATGATCCTTTTTATTGTTTATTTATTTATCTTATTTTATGTCCTTCTGTTGTCTGGGACAAGTCTGTCAGGCTGTTTTTGGGTTCGGTCTGTCTTTGTCTTTGTCTTGTTGGGATTGTTTTTGTATGCTTATCTGTAAAATAGAGAATATGATTGTTTTGTATGATCATTTGTCATTGGAAACAGAGTGATTACACAGTTACAAACACTGGCCAAACCTTTGAAAAGTACAGTCAGCTAAACAAAGAAACTAATCTAACTTTATTTTCAACATTCAAATGGATCAGAGAAGTCTCTAATTGTTTGGCAAAATGTTCTTAACTGTTTTGGGTTGTTTTGTTCTGTGCAGATACTGGTTGATGCATCTTTTCCACTGAGATATGTTAACTAAATCATCATAATAAGGATGTGTTTCCTCTATAAAACACAATTATTAAGCAGCCTTTGATGTGCTAAACATTCCTTCAACATTTAAACCACCTTTGACCTTCCTCCAGGTGTACATCTAGACGAGTGAGAGACCTCTGGTGGCAGGGCATCCCCCCCAGTGTAAGAGGCAAAGTGTGGAGCCTGGCTGTGGGCAACGAGCTCAACATTACACACGGTACATGTCTTATTTATGGCTCTTAACTGCCATAACAGTACTTAACCTGTGACTGCTCTGTACACACACACACACACACACACACACACACACACACACACACACACACAGACTGGTGTCTCAGTGTTAATTGAATAAGTGTCAGAGAGGTAGATAGAAGAGGAAGGAAGAGTGTGTCCATTAGGAAGGAGCACGGTCCAATTATTTCCCCAGTACTGGAGGGAACAAGCAGCATTTCAATGAGTTCTCAAGTCTGAATGGGGATTACACAGACACACACACACACACACACAGACACACACACACACACTGCAAAAATGTATTCTGCACATTCTAGAGGAGCACCCGCTTCAAATTGCCCAGTGACAGCTCCTTAGCGTCCTCAGGGCTACTCGCAGATAAGCACTCTGACTGCTGAGCTCTTCCACTCTGCTTTGTACTGCTCCGTCTTTAAATGCAGCACAGTCATGTGCATTATCACACACACACACACACAAAGATCAGTCCCCTTCATAGATGTCCAGCTTTTCATAAGTAGCAGCTCAGTGACCGTATTCCATTACTGCTGCTTATGCTACTACTAGCATCTCCAATTGCTAAGTTTGCTACTCCTAGTGATATGGAAGTTACTACTGTTGGTGCTTGTTACTGCTACAATACTCCCAGCCAACTACTACTTCAAAAACTCTTGTATACAACTGCTAGCTGCTACATTTGGGACAGAAGTGTGTGTGCCTGTGTGCTTGGGAGAGCTCCGTCCCAGCCCTTCGAAGCACTGCCTGATGGTTTTGTTTTTATGACAACACTAACATTAGCTAGGTCGCTAGCTTAATGCTATGTTAACAGAGACAACAAGCTAACAACAAGCTAGCAGCGTGTACAGTGATAAAAGCACAACACTCAGCAGTGGCTTGGTGACACCAGCGCCTTTCTTTAAGTGATTTTCAATTGGAGCCGCTTGAAATTAAGGTGGAGCATCCTGAAAAGAGAAACTAGTCCAACGTCTTTACTTTAGGTGGCCGCATACACTTTCTCAATGGGAATAATTAAAAATAGACGCTGGTATTCAGAAAACAAAAATGCTTTGTAGACACAGTCCCTTATAAAATTTAAGGGTGAAATCTGATCACACAGACCTGAAACACATGATTTTAGATTAATTGACTCATACATCCTGAGTTAAACGTCCATAAATGCATCTAGAAATAGAGAAAAGAACTTTGTTGTAACTGCAGAACTTGACTGAGAATCATCATGTTTCTAAGTTTTCTTGAGCATCAAAATAATGCAAAGATAGTTGGATGGGTATATTTCAAGAGGAACTGCTAATAAGTAACTAATTCAGCGTGCTTTCAATGGTGCCAGTTTGCCAAAAAGTTAACAAATGTCCAATATTTAATTAACTGTTGTTCCAGACCTTCAAGCATCATTATCCCTGAAAGAGAAGTAGGACAAAGAACCATTATAGGAGTGACAATTTTTCTTTTTTGTTTTGTTCAGTCAACATCAAGTACAAAAAAAAAGGATTTTTGTAATCTGTGAATCCATTCAGAATGGTAGAAGATTAGACCGGGGATTCTTATGTGAAAACTTTATTTCCCTCCCATCCCTGCAGCATGACCTGTAGTTGCCACCTTCTGTAGTTAATATGAATCTGCTTGTGCTGTAACAGGCCAAGGCCAGCAGTGCAGAGCTCCATGTCAGGTCTCAGAAAGGCTATTATTTCCATCCAGCATCTCGTCACTAGAGGGCGGCCACGGGTCAAAGCACAGGCCCGGAGGTTCAACGTACTGCAACAGAACAAATGTCTTCTGAAAATGGAGGGAGGGAGATCTCTTTCCTGAAGTCACCTTTAGTGTCAATGCTGCAGAGTAATGTGAAGAGCTGAATCCTCTCATCATCTAAAGTGGTTTCTGTCCAGTCATCACGTTCTGCACTCAGTGTCATCAGCCTCTTTCTCCCACATTGATTATACTGTGGTGGTGTTATGTGTCCCCGCAGAGCTGTATAGCATCTGTCTGGCCCGGGCAAAGGAGAAGTGGAGGACCACGCCAGCCCCATCCTTAGAGACCGAGATTGAAGGTAGAGACGGAACAGAAAATCTTCTCTTTAACGTTGACCTTGTGAACTCACAAATCGATGTGACTAAATCAATTTTGGCTAAATCAAAAATCAAAAGTCCTAGGATCTCAGATTAAAGCTTTTCTGTTGTTTTTCCTTTATCTTTCTTTATTCTTGCAGACGCCGGGTCGTCAAATCGGGAGTCGAGCCTGGAGCTGATCAAGCTGGATATTTCAAGAACCTTCCCCCATCTGTGTATCTTCCAGCAGGTCAGTGAGAGAAGCTCAGCCACCTTCTACATATGTCGCTAAAATGTACAGAAAAGTTTAGTCTGTCATTAACGAGAAAAGGTCTCATTCAGCCGTTTTCTTTTAAATACAATGAAGAATCAGTGAATCTCAGTGTCATTACTCTGATAATATTGTATCAAAGTCAAACTGACACTGAATCTCTGGGAACGGGTGTTTGCGTGTATGAGTGTATTTTTATTGTTCCATTGTCTTCATTGTTTCTTTGTTACTTATCAGGGAGGGCCATATCATGATGTGCTGCACAGCATTCTGGGAGCATACACTTGTTACCGGCCAGACGTTGGCTACGTAAGTCACACACACACACACACACACACACACACACACACACACACACACACACACAAAACATAGCATTACACACTGCTGTGATGATACATAAGCACATTTTATACCCACTTCGTCTACTCTCTCTACTTTTAAGAAATCAGTCACTGAGCCTCACAAGTGACTCTTCATATGTGTGTGATGCCTGTGGCTCTTTTATATGTGGTTTATGTTTGACAGTAGTACATTATGACACAGTACTACTCATATTTAGAGGCTGAAAATGACACAGCACAGTCTTGGATCTCCCACACAAAACCTACATCCGTCTATTATTATCTTGAATAACCAAAGTTTGGTTGTGGTCTGTATGACTGACTGCTTCCAGTATTTGATCTCCACTGAGTGTGAGCTGTCATGTAAGGAAATATATCCAACTGTTAATATACATTTATTGCATACAAGCAAGACCTAAAGGCATCACTTTAAACTCCGACCTCAGTCATAGCTGTAGAAATGACACACTGACCCCTGTGCAACAGCTCCCCACTTGTCACCAGTGTTGGGTAGAGGGATGGGTGTGGTTAAGATATTACTTTTGCCAATACTGCTTATTGATCCGGTACTTTCATGGTACAAGTTGTCTGATCTTTTTTAGAAGGAAAAAATTAGACACATAACAAAATAAACAACTGCTTTATTTTCTTGTACCTTTTTATAATGTTCTTAACACACTGTACTCTAATGAGCATTTTTGAAAGCCAAATCAGTTTTGCAGAAATACCATTATAATGTTGTAACACCCTTTAGTAACACACACAGCGTAATCCCCAGTATTTTTAGTTCACCATGTTGAGCTATACAATCTGATTGAGTTTTGTAGATGTAGTTCTTTTATTTCACCAGCAGGGTGCGATGTGTTTTCCACACATGCAAGCGCCGCTCACGCTTACGCTTTGTAACACCTTACCCCCAAAATGCTTGTCACCATTTTGGAGATCCAAATACATAAAGTTGTGTTTTCTTGACGTGCCTGTGCCCTGTGTGTACCACTTTCTACTGAAACATTGTGATGGTAACAGCACAGACGCTCTTAAACAACAGCCTGCTTTTGTTTATAGAGGTCGCAGTGTATTTAATGTTAGTCCACTTGCTTAGTTTGATGGCCACAATAATACTAGAGCATGAAAATCTGAAAGCAGCACACACTGTTCCCAATCAAACAGGACTAACTGGAAACCAAGCAGACAAGATGCACACACGTGTATTGAGCTGGAGTCACACACCTTTGTCAGGAATTATGTTCCTAATTCTGTTTGTATTAATATATGAATGCAATACATGTTAGCATTAACAGTAATACTTAATCACTTAGGACTGACTGAACTAGAGGATTGTGTAACGTTAGGTCAGTGACAGAAGGATCGTGGCGGCTGTGGTCAGTGCTGCAGCACACATGAATCTCTACACGTCATCACAGCGTCCTGTGCGATGCTCTAATCAGCCAGAGGCATTAAACGAGCGATAGATGTTCTTTGTTGCTCTTGCGCTGAACTCATGTTTGCACTTGTGTTATTGTTCAAAGCCACACTGTGCTGGTAGATGCTGCGGTTTGCCTCCCTGCTCATCACTGCAGTTCCATAATATGTGTACTTAGGTTGGGGTCCATGCAGGAAGTCACAGTCATTTCTACCTATAAGCTGCGCACGCGCGCGCGCACACACACACACACACACACACACACACACACACACACAGGTCTTGTTCTTTGCATCTGTCTGCATCCCCACTTCATCTCTTTCCATCTTACATATCCAGACTGAACTATCTCTGATTGTGAATGACAGCGAGTGCTTTAAATACCAACAGTGTGAATGAGGGCTCAGTGCAGAGGAGCAGGGGTTAACTTTCCACCAGTGTCTCTGCCCTCGCTTTCACAGACGGAAGTCAAAGTTTACATTTAGTAATGCTCTGTTTTGTATACATAAAAGTCCACGGTAAGACTACGGTTCTTTCTGTTTTGTGTTTGCTTGTACAAACTGTGTGTGTGTGTGTGTGTATTTGTGTGCGTTTAGGTGCAGGGAATGTCCTTCATCGCAGCAGTGCTGATTCTGAACCTGGACACAGCAGATGCCTTCATAGCTTTTGCTAACCTGCTCAACAAGCCCTGTCAGATGGCCTTCTTCAGAGTCGACCACAGCCTTGTCAGTATACACACACACACACACACACACACTCTTAAAGATTTCCCATAAATTTTAATAATATCCGGGTTAACAAAAATAAATTTTGACCTTACACATTACTGTACTAAACTTTATTTGACAGCTCCTTAATACTAATGAGACACACAGTGTAGTCAAGCCTCTCAAAGTACATCAACACACGTGAGCCCGTCTCTGTGTGTGTAGTGCATGCTTTACAATGTGTAACATTAAGGGGCTTTCACACCGCTGGGTTGATTGAATGAGAGAAGGTGGCAGGAGGTAAGCGTTGTTGATCACGGCGGTAGGGGTATGAAGAGGTCGACGCACACGTGAACGCACACCGATTTCCCTTTCCTTAGCTTTTTTGGGAAACAATCTTGGAGGTAGGCGGTTGTCAGGGCGGTTGCCGTGTGTTGGTGTGGAAACAGCTTTAGACAGCCAGTCTCCAGCATTATTAGATCTTGGTACGAGCATGCTGCGTGCTTATTGGCTCCCTGACGCTGATGAGATTTACTCCTTAGGTATTGACCAAAAGTATGGAACATATGCAATATAATATAACCCCACTATACATTATTAAAAATGAGAATAGAATCGACCGGTGTAGATGTTTTGATAAGAGGCGAGCAGTCTAGATTACAATCATTTGCAGTCTAATTTATACACAAGAGTGTTTTTATACAATATTTAGTACATTTAAATCAGTGCATATTAAACAATTTTTGTGTCACTTGTTAGACAGCTGCTGTGTGACACCACAGACATCACTGTTCCACTCCTACAGATGACTCACCGACCTGTTTATTGACCACAATCATGTGTGTGTATGCGTGTGTCACTCTATAAGACCCCCTTCTCCTCTCTCTGCAGATGTTGACTTACTTTGCGGCATTTGAAGTGTTCTTTGAAGAAAACCTACCAAAGCTCTTTGCACATTTCCAGAAAAACAACTTGACCCCCGATATTTATTTAATCGACTGGTGAGTTTTCATGGATTCAACGGATTCATGTTTCAGTGTATCGATAACGCATGTATTCAGACATGCACGTGCGCTTGTTTTCCCGTCCCTGCAGGATCTTCACCCTGTACAGTAAGTCTCTGCCGTTGGACCTGGCGTGTCGGGTGTGGGATGTGTTCTGCAGAGACAACGAGGAGTTCCTGTTCCGCACGGCGCTGGGCCTGCTGCGTCTCTACCAAGACGTCCTGACCACCATGGACTTCATCCACATGGCTCAGTTTCTCACCCGCCTGCCCGACCTCATCCCCGCCGAGCAACTCTTTCAGCACATCGCCGCTATTCACATGAATAGCCGCAACAGGAAATGGGCTCAGGTAGGATGTTATAGCTTTTACACTTAAGGAGTTTCAGAGTGCATCCACACGATCAAAAACAACCTATTTTTTCCTTCATCATTCTTAAAAAGTTTTCCGTCTACACGGCCTCAACTCAAGAAATCTCTGCGTCCACACGAAACCAGTGAAACCAATGGGGAGATGTTGTGTATAACACAAACAGCAGAGATTTTCTCTCCAAATCTGGAGACTTCCCAAATCCTCCTCCATCCTAGAGAGAAATGTGTCCCTGTTTCTGGTGTTAGTGGAGACTTTAGTGCTGTTTTGAACTCTGATGCACCAATCACTCTGCAGTTAGTGTCCTCAACGAGCAGAGGGTGCTGCTGGGAGCCCCTTCCCCGTCCCAAAGCACTCAGACGCCACTTTCTCACTACTTTTAGAGACTTTTCAGATCTTAGCAGCTTTGTTTATAAAAAGCCACTAGCGACCAATTTAGAGACTTATTCAGAGCATCAGGGAAAAGGGAGAAATCTGTGGTCGGCCTAATTCATTCCCATGCATGTGGCTCAGAGATCGGAGGTGGGGCCGATAACGGCTCCGTGTGGATGCTCGGCCAAAACCCTACAGAAGTTGTGCAGTTACAGGAAAACATGTCTCTGTGTGGACGGGCCCTCAGTTGGGACAACTTCTGACATTTCTTTAACTGTACCTCCCTCCATCTCCTCAGGTCCTGCTGGCGTTACAGAAAGATCCGGAGCGAGGCAGCCCGGTGCTGAAGCGCTGAGCTGAGATCAGAGGACTCAACCAGATGCATCCAGCCCCTCTGGAGCTGGACTCTCAGCAGGCCGGACGGACCTGAGAAAGACCTTTAAGTCACAGGACGGGACCTATCTGGTTGTAGCCGCCTTGATGAACCTCTTCCACAGAGCCGTGTCACTGCTCTAACTGGAACCAGGACCCTGAAGGGGTCTGTCAGCGATGAGCGATGGGTGTGAAAAGGAATACGAGGCCTTATTTATCTCCCGCTACCCCCCCTCTGTTCAGAGGCCCAGCAGTGGACTGGAAAGTGTAGCTGGCAGAAGAATGTATCACTCACTCCCACATCCACCAGGCTGACTCACAGAACAGAGGAAATCACAGAGATAGCAGTTACTACTCAAATTCTCCACTTAGATCAGAATCCTCTGCTGTCGACACTCTTTCCAGCTACAGTTCTACTCGTCTACTTTTCTTTAAATGTGGCTCGTCATGACAAAAACAAAAGCGTGACTCTGCAATCTCTACATAAATGTAGTCTGAAGTAGGTAGAATAGTAAAATCTTCAGTCACGTCAGTGTTATGTCGATGTGGAACCTCAGCTAAAGTCTCTCCATCTTTTTGTTTCTGCACTTCTTTTCTCAAAACTCTAGTCATTCCTTCACGTCTCCTGGGTTTGATTTTGTCCGTGCATGCTTTTCTTTGGTGCGTTTTCATTCATTCCATGAAGTCGGTTTTCAGTCTTGGAGTTAAAATCCATGAAGTGCACATAACCTCCGTGCTGAAGACATTGGGTGTCTCTGAGAGCACCACATTGTTACATTTGTTGTAAGCCTCTAAAACGGGGTCATAAGCTGGCTGTAAAATGACTTTTACAGTATATTTATGTCAATGAAACTGGAGTAAATAATGAGGTGTGTTGCTGTTAGACACACATCATACAGAGTCAGATATGGACTTCCCTGCCCTTAATGTTTGAGGTACATTTCAGCTCGTTGGTGTCCTGATTCCTGCTGTCTTGGTGTGAGTGTGTTTTCTTTAAGTTTTGTATTTATTTGTATTTATCAAAAGGACATAAACAAAATGGTTTCCAGTCAAATGAAGGGTTGTTACTGAGCCGTTCCCCGCCCAAACATGTCCAGAGCTCAAACAACATGCTAATGAAAATCAGTTTTAGTTGCAGCCTTACATAGAGTCAGTATATGCACACAAATGCACAGTTCAAAGCAAGTATATACTGTACTGAAGGCGAGTTGTTCAAGGGCCCTGACACACAGGACCTGCGCTTCTTTGCCAATAATCTGTAATCGACTGTCAGCAGCAGTTTGTGTGGAATCTGTACGACTGGTTGTTCCTACAGACTGTATAAAAAAATGGACGTAGCATACCCGTCAAGGTCTGTTCTCTCAATTGTCCTCGCCTCTGGGAGTCGCCATCTTGTCAGACTTTTACTCCACCTACTTTTCCTCTTACCAAAAAAGGGCATGTATGTGACGTTGGGGGGAGGGGCATACGTCCATCTGGCTGACGTTTACCTCTGAGGAGAAGTGTGGGCCAGAGGCTAGCTGTCACTCAAGAGGCCACGCCCCTAATTATTTATAAACCTTAACCTCCAATAAAGTAAAAACTAGCCTGGTACAAACCCCCCCCCCCCCCCCCCCCCCCCCAGTGTTGTCATGGAGATATGACCTAAACACACAGACTAGAATGTTCTTTTGTCCCAGGCCTTAAACAGGTTTAATGATGCTGTGAAAACAGCCTGTTTAACATGGGGGTCAATGAGAAACTGCTCTGTTATGAAACCTGCTCCTAGTGGACACTCAGAGAACTGCCGTTTTTGGCACTTCCTGATTGGATCAACCAGGAAGTCTCCGTGGTGGGGGCTTGGTTGTTCGACCTTGCAGATCAGTGTTTTCACCCATTTATTCGTTTTTTAATCATGTTTTCTCTGTCTTAACTCAAAGAAAAGACACTGTTTCACAGATTCTCCGTGACTTGAAAACAGGTGGCGAGTTTGTTTTGTCTTTTCATTCCAAAGCGCTGTTTCTATTGCAGATAATTTCCTGTCATGCAGAACATATGCGGTTGTCAGTGTGTCAGGACCCTGGCGCTTGCGTTCACACTGTGGTCAATGCGTCACTTTGTCCTGACCAGCAGCGGTTTAAATTTCAATACCAGCATTGTTTTGATGGGTTCACGTAGGCCGAGCAGTGCTAAGTTAGTACGCAACATTTCTTGATAACCGGCTAAAAAAAAGATCCCCTACAGGAATGTGAGTTATCTTTTTTGTGAGTTGCCCATTTTGCACAAACCTGCTCGTAAAATGAGATGAAAGTTGAGCAGACCTCTCTGTTGATGTCTTAAGAGTAACCACACGTTTTCAGCCTCTAACTGTCCTATAGTGGTAGAAGAGCTGCTTCAGCCGGGGTGTTGTGCTGCTCATCCTGTGTATGCTGGACCTCCTTTCGTGCCCCCGGTGATGCGTATTTGGCCTTCATACCCCACTGAAGCTGGACTACTTTCTGAAAAGTGTGACATGTTCCAGGAAGTGTGTGTGTTTGCTGGTTCACACCTGTTAACAGATACTCTGTTTCAGTGTGTGCATCGGCTCAGCACCATGCAGTGCACTTTCTCATTATTCTTCATGATGCACCCACCCACCCCCCTTCACTCCTCAGAGTGGTGACACACCGCAGGACTGCAATAAAGCTTTTTGCACATACACGTAAGCCTTTGAGTGGTGCCTCGCATCATCACTTTATGTCATCACTCGCAGGTTGTTTTTGTGCTTAAGTAGTGACAATGCAAGTTAAAGTGTGTGTGTGTTTCATGTGTATGTTTTAAGTGGCATTTTCAGAATGAGATCACTTAGTTACTAGAGTTAGTTAGTTGTTACATTGAAGGCTGTCCTGCTCTACCAACACTACGATCCACAACGGCCAGAAACCACTTTGAATCAAACTAAATTTAAATAAAAAATAGTGTAATATGTTGTAATTTCCTGGGTTTTGTTTGTTTTCCATTGTCCGTTTGTTTTTTCCTCAAGAGACCTGTTGTACTGTAGAGGACTGATGGGCATACACGGAGACAGCAGAGTGTCACCATGCAACTTTATCTCACTTGAACTGTATATAAACAATGGTTTTATTAAAATAAAGAGCTGTATATGACCAGGAGCACGTCAGTGTGTCTTTGTTCATGTTTAGTAGAAAAAGGACATGTAGCTGATTGGTCAGCCACATTTTATTTTTACCTTGAACGGGCCTTATTCAACTTGAACTTGCAGGTGAATGCCTACATTTCCTTTTGTCAACTCCAGGGAGCAGGCAGACCAAATATAACGAACACAGTCGGTGATAGTGGCTATAATAAAAGATATGATTATAGCTACCGTTTTTTTTTTGGTTGCTTGCATCTCTGGAAGTGTGTCTCTGTCTGTCTTTGTCTCTCTCTGTCCATCTGTCTGTCTTTGTCTCTCTGTCCATCTGTCTGTCTTTGTCTCTCTCTGTCCATCTGTCTGTCTTTGTCTCTGTCCATCTGTCTGTCTTTGTCTCTCTCTGTCCATCTGTCTGTCTTTTCTCTCTTTCTCTCTCCTTTTCTTCCTCCCCAACCGGTGCAGACAGATGTGCGTCTTCCACAGAGCTGGGTCTGTCTGTTCCTGTCTGTTATAGTAAAGGTTTTCGTTGCCACCGTACTCTACGGGGGAATTGTTGGGTCTCTGTAAATCATAAATAAGTCACAGAGTGTGGTCTTTACCTACTCTGTAAAGTGTCCTGAGATAACTTTTGTTATGATTTGGCACTTTAAATAAAATCGAATTCAACTGAATTCCACTCCAATGATTTCTTCAAAAAGTAACATCTCCAATGCAGACCACATCTGTAGTGCATTATGAGGGCAAGTGTCTTCTTGATGCTCTTGACTAGTTATAATAAAGGTATAATACATTATGAATACCTACACACATACACAGCTGTTGCATCAGAAAGTATTGTGTGTGTGTGTGTTTATGCGTGTAGTGTGGTCATGCATCAATATGCTTTATAATCCACTATGAACGCCCTCCTAACGCACTATAGATGTGGTCTGCATAGAAAGTGTAATAATGTTTTGAACTTGAAAATATTTCATTTGGATTTAATATTTTTTATTAACAATATTGGTATCGGTGCATTCCAATAATGAAGCATATTTATATATTTGTGTTAGTATTTTCTATATGCACAAATATCATAACCTTTGCTTGTGGACACATTTATTCTCCTCCTCAGTGTCTTTTAGTCAAACTGAAAGTGGAACCAGACATGAAATGTTACAGTTGACTACCATGAGCTGAAAACACAGAAAGTTCCAAAAGATTCCCAAAGACGGAAACACAGACAACAACGTTCAAATCAGACAAGGCTGTGGTAGTGACTTGCCGGTCACAAGGCCCCGCCCTAAAGTTTCCCCTGCTGTATATTTGACTCTATGGGACCTTCGTTTACTAGATGAGCATCATGCTGTATTGAAGAAGACTTGAAACTAGTGATGAGACCATAAACTCAGGAGGAAAAGGTTGTTCATGTTCTCATTGACTTCTATACAATCTGACTTCTTTTTTAGAGCCAGTGGGGAGGGAGCTCTCTGTCTGAGGAAGTTACCCTGATGGTGTCAGCGGGGTTATTTGTTGTTCGTCAAGTTTCATAATGTTGAATAAAGGATCAACTGATTATTAAGGTGGACCTGCACTGTAAAAAAAAAAATCGGAAATAAAAAAAATCGGAAAAAACGGTGAAACGACTGGCAGCTAAGTTTTTCAGATGGGTACCATGAAATAACAATTAACTATTAACTATTAATGTAATACACTTGGAAAAACAATTCTCATGTTAAAGTCAAAACCAGTCAAATTACATTAAATATACTCTAATTTAATATGGTTATTTACTGTAATTTCACGGTCCAGTCGTGAAAGGGTCATATCTCCATGACAACACTGAGGGGGGTGAATTTTTTTGTACCAGGCTAGTTTTTATTTTATTGGAGGTTCAAGTTTATGAATATTTAGGGGCGTGGCCTCTTCAGTAACAGCTAGTCTCTTGTCAGGATTAGCATCATTAGCATGCTAACTCCGTCATCTTGACCTGAACTGCGGTCATTCGTTACATGTTACTGTAAGTGACAAGATGGTTTGCTCTTCGATCAACTGAACCAACAGATGGTTTAGGAACACAACGTGTTAGCTCTTTCATGCACTTGCACCATGACTTGCTTACTATTGATGGCAAATACACTTCAGTGTTTTACAGTCTATGAGCAGGTTACTGTGTTCAATATCAGTTTAAATCATAGAGCATAAACGCTGCCTGCACTTGACTCGCAAAGCCGGTGTAATCTCCACTAGAGACACAGGAAATTAAAAAAATACTCCCGTTCCCTCCCGATCCCATCTCAACATTGACTCCCACTTCCGTTTATCTAGCAGCGTGTTCTGTTAGCCTAGCTCCTGGGCGGTGGAGCTAATGTGGCCAATTCAGTATACATCAGCGAGACGGACGTACTCCTCCCCCCAACATCACATCAATGCCCTTTTTTGGTAAGAACAAATGAGGCAGAGTCAGAGTCTGAAAAGATGGAGACTCCCAGAGGCGAGGACGATTGGATCAAGTTGAGAGAACGGGCCCCGACGGTGACGCTACGTCCATTTTTTATACAGTCTCTGCATATAATGCATTGGATTTGACCGTTAGCCTTTTTGTCTTTCTGTTAGAATTGACCCTTCATTTTATGGAAGAGTCTGGGCCTAAGGGACAAGCGTGGACCTACATTTGTTCTAAGTCGTCCTACAGAAATAACTCTCAAATCACTATCTCATCTCACCTCATCTTCAACCGTTTATCAGGTCGGGTCTCAGGGGCAGCAGCTCTAGCAGGGGACCCCAAACTTCCCTTTCCCGGGCCACATTAACCAGCTCTAACTGGGGGATCCTGAGGCGTTCCCAGGCCAGTGTGGAGATAATCTCTAATAATCTCTCCACCTGGTCCTGGGTCTTCCCCGAGGCCTCCTCCCAGCTGGACGTGCCTGGAACTCCCTAGGGAGGCGCCCAGGGTTCATCCTTACTAGATGCCCGAACCACCTCAACTGGCTCCTTTCAACGCAAAGGAGCAGCGCCTCTACTCCGAGTTCCTCACGGATGCTGAACTTCTCCCCCTCTCTCTAAGGGAGACTCCAGCCATCCTGAGAAAACGCATTCGGCCACTTGTACCCACGTCCTCGTTCTGTCGGTCATGACCCAGCTTTTATGACCATAGGTGAGGGTAGGAACGAAGATTGACCCGTAGATCGAGAGCTTTGCCTTCCAGCTTAGCTCTCTTTTCGTCACAACAGTGCGGTTAAGTCAAATCAACATATTTCTTTAATCTTTGTTAAAGATGCAGGTTTACTATTTATACAGCACTCTACACTATTTTTAGGGGCATTTGCAGTAGAGATAAATGTAGAAGTTGAAATGTATGTTTAGTTTCTGGGCACCTTTCATCCATGTTGGCATAAAAGCTGAGATTCAAGGTTAGGTTTTGTTCGACTGACGAAGCTTGACTACTCATTGGGCCAGCATACTAGCATAAGAAACTTGGAACACAAAATAAAGAAACGACCCAAATGCAAAAAAACAAGTCCTCTCTCCAGTCTTAGTCTCCTTTCCTTTCTGTCGCCATATAATGTCTTCAGAGTTGTTAGAGGGCTGTAGAATTCTAACAGCTATAGGTTAAGCTGTATTTCACCATCTTTAAGCTGCGTCTAACCACAGCTGCATTTCCTGTGATCTACCTCAACCTTTAAAAGAACACGAGTGGAAAGTTTTTGTTGCCGGCAACTTCAGTCGCATTGAAACCACAGCTGCCCTCCCTCCTCCACACCACCGACACTCTTTTTTCACACATTTTTGATCTTGATAAACGTAACCCAGCGCCGCCTTGTCTTTAGAAGCCCTTTACTGCAGGTAAAGAGCAGCTGTGGTTTTGAATCTCCATCATCACGTCCAGAGGAATATTGAGTCGCCATGAGGACCGCTCACGTCCTTCTGCTCTGCATCCTGGCGGGCGCACTGCTTCCCTCGGTCAAGTGCAACAGTAAGACAATGTCACATTTTTTTAAAATTCTGACGTTTTCTGTACGACGCCTCAGAATATCCTGATACTACATCCTTTTTTTGTTCAGATGCGGGTGGTCCCGACGACTGCTGCTTCACATTCTACCCGAGGAGAATGAACAAAAAGCACATCGCCTCGTATTACATGACTGATCACAGATGCCCCAAGACCGGAGCCATGTAAGTGCTGACAACTCATTTTACAATATGACTGACTCAAACTGGCTTTAACTTTGTAAATGATCCGTCACGGACATTTAAAAAACATTTCACACATCCCGTACACAACGTACTTTGGTTTTTCCCATTTCATATACAGTGTGTTGAGTTAGTTTCTCATTATAAACCATAATGTTGGACCACATGTCCTCCTTGGTAATTTCTGGTCTCCATTACAATGACATTTCCTGTCTTTTAGTCTGGTTACAAAAAAGGCTCGTCACATCTGCGTGGATCCCAATCTCTCCTGGGTTGTGGGCATGATGAGGAGTGTGGACGAAAGCACCTTTTGAACCAGCTGCCTGCTCGCCCTTCTTTAACGCCAATGACGCTTTTGTCGCTTTGTCAAACCATACTGTATACTATGAAATGCATGCTTCCACGTGGTCATGATATCGGTATTAATTTGGACATTTGCTATAAGAAATCCAAACTGTTTTTCCTTCGCTCGTGAGCCAGCACTGGCGCTTTGACCGACTTCTTCTGTTTTTACTCATTTCTGTGTAACCCTACAGTGTCTTACAAATACAGTCAAGAGTGTGAAAGCTTGTGTCTCCTCACTTTCTTCTGAGTTGGACAATGGCCGACTGAATAAATGTCAACTTGCTGAACACTTTACTCTTCATGTTTGTTTTATTACTCTCTTATCTGTAGACTTAATTGACTTTTTTCAGGTTCAGCTGACCTGCTGAGTATACCATAATATTAATTTGATTAATATATTGGAAGTGTAACTCATTTGTTTTCACCCTGTTGGACACCTATTTGGAAATTACCTCTTTAATAACGCATTACCCAGACTTCGGTACAATATAAACTCAAATATAAATGAATAAATATAGATGCTATGAGAGCAGTGAGAGTGAACCAGAACAGAATAAAATTAAATTAGGAAATGTCTACAATTAACAAATGAGAAACCTAGAGAACATCTTGCGATAGAATAACACCAGCTGCAACGCCAAATCAGGAGTAGGGTAAAGGTGTTTATACTGTATATATATATATATATATATATATATATATATATATACACACACAGACAGACAGAGAGAGAGAGAGAGAGAGAGAGAGAGAGAGAGAGAGAGAGAGAGAGAGAGAGAGAGAGAGAGAGAGAGAGAGAGAGAGAGAGAGAGAGAGAGAGAGAGAGAGAGAGAGAGAGAGAGAGAGAGAGAGAGATCTATGGTGGGGAGGCCCAGGCCCCACTTCCTACTCTCTAACCCCATACTTCCTGGGGCCCTTTCTTGGATCACACCCATTTTCGAAGGATTCCACTCCTAGTAGTTCATGGTAACACAAATAATTCACCATGGTTGGAAAGATGCTTTCAAAAGAGCTGAGGGATAAAGTTGTGGAGAGGCACAAGTTAGGAGAAGGATATATAAAGATTTCAGAGGCTTTAACTCTCCCTCTGAGAATCGTTCAGAGTATTGTCCAGAAGTGGAAGGCATATGGCTCCACCCAGACCTGGTCTACATCAGGCCGCCCCGCCAAACTGGATGAGCCAGGAAAAGATTGATCAGGGAAGCTACCAAGAGGCCCATGGTGACCTTGAAGGAGTTACAAGTCTTAATGGCAGATGTTGGTCGATCTGTGCATGTGACAACAATTTCACAAGTTCTACATGTGTTACAGGGTGGAGAGAAAGAAGCCTCTTCTGAAAAAATGTCACACTGAGTCTCGTAAAAAAACATACTGAAGATTTTGATGTTTGTCAGAAACCGAACACAGCACACCACCCAAAACACACCCTCCCTAGTGAAGCCTGGCGGTGGCAGCATCATGTTGGGGGCTTGTTTCTGGGCAGTTGGTCAGGACTGAAGGGAAATGGATGCTGCCAAGTCCACCCAAATTCTTAAGGAAAACCCTTGTCCCTCTGTTAGACACTTGAAAATGGGCAGGTGGTTCACCTTCACCATGACAACGACCCAAAACACACCTCCATAAAACCAACACAGTGTCTAAAGGACAGGAAGGTGAATGTTCTAGAGTGGCCCAGTCAGAGCCCTGACCTGAATCCTACAGAACATCTGTGGATGGACTTGAAGAGTGCAGTCCTTCACCACTCACCACAGAATCTGACTGAACTCCAACAGTTCTGCAGGAAGAATGGGGAAATATTTCCAATCTAGGTGCACAAAGCTGTAGAGACAGATCCAAACAGACTGATGCTGTAATTAAAGCAGAAAGTGCCTCCACAAAGGATTACAGCTGGGGACTCATCACTTTTTCAACTCTGCTATTCTAGTTTTTCGGTTTTTATTCAATTCAATTCAATTGAATTTTATTTTATTTTCAGTGCCAAATCATAACAAAAGTTATCTCAGGACACTTTACAGAGTAGGTAAAGACCACACTCTATGACTTATTTATGATTTACAGAGACCCAACAATTCCCCCGTAGAGTACTGTGGCAACAAAAACCTTCACTTTAACAGACAGGAACGAACAGACCCAGCTCTGTGGAGGACGCACATCTGTCTGCACCGGTTGTGGAGGAAGAAAAGGAGAGAGAAAGAGAGAAAAGACGGACAGATGGACAGAGAAAGACAAAGACAGACACAAAGACAAAGACAGACACACTTCCAGTAACTATAAAAATATCTATAGTAATGTGAATATGACTTATATGTTATGGTAGTCAATACAGTAGAATAGTAGATACAAGCACAGCTACGGTTATAGATTATAATAGCAGCAGGAAGCGTCATGCAGGACCACGGCAGCAGGCACAACCACAATCAGCAGAGACCTGAGAGACGACTAAGCACAAACAACTCCGGGGAAGAAGTGAATTAGTAACATGCAGTGATGAGACATGAATGATACAAACAGAGAGGAGAGAAGCTCAGAGCATCTGGTAAAGTATTAACCCCCGGCAGACTCGGCCTATAGCAGCATCATTAAGCAGAACAAACTCAGTTTTAAAAATAACAACATAGCTGAGGGCTCGTAAGCCCTAGCTGTATGTTTTATCAAAAAGGAAAGTTTTAAGTTTACTCTTAAATATGGGGACAGTGTCTGCCTCCCGAATAACACTTGGGAGTTGGTTCCACAGGAGAGGAGCTTGGTAGCTGAAGGCTCTGCCTCCCATTCTACTTTTGGAGACTCTAGGAACGACAAGTAGCCCTGCATTCTCAGAGCACAGCGATCTAGTCGGGTGATACGGTACTATGAGCTCTTTAAGATACGACAGAGCTTACGAGATACGACCAATAAGAGCTTTGTAGGTAAGGAGAAGGATTTTAAATTCTATTCTAGATTTTACAGGTAGCCAGTGTAAAGAAGCTAAAACAGCAGAAATACGTTCTCTTTTATTTGTTTTAGTTAGTACACGAGCTGCAGCATTTTGGACCAACTGGAGACTCTTAACAGACTTATTGGAGCAGCCTGATTATAAGGAGTTGCAGTAGTCCAGCCTAGAAGTAACAATGTTCCTAATTTTCGCGATATTACAAAGGTGAAAATATGCAGTCCTTGTTGTTAATGTGAGAATCGAAGGACATATCCTAATCAAAAATAACACACAGATTCCTTACTGTGGTGCTGGAGGACAACACAACATCATCCAGAGTAACAATATCTTTAGCTATTGAGTTTCGGAGGCCTTCAGGGCAAAGTACGATAACTTCAGTTTTATCTGAGTTTAACATCAAAAAATTGCAGGTCATCCAGCTTTTTATTTCCTTAATGCACATTTTATATATTCATTTTCAGAAATTAAAAAAAAACTTCTTTCACTTGAATGTAGGCATAATGTGTAAATCACACATTTCAGGCCGTAAAACAAAAAAGTGACTATTTCAAAACGGTATCATGACTTTCTATAGGCACTGTAGGCTTTATACATTAGCCTAAATAATATAAATGATCATTATTTATTAAATAAAGTTATTTTTTAAGCTATCAAAACATGCTAAGCTAACTAAGTATAGGCTATAACCAGGGTTAGCATTACCAAAATGATCAAAGTCCTGATTCAGAATGTGAATGAGATTTTCAATTCTGTCCCGTAACAACAAATCAGCCACAGGGGCCAACCGTCAGAGGAAATACTTTTGATCATCTAAGTGTACCTGGGTTTTTTATTTGTACTGGAGTATTTTTACATATTCTGTTGTGAGGAATTCATCTTTAAACTCATGCAGAATGAATAAATGCAACATTTATATTTGAAACAGGATCGTTGTCTTCCATATGAGGCGTGACAGATCAGTGCAGACGACGAGTCATCACTGTTTACATCCATCACTTACACGGTGTCAGATGTGTGTGAGCGTGGGCCACGTCGACACATTGCCTCACACAGCTTCAGTGGCACTCTTTCACCTCCCAGTGGCAGTTACACTAGATGACATCCCAAATCAAAAACTCTCCACTTCTGATAAAACTGAGGCTGTCGCAGCATCTGCACATCGTTGTTTTTGATGAACAGTGTCTCTCTCTCAGCTGTCCTCACCACAGGTCATCAGTTGTGATTCTAACTCCTGTGTGGTGTTGCCAGAGTTAGTGCGTTAGACTTATGTGCATATTTAAAGAGGATGAGACAGATAATATATAATAAGTGTGCCAATATGATCAAGGCTAAGCTGAAGAAAACAGGTGGGTTTGGTGACACTTCACTTTAACAGCATATATGAATAATAACATTATTAACATTTAATAAATGGGTTATAACACCGTGTCCCTTAATAGCAATTAAAACCACATACAAGGGCATCTAAGTGTTTATGAATGTACTGTGCCGTATTTGTCAATAATTACCACTTCTCCTGACATATTTTATTTTATTACATTGAATAGTTACTATATGGAGAAATACCACGGTCCAAAATCTGAGAGGGCATTAGTACGAGACCGAGGGGGCAGAGGCGGCATGACGTCACGGTTTCCCTGATCCGAACATGTGCCTTTTAAGATGTTTGGAGAACATACATCAGATAAGAACAGCTTTAAAGTATGTCAGTGGGCAGTAGCAAAACAATGTGTCAAGAAGTATTACTGTACCATAGCTGTTATTACCACTACTCATCATTGATCATGCTTGCCATAATTATTATCATTGTCATACTCACCTTAGCTGTGCTTGTTTCTACTATTCTGCTATATTAACTGCTATAACATATAAGTCATATTCACATTACTATAGATATTATTATAGTTGCTGTCACTTTGTGGTTGCTTGCATCTCTGGGACTGTCTCTCTGTCTGTCTTTGTCTCTCTCTGTCTGTCTTTGTCTCTCTCTGTCTGTCTTTGTCTCTCTCTTTCCATCTGTCTGTCTTTATTCTCATTGCTGTATGATGGTATATCTTTTAGCATGTTCTCATTGCTGTATGATGGTATTTTCTTTAGCGTATTATGATTGTTGTATGTAAACTTTGCAAGAATTAAAATGTGATAAATAAAAAATATTCTTTGTCAGCTGGAGCGTCACTCTTTACAAAGACAAAAAGGACATTTTGCAAGAAAGAGGAGCTCAAATTCACAGCAGATATGATCTAAAATTAATCTACAAATATCTCGCCACAGTTTACGGATATATTCACATTTCCAAAACAGATGAATAAAAGTGTGGGAGTCACAAAAGGCACACCTTTAGAGCTAGATCCACATGTTTGAATTTGATAAAGCAGGATTTAACCAGGTAACGCCGATGAATCATTCTAAATGACACTTTTTTTCACCTTATTAGCCACAAAAAAAGGTTAGAGGAAGAGATCAGATTTTTCCCACAAGACTTTTCCAGAAAAACATTAGAGATGAAACAGAGATAATATTACATTGGGGAAGAGCACGGATTTTTAGGATTGTTCATAACACCAGATGGGCTGAAGTATACTCTACATACTGGTGAGTCATAGATCAGTAAAGGGAGCATCAAGTACACAAACAGACATATTACCTTTGAATAACAAGAGTAGACCAGATGAAATAGCATCACAAACCATGGCATACTGTTTAGGAGTTCTAGGTAGGTCCATAATATTGGAGAAACTAAAACACCATTGCTGTTGAATAGCTTTCTTACCAAAAACAAAAAGGCTCCCCCACACTCTGGATGACGCCATTGCTGCGCGACGGACTTGTCGTGTACAGGAGAGCGAAGAAGCTGCAGTGATCCGGCTCTGCGCATCTCTCGTTCCCGTACAGACCTTTGCAGTTGAAACAGATGCTCCCCGTCGACCGTACCCGCACCGCTGACCATTAGCCACCGTGTGTGTCAAGCGTTTGCGTTCGGCTCTGAACCGGAAGACCTAGAGGAACTCAAAAGTTCGCGAGGAGGAGACATCTGGCTGCTGCACACCTGACTACCTGACTTCATTCAATGAGCCTTAAAACACACTAGCGTCTGTTCATACTCAATTAAACACAACATTGAGTCCGAAGCAGCTGGACACATTCATATAAATCTGCAGGCTAACGGTAAGCACACAAGCCCAACACCTAACGTGAGCTGTGCCGTTAAACGTGAGCACAAAGCGTTTATGTTGTTGTTGCTAGCGCGGTGTCTGCTAACGACAACACGGCTAAGCAGCTAACGTGTTAGCACAGGTAGACAACGGGTTACTGGACAACTGCGGTGGGTTCAGAGTGCTATTCGCCGCGGTGGAGGGGCGCTGGCTATCCGTGCTCACTGTCGAAGCAAGGTTTGCAATTAATGCGATTTGTATTTCGGTTTTAAGTGTTAAAACTGTGACGGCGATGCTGCTAGCGCTCAATGCTAACAAGCTAGCCTCGGTGGTGACTATTTCCTGCACCGGAGAGGATTGTTCTGATCATAGAGCCGTTTCTCTCACACCAAGAATCTGTGCAGCACCGGACACGCGTGGCATTACAGTGTACACTGTTATTAAAGCTAGTTCGCCCCGTAGCTTAGTTATTGTCCGGCTCAATGTAGCTAACGAGCTAAATGACATCCGCACATGGTGACTAGAGCCCGGTGTTACCGGGGCAGCTCCTCTGCCTGCGGGAGGACGATGTATTCTGCAGGTTGTAATAAAGCGTGTGCCTTTTAATAAATGCTTAAACCGTGTCATCACTAGCCAGTGAGACCAAAAGGCTTTAATTCTCAACAGAACATGAACGCCTCTCCATGCTCTGTTTTAAGGTCATAGGTCATAGAGAAGTGATGCAGCACTGTCACAATGAGTGGTGCATCCATGAGTGTGTTTTGTGTAGCAGCTGGATTGTGTAGCTCAGTGGGCACAGCAAGATTAGAACCTGTCTGAACAATAAAACACACTTTGTTCAATCCATGAGGGGAAATGTACATTTCACTGTTGCACACACCTGAAATACACTCGCACAACCAGGAGCTATACACATGCATTAATGGAGGGGTGGTCAGAGCGAGGGGGGGGCTTCCCGTGGACAGTCTCCCCAAGCAGTTAGGGGTTAGGTGGTGCCTTGCACTAGGGCACCTCTGCAATGTCCTGGAGGTGAACTGGCACCTCTTTAGCTACTACCCCCCATACATGGTCTGTATGGGGACTAGTACTGACAACCATTTCTGAGGTCCGGATACCAGAATTTTAAAGCTAAATATAATACTATTATAAATACGGACAAAATCATTTAAAGTTCCATGGCACAAAAATAGTGTGTATATATATAGTTGTTTGTACATCCCCAAAGCAATTCCAGTCAAAAGCAACTGGACTTGGTTATTTGTCTAGGAAGACGTAGATAATAAAGTCCAGTTGCTTTTGACTGAAATTGCTTTGAGGATAACAATGACCTGGACAAATGAGAACATTCACAGGCTTGTTTATTTATATATATATATATATATATATATATATATATATATATATATATATATATATAATAAACAACCGGTACTCAGTATTGGCACAGAAAAAGAAACTGAACACGTAGTGGCTTTTCTTCCCCATTGTTTCATTTGTGCTAACCTGACTCCTCCAGATGGGTTGATTCTCATTGTCTCAGAAAATCCATCTGGGAACTGGGTTTGGAGGTTTTTTGGGAAGGGGCAAAAATACTGGTTTTTGATTGGATAAACCATCTGTCTATCAGCAACATACAGGCCAAATCAACCAATCAGATCACTGAAGCGTATGACGCACTAACAGCATTGAGTAAAAGCTCAGAAAGTAAACAGCATGTGGGTTAAGGATATTTGCCGTTTGTGAAACACAAATTTACAGATAAAGGCAGAATTTCGGGTGCCTGGTCCATGTTCAACAGAAGGATCCGAGAGGGAAAAGAGTTGCTTCTCGTTTCGACCCGCCACAAAACCGACGCTGATTGGTTCGGTCGTTGGTCAAACCTTTACAAATTATCTCCGCTGCACATTACTAGACTGATCGGGTAGTAAAAAACAGTGGGGCTTAGAGATTAGGATGGTCTCACGAATAGAGATGCAATTATCCAGTTTTTTCCAATCGGATACCCGGGCTGAGCGGGTCAGTCGATACCCCATACCAGAGATGGGAATCGTGGTTTCGACAAATCATCTCCATGCCAGGTTTTTGTTCTGCTCAGTCACTGAAACAGTTGACTGCAATCAGCACAACTCTACAGCCAGGGAGATGAGCCAATTAGTAAATGCACCTGGTCCAGTGACTGAGCAGAACAAATACCTGGCATGGAGATAATTTGTCGAAGCCACAATTCCAATCTCTGCCCGATACCATCCGATCCTGCTGTTGAATGAATGAAGCGTATACTTTGCCATGTGAGTGAAGGCAACAGGCTTGACATAAACACTTATCCATGTTATAACAAAGTAAGACAGATACAAATGTACTTAATATTATTTATTAACAAATAAAGTGTACGTTAGCAGCAAAAATAAAAAATAACACTTCCATGTAAAGTGCCCTGCAACCAGATATTTTAAAATGGAATATAAAACCCTAACCGCTGTTGCAAAAACATGTAATTAAAGTGACTAGATGGCTGTAACTGTTTTGCTGTTTATGATATTGATAATAAAAGAAATGACTGGATTGGATGAATGATGCCGATCCAGTCTTTTCTTTTTTTTTGCTTCGGTTGAAAATCTGATTGCAGATCTGCTTTTTTTATAGCTTCAATACTATCACATGTCGATATGGTATCACTTTGAAACATCCGGAACTGAAAAGTATTGAAGTATCGATACTTTTGACAACTGTAGTCCCCACAGACTGAGCCACGGCCACCCCAGCAGTGGTTTGCTTTGCATCACGAGAGGGACTTTGATCATCTCAGTCACACTTTTCCGTTGGGCCGCTAATTTGCGCACACTGTGCCGCTCTACTTTTCTCTTCCCCTTAGCTGGGCACATGTTACCTCCAGGCTAGTCGCTGCACTGGATGTCAGGTGTTTAAACCAGGCTAACTCCAGGCTGCTGGCTGGCACAGTCTGTAGAAATTTTGAATTTAACTGTTGGTTTTGGACAAGCGCGTTTTCATTCTGAGCTGAGAGCAGACTTCTTTCACAATACAACACACATAAGGTAAAATATTAGGGGTCCACATTTCCCCTGAGGATTGCATTGGGATCACTGTGCGACTGATTGATGAAGTAACATTTGGAATGCCTTAAAGGTCAAAGATGGGGGCAAAAACATTACTAGTGTCAGGGCATCTTTTCCCACTGCTTTACTTATACCATTAATCAATGCAGCTTGGATAATGGTATACAAGGTAGCAACTGAATTTAAACTATTTTCACCTGACCTTTGTTTTATTAAATAAATTATAAGATTAAAGATCTAAAAATACTATAAATTAGCAATGTGACTAACAGCTCTGTTCATAGTGATAACTCACTAGCAAGCTGCATATTCGAAAAAGCACAGGAACCCATCAGCTCCGCTCTGAGGATTTGACTGTACCTAGAGTCCGTACTGAACTAGGGAACTCACTCGCGCACTCACACTGTCCATCCGTACCGTGCCCCGGGCTTTAGGGTAATTGTCCCCCCCTCCCTCTCCCCTTGCTGGCCAGCCCCTTTGTACTCACACTGCCTGGGCAAATGCTTCTTGCCTGTTCATACGTCATCACGCCGTAACATGTCACAAGCATTGATTGACGTCATTGCGATGCGTCGCTTTGTTTACAAATCTTTCCATAGACCTCAGAGTTTTTGTGCGTCTTGTCGACTGTTTTTGAATATTTTCATCGACCAAATCTGCAGTAAACACTCCAGCTCCGCATCACACCAACGTGAACCTTTCGCCGCCATTGTTGTTGTTAAATGTCCGCGCCTTTTTTCTATGTCCCAACAGGCGCACATAAAATGACGTCAGAGCCGCCGTAGGCTACGCGCTCATGCTCGTACATGTGCAAACGTGCTTTACAAAAGCCCACCTCTCCCAAACGGGCCGTGGACAGCCAGCTGGTCAAACGAACTAGGCTTTACCCGTCAAACCTGTTTGGGCACGGTACAGAAGGACAGTGTGAGTGCGCCTTTAGTTGTGCTGCACCCTCTGCATGAAACCAGCTGCAGAAAGACCTGAAACTAAAGGAGCTGGTTTCTCTAAACAGATTTAAATCCCTGCTTTATAATGTTGAAGCAGACTCTTCTGTCTGTACATGCTTTGTTTGATGATGTTCTGATTGTGACTATATTTTTATGTTCTCTGTTGTTTCTAACCCTTGTCTGCAATTGTGGAACAGTGTTGCTGCTGTGTTGTAAAATATATTTTTAATCTCAAATAAGGCTTTTTTTCCTGGTTAAATAAATAAAGGTTAAATAAAATTAAAAAATACAGTAAGTAAAGAAGTTATACCTAACTGTAGACTGTGATTGTTGTTTGTAGGTGACGAGCTGGCGCAGGTCGTGGGTTGTCCGTGGATAATGCGAGACAGTGGCGGTAGCCTGGCCCAGAACCGCTGGCAGGGAGACCTGGGTCTGACCGCTGTGGGGCAGGACGACACTGGAGGAGGTAGGCATTCCATTTCTGGCATGTTTTCTTACATGTTTACCTTCTAATTAGGCTTGTATGTTTATGAATTATGTTGTGTGATGAGCCTGAAGGGGTGTACTACGAAGTGCAGTGAACATCCCCGGGGTTTCTTTGGAAAACCTGGATGGACAAATACGAAACTCGCAATCAGAGTTAACGGTACCACGAAGCTCACATAAGAGTTAATTTGTCAAGCCAGGGTTTCTGCTTTAGTTTCAATGTGCGTTCTCATAAAAAGGGCGTGTGTCTCGTCATTTGACACCCTTTGAGTAGATCAAAAGGAGCAGATCATTACAATCATTATACATAAAGGCGTGCTGGCAAAAATTTACGAGTAAAAAGATTGTGCATATTGTCTAAAAAGAACTATGCCAAATGCAGACTTGTTCGCCATTAATCCCAACAGAGAGATGATGATTCAAAAATGCAACCTGCTTTATTTCATATTTGAGGGAATGCATAGGTGTAATACACCAGACTGGCCATAATCCATAACTTTAGTGAATAAGTTTTCAATGTGACATAAGAACTGGATTTTTTAAAAGTACACATAAATGCAAATTACAAGACTGAAGCACTGCCTCACAGAGCCCAGCGTTTTCTTTTATCTGGAACACTATAAAATGCTTCCTTGACCGTTTGAGAGGGCGAAAAGCTCTGAAACTTCACAAACATACCCTCACCGGCCTCTTTATTAGTACAACTGTCCAACTGCTCGTTAACGCAAATGTCTAATCAGCCAATCACATGGCAGCAGCTCAGTGCATTCATGCATGTAGACATGGTGAAGAGGATGTGCTGCAGTTCAAACAGAGCATCAGAACGGGGAAGAAAGGTGATTGAAGTGACTTTGAACGTGACGTGGTTGTTGGTGCCAGACGGGCTGCTCTGAGGATTTCACAAACTGTCGATCTACTGCAATTTTCACACACAACCATCTCTAGGGTTTTTACAGAGAACGCTCCCAAAAAGAGAAAAGATCCAGTGAGCTGCAGTTCTGTGGGCGCAAATGCCTTGTTTTAGCCAGAGGTCAGAGGAGAATGGCCAGACTGGTTGGAGCTGATAAAAAGGCAACAGGAACTCAAATCTCCACTGGTTCCAACAGAGGAATGCAGGAGAGCATCTGTGAACACACAACGGCACCTACTTTCTAGCAGAGAGGGAACAGCATCAGAAGACCACACTGACATTTTATTTAGCACCAGGTGCACCTAATAAAGTGGCCGGGGAGTGTATTGCGCTATAAGTTGAGCACAGCTACAACCATGCGGATAGCATTGCACACCGTATTTTTGCTCAGTTTCTGCATCTCTAACTGCATGTAAATATGTACCCGTGATACCCATGAAAAATAGCCAATACCCTCTGATGAGAACCTGTGTCTCTCATAAAGGAAGTCTAGGAAGCTGCTCTTAGCTTTAATGAGCCGATCTACCACCAAAGTCTAGGTCTTAGCTGAAAACCTCCTACCTGACATCAGGCGTGAGGTGGGGTCCACAGGACAAACACCTGCATGTCTTTGGACTGTGGGAGGAAGCTGGAGAAACCCCACGTAGTCACGGGGAGAACATGCAAACTCCACACAGAAGGGCCCCAGTTCAGATGTGCAGCAGCTAATTATGTGTTTTAGTCCACTTCCAAGTGGGTTCCTTGGGTTTTGATGACATTTTTATAAAATCTGATGACAGAATAATAATTAGCAATTATTTTGATATTTGATTAATCGTTTTAGTTGTTTTACTAGAAAATATGCCAAACATTTCCTACTTCCAGTTGTTCAATAATGACAATTTGCTGTTGCCATGTTATTTATGAACTCTCTGCATCAGTGTTCATTCAACAGTATGTGTGTTAGGGGGAATGAACTTCAGAAGTGTTTAGTAAACATACAATCCTAAAGGCTTTTGGGTCATGATGGCATTCGTTAATCCCTGTTCATGTCTGCGTTTAGGTGGGATTCCCGGAGACCACCTCATCGTCCCAGTGTCAGGCCACAGTGTGCCCAGCCCCATGCACCTCAGACTTGGGCAGAAAGAGAAGGTGTGGACAGGCGAGTATGTAGAGGATGATGAGGAGGAGGAAGAGGAGGAGGAAGAGCAGGATGGTATGGGGAGGATGAAGGCAATAGGCGATGAGGATGAAGAAAACAACCTGGATGCAGAGGATGAGGTAGAGTTTGAGGGCAAGGGTTGGGATAACAATGAGGAGGAGGAAGGAGAGGAGGAAGAGGAGGTGGAAGATGAAGACGACGACCAGACGGAGCTGGATTGGGAGATCCCAGACTTTCCCTCCCAGTCCACCCAGCACCCTCATTCACAACATCATCAACATCATGGACCACAACAGAAGGCAGAAGAAGGTGGTCACATCACTGTAGAGGACACCTCCTCCCAGGCCGAAGCAGGGGAGTTGTTCCGGTCCAACCTCAGCAGGTACAGGGCTTTGAGGAGGCTCAGGCGCTGGCAGCGTTTGCGATCTAACGGAGGCCTCGGATTTCGGCTCACCCAGCACTGGAGGAGCTGGCGCCAGCGTGCGCAGTGGGTGGGCTCCGTAGGGTACCGGTGCAGCCGGAGAGGGCAAAGGTACAACCTGTACGGCAAGCAGAGGAAGATCAAAAGTTACCAGCGATCACCATACACCGATGGAGAGGATGACGGCTCCAACGAGAGGTTCACAGACTCTGAGAGAGGTACTGACATACACTTCATTTACCTGAATATATCTCTAATGGCACAGTTCTATATTTTTCTTATCAACAAATCGCATGAAATGATGGAAACCAACAATGTTTCCCAATAGTTTCTGACTCAGCTCCAGGCCCATTATTTTCTCCTGAAGATCTAAATCTGTTAAAACAGCTACTACCACGTTACTTCAAACAGCAGGAACTTGTGTTTCTGTTGACCATTTTAAGTGGTGAAGAAATCCACATTTCATTTTTTGGAACCAGGGTCAAAAAAGCGGGTGTAATTTATTCTCTTTTACCTCGCAGATAAACAGATGAACGGCTGCTCTCCGATCAAGCAAGAGGACAGGGGGAGGCGGGAAGTGGAGGCCAAACCGGTGGAGCTGGCCCTGACTGAGGAGCACATGAGCTTTGTGACAGGTACGAGGACAAAGACTCTGGCTGTTAGATAGATGATCTGAACGACAGCGAACATTAACTATTGATCAATAGATCGATCTAGTATGGTCTAATAATAATAATCATTTATCCCCAGGGCTGTTTCCGTAGGCAGCTGACGTTAGACTACCTGATAGATACAGTTTGTTAAAGGCTCACTTTTAACAGCTTATTCCCTTTGGGGACATTAAGGACCAAAATGTCCACAGTGGTCAAAGCAGCTTAGGTTAAAATACAATTTATCTCTTAAAGTAACATCTCATATCTAAACAATCAAACATACAGGGCTTTGAAAGAAATGAATTAAACCCTTAGTTGTCTTTCTGGAAGCTGTGCCGTCGTCATCACTTGTATGTCATCACCAACACCGGGCTGCCTGCAGACGCGCCTGCGTGATAATCGGCTTAACCTGCTCATGCCGACAATTTAAAGATGGCAATTATCAAACCCTACTTTAGATACTTTGTGTGTTAGTGAATTTAAAAATATTTTTGCATAGCAGGTGAAAAATGACTGGAGGAGAGTCCTGGAGAGAATGTTAGAGTAGCACCAGAGGAGAGCAGAAGATAAGGAGGATCTAAGATCTAGGAGGAAATTTGAGAAGAACAGAGCTGCTGCCTCGTGCACTCCCTAGCTTACCTGTAAACATAAACATCATTTTTTCTGCACTTGTCTTCATTTAGCATTGCATAGATTTCAGTTCATGTAATTATCATCATTGTACTACAGCCTCGTAGCACAACAAAAGGATTGAGTCAGACTCACTATGGCGAGTGCAAACGAAACGGCAGAGCTGGAACCCCCACCTGCAGCTTCTCGGTCAGCTCCAACAGCAACAGAGAGCTGCATATGAGACAAGGACAGCAAAAGGAACACATCTACCATGCTAACACTCATTCAACAGCATCACATTATCCCTGCTGATCTCAGTAGCCTTTAGACTGAGGGCACACTCGCACTGTCCCATCAGTACTGTGCCCGAGCACGTTTCACGGCTAAAGTCTAGTTCCTTTGACCAGTGTGAGTGCAACCATACCGCGCCTAGGAGCCGTACGGTTGCTGTCCACTGCCCGTTTGGGAGAGGTGGGCTTTTGTAAAGCACGTTTGCACATGTACGAGCACGAGCGTGTGCACGTGTACGAGCATGAGGCCTACGCCGGCTCTGACGACATTTTATGTGCGCCTGTTCGGACACAGAAAAAAAACGGACGGCCCATGCGCGGACATTTAAAACAATGGCGCCGAAAAGTTGGTCGTGCCGCATCACAAAGTGTCCAAAAAAAACACAAAGCCAAAAACGTTACCATGTTTTCTGCGCTGCTTTCCATTATGTGGCCAAAAGACTGCACGCTTTTGTAAACAAAGAGACGCTTCGCGGTGACGTCAATCAATGCGTGACGTGTTACGCCGTGATGACATATAAGCAGCAAGAAGCATTTGCCGAGGCCCAGGAAGTGTGAGTACAAACGGGCCTGGGCCGCGGGGGGAGAGGGAGGGGGGAACCTAAAAGTACCCTAAAGCACGGGGCACGGTACGGACGGACAGCGTGAGTGCGCCCTAAGAGATGAATTAGGTTGTCTAATGCTTACCTTGTTTATCAACCACTGTGGCTGGTATATGACACAAACTCTGCTTATCATTATGAATTTAGATATTTATCATTAAATACACATTCATTGAGGACAGCCCTGGATAGTCTAAGACCCAAGCAACAAGTGATCTGTTTTTTGATGCAGATTCCAATAATTTCCTAGGTTGTCTTAAAACTGTGAGATGGACTGTGGTTTTCTTTTTGTTCTTTCATGTTCGCTTTATTGCATCCAGATAATATATTTTAAAATGCTTGTCCAGCTGGTTGAGAAGATAGCGGCTTGATCCTGAAAAATGATGGCTTTCCTCTGTCTAGGTATTCTTGAAGAGTCTCTACAGCAGTACGGCAGTTTGATCCCCATCCATGTGGATGACATCGTGGAGAATCTCCAGGACATCTTTAGCGAGAGCTTCTCACAGCCACACAGGTCTGGAGTCAATAATCATGGACTCATGAAACCTTAATCTAATCATTATGGGATCAGGTTGGGGGGGGGGGGGGGGGGGTTACTTCTGAACTTACACTGTGTAGGAGAATGGATTAAGTAAATAACTTACTAATGCATCCATGTGTGTGAAATGTTCTTCATTAGGAAAGCAGTGGTTCAGCACCTAATACAGTCCTTCCATCGTTCGTCGGGATCAGCCCTGGCTAAAACATTCAGAGTCAATTACAAACGTCACGTTCTGACCATGGATGACCTGGGCACTCTGTATGGACAGAACTGGCTCAACGACCAGGTAGAGCACCACACACGTTGTACACAGTAGACCTTTTTCATGGTGTTTTGAATCATAGCAGATGAAACTAAGGCCTAGTCCACACGAGCACGGGTATTTTTGAAACCAAACTTTTATGGCCCCCCGTCCACACCACTGGTGTAATAAAAAAATATCTCTGTCCACATGAAACCGCACAATCCGCCTCAAACAATATCATGCACATGCCGAAGCAGTAGGAGGTGATGGCATTCCTAACAGGAAGGTAATTTTTGCCAATCATAAGGCTGGAAACATGAATACCAGAAACACAACAATGGTGAACGGAGGCCGGGCAGATTCCTTTGTGTGGACTGACAGTGAGACACACACACACAGAGTGCTGAGAAGTTTCTGAACAGCACCAGTATTTTGGCTCAGTCTTCCATTACAGCACCTCCGTCAGCTGGTCACGTCTAGAGTGCTCCACACGTCTCCATGGATACAACTTACTGTTTACCGTCGCACAGTTTGACGTCAAACAATGTTGAATAGAAATTCCTCGGTTTTCCCGTCCACACATGACTGCTGAAACTGCACTTTTCGAATAAGTTCACCCTGGACTCGGGTTACAACAAACACAGATTTCAGGAGCCCACAACTGCTGTTACGTGTGGATGGAAGGACGAACCGCGCAGAGAAACACACGCTTTCAAAAATGTCAGTGGGCCAGCATGTCCCAGGATCCTTGAACTAGCTCACCTAAATGAAATGCAATGTTACCATTTACACCTGTGCTTTCTTTTACTATGATGAGCCAAAATGTTGGATGTGGAAAAGGTCTTTGATGAAGCTCATCAGAATCGAGCCCACAGGACTTTGCATTGTTTAATGAAATGAATTAAAATGAATAAAATAAACACCAAAGATGCACATTCAAATGCTTGTCTGGAAAGCAACAAGGTCCCAAAGAGAATATGCCGTCAGCTCAGTTAACCCATCCGTGGAATTATGTAAGATGAACTGGTGGTTCATAAAACAATAAAATACATGAATGTCTCTCCTTTGGCAAGAGGAATTCATACACGCAAGGACAGGACGGCACAGAGAAAAATAATAATCTACCCACATCTTTTATTCTTTTATTTTGCAGAACTCTGTGTAGGGCGTGACCTACATTATTAAAAATGTAATTTTGCCTTTTGTCCACTTGGCAAGTTTGGATTAATATTGGACTCACTTCTGGTGCACTTTGTGATCACGCTGAACCTGTTTACACTTGGTTTTAAAAACGCGTCTCGGCTGATAGGATCACAAGTGGACAGCATTTCAAACTAGGGCTGTACCTGAATATTCTGATATTCATTCGTTGGGTAGTTTAGTTTACACTTAGCATATTTAGATATTAATTGAAGCATTTTTTTACATATTCCTTAAAAAAGAATTTGCTTTATTAGTATATTCATTATTTACCTAAAGACACATGCTGCTGAACATGTGAGCGAGGACAGACGGAGCCACCTCCACAGGAGTCTTTTATCAGATCACTACGAGGTGTTTTTGTGAGTGGAGACCCTTCCTGTACTCAGAGAACACTCTCCTCTCTGCCCAGAAAACGAAGTTGTTCAGCACAGTGAGGCTAGGTCGCTGCTCTCCACTATTTCCTGATACATCGCCACCCCCCTAACACAAATTAGCAGTTCCTCTTCCTCATGCTAAGATCAATACAATTGTACAGACTTCTTGCTGGCAAAATGTACGAGTCACTACAGGTACAGGAGAGATTTTCTCAGATGGCAGAGATGCTCTCTTGAACCAATAAATGTACTAAATGGGTCAAATACCACCGTTTGTAGACACTGATCCGAACGGTTATTTTTCAAGATGTTTCTTTACATATGGCCTCTTCCTTTGTGGTTTCTGTTTGATTCAGATTATGAACATGTACGGTGACCTGGTCATGGACTCTGTACCAGAGAAGGTAAGGAAATGAAACCAATACAATGGCCTTCAGTTATCTCAGCATGTGGAGTACTACTAACATCTGTAAAAAACAGTTTGTCTTCTATGACTCAGAAGAAGTGAAAAATGACCCCTAATGACGTCATCCGGATTATCTCAGATTGAGCCATCACATTTAGAGGATGCCTATATTACAAGCTGGGGTTGTGGGGTTTTAAGATGTGGCCGTTTTAAGATGTGGCCGTTTAGCGCACATCCTTAAGGGGTCAAAAGACTGGGTTGCATCGTAAATGCAGATTCAATGTTTCTGATGCTTGACCTAAAGTAGCTCCGGGAGTCGTATTTCACATATTCCAAGCACATAGTTTTTTCAACATTGTGTGTGTGTGTGTGTGTGTGTGTGTGTGTGTGTGTGTGTGTGTGTGTGTGTGTGTGTGTGTGTGTGTGTGTGTGTGTGTGTGTGTGTGTGTGTGTGTGTGTGTGTGTGTGTGTGTGTGTGTGTGTGTGTGTGTGTGTGTGTGTGTGTGTGTGTGTGTGTGTGTGTGTGTGTGTGTGTGTGTGTGTGTGTGTGTGTGTGTGTGTGTGTGTGTGTGTGTGTGTGTGTGTGTGTGTGTGTGTGTGTGTGTGTGTGTGTGTGTGTGTGTGTGTGTGTGTGTGTGTGTGTGTGTGTGTGTGTGTGTGTGTGTGTGTGTGTGTGTGTGTGTGTGTGTGTGTGTGTGTGTGTGTGTGTGTGTGTGTGTGTGTGTGTGTGTGTGTGTGTGTGTGTGTGTGTGTGTGTGTGTGTGTGTGTGTGTGTGTGTGTGTGTGTGTGTGTGTGTGTGTGTGTGTGTGTGTGTGTGTGTGTGTGTGTGTGTGTGTGTGTGTGTGTGTGTGTGTGTGTGTGTGTGTGTGTGTGTGTGTGTGTGTGTGTGTGTGTGTGTGTGTGTGTGTGTGTGTGTGTGTGTGTGTGTGTGTGTGTGTGTGTGTGTGTGTGTGTGTGTGTGTGTGTGTGTGTGTGTGTGTGTGTGTGTGTGTGTGTGTGTGTGTGTGTGTGTGTGTGTGTGTGTGTGTGTGTGTGTGTGTGTGTGTGTGTGTGTACGGAGCCAAAAGGGGCATGAAGCACTAGCATCTGAACCAGGGATTATAGATGCAATTTAGCTAAAGAACCATCAACAGCAATTGCTTTTGTAAAGCAATATACGAATAATAACTATTCAACTACATTCACGGGTTCCTTCCTTTAACAATATCATCACATTGCCCATTGCAGACTTCCTGTGATCAGTTAATAATCTAAAAAGAAGTTGAACACTATTAGCCAAGATTTGTAGCCATTCTAATGGCTCTATGGATGGCATGATGTGTCTGTTGATCAGTCCACATCTTCAGCACAGACTGAAATATCTCAACTACTGGGTGCATGTACAGACATTGATGTTCCCAGAGGATGAAGTCGACTTTCCTCTATCTCCATCTCTTTGCTTTGCAGCGTAGACGGTTCTTAAAGCCTTTTTGGGTTTGTTGCAAATTTTTTTGCATCAATTTCTAGAATAAATAATTGGAAACACAAAGTGAGTGGGTGACAATATGGACACCTTGGCTGTTTGAAATTAGTCTATGCACAACTCACAAAGTAGAGTTTGCACCCATGAATGTATCAGAATGACTTTCATTGAACTATATTGAAACTCAAAACAAATGAGCACAAAGCCAGCCTTCCACCCTAATTCTGACTTCTCTCTGTTCTCTCCCTCAGGTTCACTTTTTCAACAGCTTCTTTTATGATAAGCTTAGGACAAAAGGCTACGACGGAGTCAAACGGTGGACAAAAAATGTAAGTGTTCCATTTCTTTTTAAAACACAAAGCAAGGCTACAAACCCATCCCTTTTGACTGAGACCCCCTGTTTGATAAGGAAGCAAGTCTTCAGTTACATCTTGATTTCCATGCCTGGGATGGGGGTTCAGAATGGATTACTCCCCATCACCAGGTTGATGAGGGAACTCAATGTTTTATTCATTTTTACTAGATTTACACTAGAGATCAAAATTAGAGAACAAATTAGATCGATTGTATTCCTCATGTCTTCTTTATCCATTTTGCAAGTTAAAGTTTCTTCTTGTCAGACAAGTTAGTTGTATGGTGAGGATGTCCTCTTACCTTTCCTTAGCTGACAGTTTCGGCTGTTTTCTTCTGGGTATGACGTGTTTTAGAGAACAAATTATTAATACTTGATTTATTCTGAAACACTGTTATTTTTTACTGTTCAGAATGCGATAGAATATCCTCTGTGTCTATACCACTGCTGTACTAACATGTTTTATTAAATTACCAAGGCACTTCAACAAAAACCTTTATTTAGTGAAAAAAACAGTGATCAGACTGAGAGAACAGTGTTGATTGTGTCAGAAGAGAAGATTTCAACAATGTTTTCTTCTCGAGGATTAAAAAATGAACAGGAAGTGTAGAGGCCACAGCTTTGAATGACTTCAGCACATCTGCAGCCACAGGACATCACTAGTTTCTCACACTGCTCTGGTTTCATCTGGGTCCATTCTGACTCAGTCTCTAACACAGTTCACTAACTGATAGATGGATATTTTATTTGTCAGTAAGTGAGACACATGGCCATGACCAACAATAACATAAAAACAACCACTTAGCCATTACTTTGTTGCCAAGAATTTTCCAAAGTTTGGGGTCTAGATCTGGATCCTGACACCACCTCATTTAACAGACTTCTTTAGACACTTTGAGTTCAGTCGTTCCCAGCCCGACGCCGAACGTAATGCTTCCCATCAGACACAAATAAATTGAACTTTAGCAATGTCATGTCATGGTTTGGGGATGTTTTCTGCAGCAGGAGTTGGGCCTCTTGTACAGCTACATGGCAGGGTGAATGCAAACGTTCACCCTGCCATGTAGCTGTACAAGAGGCAAAAGCAAAACAGAAGCTGCGGCCTCATTTTTGAATCCTAGAGAAGAAAACATTGTTGAAATCTTCAATAAACAATAACAATAAAAAATAACAGTATTTCCGAATAAATCAAGTATAACTTTGTTCTCTAATTTTGACCTCCATTGTAATGGTAGCCTGTCTATTTTTACAAAAAGCGTCCCCTCCTCTCACCATAAATTCCTTCTATCAGGTTGACATCTTTCAGAAGGATCTGTTGTTGATCCCCATCCACCTGGAGGTCCACTGGTCGCTGGTCAGTGTTGACATCCCCCGTCGAGCCATCACGTACTTTGACTCTCAGCGGACTCTCAACAGACGCTGCCCAAAGGTAGGACTGGACAGCAACATCCGGCCCTTACACTGCGAGATTATCATTGAAAAAAGAAACAATGCAAAAAGCCTTTAGACTCAGTGATGGGCAGTAGACCGCCTTCAGCTTCTGTTCAGATTAGCCTATTAATCGACTGAAGATTGCTTTATTAGTGGATAATCTAGTCAGTGTTTCTCGTGTGACACCTTTTACTCAGGGTCAGTCGCCAAAGAAAAACAAGATTAAAAACATTTATTTATACCTGTATATGTATCGTGCAATCCAATTTTTTTTCTGTAGGTAGGATGAGACGTGGGTCGGTAGGATGAGACGTAGGTAGGTGGGATGAGACGTAGGTAGGTAGGATGAGACGTAGGTAGGTAGGATGAGACGTAGGTAGGTAGGATGAGACGTAGGTAGGTAGGATGAGACGTAGGTAGGTAGGATGAGACGTAGGTAGGTAGGATGAGACGTAGGTAGGTAGGATGAGACGTATGTAGGTAGGATGAGACGTATGTAGGTAGGATGAGACGTAGGTAGGTGGGATGAGACGTAGGTAGGTGGGATGAGACGTATGTAGGTAGGATGAAACGCAGGTAGGATGAGACGTAAGTAGGTAGGATGAGACGTATGTAGGTAGGATGAAACGCAGGTAGGATGAGACGTATGTAGGTAGGATGAGACGTAGGTAGGATGAGACGTAGGTAGGATGAGACGTAGGTAGAATGCGACGTAGGTAGGTAGGATGAGACGTAATAGGTAGGATGAGACATGGTAGGTAGGATGAGACGTAATAGGTAGGATGAGACGTAGGTAGGTAGGATGAAACGCAGGTAGGATGAGACGTAAGTAGGTAGGATGAGACGTATGTAGGTAGGATGAAACGCAGGTAGGATGAGACGTATGTAGGTAAGATGAGACGTAGGTAGGATGAGACGTAGGTAAGATAAGACGTAGGTAGGATGAGACGTAGGTAGGTAGGATGAGACGTAATAGGTAGGATGAGACATGGTAGGTAGGATGAGACGTAATAGGTAGGATGAGACGTAGGTAGGTAGGATGAAACGCAGGTAGGATGAGACGTAAGTAGGTAGGATGAGACGTATGTAGGTAGGATGAAACGCAGGTAGGATGAGACGTAGGTAGGTAAGATGAGACGTAGGTAGGATGAGACGTAGGTAAGATGAGACGTAGGTAGGATGAGACGTAGGTAGGTAGGATGAGACGTAATAGGTAGGATGAGACGTAATAGGTAGGATGAGACATGGTAGGTAGGATGAGACGTAATAGGTAGGATGAGACGTATGTAGGTTGGATGAGACGCCGGTAATATGAGACGAAGGTAGGTAGGGTGAGACGTAGGTAATACGAGACGTAGGTAGGTAGGGTGAGACATAGGTAGGTAGGGTGAGACGTAGGTAGGTAGGGTGAGATGTAGGTAGGTAGGGTGAGACGTAGGTAGGTAGGGTGAGACGTAGGTAGGTAGGATGAAACGCAGGTAGGATGAGACTTAGGTCTTTGCTCCACCCGAGTACGAGGCCTACAGCAGTTCTGAGGTCATTTCCTGTGCGCCTGTTGGGACATAGAAAAAAGAAGGAGGGTCCATGCGCGGACATTTAAAACAATGGCGGTGAAAGGTTCACGTTGGTGTGATGCGGAGCTGGAGTGTTTACTGCAGATTTGGTCAGATGAAAATATTCAAAAACAGTCGACAAGACGCACAAAAACTCAAAGGTCTATGGAAAGATTTGTAAACAAAGCCACGCATAGCGATGACGTCATCAATGTGTGTGACGTGTTACGGCGTGATGATGTATAGGCAGCAAGAAGCATTCACCGAGGCCCAGGTAGTGTGAGTACAAACGGGCCAGTGGGAGTGCGCCCTTAGTAGTATTAACAGTTTTTAATGAACACCCTGCAGCCAATCAGAAAATAGTATTCACCCAGACCGTGGTACAAATACAGTACATCGTAGTGGTCTCAATCTGAACTGTTGAATTGTCATTATTTCTGATCATAGTGGCTTTTCATACTTCAGTGTTATGAAAGGGCCATCTGCTTTTAATGAAATCATTTGTGTCATATGTTAACGCTTTATCTCTGTAGCTTTGTCATCTATTCTTGTGTTGTTGTTATTTCCAGCACATTTTTAAGTATCTGCAAGCGGAGGCTATCAAGAAAGACCAACAAGACTTTTTGATGGGATGGAAAGGCTTTTTCAAAATGGTGAGAAGCTTTGTTTGAATTCCTTTTTCCATTTTGACACAGATTTGGGGTGGCCGACTTCACAGGCCTCACTGTTTGGAGTGTGTGTTGCTGCTGCTGCTGCTGCGAGCCAGACATACATTACTATGGCTTTGTTATGCATTTCAACAATTGTATTGCTAATGTATTGTGGATTGTTTGTTGCAGAATGTGGGTCGCCAAAACAACGACAGCGACTGCGGAGCTTTCGTGCTGCAGGTGAGTTTCTCATGTCATAGTCCATGTGAAGATATACATGAGATCTCGCTGTTTAAGCCTTACATTCAAATGAATACCGTGTCATCTCAGTCTCATCCATTATGGGAGCCTTAAAACACCAACAGAGGCTTTGAGGCGGTTTGTTTAGCTTACTCAGCCAACTCTGATGTGCCTGTTTTGGAAAGTAAGCTGTCCGTTCCCGAAGGACTGCCATGTTTCCACTGTTGTCAGTGTTTATAGGTGCGTTTCCATTAGGGTAAAATGCGGCCGCTCGGAAAGTTTCCGGGCACGCCCTCTCAAATGGGCGTTCACTCGACGTGTTTCCATTACAGTTTGATTTAAGGTGGCCCGTATGATTCACAACTTATGTACAAGTAACATGAAAGAAAACACTCCACCTCAAAAAATTTGAGGCGCTGTTAAAGTTTTTGTTGAAAGACAGTCGTGTGTGCGCGTGTGTGAATGGGGGGGAGAGGGAGCATGCAGCAAAGTACCACAGGTCAGAATCCAACCTGTCCGCAAGCCTGTGGAAGGATGTGCGTGCACGGATCATTTTCTGTGCTGCGTTCTTCTTCACCACTGGATAAAAGTGTTTACTCTACTTCGCCGTGTTGTTGTGGCGGCTGTTCTACAACACGCTACATTTGATCAGCAACCGTGCTTCTCTAAGGGGTCTGAAACGGCCGCTCGAGCGTCTCAGATGCAAATAGGGGCATTTTAGCGAGATAGACCCGCCTCGTTCTGGGTATTCAACCATGGAAACGCACCCAATGTTGTTTAAACCGACCAGCCTACAAATCGTCCCGCAAGCATGTTGAGCATTTGCTGTATGGAGCTGGTCACTCAGCAACGTATGAACACACGCCTACTGACTTGTGCTGCGTGCATAAACTGTATAAAAGAGATGGATGTAGATACATAGACATCGACCGTTAGTTTGCCTCAAATTTGGTATTTTGGCCGTTGCCATCTTAATTTCCTGAAACTTGACTTGACCATATTTGGACTAGAGGTTGGAGCTGAGCGCAAAGCTAGTGTCCTTTCCGACCTGGAAGCTACGCCCATCTCTTTTATACAGTCTGTGGTTGCGTGTTGCTGTGACCCTGTTGTTCCTGCAGACCAATAACATGTTCTCTCCCTCCTCATTCCCCCTCCACTCTCCTGCAGTACTGCAAGTGTCTGGCACTAGGGCAGCCATTCAGCTTCGGCCAACAGGATATGCCCCGGCTGAGGAGGCAAATGTACAAAGAACTCTGTCACTGCAAGCTCACCCTGTGACCCACCATCAGCCCCGCCCCAGCCCGCCGTCTCCACCCGCTCCCACCCTTAACCCTAACACGATGGAGGGACAATGATGCTACAAGAAGAGGTCACGGTGGAGCAAACGATTGACGCGCAAAAGAGAAACTTTTCAGAAACTTTGCCTTTCTCGGCCATCATCCAGAGAAATCCCTACTTCTGTCGTAGGCGATGTCATTGTTTCCCTTTTCTTTGTCTCTCTTTGCTTCCCTCTCTCCACCCTTTGAAAACTCTGATTTGATTTCCGTGACATGGTTATTCCTTTGTGGTTGACAGAGGCCAAGACTAGCTTCCGTTTTGGGAACGTGCTAATCTTCCATCCTATCGCAGTCCACTTTTGTTTTTCAGTCAGAATGGGAGCATGAAGAAGCTTATGAAGATATCTAAAGAACACAGTCCAGACGAAGGCTTGGACCCAAGTTAGTCCGGCCTAACTACTACTTTCACTTTAGATGCCTGAGCAGTGAGCGCAGAGGTAGTGTGGGTGGACGGCAAACTGATTTGAACCAGTCTGTGTAAGCTCGTGGTTAAGTAGTTCTAGTGTTCCATCCAGTCCATCCAGTACGTTCAAACAAGTGTGAATCTCTCGGCTAAATCAAACATGAACCCAACATAAAAGACACATCCCCATGCTACAGCCAGTGTGTTGTTGACAGTTGTACCTCTCTAGTCAGCACATAACGTTTGCCACTGTATTGCAACGTGACATTTCAAATGTATAATATTTGTTTCACATTTTCCTACAAGATGTTTAGAAGAATTTCAAGTGAAAATGGAACCTGCTAGTCGATGCTGCCATATTGACGTCAAAAAAAATACACTTCCAGCGTGTGAAGAGCCACTCTAGTGCGTTTTTTTTTTCTAGTGCAGAATTTACATCCACGCAGCACACCGCATCTTGAACCCCCCTCCCCCCTGCGCCACAAACCCCCTCTGCCTCCATCACTCTTCCCAAAAGAATACATTTTGTGGGAGACTGGATCTGCATCTGCGGATCACCTCCCACACAAGCCAGAATGGCATATTGGCCCAAAGAAGGGGTCTCTTTACATTGCATTTATCTTTTTCTGTGTTTTTATCTCGTCCGTAAATGTGTTGGTATGCTTATTGCTTTAAACAAACGGTGTTAAAAGGAGGACGACTAATAGGTGTTATTTTCGGATTAAGTACAAAAGTGATCCTCTGCTTAATATTTCTTTGAACGTCCGAGAGCCATTTTGGTGAGGACCACGACAGCGACACAGCAGATCCACTATGTTCACCATGGAGTAACAGCAACCCTGCTCTTCTTTTTATAACAAAAGACAAATTTGTTGATAGCCGTGTGTTTTTTTTTTTTTTTGTCTTTTCTTTTTTCCAAACAGGAGTCGATGCAACAGAGTTGACAGTTTTATATATCTTCTACAATGCATTACGGTTGCTAAGAATAAAAAAAATATGCGGCAAACAGGGGATTGTGCATTTGACTGTATTGATGCTACCGGATGGGCGTGCTGACATGAACACATGTTATCCTGTGTCCAGTGCTGGAATGCACATTTACTCAAGTATGCACGTCTTATACTTTCCATAGTTTCCATTTAATGCCACATAATACTTCTTGACGACACTCATACGAAAATAGTGCTTTTACGTGAAACATTTATCTGACAACTGTACAAGCTACTTTGCAAATTAAGATTTTACATAATGAACTGGGGATGCACCTATAAAATGCGATGCTTTGTTAATAAAACTAGTCAGGATTTATAAATATATTCAAATAAGCTCCACCCCAGCCGACTGCAACAGTTACACGCTACACTACATATTAATGCGTCTAAAAATGTAGAATGGTAAAAAAAAAACGTCTTTTATAGCACATTTTGCTCATAATACTCTTACCTATTGTTATGGAGTATTTTTACGGTGTGATTTTACTATTTTGGCGTAAACTGAATACTTCTTCCTGAGTCCGAACTTAAATCTTGGTAGTTTGACAGTATGAGACAAATGGGAGACAGGAAAGAGCGTGATGGCATGAGATAAAGGTTCACAACCGTGTCAAGAATGAATGAAATATATTCCAATTAGCAGAACATCTACGGTCACTATTCATTCAGCTTTAGCAGGGTTGGGTGTTTTGGAAACCTATCAATAACAGCCCATTCATGCTAAACTATTAGGGTTTATCTGAATGGACTCTAAAACACTGTAATATAAAGGACTATACAGTATGTACACACAGGTGACAACAAACACAGATGCATCCTTACGTGACGCAGGGCCAAGTCAGCTTTATTGTCAATTCTTCACATGAACAAGACAAACAAGGAATCTAAACTTTGTTTCTCCCTCTCCCGTGCGTAGACCAGAAAAGACACAAAAGGTAAAGTGCAAGACACAATGGTAAGTGACATAACATAACTGATCTAACTGCTATAGTAACAACAAAACAGTACAATAGTAATAATAAAGTGCAGATGGTTGCATAAAGGGTAATTAAACAAACGTTTTTGCCTTTATTAGGTCTGGGAAGCTTCACCATTCTTTTTCTGAAACACTAACTGTAAAGACCCCCGCCAAGTTAGTCTGAGCTTACTGGCTGGAAATAATATTCACTGAGGTACTGGACATAAGATATATAATCGCATAATAATAGGGAGCATTAGAAATAATGATTAGAAGTAGGTTTTTTTTATAAAGTTTTGGCAGTACTGTGTGACCTAAAAACCCACAGTTGAAATTAGATGAGATGCTGTTACTGTTGCTAAAGCAGAGAGGAAAACATCAGGTATTCCAACTGAGGGGGGGAAAGGCTTGAACATGAGTAAGGCCTGCATTTAGTTACACTTCATATTCATTTTGCTTCATGTTACCCAGATCATTTCTGAGGACTTTGGGGGGTTGTTATTATATAGGGCGGCTGTGGCTAAGTGGTAGAGTGGGTCGTCCTCCATTCGAGAGATTGGCAGTTCGATCCCTAGCTCCCCCGGTCCACATGTCGAAGTGTCCTTGGGAAGGACATTGTACCCCAAATTGCTCCCTGTGCTGCGCTTGGGTGTGTAAATGTGGTGTGAATGATTACATTAGATTAGATGGTCTGTAGATGTCCACTGCCATCAGTGTGAATGTCCGTGAATGTGACAAGTAGTGTGAAAGCGCCTTGAGTAGTCAGAAGACTAGAAAGGCGCTATAGAAGTACAAGTCCATTTACCATTTTATATGTTTTCTTATTCTTTCACTGCTTGATTGACCTCATTTTTCGCCCATTTCATTTTGGCAGAATCCCTGCTGTGGGAAATGTGTAAGAGGACAGATGTTTAAAGCAGGTTTACAAAGTGAGGGGGGACACCTTTCACCTTTCCTGACCTCTGACAGACAGCGTACACTGAAGAAATCAAATGTTCTGCCAAAGTCTGTCAATGCTTTAAACGCTCATCGTCCCACAGAATTCCCATGTCTCCACTTAGCAGTTGAGCATCAAAGAAGAGTGTTTGCTTGTTGACTTGCTTCCTACAAGTTGGACAAAGGCAGGTGAACTTGCTGTGTACTGGACCTCAGCAGTTCTGAAATCCTGGCCCCAGCTGTGAGCACAATTAATATGCAACCATTGTTATTCCTTCAGCTATTAAGTCATGCAACAGCTGTATATGGGGCATGCTCTATAAAATACCTCACACTCATATATTCACAGCTTTTGATCGGGAATTGTGTAATAATATGCTACCGATGACTACACTGTTACTCATCCAAACAGTTCACGTTGTGGATATTACATATGAGATGTGTCATTTACAAGGAAATGGTTCAGAAGATAACAAAAAAAAAATCTACCGTAGGGTTCGGCCTTTTGTCCGCGTTGACGAATGGCGGAGCAGAGAATGGGGGACCTCGAAAATTACAGTACGGCGTATCCCGGGTGAAAGGAGCCTGGTTACCTCTATATCGTTCGCTTGTACGCCGTAAACACCGCCCCTCTGGCATGCTGACGGTGTCTACAATCGTGCGCCCCTCTCGAAGCCACGGCCCGCCTACTTATGCATGACGTGTAAACTGGCCAATCAGACGCCTCGGTGGGCGGGATTACAGCTAAATGACGGCGAGCTGTTGCAATGAGAAGGCCTTTTTGTGTGTTGTCAACGTATATAAGACATCTCTGCCGCAGTTTCTTTCTTTGGAATAATGTCGGCTGAATATGATAATAGGTAAGGAAAAGTGTTTATGCTTTTAGGGGCATTCGGGGTCTCGGAATTTGAATACGTTGTTATCGTCGGCATGCTAGTTTTAGTTCTCGATGGCTGTTGGTAATGTCGACATTGAACAGAGCATCCCGTCGTTTCTGTGCTGGACTAACGGTTGGGCCTACCGCGGACTAACGTCACGGGTCTTCACATATCGTATAAAAATAAGCCGAACCCGTGTCACAATAAACGCTAAAAGTGCGTATTTCCCCTTTAATAACAGCCCGCGCGTTTGTTTGGCGGCACGAACGGTGGCACGGTTGGTGTTCTGGTCCTAAACGTTACGGGAGAAAATTAAATGGCAACCGGCGCCTTCGGTAGCACGTGAACGCGCCTGGTCGGGGCCTTCTCCCGTTACATCTCGGCTGCCCCTGCCATTACTAGGGTGATATTAAACGGAATTGTGTATTTGAACGATGGAATCATCGAACTGTGATACAGTACTCCTAGGCTCTCGCCGTTGGTGCCGAAAATGGGAATTATTTCGGGTTTTTTTCGTACGAGGGGCGCACATGGCCGCGGTAGTGTTAACCAGTGGCTCGGACAATGCCGGCAGTGTAGGCCGCTAAATACCGTTGGCAGCGTTCAGTGAAGCAAGCGGGATAAAATACGCTACATTCGTGAACGAAATGCGCGGTTTGTGCCGTTCGCGCGTATCGTTAATGTGCTACGCTGGCTGACGAGTGCGATAATAGGCCACATAGACCAGCGGGGCCTGGTAGCAGAGCCTGGCGGGCCCGGAGCTACAACCAGCCGAGCTCTTCTTTATTCTCTCAACCGCATTTTTTGCATTTGAAACGCGTTTTAAAGCCAACGTACACAACTGGTTCATGTGTAGTCAACAATAGGACGCGTGTTTGGGGTTTTAACACCAGTAGTGTGTGTTTCCCTTGACGAGGCCGCTGCCGTTGTTCCACCGTTTCGCTTCCTCCTGTTCGTCCCCGACACGACCATCTTGAATGTATGCAGCAGAAATGGCGGACTCGAGAAAGGCGTTTGCTCACAGACTCGGGGATTGAACGGCACACGTTCTTTAAAGTCTCAATTTAACAACACACCGAACGGTTAGTCGTGTTTAGGAGGTGCTATGTGACCGTGAAAACGCAAATATACGGGCGTCCAACAACCAATGTACGTATTGTGTCTAGACACAAAATGGAACTATTCCTTTAGCTTATACTATAGTGCGGTTGATATAAGTCATGTTTGGCATTTCAAAATAGCATGTACAGTATTGAGTTTAATCATGATCTTGTAAAAAAAAAAAAAAAAATCAACAATTTTGTAATGTAAGATTGTGTTCTGGTGTGGACGATGTAAGATGCTAACTATGACTTTTGACTTCTCATCCACAGAGACAATGGCCCCGAGGGCATGGAGCCAGATGGGGTCATTGAGGTGAGTCCCCTGTACCTGGGGTACTTACTATACAGTTAGTTTACCATCCAGTTGCACTGTGTATACTGTAATTTTTATATATACTATAATTTTATTTATGCATTTGTCTCACCCCCTCCAGAGCAACTGGAGCGAGATCACGGACAGTTTTGATGAGATGAACCTGCGCGAGGCGCTGCTCAGGGGGATTTATGCCTATGGTTTTGAGAAGCCCTCTGCTATCCAGCAGAGAGCCATTATGCCTTGTATCAAGGGTAAGTGGGCTTAACTTTACTAGAGAAATCAACTTTACCACTGATGTGTTTTTGTTCACTGTGCCGCACTGTAGTCTGAGAAATATTGTGTATTATTCAGTCCTCTGCGCAGTAACGCAGCACCTCAAACAGGTACACAAGTACAGTTATGTTGCCTCATATTAGAGGGATTAAAACATATATGCAACAGGGTTTTTATTAAAGATTTCTAATGCAGCTGTAGCAGAATCAGAATTTTAAAGATTTTATTCAATGTTTCAGGGGTGTCTGTATGGATGCGGACAGCTCTATCAGCAAAGTCAGTTGCTCTGGCGCTGCATGTCTTGAACCATAGTTTGTTTGTATTGAACCCTGGTTTAATTCATGTAACTATACAGCGCCCCCCCCCCCCCCCCCCTTTTTGTTATGATTAGTGCTTTAACACAACACAGGTGCTGTGGACTGATCCCAGAAGTGGGCGTGACATTAGGGGCGGCCCTACTAAATATTTTCTTAGTCGACCAGTAGTAGTCATTCAGGTTCATTAGACGGCGAATTGCACCATGTAAGGCCTAAATGTTTACATGCAAATGTAAGTCACAATATACTATTGCTGGTTCTTAATTTGTCTGAAAAAGCAAGGAGACTATCTGAACATTTAATTAAATAATTGGAATAAAACCTGGTGGTTGATTATGGCTTCAAAGACAAGCATTTCAGATCCCATAATAAGAATGCCCAGATTACTAACTACTTTACTGTAGATTCAACTGTGATAGTGTTTTTATGGCTGTCTTGGTCAATGAAATATGCATGAACTCCCTAGCATAGCAACATTGTGGTGAACGATGCACCATATAGGTGACCAACCTTTCTTTTAAAGAGAACGTGTAGTGTTGTCAGTGTGTCTTGGGCTCTCTGGGCACACTATAGTGGTTAAATCGGTTGTTGATGTTTTTAGGTTACGATGTGATCGCTCAGGCCCAGTCTGGCACTGGGAAGACTGCCACCTTTGCCATTTCCATCCTGCAGCAGATTGATGTGGAGCTGAAAGGCACCCAGGCTCTGGTCCTGGCTCCCACCAGGGAGCTGGCTCAGCAGGTAGGCTCACTGTCACATAACACAAACGAACTCGTGGGTAGTGTTACCTTTTTGAATAGTTTCTTGGTTCCAGAGGTCTTATATTTCAAGATTAATGAAATTGATCAATATCAGTTTTGACATTAAGCAAGACCCAGGGCTACTGTGACCTACAAATTCTATTAGGTCCCTCTTGAGAACAACAGAGGATGTAGTTTCCTTATAACGCAATGGCGCTTTTGCCATGTTTGTGAAAATCATGATGTTGCAGTCTATAATCCAGTTATGCATGGTGATCCGCAACTGCAGTTCACCTCTTTTTGTTCCGCAGAATCCCTACAGAGACTGAACTAAGACACTGAAAATATACTGTATAATGTTTATAACTAACTTTGCAGTGGGTCTTAATAAATTATTAGTTTTTCATTTGAAGTGTCACATATGGGGGCGGTTATGTTAAATTGACATGCGTTTTCACTTTTCCCAAGTTTACACAGTAAATCAGACTTACTTTCACAAAGTTCAGCCATAACAGAGGCTTCATTGAATCTGACCTGACTGACCAAAGAAACATGTTTCCTGACTATACCCCCCAGGCTGTTTGGCTACTTAAATACATGTCTCATGACTTTATAAGAAATGTGGTCAGTTCTTAAGCCACTTTAAGTCAAACCAGCCTTCCAGTTTAGTGCACTTCAGATGGTCCGTATATTCTTGCTGACACAACCGAACGCCTGAACCTTATTACTGATGCATGATGGAAGCTACAACCAGAAGGAGAACTGCTGTATAATGATGAAACCCATGCGTGTCAGCTGACTCTGCAAACCGCTGCGGTGTTGTTACTCTGGATGGCGTTTTGCTGGCCTGAGTCCTCAGCACAGCAGGGTTCCAGAGACGTGATCATACATCACTTCTGAATACAGCAGCCGTCACACTTCTGAAGGGGAGTCATCACCTAGTTTTGACATAGGTGGATGCTTGCATCACCAGTGCCTTAATATGCTGGAGGGAACTAAAGTGGAGGAAGTTACTAATATCACATGTCCAGAATGCTTAAGTGTCACACTAGAAACAATGCATCTCTTTTGGTTTAGAATTAAATTCCCTGCTTGCATGGTACAAATCATAGTATGCTGGCTGACATAAGTAGGATAATTAAGGATTTTCTACTTCAATTGCATCTGTAACGTGCCCATAACACTACTATCATGTACTGCAGAGGTCAGCAACTGTGGCTAGTCTAACCAATGGCGCACCTGCCAAGAAGTGTACAAGAGGTTTTTTTTTTTAAATGTGGGCCCTCATTTGAATGCCGAATGACCCCCTGTCACAGCCACTGGCAGGTGTGCGTGTGTTATTTACAGTAGTTTGACCTTTGTCCCCCTCAACATTCAGCTAAGACTCGCCCAACTCAGCCTCTGGTTGGCTGATACTTGTCTTGTTCACATAATGCGTTGAAGGGAAATGACACTGTCCGGGCAGGCTCAATAGTTAATGGCAGGCTTAATGTTCGTTAGAATTTTTAAAAGGGCAAGACCCCTGACTCACAGGATGGCTAACACAGATGTAAACACATCCTCGTGTAATGTGATCCAAACCATGATGAGATTCATATTTGGAATAGTGACCCCTGCCGTTTAGATGCACTGCTAAAGTTCCTTCAGCTAATACAAGCAACAGTTGGCCATTGTGCCACAGGAAGAATTCATTATTGATAATGTATACAGGTTATAATACAGTGAACTTGCTGTGTACTTAATTTGCCATGCCTTACATTTTCCCCAAAGAAATTTAAGTCAAAAGCAACTGGACCTGGTTGAATGTCATCTTTGTTTCAAGATAAATAAAGAAGTCCAGTTGCTTTTGACTTGCATTTCTTTGGGACTAACAAGGACCTGGAAAATTTAAACATTCACAGGCTTATGCCTTAAATTGTTTCAGCCTTAGTCCAGATCCAACATACAGCCTATAATATGCCGTTTGCCTGTTTTACTTCCTAAAACACAACTGGACAAAAGAAACAATATTGTTTTTCTCACCTTTTCTTTAGATCCAGAAGGTGGTGCTGGCCCTGGGTGACTACATGGGAGCCAGTTGCTATGCCTGTATTGGAGGGACCAACATTCGCAGTGAAGTCCAGAAGCTGCAGGCTGAATCCCCTAACATTGTGGTGGGAACCCCTGGCCGTGTCTTCGACATGTTAAATCGCAAAATCCTCTGTAAGTTAACATGGGAGTCAGTTGCGTAACAGTGCTGAGCTGGCAGCAGGTTGTTTTAGTTTATTGCAAGGATTTTGAACAATGACTTGTTTAATAATAAAACAAAATGCTGTATAAATGGACAGATCCTCTGGATATGCCGTTCTACGAACACTGAATTAAAATTTTGCATAGTGCGTTATAAGCATAACTGCTGTATAATGATGAAACCCATGCGTGTCAGCTGACTCTGTAACCCTCTGCCGTGTTGTTACTCGGGATGGCGTTTTGCTGGCCCGAGTCATCAGCACCGCAGGGATCCAGAGACGTGATCATACATCACTTCTGAATACAGCCACCATCATTTTTGAACAAGTGACAAATGAAACGCTGTCTGTTGTGTTCTCGTTTATTCATTGGTTTATGTTTTCTTGCAGCTTCCAAGTACATCAAAATGTTTGTGCTGGATGAGGCTGACGAGATGCTCAGTCGAGGGTTCAAGGACCAGATCTATGAGATTTTCCAGAAACTGGCGAGCAGCACACAGGTAAGAGCTTTTCAACTTGTACTGCTTTCTTTTTTCCAAGTCTGTCTCTAATCAGTGTGTTGGGCTGCGAAGAGAACCAGCCTGTGTAACAAATGTCAGGTTTGCTTCACGATGAGTATTGTGTGCAGTCCAGGGTTCCCTCTCCTCCCATCTGCAGTGATGGTGAAGGACTGAATGTTCCTTGGTAAAGAACCCATCTGCCCTCCACTGTAGCTGGGCTTAAGTCCTTGACTCACAACTAATTGGCGGATTACACTCAGTCCTGTTTTGATTTCTATAATAAGTGTTTTGGAGGGGTTTTCCTTTGACTGGTGCATGCGTTCAGCTGAATCAGAAATAATTAAACCTCCCTTGTCTGCTTTTTCAGGTTGTCCTACTGTCAGCCACCATGCCCGCTGACGTTTTGGAGGTGACAAAGAAGTTCATGCGTGAACCTGTCAGAATCCTGGTAAAAAAGGAGGAGCTGACCCTGGAGGGAATCCGTCAGTTCTACATCAATGTGGAGAAGGAGGTAGAGAACTGTTTTCAACTTCCCTTATAATTTTTGCAGGCTGTAGTTTGGGGTGGTGATAAACTGGATCGTGTTCTGCTGATTTTTTTTCACCTTATTTAAATCTATGGCGGTAGACTAACAAGTAAGGGACAATGTGCTTGATCTTGCTGCCTATCTGGTCCTCAGGAATGGAAGCTGGACACGCTGTGTGATCTGTACGAAACCCTGACCATCACACAGGCGGTCATCTTCATCAACACAAGGAGGAAAGTGGACTGGCTGACCGAGAAGATGCACGCCAGAGACTTCACCGTGTCTGCTCTGGTAAGAGACTTCACACCTCATTTCCACAGGTCACCCGATCAGACAGATTTCCATCATTTTTAAATTTGGCTGTGAAAACTCTTTAAACACATTCTGTATTTGTACGTTCTTTATAGCTGGTCTTTGTTGCAGTCATTCCGCCCCCTAATATCGCCGAAAGTTTTATATTCTGAGATTCAGATGACCTAATCAATGGGCATGTCCTAGTCAGCAGGTGAAGTCTGGCTCTGATTGAAAGTGGAAGGGATTTATGATAAAATACTTGGAAAATGGTTTATTCATCAGATGGTCCCAGAAACTGAATACTTGCAGTTAATTCAGCAGAGAAAAAAGTGATATTTGTCACTGAGCATTTGTTTGCTTCAAAGCGTTTCTTCAGGAGCTACCAAAATGAATTGTTAGTTAAGATCCTGAAGATGAAATGTTGTAAAGTGTTTTGAAAGAATTCAGGATGCAGTGACTATAAATGTCTTAGTGTAATATGTAATGTTCAAACCCATTGAGAAATATTGCAATGGACTTTTTTTTTTTTTTTCTCAAACTTACAAAGACTTGCGCCGTGTATCGTTGAGGCTGTGAAAATAAGACTAGCTCAGGAGAAGCCTTGATGGTGACCATGAGGTTTCTGGGTTGAATCAATCGTAAAATGGGTAGTAGTGGTAAAACTCTGCGCTGACGTCAATGACTGGATTGGAGAGCTCAATGTTTTGTCCCTTATGTGTGACTGGCCCTGTGATCTAAGACACATGACACATGCTTTGTGGCTGAGGTTTGCTTTTTACTTTGTCTCACTTGTGCCCTCTGTCTTTCAGCACGGTGACATGGAGCAGAAAGAGAGAGACTTGATCATGCGGGAGTTCCGCTCTGGCTCCAGTCGAGTCCTCATCACCACTGACCTGCTGGTAAGCACACTAACTTTTACACTCTTGTGTGCAGTCCAGGGTTCCCTCTCCTCCCATCTGCAGTGATGGTGAAGGACTGAATGTTCCTTGGTAAAGAAACCCATCTGCCCTCCACTGTAGCTGGGCTTAAGTCCTTGACTCACAACTAATTGGCGGATTACACTCAGTCTTGTCCTCAAACTGTTTTAGGTTTAAACACATCCAGGAGCTCTCGGCTGCTACTAGGATTTGTTTTCTTTTTGGGGGTGTTATATTGAAAATGTTCACCACTCTACCTTGCTGTCAGACAGGCCTTTCCTTTGCCACTCCATCTTCAGCTGTTTGGGTCAAAAGCTCTGATTTATTTATAAACTCAGTCATGGTCTCTCTTTGTGCTACATGAATATAAATCTCTGTGTGATGTAATATATGATGGTCGTATGTTCCTCTTCAGGCCAGAGGTATTGATGTCCAGCAGGTGTCCCTAGTCATTAACTACGACCTGCCGACCAATAGGGAAAACTACATCCACAGGTAAGAATGCAATCAGCAGTGAAAGTATGGCATGACACATTGGGTTGCAAACTTTAAAACTGACATTAGTCATACAGCTAATACCTGCCGTTTGAATCGGCCAGATGCTTATCTTGGTGAAACTGATTTGGTTTTTTTCTTCCCCTTGCCTGTCAGGATTGGTCGGGGGGGTCGTTTCGGCAGAAAGGGTGTCGCCATCAACATGGTGACCGACGATGACAAGCGAACCCTGAGGGACATTGAGACATTCTACAACACCACCGTTGAGGAGATGCCCATGAATGTGGCCGATCTGATCTAGAAGAATCCATGTGCCCATCGTCCACCCCCTCCCAACTTATTTTAGCAGTCAAACTTTGTTTCTTATACGATCTGAATTCTAAGAACTTCCTTTTGCTAAATTCCACGATGACTTTACCCTCTACATTCTAAGGGAAGGAAGAATGTGGCCATTATTCCTTCCTAACCTTTGAAATAGTTCTTGGCCGTTTTGGAAGGGTGAATTACTGACCTGCTTCATCTGCTTGCCATAGCTCATTGCCTCGTATTGGCACCTAAATTTCCTCTGCAGCTAATCCCTCCTCTAAACCCTAAAGCATTAATTTGAACATCTGTTTTACAAACATCAAACAAGTGAGTTTGTAACTGGGTCCCACGCGTGTGCAAAACATAACAGCGTTTCCAAAAGCCCCCCCAACAAAGTTGATGTCTGTAAGCAAAGCTTACTGTTGAATTAGTGACCCGGCTCAATTGAACACGCACAACGCTAACAAAGATGTGGCTGTGACTTGCACCTGCACATCGTCAGCAGGTGTGAGTGATTTTTTAGATGAGTGGTTTAGACTGCAGTTCAGTTTGGACTCAACACAACAGTGATCTTTGGGAAGTGCTGCATTTGACCAGATCAGTATTTAAACAACCTTCGGTGTACTGGAAACAGCCTTTAACTCACATCCATGATCATGTTCAGAGGTTTGGGGCTAGAGTACACAGGGCATATTCAATAAAAAGACCTATATAGTAAAATCCATCATGAATGAGTTGTTTACCCTTTTGATCCTTTTCCTGCAGTTTCTTATATATATTTTTTTTAATTGCTATTGTACATACTGCTTGACTTGTACAGTCGTCTGTGCAGTAGCTTCAGTTGAAGACTGACTGGTGGCCACAGATGTTTGGAGGCAAAGGCTACGGTGAGTGCTGTGGAGAATTTGCCTCTCGACTCCGACGACCCCCGTTGGATTTTCATCTCTAACTCTTTGACATTATTTTTGTTTTTGTTTTCATTTCAAACAAACCATTGGATTTTTGACGAGGTGGTGTGTCTTTTTGTAACCTACCTCCAAAATTTTGTGGAAGGGGGGGCCGTCTATGAAAGGACCAAACTACAGATGAAGTATTTATAGATCCCACCCTCTCTCTTTCTAAGCGCGCTCATTAAAATGCCTGTCATCATGGGGTTTGGTGTGTAGGAGAACCGTCATGTTTGGAGGTGTAAGAGTCAGTGCTATTTTTTAAAACTGAATTTACGCAACTGTCAACCTTTTTGAGACAAACAGTATCAAGTTTTCTACATTGGATTCTGTATAGTATTTATTTTAATGGTCTTTAAACAAAATAAAGGTTTCTCCTCTTTAACAGTGTAAACTGGCCTCTGCATTGTTGAATAGCATGAAAGCTGTTAAAGCCAAACCCTTTGTGGAAAGGCAAGGATTTAATGGACATGCACGGTGACAGCCGAGGCGCTGCTGCTCACGGACCGGCCCGTGTGCAGCTGATTGGCTGCTGAGTTTGTCCTAACTTCCGCCTTTGTCGGCCGACCGTGCCCCATGAGGTGGAACCTTACTTAGTCCCACCTTGAGTTTCTCGTTTCGTTTGTGTTAATCTGTCGGCTGTAGGGACCGGAAACGACTGGAGTTCCCTCTCTCTTGAGCGGAAGCAGTTCCAGCCCGGACTCTGTCCCACAGCGTTTCAGCGTCATGTCATCACTGGTTGTTGTCTCTGGTAATAAACATGTGCTTGTATGTCGGTGTCATGTCCATTTAGTCACGGGTGCAAATGCACTAGAGCGCGTCTGGGCTTAGTGACGTCATCAGAAACGGACGTCACTCTAATAAACACTGCGTCACATAAAGATGACGAAGAGGACATAACTCATAATAACCGGGAATGAAAACAAAAGGGCCGTGGGGAGGACGGACACGAGCCAGCGACCCCAGCCTTTCACCCACGACCTCACGCTTCCTCCAACAGGTACGGGGTTGTACGGATGACTGGCCCTTATAGATCCAAAATAAATACATCAGTGGCATGACAACATTAATATGCCATTAAATGTATAAAAATATTGAAAATAATTGTAATACTCTTAGTACGCTTTTATATTTACCTTTGTATTAATTCCCCTATTTTTTTAACCATGATATTTAAAATGTATATTTGTTTTATTTCAAACGTATTAAGGTCAAGTCAATCAAAAATAATCATTTTATTTTCTTAATAGTTTTCCTTTTGCATTTCTTTATTAGTTGTCATGGGGTCAACAACTGTTTGCCCATCAGTTGAATAATAATTAAAAAAAAAACATTTAAAAAAAGTATTAGGAAAGTAAATAAGTAAAGGTTAATTAATATAAGGGTGAATAAAGTAGCTCATTAAAACAGAACTATCAAAATGTATCAACTGTTTTTTAATATTGTTGGCGTTGATAGTCATTTATTTATGTATTTACTCTTGTAAATTAACTGCAATCTAGCTGCATATTTAAGAAGCCCGTGGAAACAGGTACAATAGTTTACCAGTATGAAGTAAATGCATTGAGTCATTTCTTTGCATTTATGTTGATGCAATCTGGAGGCAAACAAACCAAGAAATAAATGACATCTATATTACTGCTTGACTTAATACTCAGCAGCAGGCAGCTCTTATTAGCTTGTATTCGAACCCCTTAGTTCAGGGCTGCCAAACCCTGTTCCTGGAGAGCCGCTGGCCTGCTCCTGGAGGGCCACTGTCCTGCTCCTGGAGGGCCACTGTCCTGCTCCTGGAGGGCCACTGTCCTGCTCCTGGAGAGCCACTGTCCTGCTCCTGGAGGGCCACTGTCCTGCTCCTGGAGAGCCACTGTCCTGCTCCTGGAGGGCCACTGTCCTGCTCCTGGAGGGCCACTGTCCTGCTCCTGGAGAGCCACTGTCCTGCTCCTGGAGGCCCACTGTCCTGCTCCTGGAGAGCCACTGTCCTGCTCCTGGAGGGCCACTGTCCTGCTCCTGGAGAGCCACTGTCCTGCTCCTGGAGGGCCACTGTCCTGGATGTGTTAGGTTTCTCTCTGCTCCAACACACCTGATTCTAATGATGGGCTCATTATCAAACAGCTGATGCTCGTCACAGGTTTGGAAATCTTAGTAGTAGTAGTAGAGTAGAGAGAAACCTAAGAGATGCAAGACAGTGACTCCTCAATCCTGGTTCCGCATGTCTTACAGCCGAAATAGCTCAGTTGGGAGAGCGTTAGACTGAAGATCTAAAGGTCCCTGGTTCGATCCCGGGTTTCGGCAGCTGTTTTGGCAGAAGTTTATTCTATAGGTGACTTGGCTGGGAACCGTAGGGTCGCTGGTTCAAGTCCCTGTGTTGACCATCTATGGAACGTGGACTGGTGTTCATCTCCTGGGCACTGCCGAGTTGCTGTTGAGCAAGGCACTGAACTCGCAATTCCCCGGGCGCTGGTCACTGGCAGCCCCCTCGCTATAACGTCTCTCCTTGAGTACATGTATAGGTCTGTGCATGTGTGTATTTCGGTCCTGTGTGTGTAACGTTAAATAAAGTAACTCTTCTCTTCTTCTTCAATCCTAGCTGGTTCCATGTTGGGCCCTTTAAGACTGATTTGTTACTCAGAAATATGGACTCGTGGAAAACCCTGTTATTCCACTAGAGGGCGATGCTGCTCTTTCTTTAATTCAAGTGAAGTCAAAGGGCCCTATCTGGCATGGGAAACTTTCTTTTATGATACCAAAGCAAGTGTGAAATTAAAAGTGCTGCAAAGTGAAAATGTGACTGTATGTGCAATATGTAAACATCCCTGGAATAATAAAGTGGAGTATGTTTAACTCAAAAATGCAAAAAGAAGCATCGTGACTTCGCTGTTCTATATGTTTAATATATAAAGAAGAAGAAGAAGAATTACTTTATTGATCCTGCAATGGGGAAATTGAATTTCTTTTGATTAAAATTAGATAAGTCATGTACAGACAGGAGATCCAAAACTAGAGAAGAAAGTATTAATACTTGATTTATTATGACATACTTTTGTTTTTTACTGTCCAGAATGTGATAGAATATCCTCTGTGTCTATACCACTGCTGTACTAACATGTTTTATTAAATTACCAAGGCAGCTGAAGAACATCTGGAGCTCCAAAGAAGTCAGTCTGGTTACATTTCCAATACCTAGTCATTCTACTTGTATTTAATTACATTCTCAGTTTACCTACAAGTGACTGACTTTTGACCCCCAACAATTTACTCTGGGAGTAAATTTGTAACCCTGCTTATGAGAAAACATGGTTTGTGTCAAGCACTCCATATTAGAGAACAGTGTTGATTGTGTCAGAAGAGAAGATTTCAACACTGTTTTCTTCTGTAGGATTAAAAAATGAACAGGAAGTGTAGAGGCCACAGCTTTGAATGACTTCAGCACATCTGCGCCCACAGGACATCACTAGTTTCTCACACTGCTCTGCTTTGATCTGAGTCCATTCTGACTCACTCTCTTCAGAGAGTCTTTCCAGAGATTCTCTGTGAGGTTGAGCTCCTTCTTCATGGTGGTTTCATTCCAGTGGACACCCTTCGCCTGTCTCAAGAGTTCACACACCTTGCTGCTGTGTTTGTTGTCTTCACTACGGCAGCCTCGTTAAAGTCGACTGTCAGGATCAGGGTCTGAAAGCATCTCAAACGTCCTCCCAGCAAACACTACGCAGGATCGCATTCAGGCAGCATGGACTATCATGAGAACTTTTTAAACTACGCCAAAAAGTTCCATAATTAGTTCCGATGAATGTGTTCAAGCAATGTCAGCTGGTAAAGTCGGTGAATATGCTCCATGGTTTATGGTTCAGTCAGAGGTTTAAAAAGAAAAGCGAGAAAAGAGACTCGAAAGGCATAAACTAGCTATCCAAAGCCAGGCGATGTAGAGGAAGGCCGCCCGGTCCATTCCCCCACCGACAGGGTACGTATTGAAAGAGCAGCCCTCACACCAAACTCATTACCACCACTGAGATGCCCTTGAGCAATGCCTAATCTGCTGTAGCGGAGCGGGAAGCTCCAGGGTGTGAATGCGAGGGCCACCCACTCAGCTGCAGACGGAGACTGCTTTATGCCGGTCCCAGATGGACTCAGAATTCATGAATTTGTTTAAGTGGTTGAATGATTTATGTCTTCTGATTTGTAGAGGCGGTGCAGCGGGGGGTTATTAGAGCGATGTATGCAGATGACCACTTGTCTGTAACAGCGTGCACTTGTGTATTAGCCTCATATCTTAGGAATGACGTCCACCCTGGAAAACATGGCAGGTCTCAGGTGACCTCCTGGACCTGTCCCTCGACATTATCAAGTGCATTAGTTTAATGTCATGTTGTGTCACAGTGTGGGTGTTTGTCGATTTCACATGGGAATTGTGCAAAATTGAGTCCATGCCCTGTCACTTTTCTTTTCTTTCTTTTCCTGTGAAGGTATCCCGTATAAATGGTTGCCGTTTCGCGATAATGGGACGGAGGGTTTGTGAGTGTGCTCACGAAAGATGACAAGTGATCAGGTTGACGGTGAGTGAGAGAGTGATAAAAACCAGAGTGTGAATGATGTGTTCTTTTGTTTCTTTGGACTGTATTGTTGTCGGTAATATTAAAAAAATAACAGAGGGCATTTTGACGGCAAGCAAATAAAGAAAGGTTTGGACCCATCCAGAAATGCCTGGATCGCCCCCAGTCCATCCCTGCAGACTACCTCCAGACCCTCCTTGTTGTTACCAATGAGATGAATGGGCAGAGGGATATATACTGTACATATCCTGATACTTACCTGTAGCAGGGGTACAAGGGTGCTATTAATTTTAAAGGTCAATTTATGGCTCTGCTGTGTTTATATCATGGATTTATTCAAATACACCTGACACGAAAAGAGAAGAGAACTCCACACACGCCTCTGACAGGGGCAGCAGACAGTAAGATATAACAGAAAGTAACTTAACACCAGGCTCGAAGGCACTATTTTTCTGCCACACTAGAAAGTTTCAGGCGTGAACCGAGCACAGCCCGCATCGGCGATCCAGACACTGATGGCTGGGATCGGCTGAGGTGAGAAGTGTTGTTGTTGTTGCACCTGTAACGGTGATGTCACAGGGTCATGGAGTACACCTGCACACCGCCGCAGCAGGACAGCGAAAAGAAAAGAAATACATTTTCTCTCAACCACGTGATGTAGTAGAGGTTTAACCTGCTGCCCTGTGAGTGAACAGGCATCTTCCCTGAGTCCTGAGTGACTTCCACAACAACCTTTGGGCTTCATCCACCTACAGGTTGAAGACGCCCGCTACGTCTTTAATGCTACATTTCCATTCAAAAGCGGCGTCTCGGAACAAAAACCATCTCAGTCCGCACAAGTGTTTTAGCTGCATACTGGGAATAACTTTTCAAACTGAAACAGGCTCAGCAACGTTTCCAAATGTCTCAGAAACAGCAGCGTAGTGTGAACATGAGGCATAAGCGAAGGGAAAGATGGGTGTTTTTAGACTAGAATGTAGTAGTGGGGATGTAGCCTAGGATGCCAATAGAACAGCACACACACACACACACACACACACACACACACACTACAGAGATGCACATTGTCATGCACAGTGAATGTGAATATGCGTCCTGTACCAGCATGCACGAATAACGCAAATAAAAACGGCGCTTCCTCCAGCTGTCATTGACTTGTAACTCCCCCTTCCAACACTTTGAATGGCCCCCTGTCCCACTCCTCAAACACACACACACACACACACACACACACACACACACACACACACACACACACATACACACACACACACTCACACATCCCATCCCAGGCAGGTTAACCCCTCCTAACCTCCCCGGTGTCCCAATATGACGTCCATGCAGCCTCGAAACATGCTACGTCTCTGCTTTTTTTTTTTTTGTCCCGTTCTCAGCCTAGGTGGCCCTCCTTCCAGAGGCACTTTGGCGAAGATACCCCGTGCCCATCCCCCAACTGCCCAACACACATACACACTCCTGTTACCCACTCCACCCCCTGTTGGGTGCTGGATTGTGGGGTTGAGAGATGGTGGGGTGGGTGGGTGGGGGGATTATGCGAGTGTGAGGCTCGTAAAGGGCCTGCCATGGTCTTTCTGTTGTGTGACGGATGGCTGGGAGGCTGAACGGGCCTGTTTTGCATGAGAAGAGAAGCCAGCAGAGGGGAGAATAGAGGTCTATTCAATGAGGCCTGTCACCCAAAACCACCCTCCTGCACTGAACCCTCACACCCCACCCCTTCATCATCCATCCCTTCATCCTTTCGTCCCTCCTCCTCCTCCCTTGTTCTCCCTCGCCATCTTGGTCTCCCCTTTCTTCCTTCATTTTGTGGCTTTCATTCGCCCGTCTTCACTGCTTCTTTCTCACCCCATAATCTGCACCCCACCCCCACTCCGCTGCCCTCCTTACTTCTTGATTTCATCCCACTTAATTTCTGTTCATTCAGATTTTCCCTCCTTTCCATCAAGCTGTTTTTACCTCGGTGAGTTCCATAACATTGGAATCCTCTCATTACTTTGTGGGTATTGTGAATGAGAAGCTATAATGGAAACGTCATGGTCAAAGCTCTTTAACACTAAAAGAAGTCATGTGACTCGATGCTCCGACATGCTTAGTGAGTCCACATTCGAGTCAGCAGGAGATATTACGGCATAATTACGTTAAAGCCGCATTCAATGATTTGTAGCCACTAGGGAGCAGAAAAACACCAAAACAAAACAGACTGATATGCAGACACGAGCCTTTTGTACAGCTGATATGACTTACATATGACATGTCTGCGTACACACCCAGCACACACCAATGACAATGCTATGACACGGATTACACTTTGCTCACATAGCCTGTTCCTAATTTGGTACAAAATACAGTGTCTCTCCGTTTCCCGATTTTGCCCTTTACTGAAACTCGTCGTCTCTCTGGTTCGATATTTTCGTTGTCGCCTTCGTGTAAATCGCCCGTCTGCTTCACGTTCACGGTTCATTTTGCACCGGCAGCATGACAGAAACAGCATCAACACTCTCACTCACTCGTCGTGAACTCGTTCTGCTCACACATGGGCTCAATTGGACTTTACGCAGACTTTGTTCTAGGGAGCTGGCAGTCTTAAGTCTGTTTAACGTCCGATCCGACTCATTTGGACATTTGCGTTCTCAGACGTAGCTCCTCCGGGTGATGTCTAGATCATTTCAGGGTTGCAGTGCATGTGTGAAAGGGGATGAAATGTCCAGTGATCTGATTCACATCAACCTTAACCTGGAATCCTCTCGCCCCCAGACACGACATGGGCTTCCTCCTTTAAATGCGCTTGTCCTCAGTGTTATCGCCGCATCACCAGTCACCAGACTCCATCTGAAAACACTCGAGCATTGGCACACGGGAACTCCGCCAGAAATGCTCAGCTGCCCCCACTCACTCGGACAATACCCAGTCACTGCTCTCTGCATCACATTGATGAACGGGGCTGTACTGGCAGATGAGTTGGGAACAATATGCTCATAAAATCACACAAGAACGTGCTACTTCCCGCTTCCTCCACTGATCTAGATTTAATTCTCCAGGTTGTCGCCTTAATTCATGAACATTTCTTCTAAATCTACTAGTGAAGCCACTCTCTGTGCAATCCCCACTAATGGTGGTGTGGTGGTTAGCACTGTCTTCTCACAGCAAGTGGGTTCCTGGTTTGAATCTCAGCTGGGGCCCTTCTATGTGGACTTTGCATGTTCTCCCCGTGTCTGTGTGGGTTCTCTCTGGGTTCTCCAACTTCCTCCCACAGTCCAAAGACGTGCAGGTGTTAGGTTTGTTCATGACTCTAAAATGCCTGTAGGTGTGAATGGTTGTTTGTCTCTGTTCGTCTCTATGTGTCCTGTGATAGACTGGCGTCCTGTCCAGGGTGTACCCCGCCTCACGCCCGATGTCAGCTGGAATTGCCTCCAGCCCCCGTGACCCTGATAGGGACAAGAGGTTGAAGATGGATAGATGGATTTACCTGCTGCACACCACACTCATGGGTCCATATCTCAACGCTCGTCATATTAAGTAAGACCCGCCTTTTTGAAGCTAGGCAACCAATCAAAAATGACACATGATAACCAGTGTCCTTGATGTCTTTTTGGCTCCGGGGAATGTGTGTTGTATAAAGGTGAGCAGGTGGTTGTGGGAGTCAGGTGGAAAAGTCTTATGGACAGGTAGGGGTTGTAGTTTTGGGAAGAGTGAATGTGACTGGAGGGAGGGACAGAGAGGCAGCATGTGACAGTCCCAAGCAATGATTATGCTTTCTTTAAATCCCCGTTTTCTCATGCTTCCTTTTAAATAAAATTAGTTTTGGATTATTTCTAATGTGTTTCATGAGGGCAGCAGGAGGTGTGTTCCCAGCTTCCCAGATGAACACACGTAGCCTACCCCTTCCCAATGTATGTTGGATTGGTCAGTAATTGTAATACTACTAGACCTACTACTGCTACTTTGAGTGAAGCACAGTGTTATATCTAAGCGTATATCCATTACCTTTAGCTAACTATTTTATCTATTTATCCATTAGGCCATATTTAGCTAACTATTTAAACCGTTTATCCATTTATTTTAGCTAACTATTTAAACCGTTTATCCATTTATTTTAGCTAACTATTTAAACCGTTTATCCATTACTTTTAGCTAACTATTTACACCATTTATCCATTACTTTTATCCATTACTTTTAGCTAACTATTTACACCATTTATCCATTACTTTTATCCATTACTTTTAGCTAACTATTTACACCATTTATCCATTACTTTTAGCTAACTATTTAAACCATTTATCCATTACTTTTATCCATTACTTTTAGCTAACTATTTACACCATTTATCTATTACTTTTATCCATTACTTTTAGCTTACTATTTACACCATTTATCCATTACTTTTAGCTAACTATTTACACCATTTATCCATTACTTTTAGCTAACTATTTACACCATTTATCCATTACTTTTAGCTAACTATTTAAACCATTTATCCATTACTTTTAGCTAACTATTTAAACCATTTATCTATTACTTTTATCCATTACTTATAGCCAACTATATATCCATTTCTTTTATCCATTACTTTTAGCTAACTATTAAAACTATTTATCCATCACTTTTATCCATTACTTTTCGCTAACTATTTAAACCGTTTATCCATTACTTTTATCCATTACTTTTAGCTAACTATTTAAACCATTTATCCATCACTTTTATCCATTACTTTTAGCTAACTATTTAAACCATTTATCTATTACTTTTATCCATTACTTTTAGCTAACTATTCAAACCATTTATCCATTACTTTTATCCATTACTTTTAGCTAACTATTTACACCATTTATCTATTACTTTTATCCATTACTTTTAGCTTACTATTTACACCATTTATCCATTACTTTTAGCTAACTATTTACACCATTTATCCATTACTTTTAGCTAACTATTTAAACCATTTATCCATTACTTTTAGCTAACTATTTAAACCATTTATCTATTACTTTTATCCATTACTTTTAGCTAACTATTTAAACCATTTATCCATTACTTTTAGCTAACTATTTAAACCATTTATCTATTACTTTTATCCATTACTTTTAGCTAACTATTTAAACCATTTATCCATTACTTTTAGCTAACTATTTAAACCATTTATCTATTACTTTTATCCATTACTTTTAGCTAACTATTTAAACCATTTATCTATTACTTTTATCCATTACTTATAGCCAACTATATATCCATTTCTTTTATCCATTACTTTTAGCTAACTATTAAAACTATTTATCCATTACTTTTCGCTAACTATTTAAACCGTTTATCCATTACTTTTAGCTAACTATTTAAACCATTTATCCATCACTTTTATCCATTACTTTTAGCTAACTATTTAAACCATTTATCTATTACTTTTATCAATTACTTTTAGCTAACTATTCAAACCACTTATCTATTACTTTTATCCATTACTTTTAGCCAACTATTTATCCATTTCTTTTATCCATTACTTTAAGCTAACTATTTAAACCGTTTATCCATTACCTTTAGCTAACATTTAAACCATTTATCCATTACTTTTATCCATTACTTTTAGCTAACTATTTAAACCCTTTATCCATTACTTTTAGCTAACTATTTAAACCATTTATCCATTACTTTTATCCATTACTTTTAGCTAACCATTTAAACCCTTTATCTATTACTTTTATCCATTACTTTTAGCTAACTATTTAAACCATTTATCCATTACTTTTATCCATTACTTTTTCGCTAACTATTTAAAGCATTTATCCATTACTTTTATCCATTACTTTTAGCTAACTATTTAAACCATTTATCTATTACTTTTATCTATTACTTTTAGCTAACAATTTAAACATTTATCTATTACCTTTAGCTAACTTTTCAAACCACTTATCCATTACTTTTATCCATTACTTTTAGATAACTATTTAAACCGTTTATCCATTACTTTTATCCATTATTTTTAGCTAACTATTTAAACCGTTTATCCATTTTTTTGCTATTTAAAGCATTTATCCATTAACTTTTATTTATTCTGTTTATCCATTCGTTTCAGTTCACTACTTCAACTTTTTATCAAATACTTTAAGCTGATTACTGTGTTTCAACTGTTTATCCATTACTTTTAGCTAATTATTTGTTTAGTCATTACTTTTAGGTATTTATGTCAACCATTTATTTGTTACATTTAAGCAAGCTACCTGTTTAAACTTGCCAACTCGTTTTCACATACATACTTGCAAGTTGCAACATAGTGTTCAGATGTAACAGCTGAAATATTCTTTAAATCAAATCATAATTCACATTTTTTTTACAAATTGGTTGAGCTGCTCCACAGTCTTTCCACAGAACTGGCTGTACAGTATCAACAAGAACAGAAACATAATATCTGGAGAAGTAATTGTTGTTTTGTAATTACAATAACATCCCTATAATGAATTAGAATATATCTCATAAGTAGTATATCCGTCATACTTTCTGCCCATACAATATTTGATGAGTAAGTTAGTGTGTGATGTTATAGAGCTATATTGATGATACTTTTCTGAGTATAATATTATAGAGAGTGTCAGTCTGTCCAGAGGCTCTGCAGATGACAGACAGACAGATTTGTCGAACAGTTTTCTGTCACAGGTAAAACTGCATCAATTAAAGCTGAACAGTGTAGGCGGAACATTCACACCCACATAAAGATTGACACACCCACCCAGACGGTGTGGGCCCCATACATGTGAGAACACATCATTATCAGCTATTACTGTTATTATAGTTTCCCCCCATATGACTGGAAGACAAGGAGTCCCTTGTGACCAAAGACTTAATTTAACAGGATAGGAAAAAGGAACGGATTGCATCACTTGTATTGAAGAGGAATGTATAACAGTACAGTTTACCAATTAGTGGGATTTTAATGGAAACACTGACGAACAAAAGCCCAGGTGGTGGACATTTCTGTGAGGGCAGTAGTGGGAGGGGGCGGAGAGGGAGAGCACTGAAAACTGCTGCTGTCTTTACTTCAACTCTATCAACTCTGACAAGCAAGCAGTACGATTTTGAAATCTGCCAACAAATGGAGAAAGCACAGCTCCGATGATGGACAGAAAGGAGGAAAGCAACCGCGGTGTTGTGTCTGATGGGACACAAAGTAAGAGCGTGTGAGGGGACAACTCCACCGCCATTTTCCATTCCATCTGAGGCCACAGAAGTTGACAGATAGACGGAGAAAAGCTGAATGCGTGAGTGTTGGTGAGTTGTTTTTGAAAGAGCAAAGCCAGGAGAGCGGGGAGGAGGAGGAGGGCAAGGTTTGGAAGGGATTCCACAAGAAGTTGTCATGGAGATGGAAACGGGAGACTGGAGCCTCACAATTCCCAATTAGTCACAAACACATGGTCACAAACACACACCTGCAGCATGCGCGCACACACATCAGTATAATACACTCTCCAACTGACTTAGGAAAACACATTCTTACGCACACTTTGATGTCACACACACACACACACACACACATTAACACCTGCCTAGAAAAACCCCTGTGTATAACTACCGTCCATCCATCATTTTTCACTTGCTCACACACACATGCACACACAAATTCACAAAATTGTCCTCCAAAGCTGGGAGATCTCACCTGTTTCACCTATTTGTGCGCGTGCGAGACAATGATCCCATCTATGCTCTGTCTGGCGGACTGTAGTCACGGCTTTAAAACTACCCACCTGTCTTTTAAAAAATAACATACATACTTTATTTGAAGACCTTTCATTGAGCGAGTGTTAAAGCTTGATTTATAGTTGTATATTAAATGCAGGGACACACCGAGCTGATTTCAAAGATCAAGCGGCGACAAAGACCGACTGTTGCTTTGCCTAACATCGCCTGTGTCTCGCCCCAAAAAGTGGCACTCGAAACAAAGACAAAGACCACAGCCACAGGCAAAACTTACACCTACAGTATGTTGTGCGCCTGTGTGAGAGGAAATAACTCCATACCAGTAGGTGGCGGTAGTCTGTGTTTGTCATTCAAAAAGGGAAACCTGAAGACCGACAGGACTGCTCAAGATGCTAGTTAGCCAGCTAGCACTTTAACAACACGATGTTGAAGGGAATGATATTCATCGTGTGCGAGCGAACAATAACACAAATAATTACGAACTGTTTCTGCTAAAAGGCCCAATGGCTAAAAAATAATTTTACCTGATGTAACAAGTTTGTTTTCCATCTCACAGCGTCACTTCCATTTTCATTCTCGTGCACTGATTTGCTTGAAGTTGCAGTTGGCAACATTTGTTTGATCATATTCACCGAAACCGACACTAAGCTCCGATAGAACAACATAAATCATCCTCTTTAAGAAAAGAACACGCTTCTACGTACACATAGGGCTTGTTGTTTTTTTTGAAAAAAAAACCTTCGCACATGTTACAATATCACATGCACATGCATCAAGCTAGGCATACGCTAAAGGACGTTAGCAGTTTTTATCTGTGAGTAAGTTAGCCAGCCTACCTCCATGTAGCGTGTACTCCATGCTGCATGCTGTTTATCAATGAGAGAGTACACAGGAATCTGGTGCACACGCACTGACGAGCACTCGATTGGAGAGAGCAGAGGAGCTCAGTGGTAGAGGGGGAGGGGCGTGAGAGTTGTAAACATTTGAAAATTGTCCACTCGATCTGCCAGACTTGCCGACTGCAGCTTTAAACTGACCAGCCAACCAGAGTTTCTCTCGCTGACGGGCTCCAATGCCAATTCAACATGCTGAATCGGCCAAAAAAAAAGCACACATGGTCTGACTAGTAGAAATGGTATGGAACACATCGCAAAAGCTAGAGTGATGGATGCTCACCATCGTAGGACTTGTTGGATTGCACATGGGAACCACAAGAATTTTTTTGTTTATTAGGATCCCAAATAGCTGCAGTAAGTGCTATTAAGCTATTCTTCCTGGGGTTCTGACACATGCATACAATTACACAATACACAATAATGCATCATTATAACAAAAAATAATTAAAATTAGATTAAAAATACAAACAAAAACAAATGACAAATTATAACTATGATTGGCTGCTAGGTTTTTCTCCGACATCGTTCCGATGCAGGTTGAGATTATACTGATGTGTGAAGACAAAAGACTACGCCTCAACTATAGCACTCTCATGATCGACAGAAAAGATCAAAATCCACGATGAAAATAAATAGTCCAAAAAATGTATCCTGTGGGTTTTCCTAACCACTTTTCCTTGACCTCTATGTAAGAAAGCCATAAGGTCAAGGAAAGATGTGAAGGAGACATCATTCAAGGCCTCAGGAAAAGACAGCAAAGGAGGTAATAAAGGAAGCATTGGAGCACCTTTCGTAGCATTGAGAGAATAACAGCAGCTCTTATCGTGGCTGACACTTAAATACTTCTGTGTCATTTCACTCACTCAGGAACGTTTCTGAGCAAAAAGGACTATTCAAACGCATATCTTCCTTATTTCACGCATTCTCCTTCCTTATTATTATTATTTAAACCGTTTATCCATTACTTTTAGCTAACTATTTAAACCATGTATCCATTACTGTTAGCTAACTTTTTAAACCATGTATCCATTACTGTTAGCTAACTTTTTAAACCATGTATCCATTACTGTTAGCTAACTATTTAAACCATGTATCCATTACTTTTAGCTAACTATTTAAACCATGTATCCATTACTGTTAGCTAACTTTTTAAACCATGTATCCATTACTTTTAGCTAACTATTTAAACCATGTATCCATTACTGTTAGCTAACTTTTTAAAACATGTATCCATTACTTTTAGCTAACTATTTAAACCATGTATCCATTACTTTTAGCTAACTATTTAAACCATGTATCCATTACTGTTAGCTAACTTTTTAAAACATGTATCCATTACTTTTAGCTAACTATTTAAACCATGTATCCATTACTTTTAGCTAACTATTTAAACCATGTATCCATTACATTTAGCAAACTATTTAAACCATGTATCAATTACTGTTAGCTAACTATTTAAACCATGTATCAATTACTGTTAGCTAACTATTTAAACCATGTATCCATTACTTTTAGCTAACTATTCAAACCATGTATCCATTACTTTAAGCTAACTATTTAAACAGTTTATCCATTGTTTTGCTATTTGAAGAATTTATCCATTAACTTTTATTTCTTCTTTTTATCCATTAGTTTCATATAAATATTTAAACTTTTTTTTCCTTTAGAATACACTCAGGTGTGTTATGCTAATAGCAGCTAATGTAGCCTGGAGCCACTGGTCTCAAGCAGAGCCGAGGAGCTACGGATGTCGGGTAAGAAACAGACCCTCTGCTCACCAATCTCCTCTCTCTGTCACAGTGAAGGACGGAACACGATGATGGCACGGCAGTAGTCTCCAATTCAGTAATGAGAGAAGGCAAAACTGAAGTTATCTGGATGTAATTCCACACTAAGTACGTGCACCATCCCTCTATACACTATCACAAAGTTAAAGCAGGATGACCTGATCATATATACAATACGAGCGTCTAGTGTTGTGGTGCTATCAACGCTATCAACACTGGATTTTATTCAATAAATATGATTATTTTCTACATCTGCTAAATGGACTTGTACTTATATAGTGCCCTTCTAGTCTTCTGACTACTCAAGGCACTTTCACACTATTTGTCACATTTACCCATTCCATACCATCTAATCCAACCATTCACACCACATTTACACACCCATGCGCAGCCCGGGGATCAATTCAGGGGTTCAGTGTCTTGCTCAAGGACACTTCAACATGCAGACTGGAGAAGCTGTGGATCGAACCTTCAATCTCTCGAATGGAGGACAACCCACTCTTTCACTGAGCCACAATCGGCCCTACATCCGATGTCAAAGTTTTAAAAATTGCGGTGTACATGGATGGCACATGGCAATAGTATGGTTATGGCAAATAAGCGATTCAGGACCCAGGAAAATCTGAAAAGTATGGTTAAAGTAAGGATCTTGGTTATGGATAACAATACATAAAACATTCCCTTCAGGTCAATGACAGGACAGGAACCCCAGGTACCTCAAGAAAGGGAGGTACACTGCACACCCATCCAACACCCAGCCTCCACACCTGGCTACACAAATGAACATGGATGTCATTTCTAGGATATTGGCCATAGACCATAGAAATAGAATGGGAATGGGAATGTAGTTATTTGACTATTACAAAACAAATGATGATTATTATTAGTTGTCGTGGTGCAGGGTGTTCTTGTGCATTTTTCGCACATATAACTATGAAAAAGTAATGCACAGATATTGGTGTGTATTCCACGTATTAATTGTTTGTATTCCCCACAGTGAAAGCATGTGATGTAGTATAAGAGGCTCAGGGAGGCTGATCTGGGGGGGTAGCTGGCACAGAAAACACAGGACTTTAAGTCAGAGGAGCAGGGTTCAATACCCGTCTGTAGTGGACCAATCCACTGCCTCTTTTCTGATCCTAACCAGGTGTTTTTCATGCTTAACCATAACCGTCACTTTTTGTTGGCAAAAATTGTTGTTTCTTTGTGTTGTTGCACTTCCGGGATGCCGTTTTTCCACGGTGGACTATCGGTCTGTTAGGGCTTTTTTTCTAACCCTAACCAAGTGTTTTTCATGCCTTTTGTTGTTGGCTAAAATCAGTCACTTAACAGTGTTTTTGTGTGGTGTGGCACTTCCAGTGTAACGTATTTTGACTTCTGGCCCGCCCTGCAGTACGTCGGCATGTTTTTTTTCATAGGAATTTCTACAAATTTCTAATTTTACGTAGGATTTGCTTTGAAGGTGTACATGAGAACATGTTGTATGGTGACAACATACATCAATGGGGCTGCAAAGTGTGTCAATTGTCCTTAGGTGGTTACAATCTCGCCTCTACCAAGACTGAGGGACCATTAAACCTGCCGGCCACCGCTGTTCAGCTCATTTTCTGTAACCAGTGTAGCATGAAAGTATGACGGGACCTAGCTAGCCAGCTACCTAGCAGGCTCAACGGTCACAGAGAACAAAGATGTCACTCATCTGACCTCCTGTCCCTTGTCACAATATGATGCGCTTGGATGTCAATACGGTGTGTGATGTTGACTTTTCTGTCTTTTTCATTTTATTATAAAAGTACATTAGGGGCCTGTTGAATATCACGGTCAGTGCGACTGAAAGCTCCGAACAACCAAGTAAGTGGATCATTGAGTTGAGATTATGTTGATGTGTAATCCCATGAGCCCAGCTGAGCAGGTGATGTCAGCAACAATGCTGTTGTCCCAAAAACTAATTAAGTGCATTGAGCTAGGACTCCTGAGTTCAGTACTGACGGGGCTTTCACTCACCGCACACGCACACACACACACGCACACGCACACACACACAAACACACACACACACACACGCACATGCACACACACACACACACGCACACACACACACACACACACGCACATGCACACGCACACGCACACACACACACGCACACACACGCACGCATGCACACACACGCACACACACACACGCACACACACATTCAGCCTCCTCTGGGCAAATTATATGCAACCACCATCAGTGAATGCCATGACAAATCTTTTTTTTTAAAGTTTTTTTTACTTATTTAATTCAAAATGAATTTGGAAATATGCATCATTACACACCAGACGAACTGTTCCTTAACTTCCTCATCAGTTTTGCACTCATGTTGCATATTCATAAATCAACAGGGAGCATTAACAAGTGGGAGGGATGGGGGGAGTTAATGGGGGCCCACCAGCAGTGTCGAGGTGGAGGACGAGTGATGTAAAGATAAACACACTATGTGATCATCACAAGGCAAACAACAACTACGCGATATTTAATTGTAGCTTTAGGAAACGCTGCCTCTCTATTATTAATGAATGATGCCCACTGTTGTGGGACTCAACACGTCAGGCTAAAAGGATTACTTTGGATGGACTCGGAGACAGCGCGGCCCTTGTAGCTTTCGGGGGAACGCGGTCGTCAACAAAGACTGGAGGACAGCGAAAGAAGTGGTCTATTTCCACCAAACCAACAAAGATCTTCCTCATTCTCCCGCAGCACTAAACTAATTCTGTGTGCCATTGTAGCTGAATCAATACCCGTGTATAGGGACATGTCTTCAGCACAGTCCTCTGAAAAGAGGGTCAGGCTTCTCAAAAGCGTGGCTTTAAAGAAGACACAACAAGCATTTCATGTGCGGTTAGCTGGACAAATAATAACCCTGTGGTTTTTGATCTAGTCGGACTAGTTTTCTCTGTCAATTATATGGAGATTATGTTAATAAAAGCAGTTGTAATGCATTTTCTAAATAATGAAGGCAGTAAAGTTCTGACACGTGTAATAGAAAATTGGGAGAAACTCTTGTCAATGAATAAAAGGTATACCATCAACATTATGAACGAAAGATTCAGGCCTATGACCTGCAGAGGAACAAACCCCCCTGAGTATATCATCAGCTTTCATCTACAACAGTGGGGATCTTTTGGATTTCCACTCAGGCAAAGTGGGAAAGGCTCCTATAGTCCAGACCTGTGTGGGCCCCAAAAGCTGCAGATTTATGTGGCGTAAAGGGAACCAGTGTTAAAAGTTTATATCTTTGAACTGTTTGGTTTCTGCACCTCTAGGCCAAAATATCACGTAGCTGCCATTTGTAGCCTGCAATCCCCACTGTACCTAAACCCAACGGGACACGCTGCAGAACGGGAGGAAGTGGAGGTCAACAGGGGGTTAATCTGCCCTCAGTATAAAGACATTTGTACATGTTTGTGGTGGTCATTACATTAGATACAGGATGTTTTTGCCCCATCAAGATAACTTTTTTGTTACCTTCAAAAAGCCCACAGAAGCCCACAAACAACACTGATTGTATCTGTGTGCTTCCTATGCACAATTTGCAACAAAAGGGAAAGACTTTGAAAAGGCGTGGGTTTTATTCACAGACTTCTATAAAAAGGATTTTTGTGTGGTCTACAATGTGATTGTATTCATATAATAAGTTATATTCAATGATATTTGACTTTTGATATATTATGTATTGTATTTTTTCAAATGTAAATGTATTTTTTAGAACTTTATAACTTGGTGTGTGTATGTTTGTGTGTGTGCGCGCGTGTGTGTGTGTATGTAAGAGACAGATATATATATATATTTTTGGAATGTACACTTTAATATTTTTATCTTAACTTATCTGTGTGTGTCTGTGTGTGTGTGTATGTAAGAGAAAGATATATATATATTTTTTGCAATGTACACTTTAATATATTTATCTTAACTTATCTGTGTGTGTGTGTGTGTGTGTGTGTGTGTGTGTGTGTGTGTGTGTGTGTGTGTGTGTGTGTGTGTGTGTGTGTGTGTGTGTGTGTGTGTGTACATATTCTTAAGAGAAAAATCACAACCTATTCTCTCTAGATTTAGACTGAGCCTATTTTCATATTCATATTTCATATTTGACTAACATGTTGCACAGCTCGGTTTTTACATTTTTGTTTTGTTTTCTTCTCACTTGCTTTGGAAACGTAAACGTCTGTTTCCCAGGCCAATGAAGCTCCTTTGAATGGAAATGAATTGAGAGAGGGAGAGGGAGGGAAAGTGTGTGTGTGTTTGCGCGCGTGAGTGTGTGTATGTGCTTGTGTGTGCGCGCGCATGTGCGTGTTTGTGTGTATATATGTGTGTGCGTGTGTATATATGTGTGTGTGCGTGTATGTACGTGTGTGTGTGTGTGTGTGTGTGTGTGTGTGTGTGTGTGTGTGTGTGTGTGTGTGTGTGTGTGTGTGTGTGTGCACTCTCGGTCACGTCGGTGATCATAATGAATATTAAGACAGCCTGCTTGTCTCTGGAATGCCTCCCCTCTCTCCACCACCGTCATCAACAAGTGTCTCGCGCACCCTCGGAGTCTTTTCACTTGCAAATGTGTGCGCGCACACACACCGACGCTCCCGGCGCTCCCATTGGTCCGCACCCGGCAGCCCGCACGAGAACAGGGGAACTTTTGGAGTGAACGGGCACATGAGCTCAGTGTGTGAGTTGGCCGTCTGACAACAAGTGGTTTTCCTCCCGAGAACTGTCCCACAGCCCCGAGGAGAGGCAGCTGCTCACTTTCTAGCCCTCCACTGTGTCTCCGTACCAAAGTGATGCCTGACACAGCCGCGCGCATCATCTAACGCTAAACACTGGTCGCGGTGCGTCGTGAGTAATTAGTTGATTCGCATCACCCGGTGCTCCAGGCTCAATCTGCAGGGCGAACCCGGCCGCAAGTCGCCAGGTGGACGGCGACAAAAGGCTGCTGCGCGCTCGGCGTTTTCGACTCTCCCGTAACTCTTGGTAACTTCACTGAACCGTCCAACATGTACAGCATGATGGAACACGAGCTGAAGCCCACCGGCCAGCCGCCCTCTCATCAGACCTCCCAGGGAATGTCACCGGTCACCGGCAACATGACCGGGAGCATGGGGGGCAACGGCAACTCTCACCCGAGCTCCAAAACGGCGTGCGCGCCCGGAGTCGACCCCATGGATAAAGTCAAGCGGCCCATGAACGCCTTCATGGTGTGGTCCAGGGGACAGAGGCGCAAGATGGCTCAAGAAAACCCCAAAATGCACAACTCTGAGATCAGCAAGCGGCTGGGAGCGGAGTGGAAACTCCTGACCGACGCCGAGAAGCGGCCTTTCATCGACGAGGCCAAGCGCCTCCGGGCGGTCCACATGAAGGAGTACCCCGACTACAAGTACAAGCCACGCCGCAAGACCAAGCCCCTGCTGAAGAAGGACGCTCAGGTGGGCAAGTACCCGCTGTCAGCAGGCAACCTGCTGGCGGCAGCGCAAGGCCAAGGTGGTAGTCCGAGGATGGACAGCTACGGCTGGGGCCCCACCGGGGGGTACGCCGGCATGCAGGGCGAGGCGCTCGGCTACACGCAGCAGCTCCACCGGTACGACCTGTCAGCTCTCCAGTACCCGCCCGCGATGACGGCAGCACAGACGTACATGAACGGAGGCAACTCCTACAGGTGAGTGGTGTGTGTGTGTGTGTGTGTGTTTGGGCCTATAATTAAAGTTTGCGTAATAACTTTTTAATGATGCCACCTGCTGGAGGATGGCCAGGGGAAACAATCAAAGAGCGGCCCAAAGTAGAACTCTGAGTCAACTGTGATTTTCCCCTCGTATCTGGAAGGATTTCATAACCTTCCACTTTTGTTTGAAAATCAAAGTGCATGGTAATAAGATGACATAAGTTCCTCCTGTTCAACAGAGAGCCCCCCGCTGTATAGATCCACCTTTTATAAAAAAAAAAAAGTAAAAGCATGCTCAAAGTTTATCATCAAATTGTGGAAGTATTTAACAGGAAAGAAAATCAGATTCTCATGTGACCTGATGATGGCTTCCAAAAAAAAGATGGATAAAATGGCGTGGACGCCCCCCCCCCCCCCCCCTCACTGGAGGCCAAAGCGCATGCGCAGAGAATCCAGGTGCTGATGCCAATCAACGCAGCACTTTGAATGACTTTTATTCTTAGTGGCTCCACACAGATGCAGCTCTCCGGTCACTACTTCCTGTTTACACTGGTACCCCCTCCACACGGTCACACAGCATTTGTCAGTTTTTATCACGAGTTTGAGGATTATTGGTCAGGAACTTAGAAGAAATGGTAACACGTGCAGTTTTATAACCAATAAATATGAGTTTGGATTAATCTGAAATCCAAAATAAAGGAAGCGAGCGCGTGTGACTTAAGACGGCACATAAAAGTGAGGCTCTAATCAGGTGGAAATGTTGAGATGGAGTCCATTGAGTGGCTGAGGAACTGTGCCTGCGCTGGAACAACAGGCCTCAGTCTGGGGCCCACTTGTTATGCGTGTGACGCTCTGCTCTGGGCTGGGTCCTGCCTGGAATGTTGATCAGGATGACTTGACGGTAGGAAGGGCCGCTCTGTGTGTGGTCCTCTACCCACAATCCCCTATTCCTGCTCAACCATTGTCCCAGTTACACTTCTGGGTCTTTGCCTCCTGCCTTAGCCCCCCCCCCCCCCCCCCCCCCCCCCAAAAAAAAGTACAAAGACTGAACACTTTGACGAATGTTGTGGCGTGAGGACGGATGAGATTTAGTCCGGTATCTGCTCGTGTTTGACCGATACCTGGGCTGCGGCGTGAACGTGTCAGACCACTTTGTTCTCCAGCAGGTGAATCTTCTTTAAAGCCTCCCTGGAACATGTTTGGATGCGTGTTATCAGCTACTTGTCCCGTCCTGTCCGCAATCACACCAACAGACAATATGTTCAAAAAAGATTTTCAAGCAAAGGACAAGATTGGTCAGGACCATGTGATGCTCAGAAATCTTGTGTTTTTCTGAGGTCGTGTGGAAAAAAACACACAGATCTGTGAGAAAATTGCAAATATTAAATCCACTTATTTTACTTATTTAATAAAAAGTGCCATTAAATGTTGATTGTAATATAAAATTAGAGCCAGTTGGCTTTATTAGATGGCCCATGGTGTAAAATAAGTCACCACTCTCTCAACACTCAGGTTCTTTTTTCAGACAGTTGGAATAAAGTGGGAGGTTGTCTCTACAGGGACGTTTGAGTGCACTCTTCCCCCTCAGTCATTTTTCAAATATGAAGTCCTGTCCTCCCTCCTGTTTGCTACATGCACAACATCCGTTTCCCTTTTCACCCCCACATATGAGGACGTACCTGTCACACCTGTGGTCAGGAGAGCCGCTCTAATGGTGTATTTTAGTTAAGCTGTGATGACGACAGGTTGCCTGACCGGTCGCTTGATTTAACAAATGTACTTGTTGACCCTGAAGGATCTTCTTAAGATATATAAAATGTTTTTACGAAGCAAATGAACCCCGGTGATGTATCAACAGAGCAATGACGTAACAGCGATCAACAGGCCTCAGTGCAGGTGTTTTGAATCCCCCGGTCTCACCGGCCCACAGTTTGTGTTGTGCATTAAGTAGCACACAATGTGAACTGAATGACGTACAAAGGACTCGACATGGCACTGAAGTAGATCCAACATTTGAAAGGGACAGAAGGTCCTGCTTCAAGTAAGATGTGTTGAGATGAGCGTGGTCTGTGCCCTTCAGAAACCATTACACTGCAGAAGACGCAGGTCCATGTGTTTTGTTTCTAGAGAGTTAATTAGTCTTAATATTGCTCATCTTGGGAGACGGATGTCGTCTTAGGAGCTAAATATTTTGTCTGTTAAAGGAAGAAATTGAGAAAATCCAGTGTGGGGAAGTTGGGAATAAATTAGAAATGAGTTTTGATTTGTTGCCTTTTTGGAGTGTGTGCGGTCAGCACCGTGCAGACGGAGACGGTGTGCAGCTGACTCTTTATCCCACTGCACACGACACTTTCTCTTCCTATAAAAGCACAGGACAGCAGCTGTATGGTGCTTGACTCAAGTCCAACAGGAAACATTTCTTCGTCTCAAATAAATCAAAAGTTGAGGATGTGTAACCAGTGCACGTCTGGTCAGAAGTGTATTCATTTCTATTGTGAACTCTCGGATGGCGTCTGACTTGTCTCGTCTTCTCCTCCACAGCCCCATGTCATACGGCAGCAGCCCCCAGCAGCCCAGCCCCGTCACCATGTCCATGGTGAAAGCGGAACCGGTGTCCCACTCGCCTCCCACGGGGACGCCAAACCACCACCGCGGCCCTTTGCAGGGTGACCTCAGGGACATGATCAGCATGTACATCCCCGGACCGGGAGGGGACGCCGGGGATCCCACGGCAGCACAGAGGGGCTACACCAGCGTCCAGCAGCACTACCTCACCGGAACCGTCCCACTCACACACATCTAGGACTGGAAGTGGGAGTGACGGGGAGGCGGCGGGGGTGATCCGAGCGGGAGGACCGGAAATGCTCACGATGCACAGCTGGCTGGAGAGGAGATGGAGTCGGGTGTGGGGGCGTTGACACTGGCGAATCAGAGAGACGTGAAGGAAAAACACTTTTTTTTTTTTCTTCTTCCTGCATTCAGTAGACCACCAGTTCCAGAAGACACAGGCGCAAACTGCCTTTTTTCTTCTCATTCACTGAAAAGCTGTTTTCTACCTCTTGGGTGCCACATGAACGCCACAAACAGCCGCCACCACCACCACATGTTCAGAGCAGGGGCTCCTCCCTGCCCTCCACCCTCCAGCAGACTTCCCACGAAGGACTGCAAGGGAAGACAGCTGTTTATTGTGTACATAAAAGGGAATGTTTGTCTTTTTTTTCTGTCTTCTTGTCTTTTTATATTTTTAGAACTGATCCATAATAAGTCAAAAGACTCCTTTTTTTTAATACCACTCTAAACACAGGCACTCACGACAGTTCACCAAACCCCAGTTGGTGCAGGGGGACTACTGGGCCAGATAGCGGGTTTAGTCTTCCACTGTTTGACCACGGAGGCCAGTCCGCGCCGCCGACAACCACAGCACAAGACAAATGACCCGGAAACCTGGTCGGTGGGTCACAATCTCTCAGCTGGTGACGGACGAATCACCCGAGCTGTTGTCCTGACACGTATGTGGAGCCGATGGGGATGACGGGAAGGAAATGCACAATAAGAATGCCAGAGCTTTTTTCTTCTTCTTCTTTAAAAATGAACTCTTTGTGCCTTGGCTTCGGTTCAGTGTTTTAATTTTATTTTTTTAACTGATGAAATCTTGTCGGATGACATGGGGAAACACCTGTTGGACAATCAGCACTGCATCCACAGGAAACGAGCAGAACACACTGGACACTAGAACCAGCCCGGTTCTACGTTCCGGGTAACACTGGATTTTGCTTCCCGTACGAGTTTTATTCGCTATAATTAGTTTTAGATTTGATCTTTTGATGTAAATGTTGAGATGCGTTGTTCCGGCAGCATCCACTGTCACTTTGCTCTAGGCAAGAGTTATGTTTTATTGTTTTTAGGCTTTTCAGTAAGTGAATGAAATTGAATATGAAATGCTGCATTTCAGTTTGTTTTATTCCAAATAGCAGATTAAGACGGTCAAGTTACAGCTTCCAAGACCACTGGATTGACAAGAGGCCTTCCAGACATGTTTTATCTTTTAATGACCTGTCAATTGTTTGTGTTTTTACTACCAGTAAAGAGAATGTATCCAAGTTCACATTAAATGTCCAGCAATCCTTTGTCAGCTAACTTTACCCGTGGGTATTCTATCATTCTCTAAGTGCTTTTAACCCTGGTTCTCTGTCTGTCTTCTGTCTAGCCTGCTGTCTGGTTACTAGTGCTGCTATGGACCTAAAGGGAACTTTTTATTTTCAACCTACACAAACTGTGAATATTGAATGTGGTAGATTATTCAGACAGTTAACTTTGAAGCATTCCATTACTAACTCGTCACGCACTGGAAACAGATGCCTTACTTATTTTTGAAAAAGGGAGAGCAGTTCTATAAAAGTAATGCGCGAATGTTTACATTGTTACCCAAGTGTTTAACTTTTCTACTGACTTGTATCTCTATTTTTAGAATGAATTGTCTTGTGTGTAAATGCTGCCATATACTAGAGTTACTGTGTGTAGCATTTGTGTAAATAATGTATACATTTTCAGGCTCTTATACTAAGAGTCTCAATTCCTTTTTTTGATTAAAAAAAATCTTTGTTATGGCATTCATGACAATATTAATAAAAAGTACAAATCCTTTTTCATCAATGATGTCACTTTAACTGTTTGTGTACTTTTAGTTCAAGAGCATTCAACAAGATGAACCTAATTCACACATTCAAGGGTCACTTTATCAGATACACATGCACACATGAATGCATTCCTAACAGCTTATACTAAAACTCACAAGGTACTTAGTTTCTCTGCAGCTTTCACGTGTTTTCATCAGCTGATGGAGCATCACTATATAAATAATGTTCAGTTGATGTCTTAATTAAACTTTATTCTACTGCTCATAATACTGCAATATAGTGAGAGGTGTTTCCTCCATTGATGTACATATGAGACACAATATTACAACTCAATATACAGTACATAGAGAACACAGTCCAGCCAATAAACAACTCAACCCTCAATAATAAACAGTTGAAACATGAGTGTCAACCCAAACCGAACATTATCATTTTTGTAAAACCTACAATTAATGAGCTGTAGTGTTGCATTGCATTACATTTCAAGTAAGTGGCCACTGAGTGAAAGTCCATGGCACATAGTGATATAGTGCTTTATTATAGTAGTATTCCTATTGCATTCATTTCCATATATAAAACTAGCAAACCTTTAACACTAATTTTGAAATCCTCACAGTGGTTATCAAACCCTTAAAATGGGAATATTGGTGTGGTATACAGGCTGCAGACTTGGCGTTTCATTACAATACACTTTTATATCTCTCATAAATGAATGACAGCAGGAAAACTACATTTAAAATATATTTTCAAATCTGTTTTCAATTCTAAAACCCTTCAGAATGATGGAATAATCAAAGTGGGCCTGAAGAACAGGCTTTCTGGTGTATCCTTTTATATTTCTCACCATAGGCTACACACTGAGGCGAATAGTGATCATATACCATGAATGCATATTTTCCCTGATATTATTCCTCAGAGTAAGCATCTCATTGAGTGTATTCTCATGATTAGGTAGCCGTGTCCTTTGTCAGGAGTCGGGGCCGGGAGCCTGGCCTAACCCTGTGTCCCAGGTGAACTGGAAAAGCTGGTTATCTGCGTGTCACCAGATGACTTTGGTTGTTTCTCAGCTGTTGCTTCAAACGTGACCTCATCCATCCGAAACATTACGGAAAATAAGAATGGCACGCCAGCAATCAAAACCGACCTCTCTCCACTTTCACAGCGGAGCCGCCAGCGCCGGGGCCGCTCGGGAGAGGAGCGCGGACAAAAGTGCGCATTAGCGGGGGGAACACGGGAGCGCTGCCGGGGTGGGAAGCTGGGATAGGGGGGGGGGGGCGGGGGGTGCAGTCTATAGTGCCTGGAATGATTTAAAGCTCGATTATTTACTTTCTTATCTTTACCCTCTTTTAAAATTCACTTTCCCTGCTCCCCTCCTCCTCCCTTTCACTCCCCTCCCTCCCCCCCACGTCTCTCCACAGAGAAAGCGGGTGGATGGCCCGTTCGTAATTGGCCGTGTCGGAGGCGCATTGTCCGAGGCTTTTCAGGCCGCAGGTGCATATAGTAAAGCCGGAGTCTCCGCTCCTCCCCCGGGCGTCTTTGTTCCCTCTCCCCGCTTCCCCCCACCCCCCCGCCGAGCAGAAAATTAGGGCTGCTTTTGGGGGCTTCGTCCTCTGGCTTAACCCTTTCACCGACCGCCGCCTTTCTCATGGAAATGGGAGAGAACCCCGCACCGGCTAATCGGTCACTGAGGGGAGGGGAGAGGGGGGAGAGGAGGGGGAGAAAAGATGAGGGCACCAGGATCAACCGGAGGAGGAGGAGGAGGAGAACGGAGAACAGATGCAAGGGGGGGTCGGGGGAAACCAGTAGCTTCTCAAACTATATCTGCATGGGATTAAAGTTCACAGGTGATGGGGATGTGGTGCTTTGCAGTTTATGAAGTAGTTTAATTAGGAAACTTGTGGTTAAGTGGGATTTCTAGTGATTCAAACTATAGCAAAATAAAAGTTTATTATAGTTTATTTATAGCCTACTATGCTTCCCTGGACCCCCAGAACCCCCTCCAGACTCTCTCAAGGATCCATTGAACCTCAATAAGAACCTTTGGACTCATGGAACCACACAGACATAAAGGGCTCTTCAAAAAGTTATTCTTTGAACTGAAAAATATCAACATAAAACAAACTCTTTGATTAGAAAAGAAAAATCTGAGCTGATTCTGATTCTCAAGCATTCTTAAATAATATTGAGCATGGGCATTATGGGGAATATGTAGCAGGCGCCTTTTTAACCGATTTTGGTGTTTTTAAATACAGGTTGGATTTGGCAAAGTACCAGAGCTGCATTTCTGTAACTAGCGGAAGTTAGAGCGTATATGTGGGTTGTTTTGGCTGTGTTCCATGGGCGGGGAGGGGATGGGGTAGGGAGAGGAGTGGGTGGAGAAGGGGGTGGAGGGAGTGTCAATGGAGGGATTTTCTGGTCCAATACATCCCATCACTTAGCAACAAGCAGTGAGGCTTCAACAAGTGGTTGCCATGGATCTGCCGAGAGTGACTTAAAAGTCTCCACAAAGAGCTGTGGTCAGGGTGTGTGTTTGTGTGTGTGTGTGAGAGTGTGTGTGTGTGTGAGAGAGAGAGAGAGAGTGAGTGAGTGAGAGTGAGTGTATGCCTGAGAATCAGGTGGTGGTTACCAATGGGGTGTTTTAAAAGTGCCGGTCGGCATTAACTGTGGTGACACACAATCTTGTCATAACCTCCATGTTTCTGCAGCGGTGGGATTTGAATCCCAGTTCCTCTCCTGCAAAGTTAATTTATGCTCACTCACTGGCAGGTCAAGCTCTCATTCACTGGCTGCTGTTGTCTCTTTCTTCAATGGACATTCCAACAAGTAAGAGGAGGAATTAGGAATTATATCAACACAAAAAGACAGGAATGAGTTTGGCAACACTGCTCCAGGAAACCACCACTTCAAAAGCAGTCATGGAAACGCTGCCTAATGTATCGTACCTGCTGCATTCCTGCAGGAGCCCAAACACAACTCTTATCTGCATGCATAGCAGGGCAAACACCACCACGTATTTACACACACGTGCACATAGACATGTAAACACATGAACAGGAGGCCGAAGAGGTTTGGAGGTTGTAAAAAATTCTACTAAAAACCCTCGTTAGACGCCCATGTAGAGCTGTACTCACACTCTACACTCTACTCTAGCATGCAGGCTACCTTCATGGTCCTCACACGAACTCCTGCCCTCACCCTAGGGTCTTACTGATCAAACCCATTCTTCCTACAAAACACAGTTATTCGGGGCTGAACAAATGCAAGAGCTCTTAAATGCTCTTATGCAAGCGCTAAGACAATCTGCAAAGATACACAAGCATCCTCTTATGGTTGACCACTTTAATAAACACATTATAGTGTGTTTTAAACCCAGTGTTACATATTTTGTCCTAAATGGAAGCTTAAAGGGAAGTGTTAACCAAAAAGGAAAAAAGACAAGTCTGTAAAAACAATAGCAGGCGCCCATATGAACAATTAAAGAGGTTTGGCTTGCTGTCATATTCAAAAATTATCCATCCTTAAGTTCACATGGAGTTAAAATTATAATATGTTATATTTCTGCCTTAAAAAGCAACTGGACCATTGACTGTACTCTGCCGTATCTGTCATAAAAACGGGGAAACGTCAGGATTGACAGCTGCGATCTACTCACCATTCGTCGAACAGGTGCAATGGTGGGACATTGGCCTGTGACATAAACTTTGTTGAGTTTTGTCTTTCCACTAATGTTCACACCAGAAAAAAAGTCATTTTAACTCTCTCATGTATCCATCAGCGTTGTGGGTGTCTCCAGAAGCTTCATCAATTGACTAATTATCCAGTTTTATGAAACATTTGACAAGACACTTTAGAATTTGGTATTTTTTTAACTCTACACTTGGACCTGATGAAAGATCTAAGTCATCGGATGTTTGGATTTAAAGTCATCAGAGAAACAAGCTGAGCAAACATTAGCGTCAGCTCGGCTCTTAGCCCCTCTTTGTCCGCTGCAGAAACACAAATTTAATGTGGAACTGCTTTATTCAGTGTTTTAGTGTACGTTCATACGATCGAAAACAACTTTTTTTCACCGGCGTTCTTTAAAAGTTTTCCGTCTATACGACCTCAACTCAAGAAATATCTGCGTCCACACGAAACCAGTTTAAGCGACTCCAAAAGCTGTAGTACACATGCCAGGTCTGGATGTGGTGCTGTAACTGCCACAGAAATACACCAACAACAGAGAAGAAGAGACGGGAGACGCTGTGGAGAATACAAACACGGGAGACTTCCCAAATCCTCCTCCATCCTAGAGACAAATGTATCCCTGTTTTTGGTCTGAGTGGAGACTTTTGTGCTGTTTTGGACTCTGATGCACCGATCACTCTGCAGTTAGTGTCCTCAACGAGCAGAGGGTGCTGCTGGGAGCCCCTTCACTGTCCCATAGCACTCACAGAGGGGCACTGCCTCACTACTTTTTGCAACCTTCTTGGCAACTTTATTTATTTATAAAAAGCTACTAGCGACCAATTAAGCGTCTTATTCAGAGCGTCAGGGAAAAGGGAGAAATATCTGGTTAATATATCTAATTCATTCCCATGCATGCGGCTCAGAGTCCAGTTCAGTAAACAGTCTATGGGTCCGTCTCTCTCCTCTCTTGCAGCAGCACTATTGTTGTTGTTATGTGACGCTGCGGGGTTAGAGGTCGGAGGTGGGGCGATGACGGCATCGTTCAACAAAGTATTTGGTTCTGCCGTCCAGACCACAACGCCACAGGTGTGTTTTCAGATCTTCCCACTCTGGGACACGGTTTCATAAGATACCGTTTTCAGGCTCCGATAACGCCGGCTGCGATAATAAAGTTGTGCGGTTACAGGAAAACACGTGTGTGGACGGGCCCTTACACAGGTTTAATCACCTGGTCAGTTTGTTTTGGAGACGAGGAGATCTCTGCATATAATTTGGCTCCTGGTAAAAAGCGGTGAACACTAAAGGAATGCTAACCAGGAGAAGCTAAATGTAAAATGATGGAAATGGTGTGAAGACAACAACTCCCATGATCCCACGCTACTTGCTACCAAAACAGTGTCTTTTGTTATTGTTTTGACTGAGAGAACTCTGGTAGCAGAAGATTACATATTGTACGTTTTGGATTCAGCAGTATGAGTTAGACAAATAAAGTGGATATCTTTCAAAGTTACTAATTCTTCAGTGACCTATAAAATTCCCTCTTTTTGTTACTATCTTTCCCTTACGCCGCACCTCAAACACAGCAAAGGGAAACACAAAGAGTGTTAGCCATTATATGATGGCTATTTTGTATGTCACTACACTGAGATCCACTGGAAAGCAGAGCCAAATCCATTGTGTGTCCAAACATACTTGGCTAATAAAGCTGATTTTTCATTCTGATTCCATCTCAATCATAAACCCACGCCCTAAAACTTCCCCTGAAGTGAAAAGTGGTCAAAATGCCCTCAGACCTGAAGGCTTTTCCCCTCGCCCTGTCTTTGTGAGAACGTGGCCTTCCTGGATTACACTCAAAAACAAGCCCGCCCTCCTCCACAGGTGGTTTTGTCTGCTGGCACGCAGGTGTATAGGTGGGCGTCTGCCGTTTTGGCAGGGTGCCATTTCAATTGTAATGAACGTCACCCTGAACACGAGATCCTCTGCATTTTTGAGCGTGCAGCTGGTGGCATGCAATACCTGGGTGGGACTGAGAGGGCACGCACACGCACAGAGCGAGGCTGACTGGTGCTAAAGGTACGATAAGGATCAATGTTTTGTCTGAACACAGCAGGAGTCATATCCTCCATTAGACGAGGGAGGGAATGTGCCGACAACAATGTTCTACTAAAAGTATATATTTCAGTTACCTTCAACCACAGACCTACTATTTTTCAGACTTAAAAAACATGTTAAGAGTAATCAACGGGTTAGAAAAGATAACAAAGTGTGGGGTTGTAGGATTCAAAGCGGAACCACTCTTCAGAAATGGGAGTTTCCTCACATCAGTCTCTGAATCAGACAGACCACCATGATGGCCAGCAGGGCTGTCAGCAGATACAGGCCTTCTGCTGCTAATAGAGGGAAGTGTTTGCTAAGCCATGAAAGACTGACTGACAGGTAACTCTAATGAGGTGTGTGTGTGTGTGTGTGTGTGTGCGTGCATGTGTGTGTGTGTGTGCAGAGGGTGTGGAGAGGCACACCCTGAGGTAAAGAGAAGGTGGATATGTTAGAGGAGTGCCTGGGTAAAGGATCGCTAAAGCTTCTGCTTTCTGTGTTTGTGTACCTAAAGATTTAAACAAATCGCCCATAATTCATGTGACTACATGTGTTTGCTACATTCATGGGAATCCTCAGAGAGTGAGAACGATTATAGGAAGGGCTTGATTAAGTACAAAGATGTTGCCTGTGGTCTAACAAATGTACAACATTGTTAGACCAGCTGTGTGGAACTTGACTGCAGTTAGTGGTTGAAAGAGTTACAAAGTACATTTACTCAAGTACTGCACTTATTTTTTGAGGTACTTTTACTTTCCATGAATATTTGTAGAGTTCAGAGGGAAACATTGTACACTAGGCTAGATTTATCTTACAGCTGTTACTAGTTGAGCTACCTCTCACTTTAAGTTTTGACATAAAAAATATATACGTAAGATACAAGATCGATTAAATATTAAACTTATAGTTCCTAACCTTTTGGCTTGTAATGCTACAAAAAAAAGGATTGTCTAGCTCAGTGATTCCCAATGAGGGGTAACAAGGGATCTGCTATCGACTATTGCCAGGGGGTTCTTAGAAAGATTGTGGAACAACTCAACTAGTTAGCCTGTATCAGCTGTGACACCTGAACACATGCCACAGTTATGTAAGAATACATGAAAAGTATAGTTAGCAAGCTAGCATAGAAGTTTAAACACATAGCTTTATAGGGATACATGGTAGCCTACAGAAACAATGCTAAAAGTAGCCTATACATAGTTCAAATGATTAGCTTAAAGTAATGAATTATGGTTGAAATAGTTTAGTTAGGCCTCATGCAAAAACAGTTTAAATAGTTAGCTTAGGTAATGGATTAACAGTTGAAATAGTTAGCTAAAGTTATGGAAAAGATTCGCGATTCAAGATTCAAGAAGCTTTTTTTATCCTGAGGGAAATGATTGTGCAACAGTTTCAATACAAAGATGGGAAAGGATCAGAGTAACAATAAGCTAACATAAATCAAATCAAAATAAAACTAACGTAAAATAAATCAAACAATTAACTAGATGTGACAGAGTGCAACGGACATTGTGGTTAAACCTAGGTATATACAATACACAACAATACGCACCGTGCAGTTTAGTATAAACAGTTGAAATAAAGCAAGTGATAAAGAGTTGAAATAGTTTGCTAAAAGTAACGGATAAACAGTAGAAATAGTAAGCTAAAGTAATGGATAAACAGTTGAAATAGTTAGCTAAAGTAATGGATAAATAGTTGGAATAATAAGCTAAAGTAATGGATAAACAGTTGAAATAGTAAGCTAAAGTAATGGATAAACAGTTGAAATAATAAGCTAAAGTAATGGATAAATAGTTGAAATAGTTAGCTAAAGTAATGTATAAATAGTTGAAATAGTTAGCTAAAGTAATGGATAAATAGTTAAAAAATTAAGCTAAAGTAATGGATAAATAGTTGAAATAGTTAGCTAAAGTAATGTATAAATAGTTGAAATAGTAAGCTAAAGTAATGTATAAATAGTTGAAATAGTTAGCTAAAGTAATGGATAACTAGTTGAAATAGTTAGCTAAAGTAATGGATAACTAGTTGAAATAGTTAGCTAAAGTAATGGATAAATAGTTGGAATAATAAGCTAAAGTAATGGATAAATAGTTGAAATAGTTAGCTAAAGTAATGGATAACTAGTTGAAATAGTAAGCTAAAGTAATGGATAAATAGTTGGAATAATAAGCTAAAGTAATGGATAAATAGTTGAAATAGTTAGCTAAAGTAATGGATAACTAGTTGAAATAGTTAGCTAAAGTAATGGATAAATAGTTGGAATAATAAGCTAAAGTAATGGATAAATAGTTGGAATAATAAGCTAAAGTAATGGATAACTAGTTGAAATAGTTAGCTAAAGTAATGGATAACTAGTTGAAATAGTTAGCTAAAGTAATGGATAAATAGTTGGAATAATAAGCTAAAGTAATGGATAAACAGTTGAAATAGTTAGCTAAAGTAATGGATAAATAGTTGGAATAATAAGCTAAAGTAATGGATAACTAGTAGAAATAGTAAGCTAAAGTAATGGATAAACAGTTGAAATAGTTAGCTAAAGTAATGGATAAATAGTTGGAATAATAAGCTAAAGTAATGGATAAATAGTTGAAATAGTTAGCTAAAGTAATGGATAAATAGTTGAAATAGTAAGCTAAAGTAATGGATAAATAGTTGAAATAGTTAGCTAAAGTAATGGATAAATAGTTGAAATAGTTAGCTAAAGTAGTAGTTATTAGTAGTAATAGTTAGAAAAGTAACAAGGTATATGGGAAATGTGGTCCCTAATTAAAGAAAGTATTGTGTAATATAGAGACATATAATAAAAATCTAATGTAGTATAGACTAGGACAATAGTAGTACAATGTGCTGTTATCAGTATTGGCCATTCTGTATCGTGCATGGAGATGTTATTTTCAGCACAGCAGCATTTCTAGATGCTCTGATAAACAGATGTTTACTACACTCCTCATGAACCTCAGTGATGAAGCCTTATGAGCACATGAAAGGAGTGTCGGCACACTTCATCTCCATCAGTGTTTCCATTCGCTCTCCATCCCCTTAGCGTGGATTTTGCAGATAGTCTGAGATGGGAAATGCTTGTTGATGACTGTGATATGAACAGCCCGCACATGAATGAGATTACTGGTGCGATAAAGATTTAAAGGCACATGATGTGCTGTCTCTCAAGACAAACAGCTTCACTTATTTTATCAGGTATTTAAAAATCATAGATGTGTCGAACGTCTGACACAAGCCTTAACCTTAAATTGTTTCTAAACTTTAAAGAGTTTGACAGAAGGGAAACTTTTCCCTGTGATTAATTATGTTCGCCGGTCTCCGTCCTTGTGCAATAAAGTAAGAGCTGTGTTCCATTCTGTTTGGTTTACCACACTCCACTGGTTTGGTTCCATTGCATTTCTAGTTTCAGCAGTTTCATACAAATATTCAGCAACTTGATATTAGTCTTCTATTTCAGGCACATATACCATGAAGGGAGAATGTTTTCTACAGTTCAACCAAAGGGTTTGTTGGTACTGCTGCTAGATACAAGTAGCTACTTGCAGGGCCATTTCTGCCCGTTCTGGTTCTCTCGGCCAGAGATTCACTGGTGCCCGTAGGCTGTTTATGTTTAAATCATTGCATTATATTTTTGTGTATTCATTCATTCATCTTCAACCACTTGTCCCTGTCGGGGTCGCGGGGGGCTGGAGCCGATCCCAGCTGACATCGGGCGTGAGGCAGGGTACACCCTGGACAGGACGCCATAGAGACAAACAGAGACAGACAACCATTCACACCTAAGGGCAATTTTATATTTTTTTTGTCATCAAAAAACCTAACACCTGCATGTTTTTGGATGGTGGGAGGAAGCTGGAGAGCCCGGTGAGAACCCACGCAGACACGGGGAGAACATGCAAACTCCACACAGAAAGGCCCCCAGTCGGGATGTGAACCTGGAACCTTCTTGCTATGAGGCGACAGTGCTAACCACTACACCACCTATATTTTTGTGTAGCTCAATATTATTCAATATAAGACAACCTCTAATTTGTGTCATTAACACAACTGTCAATTTGCATCTTTATTTTTTGTTTTTTTTAATGGCGCACAAGTGGCCATGTTAGCTGTTATAACATGTTAACATCTGGATTCATACAGGATGTTTTCATTGAATTTTCGTATGTATACCTGATTCACTTTCATTTAAATGTAAGCCACGTATTTATTGTTATAGAAATAACGTTTAAATAAGGGGACGTAGTAGAAGAGCGTTCAAATCTGCATAGCGCTGAGGGAGGGTTGTGGATGGGTCCCAAAACATAGGACTGTCACCGGGAGACACGTGTTCATGTCCTTGAAGTGCCACAACCTGTTTTCTAATCCTAACAAAGTTGTTTTGGTTCCTTAATGTAACTATCAATCTTTGTTGCCTAATCTTAAAGTGTAACTATGGCATAAAATCATCCCAGGGTCTTTTTCTGCAAATAAATTCATCAAATAAGCCATCGAGACAATTTTTTCCGTGTAACAGCTATTAACAGAGATATTCTGGGGAGTCGCTAACAGCTGGATGTGGCTAACACAGACGGCAAACCACTAATACTGCTTAAAATAACAGCAAACCTCTGCAGCAGCATGAGAAGAGTCCCTACACATTAAACAAAGCACCAACAACGTAGATAGTGAACCCAGAGTTTATTAAAAGAGTGTTTTCAAGACTTACCTACTGGCCCCTGTACCAGCTCCTCTCATAGTAAAGTCCATTCAAGTGGATTACCAAAGTCAATCCCAAAGGAAGGAGCCCATTGGTGCTTTGTTTTCTGTGTAGGGACTCTTCTCATGCTGCTGCAGAGGTTTGCTGTTATTTTGAGCAGTAGTAGTGGTTAAAAAAGACGTACTGCCCCAAGCTAATCGCTGTTAGCCACATCCAGCTGTTAGCGACTCCCCGGAATATCTCCGTTACACGAAAAAAATTGTCATGATGTCTTATTTGATTAATTTATTTGCCAATAAAGACCCTTGAATGATTTTACACGGGAATTACACTTTAACCATCACGGTCACTTACCATTCACTGTTTCTCAGAATTTGGTAAGGTATCGTACAAACCTGTTGATGAGAATACGTTTATTTATAGCTAATAGCTAAGGATCACAAAATTGTTCCTGACCTTGGATCTGTAGACTGACTCAGGACGTCCTTTGTTCCATTTCAGAACGAATATAATCATTTACCTTGATCATTTCTTGAACTAGCTACAGTGTGAGTCCAGTTTAGAATGTTATAATCTTGTGATAGGAAACTTGTAGCTCATCTGTGCGATTTAGCGAGGTTTTCTGAATACAATCCTTCTCTATGGGAAATATTTGACTTTATGTTCTAAATGGTATGGTACGTTAAGACCGAACAACAGAGGAGTGTTGAGCCTATCTGGAGCTGATGAGGGAAGGACCTCCCAAGATGAAAAGTGGCAGGTGATCGGGCCGAGCAAACACGCCAATCTGTACCATCTCTGCTCCACAATCAGATACGAGCCAGCCTGCAGCTTCTCTGCCCTCCACTCCCTCCACTCCCACCGCATCGCTCTCATTAAAAGCCGTTTCCCTTTCTTTTCTTTTTCCCTAAATGCTGTTGTTGATCCGAGGCAGCCGACCTGCTCTGTCCCGTCCCTGAACTCTGGCAAGAAAAGGTTGTTCAACGGAAAGTCAAATGGCGATGCAGGTGAATCCATTTGGAAAGTTCCCACACCTCCAGACGGTTTTGACCTGCTGCATCTGGTGTGTTTTAATGCTGTTTCACCTGAAAACGGTCATTTGGGTCTGTGACACATAAGACATGTTGTCTTCACAGTGTGTCAGCTTAGCAGACAACAAACTGTAGCATCACATGAGCCAACGTGGGACTTCTTGTTACTCATCTGGTTTGCATGTGAGCTTATGAATATAACAGACACCCATGGCGATGCACAATAATTTCATGTTAGAAATTTGAGACATGTTATATCCTTGTGTACTCAGGAGTTTGTGAATATATAGTTCATTCTCTTGTTTACAACCAGTGCAGAGACAGTATGGCTTGAATTCTCCATGTGGAATAAAACTTTACCAATAATAAATGAGTCAATTAGTCAATAAGTTAATAAAGTAAAAACATCCTGTGTCGCCGCAACTATCCAGTAATCAAATAGTTGTCAACTATTATATTAATTGATAACTATTTTGAGTAAAATAAGAAAATAGTTCCAATTTTCTGAACTGAATATGAATTATGGACAAAAAGACACGTTTGAGGACGTCATCTTGGGCTCTGAGAAACATTTTTACCTTTTTCCGACATTTTATAGACCAAACAACTAATCCACCGATGGATACAATAATCAACAGAGGAATCAACATTAAAAAAAAACTGTTAGTTGCAGCCTTAATGTCATTCTTCATGACACAGGGTTCTGTTTATACCATATATTAAATCAAGACCACCATTTATGCACGATTGAACCGACAGTTGACAGTTAAGTAGTACTAACTCATTACATCCAAAAACCCAATATCATCACACCAAGCCACAGCTTATGGTGCCTTAATACAAAGTTTTACCCCAAATAGCAGTGAAACAAAACCAACAATATCATACAATATAAAATACTGTAAAAATACAAGTAAAACTGGCAGATACAGTATCATCCTGCCACTTGGAAGATTTGTTTTTTTATAAAAACTTTCCCTCATTATGTCTTTAATGTTGTAAATCTGTTGCATATAAATGTGATTTCTACACTTCTGCTCAAAAGGCAAGCAAAAACAAAATGGAGCGATGGAAAGTGTCAGCCCCTGATGAGTCATTAAATGCTCTTAAACTGTTTGTTGCAGCAGAAGTAGCCGAACACGGTGACACAGAACATGTGCACAAAGTGTTGAAATAAAAGCAGGAGCAGTGGAGCCTTCTGTGTCAGCGGCAGTGTATGCGTCTGAGTCCATTCCCAGTCCACAGCAGCAGCAGCCTCTGCTGTCACCACTGGTAATTGCATGAACCCTGTTCGTATCAGAGCGGTGAATTCTAATGTAAAGGGGAACAGACTGGGACGGAGAGGAGAGGAGACATGTCCTCAAGGGAGGTGAAAAGACTTCCCCTCTCTCCTGTGACATCCCTTGTCGTGTGCGTGGCTGCTCTGATCACCGTGACCGAAGACATCTGAACCCCTGACACCCTCGCCGAAAGCCCGCTCACCCATTGACTATAGCAACAGGTAAGGGTCTCGCCTTGGCAGGGGTGACAAGTCAAACCATGGCAACAGGCAGTGAGTGACATGTGAATATGCTGCGCGGACGTTTACCGTCCCCAGCATCCTCTCACACCGTGGAGAATACAGTCTGATGGCCACTTGGATGGTTTTTTTATGCAGCTTTGGGGCCCTGTTCACTCCCCCCTGTGCTCTACAACCATCTGCCCCCTCAACACTCCTGTCCTACTGTCCCCCCTCCCTTTCTCCAACAGCACCATACCTGTTCTCCCCCCAACAATACCACTGGGCGCCCCAGCAAGGCTGCTTATCCACACAGCGTCAGCCTGGGAGTGCTCAAAGTGTGGAGCCCTCCAGCACGCATATCTGTGCTATTTCCACACTACTACCCTCAAACGGAGACATGCTAAGCCCGTTTTAGTTTCATAACTCTGGCGTTTTAGTCTGGACGGACAGAAACGGAGACTTTTGGAAACGATGACACAGACACCCACATCAGCACTTAGGTAGGCTGACACGCCTTATGTGATTTCATCCTTCTTGTGTGGGTGCTCCTTTCCCTTCTTCATGGCTTCCTCCGTTGATGGATAATGCTCCTGGTACCGCCCTGAATATTAGGCCCTTCTCGAGTTTGAGCGTGCCATCAACTATGGATTTGAGGGTGCAAAAACACAAATGTGTATAGGCCATCTTGTATACTTTCAGTAACAGTTCAACCTCACCGTCATTCCCAGCAAATAAGTCTCTGGTCTGACTTTTCTTCACTGCTTTTTTACCTCGGAAGTATTTTCTGTACTTTCAACTTATACATTACACTACACTACACAATCTGCTTCCTATTTACCATGCATAGTGTACAATAATGGTCACGTGATATGTGTTTTCAGACATGGATGCAGATTATTTCTGGTACCGAGTTAAAACGCTTGTGTTTTTGTTTTGAAACAGAATGAAAGCGCAGTGGTGTGGATGTAACCTGAGGGTCATTACAAACCTTAAACCGACCCCAGCACACACCGTTGCTCTGTGTGTGCTGGGGTCGGTGGCTCTGCATAGACTTAATCACTGGCACATCCTTAACTATAATGCAATTATTGACTTTCACTTCCTTCATATATTGGTGAATTTATACATCTGAAAAATGCTGGAAGGTTCCATCTCTGCTCTGTGACACTATCACAAGACTAACTCCATCACCAGTCAAGACTAGTGGTGCCTTCAACAACAGTGTGGAAATGGGAAAACAGAGTTTAGTAATGTTGTTGGAGGCAGCTCCATCAGGTTGTAGATTCTTTAGTCGTATGTTTTTGGTCTACTCATGCTGTGATTTGAAGTTCTTTCTGTAACCGTTACACGTTGTATGTCTGAAACTTTGTTGAATGTGCTGCTGTTGTCTTGGTCAGGACGTTCTTGTAAAGGAGATTGTGAGGCTTCCCCTGTTTAAATAAAACTCTTTTTTTCTTTGCTTTGTACCGCAACTGCTACACAACATTTTCCCTCGGGATGAAAAGAAAGTTCTTATCTTGGACTAATCACTGAGTTACTGATACTATACTATTTTAATTCAAAGTGTTCTTCAAGGGCCCGGCATGCATCTGCACAGAATCACACAGGATCCTCTGCTCAGTTTGACCTGTTATGCTACTTTACGGGCGTCTTGCATCCAATAATGTTCTGGCAGTCATCTCTGAAGAAACTGATTCATGGACTAAATGAATCAACAATCCACTGAAAGTTAGACAAGAAGCCACAAAATAACATCCGGGACAAGCCATGAGAGGATGCAGGCAACACTTCATTGAGAAAGAGATTTAAAAAAAGGCTGCAGTTTGTTCATAATGGGTGTTTCTGCTGTAATGATGGTTATCACGGCTATGTTTGCTTTTTTGTGTTTACCAAAGCCGTGACACATTACTTTTGAATGGCTGTAACACTCACACAGGACTACCCAGGTGTTGTGGACAGGTTTGTTGAGAGGTGTGGGCTGAGCCACCTGCAGCTCAACGTTGCTAAGAAAAAGGACGTGGAGGTGGCTGAGGACTACAAGTCCCTGCAAAACCGCCGACGTTCCCATCAGCCTCAGTTGCACTGTGAGTTTAGTGTGAATTAGCAAATGTTAGCATGCTGGCATAAGATGGTGGACTTGGTACGCATTCGCATGTTAGCGCTGTCATTGTGAGCATGTTAGCATGTAGCTCAAAGCACTGATACACTCTTTTCCCATTAATTCTCTTTATTCTAATCAGGGTTCGTACAACTTTTCCGAGGTCAAATTCAAGCACTTTTAGGGTCCATTTTCAATTTTTTCCAGCACCTGACAGTTGAGGTAAATTACATATTTCTACCAATACATGTAGATATTGAAGATGATCATTTCACCTTTATTTGTTTCCATTAAAATCATGTTAAAAGAGATGGTATTATGTTATAAACACCAAAAATGTGTTGTATTACCGGAAGAATAAGGAATTAAATATTATTTCTATTCTATTGCTTTTTTGTTGTGAAAGAAATGTGGATAAATTTCAAGGATTTTTAAGCACTTTATCCAAAATTCAAGCACTTTTCAAACCTTGAAACTATAACATTAATATTTAAGCATTTTCAAGGATTCCAAGCACCTGTACGAACCCTGTCTAATGCTTCACATTTGTTCACCGTTTACCATTTTTCTCTGCTTTTTTCTTGTTGTAAAGTAATAAATGCATATGTACTGTTCCATTGCTGATTTCATACACAGTGGGCTATGAATAAAGTCGTAGCTTAACTTCTGCAGGTGTTGTGGAGGGGCACTGACCAGTTCCTCCTTTGTAGTATAATAGAGTAAACAGGAAACCCGTGTCATAGAAGCAATCCCCAACCCTTTGACAAAATGGGGCTTAAAATACGTGTACTCCACTTTCCACAGAGAAGTTTTAAAAACAAATAGGACAAGACACAGAGGCCATGTGTGTCTGTACGGAAACTCTGACCAGGGCGTACCAACATTTTGGATTTTACAATGAGCTTTCTCACAAATTTCATTTCATATCAAATGATGAATCCATTATCCACAATGTCAGAAACATTCAGGCCTGCGGTGTGCACCCAAATAAAAAACATGGAAAGGGTCATCTGATTTCATCATTCAGGTCCTGTGATCTTCCACCCTGTGACAGAAGATTCCACAGGAAGATCGCACCTCCACCTCCACCTCCACCTCCTCTTTGTGTTTCTGAGGTTGTCAGAATGGACAGGTGGTCAACGGGCCAAGGTTTCCGATATAATATGCTAAACCTATTTAAACCGCACTAGAGAGATGTAGTTCACGTCCCTCTATACTTCTCTGGAGGGTTCACATAAAGGGTGTGCAACATCTCTCACGTTGACTCTCGGGACTCAACAGGTTACAGGAAGTGGTTTATGGGAAACATAAGAACTCACATATTCACTGTAGAGTTCATTTAATGTAAATGTGATATGTAAACTCTCTTTGGATCACTTCATTGGCGTCACAAATAAGAAGAATTAAGCATCATATTGTGCACATTTAGAAAATGTGACCCTTCATGGTAGCATCAGTGTCACCTCTATATGGACCATAGAATACACCTTAAAAAAATACAGGGGCTAGTGTGGAATTCAGTTTATGCCAAATGACAAAACAAATCATTCTTCACATGCATCCAAGGTCAAAGATGTTTTTAACTCATTTCCATAAATATAACCTTGATGATTAGAACGGTAACCGGAGGCCCTGGATGTGACAAATCAACAGGCAGGTACACAAACTGTTTCCCACGTTTAAAAAACAGCAGAGTGAACACAGCCTGACAGTAATGAGGAGCAAGGGAATGTAAGAACAGCGTAGTGCACACACAGCAGGGGTCTGGACCCAGCAGCTCTGCTCACAGCTGAACACAAGACCAGCGGACTGTCAATCATAAAGCCAGAGGGCCCACGTGGAGGATCTGCTTGGCATGTTGTGTTCACATCCTTACTTTAACGTCCAGCAGACTCAGTGTCCCACACTTTGTTCCCAGTGTCTTTGTACATACGTGTCATGTGTCAATTAGTTTGGAAGACACCTTTTTGAGGACGTCTAAAGTTGGACATGGAAAGAAAAGTGTTGCTCTAAGATGGAAGTTTAGCCACCGTCCTTTGCCTACTCGCTCTTCTTTTTCTTCTTCTTCTTGTGTTCCGGGGAGCTGTTCCAGTAGTAGAGGACCTGCAGAGCGATGATGCCGTTGCAGGTGGAGGATATGATGTAGGTGAGGGCCATCAGCGAGTCTCCGGTTTCCTAGGAGAATTTGGGAAAAGACAGGATGATAAGATGAAAAAGAACTTTTACAGCAATGGGTCAATATGACAGACGGAAACCCAGTCCTCCTACCTGTAGGGAGGTGAAGATGCGGGCGAGGGATCCAGCAAACAGCAGGAAGACGGAGACAGCAGACAGCTGGCCAGTGTGCCCATTATGGAGGTTAGAGGCTGCCTGGATCAGCTGAGACAACCACACACACACAGACACACACACACACACACTATCAGTCTCTGCTGTGCTGTGTGTGTTTGCACATGTGCAGTAGTTACTTTCTTTTAGTGATGTCCAAATGAAGCTTCATGAACTGTTTTCCTCTAGATGGAGCTCTCTGTTCAACAAAGGGTTGAAAACACACTGAATCAGCATTCATTGAGCACTTTTCTTTAAACCCAGAGCTCCATCTAGTGGACTCAACAAATACAACTGATGCTTCATGAAGCTTCATTTGGACTTCACTACTTTCTTTTTTTCTTACATTTTAGTGAATCTGCAACAGTCATTCAGCATTAGTTCCTTTTTGTACTGTAACCATGGAAACAGGCAGCATTCACTGGATAGGTGTTGATACTGACTTTTTACCGTTCTGCTCAGGTGTTTGGGGGAGCACATTTTGAGTCACTATACCTTATTAAAAAATGCGTTGGACTCAAGCTAAATGAGTAGTTTAGGTGCGGTCTACTAAAGAAATCCACCGGATGTCCCTGTGTCTTTTTATAGTCTGCCTTTTTACTTCACCTCCTTCAGCAAGTTGAGGTGGCATTTTTAAAAGGTAGACATTTACATTTATTGTTTTCTTCAACAACTTAAAGTAAGTATAGTCTTATACTTACTGAAAAGATCAATGCAACTTTATATGACAAAAGAAATCTCATCAGGGTCACAATCATTTCTTTAAAAACAAGCTGTACCAAATAGTAGAGCATCAAATTGTCCCTTTTATGGTAGAGGTAGTGAAGCTAAGCCAGGGTCAGTAACAAACACTATTCCTTACTAAATAAATAAACACTTCTGATCATTCATTGTTGTTCATGATACATTTAATATATATGCTAATATCATTTCACAAGTATGAATTTATTATTGTCTAAAGACACAGGGATTTGGCCTTTATTAATAGTAGTGATTCTAACATAATAAATGTACCAATATAATGGGAAACACACATTAATATGAACTGTTGTGATATATATATATTTATATATATATATATTTATTATTCCATTATATATTTGATGGAAAGAATCAGTATGATTTTTTAGCCTTCCTGAGATGGTTTCTCAATAATGTAATAGTACATAGCTAGTGTAAATATGTGGTACTGTAAATACTGGTTAAACTACTAATTCTATGAAACGGTGACACATGTTGGTGTGCTAACATATTAGTAGCATTTTAACAGCCTGTTTTGTCAGTTTTCTTTTTTCTTTCGGTTTTACATATACCATGAACGGATATCTCAACTGTATTTAAAAAACTGTGGGGTCTGTTCAAAAATAGTAATTTATTATTATTATTATTATTATTATCATCACCCCAAGGAAGTAAAAAATGCAGAAATAAATAATAAATAATCTGTTGTTTTTTTCTTAGTGAGGACGGTTTTCACTGCTATCATATAATATGAAAAACATACTAGAAATGTATTAGACTTGGATGGTTTGGCCTACCCTGCCGATGATGATGGCTGGCATGTTCGAGGCCTGTAGGAAGGTAACCACCGACATGGGAGTGAGCGGGGACAGCAGCAGGACCAGCAGGAGGACATACACAACCAGAAACAGGAAACCTGGGAGAGAGGAAGTAAAGACTGCTGCTCACCTGAGGGCGTAAGGGTTTCAGACTCAACCTGGACACACTTTCATTCCACAGTGTAAACACAGTGGGGTCGGTGGTAGTAGTTTACACCGGCCTGGACAGAGCTCCACTCTTTAAGAAACAATGTTCCCAGGACAATTCCAGAAGTTTCACTTGATAATACGGCACTTGCTCACAAATGATCCAACCTCATTTAACCTTCCGGAAAATATAGACTTGATGCAGAAAAGGTTGCTGCAGGTCCTTTCCTCTCTGCAGGTCGATGAAATGAAAAGGGAGCGTTCAACTTTGTGTCTGATAAACCCTTTGAAGTGCAGTTATCCATCAACAAGAGTTTCAAACTAAATATACACCTACAGTAAGGTTATATAAGCGACCTGAGCGGGGGCTAGACTACTATTCACATGTTCCAGGACAACACAGGTTATTTCCAGGATAGTTCACCATTTTATTAAATTTTTAAGGTGTTTTCATGACTGGAAAACTAGTCTCTACATTTCCAGGTTTTCCAGGACACTAGGGAACCCTGCTAGTTTATATCATAGTCTATATATTAGGTTAAAACATGATAATTATAGGGATAGGGCGGCACGGTAGTGTGGTGGTTAGCACTGTCGTCCCTTCTGTGTGTAGTTTGCATGTTCTCCCCGTGTCTGCGTGTGTTCTCCAGCTTCCTCCCACAGTTAATTGATGACTCTAAATTTCCCGTAGGTGTGTATGTGAATGTGAATGGTTGTCTGTCTCTGTTTGTCTCTATGTGTCCTGTGATAGACTGGCGTCCTGTCCAGGGTGGACCCCGCCTCACGCTCGATGTCAGCTGGGATCGGCCCCCTGCGACCCGACAGGGACGCTGGATTATAGGGACAGAGAGGTTGGAAACGAAGCAGCAACACTATATAAATACTGATATCAGTATTGGTGTTTCCATGAAGCTCTACGTCTGACCATGAGTGATTGTTGAGTGCGCATGCAGCCGTACCTCTGCTGGTTCTTCCTCCATAGTGCTGAATGAGGAAGCCTATGACGACAGTCTGCAGCATGAGGAACAGAGCCTCGCCCCAGGCACTGAGGAAATGTTCACCGCACGTTACTCAATTTGTTACTCAACATATGACACAAAAAGTTGGACATCTGCATCTAAGTCAACATACGGTGCTTACAATAGTACAATAGTGGAGGTCATAGGGCTCCATGTGTATCTCTACTTCACAGAGCTGATTTAAACATGGCCCCACCTGAAAGGGAACTTGTTGGCGATACTGTAGGCCATCGTTCCTGTGATGGCGAGCAGCTCCAGCAGCACGGTTTGGAAGCTCAGCCCCTCAGCACTCTTTGCTCCCATCAGCTTGAAGATCTGAGGCAGCTTCACTGTGAAGGAGGGACACAAATACAAACGTACAGGCTGAATATTGGCTGCAGGGTTTTTGTATCTAGAGTTAGACTCCTTGGACTTTGTAGAGCTGTGTATTGTTTTGCCAACACAATACCTGTTTGTAGTATGGATAGCAAAATATTACATTTTTTGATATCCTGCTTTGAGAAATGTAAAAAAATACTACATAATTACAACTTTAAGGCTGCATTCACACACCCTCAAGGACATCCGGCAAGTTGCTGCAGGGTTGTCTGCGGTGGGAATTTCATTTATGGGCCGTTTGTGTGACGTCCTGTTGTGTTTGTTAACCCCCTAATTTATGTAGCTGGTATATTTCCGTTATTATTGTTTTCCGTCAGATCGTCGTCATGATTTTGACATTTCTGACTGCACTTGAAGGCAGCTTTATTTCACAGAGAAAAAGAAAAGAGACGGAGGGACTGAGCGACTGTGCTGGAGCTTGTTGCAGGACAGTCAGCTGTTCCCCTAACTCCAGTACAATTCAGGGTTTGTGTTTTTTTTTTTTTTTTTTTTTTGCTTTTAAAACCTTGTCTGTGTCAGTGATAGAGGCAGGGTGGTTACCGCTGACTGTACGGGACTCTCACACCGCCTCAAACGCACCGTGAGAAGTCTGATCGTATTGGTCACTGCGGCTTGACATGGGTTGCAGGTTTTTTGCATCCAAAAATCTATCTCAACCTTTCACAGCAGCGCGCTATGTTTTACTACAGGGGAGACCAAATGAGGACAGTTATAAAGAGAGGTGGAGGTGATTTACCCATCACTGATCCCAGGATGATGCCGATCCCCAGGCCTTTGCTCAGAACAATCTTCAGACATGGTACTGGAAGAAAATATTAAAAAAAGATTTGATGGCTCTGTCACAAATAAGATTAAAGTACACACGTACACACGTACACACACACACACACACACACACACACACACACACACACACACACACACACACACACACACACACACACACACACACACACACACACACACACACACACACACACACACACACACACACTAGTTTTTAATAAATACTGTATAAGTATCTACCCAGTATTCCGGTCAACATGTGTACTTTAACGCATCATAATTAAAGTAAAGCTAATAAACTTTTTTCTGTAGGAAGAATTATTTTTACAAAACAAACAAAACAAGAACAACTGCACTATATCATGTGAATGTGTATATATTTCTATTTCTTCCCTTTATTAAATTTAATTTTATTGCTTATTTTTGCTATTTTTTTATCTCTTTTTGTAATATGTTTCTGCTTTGTAATATTCTGTTGCTGCTGTGACATTCCCCGTCTGCGGGACATTAAAGGTTTTCTGCTTTCTGAAACATGCATGCGTTAATAGAAATGACCTGGCGGGGGTGCTATTTCACAGGCTTTTAAATACTAGGCTGTATCTTGTACTGTACATGTACTGACCTGTCAATGCTGGCAAAATGTCTCATCTGCTTTGGTTATTGCAGTCATTTCATTGTTTTTAATGTTAATATTCTACTATATAATAATAATAGTGATAATAATAATAATAATAATAATGTGCCCTTAATGTTAGTCCGAGGATGAATATAGCATCTTCCTGTAATTATGTTCCTCTTCACTATGAATTGATGTAAATCGATGCTGAATGACGAGTGCACATAAACCCTACAGACAGGCATACCTGCTCCTATACAAACACATTCGGCCCTAACATGAGGCTTATTTATGGAGGTGTTTTATAGGGGACAGGCTGCTTCCGTTACTGCTCTCACACGAAGTGACTAGGTTTGGGCTGGGAACTCATTTCACTCACATTACATTTACAACACAAAAAGACCAACAGAGCCGAGCAGTGTCCCGTGTCTCAGCTACAGTTGAATTATAATAATATAATAATAATAATAATAATAACAACAGCAGTGGTGTATTATGAGCCGACGCATCTTCTCGCTCACCGAACTGAAATAAAACCAGCCACTCACCGTCCAGGAAGTTAAAATTAAGGAAGAACTCGTCGAAACAGGATTCTGGCATAAAATATGTCAACAAAAGCCCTTTAAAAGGATCCATGAAGGATGACCTGTCATCTAAAACCGTTTCTTCCGCCATTTTGGAGATTTATGTGACGTTGCCGTCCAATGTGTAACACATAAATAGCCCCCCCGGTTCGCAGGATAAAACAAGGTTCCGCTGATGAAACACATCCACAAATTAATTTAATTATTATTATTATCATCATTATTATTATTATTGTTATTATTATTATTATTGTTATTAAAGGTTGAATATGTAGAATCTTTATTAAGAGATATGTTTAAAATAATAATAAGAGGGGTACAGATTGAAAGTATTGCTTTTCCATAAAATATATATATTTACATGTTATATATTTAGTCTGAATTAATATTACATTTTTTTTATGGGTTTGACAATGACTTTCTGTCCCGTTCTGTTTCCACTGTAGCAGCCAATAGCGTTGGGTGTTGGTTGCCAGGGTTGTCTGTTGTAGGGTGCAGCTACTGTAGGCTGGCACTGGGTGAAATGGAGTTTTCCAATCCTGCAGCTGCTTCTTTCTTCCAGCAGCTGAGTGAGCGGAGACGGGCAAAAACCAGAGTCAATATAGGCCGAGCATTCACTCCATGGACTGAGAGAAAGGAGAGAAACGCCATTAAAACACACACCCAAATGGCTACGGTTCTCCTCGATAGGTAACATCACTTTCATCTTTACTTAGCTGGAATGGGTAACACTAACAGCTGACGCTAACTATCAATCAAACTCCTCTGCAATCCTTGTTTCTATGGTGTGATTTGCAGGAGGGGACGGGTTCAACCAGGCTAAAACAGACTCCGGTCTCCTATAGGCTACTGGATTGGGTCTGTCTCCAAACCTGGCATCAAGACTGCTGGAATTATTTTTTGTTGTTGCGACTACGACCTTGAGACACTACATGCTAGTGTTCGGCTCATTCTCCATATTCAACCTTTAATATTAGAAAATGCACACAATGAAAAGGATGAAATAGAAACAAAACCTGAATGTTGTGTGTCAGCCCCAGACTGGTGACCTGTCCAGGATGTACCATATGCAGCCCCCCATGACCCAAGATATGCCTTGGATGTTATGGATGTTATGTCATGGACAGCCATTGAGAATGAGTGGATCAGTGTGAAGAAGAGCTTCAGACATGATGGACAAATCTGTACCATTCATTTTATTTAATGTAACAGAGAGCAAACATTGACATGTTCAGTTATTCACATGCACAATGACAATATACAGGCGATTCTAGTCTTGTGAAATTAAGTTTAAAGTAGTGAGGTGATCCATATTCTTATTCTACGATCAACTTGTCTGATCCAGTCATTCACATCATTGATAGGTCATGATTCATCACCGGTGACTTTGTGTATCTATATGTCTATATCTATATGTATCTACATGTTTTTGTCGTCAGCTTTGCCTGACATTTGTGCTGGTTTGATTTTGAGCACTGTGTCTCCGCCCAGGTAGCCAAACAAAGGGATTAGACTGTGTTTGAAGGTATCAGAGAAAGTATAAATGTGACTCCTTCGATCGACGTCGTAAAAAGACACCTGACCCTCCCCGATGTCCACATACACCCCGATGAGTCGGGGCGTAGCTGCCTTCTGCAGCTTCGTGGGCTCCTCTGTGCAGGCCCACAGAGTGGAGCCCTTCCACAGGATCCAGTATCCTCTTCTGGGTGACATGGTGGACCTCTTTTTCCTGAGGGCAGACTCTGACATCACACCTATTCTCCAGCTGCCCTTAGGAGACACCTCCACCTCCCAGTAGTGTCTCCCCACAGTGATGGTGGTGTCCCCCAGCACACAGGGCCACTCAGCAAAGCCTTGGCTGTCGTCTGAGACAGCAGCGGAGCGCACTGCTGACCCCTGGACCTGCAGGCGGTTCGAGGACACAGCCAACCAGGAGCTGCAGGTGCTGACGTCCAAATGGACAGACACTAGGATTCAAGTACAGGTGTACTGTTAGGAACAGTTCTGGTAGCAGCAATCAGTAGTATTTATTATCAAGTAATGAACTTTGAACATTGTAGGACCCACTAGCCGGGCCTTGGAATAGTTGTTGTTGTTGTGTTCATGATTTATCACCTATTCATTTTAGAATTTGATACGTTCTTATACAAAAAAGAGGAAATGGTTGTTGAGCCTAGTTCTTAATCTGCAACAGCAAGAAATAAATGAAGTAAAGATTACCTGAGGCACTCTGAATCCACTGCCACACTGAAAAACAAAAAGTATGGTAAAATTTCACATCATGAATATGCAGCATTTGTCCTGTGTTCCAACTGTGATTTTGTATTTAATCAGCCATACGTCTGTGAACCATGGCATTACAGTAAGTTACAGTATTAGATTGTATTTGGACATTTTATAGCAGAAATGAAATGTTGATATTTGGCAATCCTCTATAGTTTCAAGCCCTCTCACCCCTACTCCCACTGTCTGCTTGGCCTAAAGGCACCTTGGCAGAGCTGATGTGACCATTCAGTATATCAAGCTAGGGCTGGGTGACATGGTCATAATCTTAACATAACATAATCTAATCATAATCTGTCCAGTCATGTAATTTTATAGCTCAATAATTATATGTATATCGTTATCCGTTCTTGCTTTGCCTTTATCTTTTATGACTTTATTATTGTTTTTTAGTACGGCTGAAGAGGATAAGAATCTAAAGCATCGTGTAAACGATGTGAATGTTGCTGTAATGCAGTTTGGACGCTGCGTTTCTGACAGTGTGATAGAAACTGTTTAATGTATATAATTAAACATTCCTGTCATTTTAATGGTATGGGCGCCCTACAAGGCGATATGACAATATCTGGATATATGATTTCACCACCACAATACGATTTTATTAAAAGATGATACATTTTAAAATTGAATTATTGCTACAAGCGGCCGAAATGTGTTTCCTCAGGAGGGGGGCTGGAGTCTCCCTTAGAGAGAGGGTGAGAAGTTCAGCCATCTGTGAGGAACTCGGAGTAGAGCCGCTGCTCCTTTGCGTTGAAAGGGGCCAGTTGAGGTGGTTCAGGATCATCTGGTAAGGATGAACCCTGGGCGCCTCCCTAGGGAGGTGTTCCAGGCACGTCCAGCTGGGAGGAGGCCTCGGGAAGACCCAGGACCAGGTGGAGAGATTATATCTCCACACTGGCCTGGGAACGCCTTGGGTTCCCCCAGTTAGAGCTGGTTAATGTGGCCCGGGAAAGGGAAGTTTGGGGTCCCCTGCTAAAGCTGCTGCCCCCGCAACCCGACCCTGGATAAGCGGTTGAAGATGAGTGAGAGATTATTGCCCACCCCCATCATCAAGCTGTGTTAATCACACTCATTCACTGGATCGGTTCTCAGCCGAGTGTGAAACGGCTGGGATGAGGATCAGCACCTCTAAATCTGAGGCCATGGCTCTCAGCAGGAAACCGCTGGATTGCTTACTTCAGGTAGGGAATGAGTCCTTACCCCAAATGAAGGAGTTCAAGTACCTCGGGATCATGTTCACGAGTGAGGGGACGATGGAGCGTGAGTTTGACCGGAGAATCGGAGCAGCGGGGGCGGTGTTGCAGTCGCTCTACCGCACCGTTGTGACGAAAAGAGAGCTGAGCCGGAAGGCAAAGCACTCGATCTACCGGTCAATCTTAGTTCCTGCCCTCACCTATGGTCATGAAAGTTGGGTCATGACTGAAAGAACGAGGTCGCAGGTACAAGCGGCCGAAATGGGTTTCCTCAGGAGGGTGGCTGGAGTCTCCCTTAGAGAGAGAGTGAGAAGTTCAGCATCCGTGAGGAACTCGGAGTAGAGCCACTGCTCCTTTGCGTTGAAAGGAGCCAGTTGAGGTGGTTCAGGATCATCTAGTAAGGATGAACCCTGGGCGCCTCCCTAGGGAGGTGTTCCAGGCACTTCCAGCTGGGAGCAGGCCTCGGGGAAGACCCAGGACCAGGTGGAGAGATTATATCTCCACACTGGCCTGGGAACGCCTCGGGATCCCCCAGTTAGAGCTGGTTAATGTGGCCCTGGAAAGGGAAGTTTGGGGTCCCCTGCTAAAGCTGCTGCCCCCCCGACCCGA